>NC_138372.1:79718082-79792289 GCF_054177405.1 Leptonychotes weddellii | reverse complement strand
ACAGATGTATTGAAAAGAAGGGCCATATGCACCCCAATGTTCATAGCAGCAATGTCCGCAATAGCCAAACTGTGGAAAGAGCCGAGATGCCCTTCAACAGATGAATGGATAAAGCAGATGTGGTCCATATATACAATGGAATATTACTCAGCCATCAGATAAGATGAATACCCAACTTTACATCAACATGGATGGGACTGGAGGAGATTATGCTAAGTGAAATAAGTCAAGCAGAGAAAGTCAATTATCATATGGTTTCACTTATTTGTGGAACATAAGGAATAACATGGAGGACATTAAGAGAAGGAAGGGAAAATGGACGGGGGGAATTGGAGGGAGAGATGAACCGTGAGAGACTATGTACCTGAGAAACAAACAGGGTTTTAGAGGGGCGGGGGTAGGGGGGGATTGGTTAGCCCAGTGATGGGTATTAAGGATGGCACGTACTGCATGGAGCACTGGGTGTTATACGAAAACAATGGATCGTGGATCACTACATCAAAAACTAATGATGTATTGTATGGTGACTAACATAACATAATAAAATTTTTTAAAAAAAGTTTTTTTTCAAATTTTTATTTAAATTTTCAAATTTTATTTAAATTCTAGTTAGTTAACATAATATTGGTTTCAGGAGTAGAATTTAGTGATCATCACTTATATATAACATCCAGTGCTTGACACAAGTGCCCTACTTAATACGCATCACCCATATAGACCACCCCCGCCCACCTCCTTCCAGCGACCCTCAGTTTGTTCTCTATAGTTAAGAGTCTCTTATGGTTTGTTAAACCACTGTTTGAATGAATGATAGAATGAAATGACTAAACAACTGTTGTACAGAAGTGCTACGAATTCTCTCCTAAGATTCATTGTGAGAGACTTTTTAAATTTAATATCTATATTTTCATTAAGCTATATAGGCTGTATAACTCCTGTTAACAAAATGCAGAAAAGCTGGAATAACTTTGAAATTATTCAAAATGGAATCAAGAGTTCTGTGAATCAGACTTATATGCTCAAACTTACAAGGACTTGAATCATCAAGTCAAATGGATATTAACTCAAAAATTCTTCTGGGCCTGAGTATAATTCTGAATTAATATGGCCATGACTCATGGATTTATATGAAACTAGTTTCATGTTGAATTAGACCCTGTGGAAATATTCAGATTGCTTCAGGAGCAGAATATTACAATTTTTCTGTAAGTTTTCAGAACCAGTTTCAGAATCTCCTGAAATTAAACTCTTTAGATAACTCTATTACTAATTATTTGTAATGTTTTTTAATTAAAATTATACAGAATTCAAAATAAGTGAGTTTTAATGTATGCTTCAATGTTCCATTATTTCTTAATAAAAATATCCCAAATTTCTTATTCATAATTTGAATTTTTCTGGTCTCTGCATTTCTTACTCATCTTTGTAAGTAGGAATGCCTTTTGATACTGACTCCTTTACCAGAACACAATAGTAGAATCTCATATAAATTTGCCTAACAATAATAATTCCGTTTGATTGAACTCTTTACTTTATATTGAAAATATATTACTATCTTTATATATCTACAGTTTTAAAATTTTATTTACTTTTTTATCAGCTTATTACTTGTATTTTATTTGTCTTATTTTATGCAGTGTAAGTTGTGAATGCAGTAAAATCAAGTTTTAACAAATGGATGCATATAGTAAAGATTCTCTGAACCACAGAATAATAGAATAATAGCTTAATATTTACAGCTGATCTGTAAAACAGGTGTAAGGTTTTTTTTAATCATTTAAGACTATTTTTTATTTATTTCCAGTATAGTTGACATACAGTATTACATTAGTGTACAATATAGTGCTTCAACAATTCTGTACATTACTCTGTGCTCATCACAAGTTCGCTCTTTAATCCCTTTTTTCTTCTTTTTTTTTTATTATGTTCTGCTAGCCACTGTAGTACATAATTAGTCCTTGATGCAGTGTTCAATGATTCATTAGTGAAGTGTAACACCCGGTGCTCATCACAGCACATGCCCTCTTCAATACCTATCACCCTGTTATCCCCATCACCTATTTCACCATTCCCCCACCCACCTCCCCTCTGGTAACCATCGGTTTATTCTTCATAGTTAAGAGTCTGTTTCTGTGTTTCTCTGTCTCTCTCTTTTCCTTTTCCTTGTTTGTTTTGTTCTATAAGACTATTTTTAACGTTGAATGTAAGTGGTAGTTCTTCTTCGGGTATTTAAAAATAAACTACACATTGTCTTGGGTAAATCTTGCTCTGAATATATGTGTATCCGACTATGCTGACTACATCCGTGTTTATTTCTGGGCAGGGGGACATCCAGCAACTATTGATCATAGGTGACCCCAAAGCCGCATATGACTACTGTGAGCATTACAGCCCAGACTGTGACTCTTCAGTGCCCAAGGCCGCTCAGGCTCAGGAACCGCAGATTGATGAGGTGAGGACCATAAAATTAGGACTGTTTTATCATTTCAATGGTACAGACCTACCCCTGTAGTTTTGAGGCTTATCTCTATTATTCAATTTTAATTAAAGTATACTTTGTATTTAATAGTGTTTTAACATTTCTAGGAAGAGTGATTTAAAGATGATTTGGGGTGTTTTTTCTCTTAAGTACTCTGTTAAACTTCTTATAAATAGAGATACCTCACTTGTATACTGTATATATGAGCATATTTCATTTTGGAGGAGGTGAGAAAAAGATAATTATCTAAAAGCTATATTTCTGCTACATAAATATCTAAAAGCTATATTTCTGCCCTTGGCAGTTAAATAATTAACACAGCCTCAAGATTAGGGTGATATATCCTCTGGTGTACTTGCCTTTGGCAATTCAGGCAGATGAGAAAGTGACATTAGAGCTATTTTAAAGTTTCAGGCTGTGTTGAGTATTTAGAGAGAATTCTTTTTTTTTTTTTTACTGTTTCTTATTGGGCTATGCTACCTTGATACATATGTTTTCTTTTTCTTCCACAAAATTTGACATAAAGAGTAATGAAATGGAAAGCAGTATGATCTGAATGCAGTAACTAAAACTATTCATGTATTTTGATTCATATTATGTCACTTTATTTGAAATTCAGGTGTGAAACCATTCTTCCAGGCCATTTTTGCAAGAAAATTTACCATAATGAAATTTGACCCTATTCTCTTTCAGACCAAAAAATAAGTTCGCATAGCCATAGCAATCTTGGCAGAATTGAATATCCCAAAAAAACAAAAAATGCAATACGGTGTACCCTTATCCAGATTTTTTGGTAAGATCCTTTAATGTGGATCTTCTGGAAATTAAAAAACAAGCAGACTGGAAGGAATTTGGCCTTTAGTTGGCAGCAAAACAATTTTAGATTCTTTTTTCTCAAAGAGTGTTAAATTTTAGAAGAGGGGGTTGGAAGTTTGAAAACATCAAAGCTGCCTTTATGTTTGGGAAAATAGCTCAAATAGCATTCTTCTTACTTTCTAAATGTACTATTTGGTGCCATATTTTGAGCTTGACTACTTAGAAGAGGTTAGGATCTTATCTTTTATTTTAACTTCTTGTTGTTTTTGCATGTGAGTTCAGTTAGGATTTTACCATCTAAAAGCTTGAGATATATTTTTTGACATCACTTTTCTTTTTAAAGTATGATAGTGAATTCTGTTGAACTGATCTTTTCCATGACTTAATATTAATGTTTTTTTTAAAACAGGATAAAGTCTTAAGAAGCTGACAGAAAAGCAAATATGAGAGAGAAAATGAAATTGCTTGGGTAGTTGTGTTTGCTTTTTTCAGTTTTCCAGTGCCTCATTCTTTTTATTCCCTCAGGATTTATTTAAACAGTTTTTTTGTGTGTGAATTCCAAGAGGATAGGTAAAATACCATCAGGTTTAGTGCTTTTATACCTTAGAAATTATATGATGATTCGGTATTAAAATTTACATTTATACATATTATACATGTTCGAGATTGCTGAGATTTATTTTGCTTTTATTTTAAGAAAGATAAGTTTTGTTCTTTTTAGCAACAGATATGGCTCTGATTTTTGGAAGAATGAAGGTATGCTTTCTTAATATATCACCTTGAGGTGTTTTATTATTTTATTTTAATGCTATCATGTCAGTTAAACTGAGTTATTTTAAAGCAAAATAGTTTTTATCGATTTTTATCTGGATAAAAAAAGTAAAATTTAAAAGTAAATTTGCCCTTTTCTACTTTAGTTGTTGATAATGTATACTTAACATTCTGTTAAGAAGTCAAACTTGTTTTTACTACGACAGTTTGAGGAGACAAAAAACGTATTGTTATAATAAAAGCTGCATGGAAATCCAGTTGGGTGATGCTATAATAAATACAGCATTTCTTACTGGTTTCTATATTGAATGTATTACATTGAAAAGTTTTTTTGAAGAATCAACTCACATTTTTTTCAAATTGTAAATTACGTTGATACTTCAATCATATAACCATTCTATACACTTATGAAATAAACTGGTTAACCAAATTAGTAAACAGCCCTTATATTAGTTTTGACATATAGCCATTAATATGTAATTATATTTCAAATATGCATTTTAATAATTGATCTACAGATGTTCTTCCTGTACAACATAGGAAGCAATGTTATTTGCCAGTGAGTAAAGAATATAAGGTGCAGTATAGAGCATTGACCATACATGTTGAACTTTATAGTGCTTATTTTCCATTAATAAATTTGTGACATTGCATATTCGTTATTCTAATTTGGATTAATAGCTATGTTAATTTATTTTATCAGTTAACTCAAGTGTGCTTTTTACAACTTGTAATTTTGTCCAGCTCATACCCTCTAAATAACATCTTCTAAGTCATTCTTAAGGTTCAGTATTTTCATGTGTTTGCCACAGTATCACATCATCATACAGTGAAATGCATAATGTAGATAGATTTAAACATGGTAGTAATATCATCAAACTTTAATTCCATTTAAACCTACACAATACCATTTATATAGAAGAGTAACTAATATTAAAATTATGATGTTTGGGGATTTTCTCAAGTTAAATTAATCTATTATAAGAAATTAAATGTGAAATCTATATATGGTAATTCTTAATGTATTATGTATTTCTTAATGTATTATGCAAACTATAGTATCTTATACATGGTAGGCAATTGCCATTCTTTTTTATAAAGAATGAACAAGGAAAATGAAGCAAAGGCAAGATAGTATTTTATAGAGAAATTTAAAAACCAGCTGACTTCCCTAAATGTATTACCTTAATCTTTTTTTGCACTTAGTATTTATCATATATTTTAGTTCTCATAGATGCACAGATATTTACTGGTGCCACTATTTTTCTAACAAATTAAATAAGAACAGATTATGACATTTCTAGAAGTCCCTTTCTCCTCACATACTGTAGTTAATGCTAGATTACTCACATATCAAAACTGAAATCATTCCATCACTGCATGTCTTTTTGCATATATTTATCTCACTGATTACAACTAGTTCTCTGTGTTTTCAAGGCAGCCCAAAATTCCATAGTAAGTAAACAGGATCATCTCCAAAAATAGGTTATAAAACTTCATGTACACTAGTGCCAAGTAGACTCAATACCACCACCAAGGGGATGTTGTTTGGATAAAGAAATAAGAACAGGGGGCCCTGGGTAGCTCAGTTGTTGAGGGTTTGACTCATGGTTTTGGCTCCAGTCATATCTCAGGGTCATGAGATCAAGCTCCATCTCGGGTTCCATGGTCAGTGGGGAGTCTGCTTGAGATTTCTCCCTCTCTCTACACCCTTACCCCCTCTCTAAAACAAGTAAATAAATCTTTTAAAAAAGAGAGAGGTAAGGACAGAAGCAGTGATTCTTCACTGACTCCTGAAAGACTCTAAGAAAAAGATGTGCTTTCGTGTCTAAGGAGGTAAGAATATTATTTCCGCCAGTATTCTATAATCACAACTAGTCTGGTTGGTCTTCATTTGGAAAGAATTTAAAAAGAGGAGAAACTTATGGAGATTAGATGGTTCCTCCTACAAGGAAAAAAAAATGACATGAAGTTGGTATATATTGATATATTTCTGAGTACCATGCTTCATTTAAGATGCATTAAACTGTGCGTTTGAAAAATTAGTCCTTTGTGTCTTTGTTTATTGTCTTATGTTTTTAAAACTCATTATAGATGCACCTGCTTTTGAAAAGTCTGCCTAATTTTAAAACTCTACAGCATAAATAGACTGTCAAATCTTTTCGTTTTTATGTTTTACTTGAAGCTGGCAGCTAGTAGCTATATAAATTTAATATTTCTTATTCCAACGTGATTGACCATAACACAGAAAAATTCTTCATTATACAATATTCAATCTCCATTAATGTCTTTTAATATGTATCTTAATTCAATATTTAATCATTTTATTTATTTAATGATGTTATTAATAATGTTTATATTAACTTTCCTAGAAGTAGTTGGCATTATATCTTGATTGCAGAGGCACGAAGAAACAAGTGTTCAGTGTTCTATGCATGCATTTTTCTATTTTACCAAATTCTGTACAAATTAAATTAGAATAAAGCTTTGTTGAAGTACTTTGTATGTATATTCATTGAAAATGAAACTATTTACTGAGCAGATAAAATTATGAAACCATTTCAATTAATTTAATCAAAGAAGAGTTTTGACAATCATAAAGAAAATGAAAGACATGACTATGTTTATATTTCAATATGACCTTCAGCTGAACCATCTAGAAAGTTCACTCTAGTGAGGGTATTTCATCAAAGGCCAGATGTATAATGTTGCCAGGAGATCAGTTTTGGACATGTCTCATTATAGGTCTGTGAAATTTGCACTCATTTGCATTGCTGTAGTTAATAGAGCTCATTAGAAGGCACAGTGATCACAATTTTCTAAAAGACATATGCTCAACAGTTATTTTTCTGGCAGATCAAAAAGGCTTTTGTGGCAATTTTGAAATGCCAAGAAGTCCAGTTGGGGTATAATGGGAATTTTACCAAATATAATACTGAGAGAATTCTAAATAGATCGCCTTTAGCATATATATATATATATGATTCAGCTTGTTGAGTTTGCTGCTTAATATTTTATATGTATATGACCTTAGTGTATTTACAGTTATTTTGATTAAACCAATGATTAATATATATTTTACAATAACTATATTCTTGTTTACAAATTGAAGTTTTGAGATAGTTGGCTTTGAAGATCAATACATTATTTTCCTTATCACTCAATATGTATGATTGTCTTGTACATCCTTCTATTAAGAAACATACCTCTTTCCAACTAAGTTATTTTAATACAGAAGAATCTAGTATAAAATATTATTTTCCAATGTGAGTTCGGTTTAAATAGTTTATGAGGTCTAAGTGCTATGCTTTTTTTGATAGAGAAAAAAACAGTATCTTTAAAAGCAGAAATAATGTATTAACTAGAAACAGATCTAATTTTGAATCTTTTACTGTTTCACAAGTGTTCTGTGCTCATTTTGATCTTAAGTTTATAGCAAAAGAGATTTCTGAATAAATTTTAGATTTTATTTTTTCATTAGTTCCAGTGTTCTGTTTAGACTCATCTTATGTTCCTTGCATTTCCTTTTCCTCCTCTCCTCTTTCTGTCTCACAACATAAACATTCTTTCATACTTGGAAAGACTACTGTCCATATTTTAAATTTTAAGCATGTAGTTTAATGAAAAAAAAAAGTACCCATTGACATTACAGTAAAATTCTTAGAGAACTTTTAACAAATTCTTGTGTAACAACTTTTACAAATAAAAATTAACATGAATAGTTAACAACTGTGGCCAAGTACATAATTGCCGTGTTGGAAATAAGCCATTAACTAAAAGTTTTGAATATTAATTAAGTTTGAATTAATATTCAGAATTTTTAGTTTCCTCACAATCCTAACCATGATTCTGCTCTTAGAAAACTTGCTTTGTCACTCCTATGTTATTATACTCTGTATAAGACAGTATAATACTTCTTGTAATACAAAATAACATTTAAGTAACAGCATTTCGTTTCCTCTTAACCTTTACCGTAAGTAAAAGTTAAGACAATTACCACTTTGTTGTTAGTATTACCTGCACTAACAAAATCGCCTGATATTTTTTCCTTTGCGATGTAGTATGCACCTGAGGATATAATGGAATATGACTATGAGTATGGGGAAGCAGAGTATAAGGAGGCTGAATTTGTAACAGAAACACCCACTGTAACTGAGGAGACAATAGCACAAACTGAGGTAAAAACAAAGTAGCACCTTTGTGTATGGTGTCCTGCTGTTTGTCATTCCGTGGTTTCTTATGTCGCCTGTTCCTCAACTCATCATAAGCCTTTCATTCACCTGATTTCTATGACCAATAACTGTGGTTTTTATTTGACAGTAGCTGTCCTGAAGGAATGATGCTCATTTTGCTTTGCTTGTCCTTCCTTTCGTCCATGCTCTTCATTTCCTTTTTCACTTTTTTTATGTTTCCCATTCCATCTTTCACCACGTTTTACAGAAAAAGAAATCCAATTTCAAAAAGAAGACGAGGACAGTGGCCACTAACTCAAAGGAAAAGTCCAAAAAGTTTACACCCCCTAAATCTGAAAAATTTGCGTCCAAGAAGAAGAAAAGTTCCCAAGCAGCAGCAAAAGCCAAACTAGGGGTAAAGGTAGCAAAGAAAAAGCAATCAAGATCTGTCCTAGATAAGCTGGAAGATCTCTGATGATGAGTCATTGTCCTAACCCAACTAGATAAATGCTCATTTGGCTAATCCGATAACCCAATTAAATCATGATTTCCCTAAATTTGGGATTACCTTACAGTTTTATAATTGCTTTTCTTTTGACTTCATCACTAGGCAAATATCGTTGATGATTTTCAAGAATACAGCTATGGAACAGAGGAAAGTTACCAGACAGAAGCTCCTAGGCATGTATCTGGACCAAATGAGGTAAGCTCATTGACACTATTAAATCACAGTCCAAATTTTTTAAGTGTGTAATATTTCTTAATACACCTCACTGTGGAAGAATCTATAACTTGTGAAAGTTCCATCTTTTTATCCCTTTACTGAGGTAAGAGGAACAATAGCATTGGTTCACTGTTACTAGAAACAGGTCATTTAAAATCAATCAATTCAAGTTTTGCATGACCCTTTGCTTCATGCAAACGCAAATTGATTGACCTGAATTGACTGCTATCATTTTCTTGATTGCTCCTGGGATTGAGCAAGCTTCTCAACATGTTGTGATGAATGGTATTCGCAACATGATTTTTCTGTGAGGAGGAGCCTCCTCTAAAGTGTAAATTGTATCATGAAATGATACAATTAGAATTTATTTCATCTGACCAATAATCATGCATTTTCATGACAGCAAGCTTCTTGAGAAAATGTAATCTTAGTGGATTTTAATAGCTATTTACATTTTCAAACTTGTTAGGAGTATGATATTTATGATTAAATTAACATATCTTACCCTTTTTCATTCTTTTCTCTGAAAATGTTTAATCACATACAGGTATAAATCAAACAATCTTTCTGAATTTCATGTTATGCATACATTCTTATCATGAAAAAATGAGTATACAATTCAGTATAACTTTGTGAAATACTTATCATGCCGGGTATGACAAATACCTGAGTCAGTTAGCTGTAAGAAAATTTATATAACATGTTTCCCAGTGAGGCAAATAAACCTCATTGTCCAAGTCTCATGCTATAAATATAAAGTTGACTAACAAGTTTTTATTTTTCCAATGGAACAAGCAAATACACATGATGAATCCATGTGAATACTTGCAATTTACTGGGAAAAGTACTTTGAAAGCAATATTTCCTTGTATATACCAATGTACAAAAATATTTCTTTCAATGATACTGAAAGGCTCTCTTTCTCGGCCTTCAGGCTTGCTTGAGTAGCGTTTAAATTGCTTCCCGTCACATTCCATCAGACTGTAATTGCAAATGCTTACCTTGCTTTACTAACAGTAAACTTCATGTTCTTCAACTCCTTGCAACTTAAATTAATAGCCAAATCCACTTGAAGAAGTATTTACTGAAGAATATCTAACTGGAGAGGATTATGATTCCCAGAGGAAAAATTCCGAGGATACACTATATGAAAACAAAGGAGTAGACGGCAGGGACCCTGACCTTCTGGTAGATGGAGATTTAGGCGAATATGATTTTTATGAATATAAAGAATATGAAGATAAACCAACCAATCCCACTAATGAAGAATTTGGTCCAGGTGTGCCAGCAGAAACAGATATCACAGAAACAAGCGTAAGTCAGTATTACGCTCTGTGTCATTGTGCGTCTTATTTTTGGAGTATTTTCACATTGACCTTGATGTCTTTTCAGGTGTAAAATACAAGTTGTCCTTCTGTAAACTGTGAAAATTTATCACTACTAGGACATCTTGATAGATTCTTCCTCATGGGAATCTTCAGCAGTTGTAGCTCTGCCTACAATACGGGAGTCTTCATTTGAAAGTATAGTCTTGAATAGAATTGTATCCAAATTGTCTTGTCATTGACAAGATTAAAATAGTTATTATTCTGGGTAGTGAGTCTTATTTCTGATTTCTAGGCTATTTTATTTTTTTAATTTTGAGAAAAGAAATGTTCTGGTGATGCTCAGTACGGTACCATATTTGTTATTTTTTTCACCTTTTGACCCCTTTCACCTATTTCTCCCACCCCTCACCCCCCACCTTTATTTCGTTAAACTTAATTTGATGACACTTTTTGCTTAATGCCTTGGAATAATAATTGAAGTCTACAGATGTCTTTATTTTTCTGTAATATGTCTTTAAGAAACAACTGTCTCATCTCATTCAAGAATTGTATTAATGCTCATTATGCTTTCCTTTTTATATTTTCAGTATCTAAACATTCAATAAGTTTCTATTTAAAAAAACACAGTTTAGTAGGTTGTTTTTAAATGCACGTGGATGATTAAATTTTCTTTAAAAAAAATACTTAAATGCCCTTATTTACTTAAAGACAGGCTGCTTGAATTTTTCACTCAACAGATAAATGGCCATGGTGGATATGGAGAAAAGGGGCAGAAAGGAGAACCAGCAGTAGTTGAACCTGTAAGTATTGGTGTGAATACATTGTAAAGGTTGGTACAATTAATTAATTTATATTATGAGCCATCATCACCTTACAGTATCATATATGTTTGCATATTGCCATTAAAAATTCTAATGTCCAAATGTCTAAAATGTGCCACAAATAAATGAGTTAGTGAGGCCATTTCTGGCAAGTGAAATTTCAAGCAACCAAAAAATATAGAGACATGAATTTTGGAATTTGAAAGTAGATGAAGTTTGTCTACTCTAATTCTCTTGTTTTACAACAAAGGAATCTGAGACCTAGAGAGGTTAAGTAACTTGCTGAGGTTCAAATGTTGGTGGTTGTGACATAACCAGATTTTAGCTTTTCTAACTCCCTTCAATTTCTCTAACTTGACATTATTAGAAATATATTATTTGACCTAGATACTTTCTTGTTTCATATCCAGATAATATCATGTTATGATATGAAAATATTCCTTTTAAAATTCACTTCTTTTTCTCCCATTGAAGAAATGGTCGACTTCACTCCAAAAGTGATTTTTAAAATTTGTATTAATGTTATTACTATTCAAGATATTGGTAAAAAGCAAATTCTTACTGGAAAGAAATTTTACTATTGTTCTCCTTAATCACCAACTTGGGAAAACTGTCGCATTAGAACTAAAAGTAATATGCTTACCTGTTTGCCTCAAGATCATGAAAATCATTTCAGAAGTTGCAAGGACATAAACACTGAAAAACTGGGTGGGGGGAGAGTTAAAGGTTAAAAAGATATGTCTATAAGAACATCGCCGGCTATCTACTGTATTACTCCAAAATCTGAGAAATTGTGCCACATACTCACCAAAGAATTTTAAAATATTTTTTTGCAGAATGAATATGCCCTTATTTTGAAAATTTACAACCAACTTTTTAAATGATAAAACAATTTCTGGCAGTAGAATCATAAACTTTGTGGAATGAGTTTCTTATCCTGAAACAGTACTCTATCCTCTTGTCTTCTGAAGAGCTTATCTCATATTTATCCCCAGTTCTTTTGCTTGGACTTTTTTCTCCTTTCCCTGAATTAAAGTGCTTAGGTGCCACTTAACTTCCATTCTTTCATTCACGCAGTAAATATTTATTAAATTCCGGCTTTGTGCCAGGCAGTATTCCAGGTGCTAGGGAAAACTTGGCAACTGTCTTTGCTTTGTCCTTCTCGGGAGCATGTAGCATATTCTCCTTTTACTATTACTTTTTGAATATTTATTTCTTTTCTAATTAGTTCACAGGTTCTCCGAGGACAGGGACTGTGTTTTCTTATCATTTTAAATTCTCTCCCTTCTCCATGCAAAACTGTTCGTAATTGGTTTTATATGGTAGAAATAGAGACTTTACTTTTTGAAATGCAATGATGTGGTGCTTTGTTAGAACTGCTTAGAGGAGAGGTTAGGGGTTACACTTCATTAGTAGTGATTCTCAGTCTTTTCTTTTTATTATAGGGGATGCTTATTGAAGGACCACCAGGACCAGCAGGACCTGCAGTATGTAACTGTCAAGATTATTTTTGTCTTGATTTTTTTAAATAATCAGATATAGAATTTCTATTACATTATTGAATTTATATATTTTACACTAATTTGAGTATTGAATGATAGAGGCAAACAGTTTTTTTCAGAGGGCCTGGTGGCCTTGAATTGCGGTCTGATTTGGCTTTCCAAATGTTATTCTTTTGAGCAGTGGAATTAACTTTTGTTTAATTTTCTTTCTCTCTTTTCTTTTGTTTCTTTTTCTTTCTTTCTTTCTTTTTTTTTTTTTGCTTAAATACCTCTGCATCCTCTAAGCTCATTTTCAACTTTCTATCTGAAAGTTATGATAGTGAAAAAAAAGTCATCTTTGTTTTTATTAAAGAAGTATAGATATATCTCAATGGATGGAGTTGAGAATTCTAAGTAGACAGTAGCTGCCTTATCTGTGCTTCTGAATGGAGTGATTATCAGTTTGCATTGTGACTTCCTAGCGTGGCTGATGTTGCTTGGTGTGTCTTCATTCTCAGGTAGTTGTACTGATCAGACTTTGTAAGAAATCGCTGTCTTTTGTGGAATTAATTAAGTTCTTGTCATCTGAAATAAATATGTTATGTTGATAACTTTAAATACTTTTTATCCATAAAAGAAAATGTAAAAATGCCTCCAAGCTAAATGATTTCTACATTTCAATTTTGCTATCACATTTTTGAGGTCTAATTGTCTGAGTATACCATTTCTTCATTAAGAACTGGGAACCAACTTCTGCTTCAGGGACTTTATTTTGGCGTGTTCTCCTTTCCTGCTTTTCTTTGGAATGTCTGCCTCCACCCTGAGAGCAGCTTCATAGAGGAAGCACTGAGCTAGCTACAGAGTGGTTCCTATATGTTGTCTTTCATAGGAAGATAAATACGGCAATTGTTTGGGAGACAAGTGTATATTTATGAAATATAAAATGAGCTCTTCTTTGATTTTGGTAGGATGAATTTGCCTGAATGATAATAAGATCTGACTCAGATCATGGTTTATTTCTCTGTAGGGTCTTATGGGTCCCCCCGGTCTACAAGGCCCCACTGGACCCCCTGGTGACCCTGGAGAGAGGGTAAGTGAATTGATTCTTTACAACAAAAGAATATAACATAGATTAAAATAATTACAATATTTTCTACAAGTTTAACACGTTATCCTTCTCACTGGAAGGGGGGAGAAGTCTGTGAACCCAATGTCTAACATTTTGGTTTAACTTCTCTAACTATAATTTAATTTTTTTTTTAATTTTTTTTTAAAGATTTTATTTATTTATTTGAGAGAGAGAGAATGAGAGACAGAGAGCATGAGAGGGAAGAGGGTCAGAGGGAGAAGCAGACCCCCTGCCGAGCAGGGAGCCCGATGCGGGACTTGATCCCAGGACTCCAGGATCATGACCTGAGCCGAAGGCAGTCGCTTAACCAACTGAGCCACCCAGGCACCCACTAACTATAATTTTAGAAGTGAGGATGAAGAATGTGCACTTATCTATGTTATAATTAATAAGAAAACTTTTATTTTCAACAAATTTCCGCGTTGAGATGAGCCTGCTACATTAGATTCAGTTCTTTAGTCTCAGTTGAGCCTGCTACATTAGATTCAGTTCTTTAGTCTCAGTTGAGACACGTTTTCCATGGATTCTGATGAGTATTTAGCTGGATTCTGATAGACTGAGTTAATAAGCTTGAATTCTAATTTGAAGAGCATGTCCTAGATTACATGGTAAAATAGACCATTTGTGTTAAGTCATTCCAAACTCTTCTTGTAAAATCTCTTTCCCTGTTTTTCCTCCATCCCTGAGTAGCCAATAACTTTATCCTTTATTAAAATCCTGTAAAACTAGTGCAATGAAAAACAACCCTTTCAGGGCACCTGGGTGGCTCAGTCGGTTAAGCCTCCAACTCTTGATCTCAGCTCAGGTCTTGATCTCAGGGTCATGAGTTCAAGCCTCACATTGGGCTCCATGCTGAGCATGGAGCCTACTTAAAAACAAAAACAAAATCCCTTTCTAGGTACTTACTAAAAGGAGATTAACCAAGGAAGGGAGAACAAATGCAAGTTAGTTAATGTAGACTAATGTTATTACATGTTATTCTAATATTTAGGTAACTAATAATAGACTAATAACATAGTCTATTTCTAATAAATTAGACTCTTTATTTATTAATTTTGATGATTTACTTTCCTAGGGTCCCCCAGGACGTCCTGGCTTACCAGGGGCTGATGGTCTACCTGGTCCTCCTGGTACCATGTTAATGCTACCGGTATGGGGTTTTTTAATTGTTATAAAGATGACTTAATATTTCATCATCTTATTGTTGAAAAATATTGCTGAACTGTATTACAGAGCAATTAACTAAAAACCATTTTATGAGGTAGAGATATTTGAAATCAAGTAGCCTTTAGAAATGACAGGAAATTATATTAAAACAAAAATTTGGTAAATCTCTGCATTAGAACTAAGATTTCATTATTTGATTTGACTTTGACAACAAAGCTTAGAGGTTGTTCTTAATATTTCCAATCATGTGCTTCATCTTGAGTCATATCATTAACATGCATTTCATGTGTTACTTAACATAATATTAATATGCTATTTATCACCATAGAGATAACAGTTGATACTTTTTAAAGAAGATATATCTATATTGTCATTATTCATTGCTCAAAAATTGTTTTACCATAAGAATGCTTTTTTTTAAAGTTGCCCTTGTTCTCTGGGATAAAACTTTGATTAATTTGTTTAAATGTAATAAAATTTCAAGTAATAATGAGGTAGAGTAAGAAATTGACTCATGCTGCATTTTGAGTTAAAATTTAAAAAGGATCTTTAGAATTTTAGAATTTTATGGAAAGATACTGGGAGGGTGAGTTTCCTGTTATAATTACTTAAGAAAACGTAAACAAAATGAATATATCTCAAGGATGATTTCCTCTGTATTCATACAGATTCCAAAAGTTTTGCTCAACAAAATAGCAATTGATCTAAAACCACCACTGAACTGAGTACATTTGGAATTTTTACAAATGTGTAAATAGAAATAGGTAGCATTTGTACAGGTGAAAAATATATGATGACTTATTCCAGATATTTCAGAGATTATGGAATTTAAAATTGGAAGACTCTCTTCTACAAAAGGTAAACATGGTCCAGAGAACATCCATTATGTGCAGGAGAATTAAAAAAAAAAATCTAAGTATCTTGATTCATATAAGTTACCTTGTACTTCTATAAAATCCCATCATTTTCAGTAAATAGTTTTTAATTAGTAATTAAAGCACCTATTTGACAAAGGCTAATTTTGAGCTTCTTTATGTTCTCTTTTCTTAGTTTCGTTATGGTAGCGATGGTTCCAAAGGACCAACCATCTCTGCTCAGGAAGCTCAGGCCCAGGCGATTCTTCAGCAGGCTCGGGTAAGAAAGAATGAACATGTATTCCCATAAACTGATTCGAAGTCAGGTTGTGTGTGTGTGTGCACATGTGTGTGTGTGGGCATGCACGCGTGTGTGTGTGTCTGCATCTGGAGGATGCTACTATTATAAGCAAAATACTTCTGGATAGTGCCTTGAATTTAGACAGAAAAAGTGCTGAGGTTATAATCTATTTTTTCAGTAGGGATATTTTCTTTTACTGAATATTAAAGTTAAATGACTGACCTTTGCAGTATTGCCATTTATAATTCTGGCAATAACACACAAACCGTAACACAAATTTTCTAATTTTTTTTCAAAGAGTACTGATGGATTTATACTTAGCACTCTCTATTTCTCACATACAGTTTCTGTCTGTTAAGACAGAAGTTGATGTTTAGAAAAAGTAAGAGAATAAGGTTTGAAATAATTTTTTTCCTCCTAATCTAATAAATTATTCAGGATATCCCAAATAATCCAGCAAATTAAGTTTTTGTAAGCATTCTCATATAAGAAAGAAACGTTCAAATATGTATTTAAGTTTTAATCATCATAATCTATAACGTTTTTACAAAATCCATTGTTTATAATCCTTCATCAGCTGAAAGTTTCCAGTATCTCTATAAGACCTATAATTGTATTTATTTTTTAAATTCACTGCAATTAAAAAGTCTAAAGAATGGACTAGGAAAGAGTTGAAAGTCATATAATACTTTTATTCATTGTATAGGATTTTTTTTTAAGGAAAAAGTAAAGGGCTTACATTTGGTATGGATATGGATTCACTTTCTAAGTGATACAAATCATTTCTGTGATAACTTTGGGTAAATTTATGAGTATATAAAATTTAACATTTATAAGTTTATCCTTATAAATTTATGAGGGTATAAAAAACATACGTGATGATTATAATTTACTCTTACATTCATTTATATATTTATTAAGTCTGTCAATCTGAAAAGATGCCATTATTTGGTTATGTCATGTATAAAGACAGAAAAATTTAAAAATTTGTTTACTATACCTTGGCATAACACTTACCTAAAAATGTTTAAAATAATTTGCTAATGATTCCTACAATTTATCTTATAAATTATATTACTTTCAACAAATTTAAGATAATTATTTGAGCTTAAATGTTTTATGAGGCCATTGAATTCCTCATTTTATAGTCCTTTTAACCTATTTGGAAATAGGTAGCAAGCATTATAATTCCAATTTTTCGGATATCTAATCTCAAGGATTAAGAAGTATATTGTCAAAAATCTCATGGTGAGTCAGTAGTGGAACTTTGGAGATCCTGTTTTCATCTCATGCACTTTTCTAATATGATTTACATATTGTTTCTATTACAGTATTATTGTTTGGTATCTATTTTGATAATCTAAATATTCATCTTTTGGAATCACTAATATTCAAAAATAGCTCACCATACTAATTTAACATCTATCAAATATTTACCCTTTGTATTCCACTTGTTCCAGCTTTTCAAATATGCTAATTTCACATTTCTAATATTCAGTATCAATAGTGCATGTAATCAATCTATCATGCCTATGATTATACAAAAAGAATGTATTTTTCTTGTAATGTCAAATTTGAGATTTGTTAAAAAGAAATGTATTAGCATATTTTCTGATCAATTTTGCTTGTTTTCTGACTTTAGGTGTCATAGTTTTTCCTAAAATATTGCTAGAAACTTTTTATTTAAAGCACCTCAAATTGTTCATCTCTAAAATGATTTTCAATGATAATTGTGCCAGAATGTTTAAGAGAAGTCTGTATGTTATTCTGAAGTATGCGTCAGAGTAGAAAAATTATAAAACATTAGATATCTTATACTAAAATTCATTTTCATTTTTATCATTGGATAAATCATAATAGTATATGGTACAAGATTGTATACAAGATACAACAGTTTAAAGAACATCTGATATTTATTTAGGTCATTTGTCATTCTAGAAACTTGCAATTCTTCAGTAATCAGGCACTCTTTCTAGCATGTAGCTATTATACCTGTGTTGATCATCTGTTACTTAAAGGTAGCTTGTGCAAATGAATATTGTAGTTTAATAGGCTTGTCCAGGAGAGCATCCCTGAGTTTGATCTCCTTTATTTTCTAGATTGCTCTGAGAGGTCCACCTGGCCCAATGGGTCTAACTGGAAGACCGGGTCCTGTGGTAGGTTACTCAATAAGATAATGTATGTTTAAATCCACATATTAGTGGTTCCTTGTGCAAGTTTGCCAAGCATTGTTCATATATCTAGCTGATGAAAATAGGATACATATACCTACTTATACTTGATTTTGTTTCCATTTTAAAAGCCTATTTCAATTCAGTCCTCAGTAAGTTTTGGCAAAAAAAGTTTCAATGAAGAATTTTCAAATCAAATAAATACAACGAAAAATATAATCGAGTCACATATCTATTAATTTTTCAAATTATAAATATAATTTATTTGTATAATATTCCAAATTATTAAAATTCAATTTGACATTAAATTATTGAGACTTGACTTTATGTTAAATTGAATTTTCATTAAGAAAGAAAAAATATTTAAGGCCAGTTAAATTATTCCATAATCTGGGAAGCAAGCAGGATACTTGGCTTAAACCTCAGTTTGCATTCAATATTCCACAAAGTGCTTCAGATATTAGAGAAATTAATTTGTCTTTTGGAGACTCTTGGAAAATGACAGTGTTTTATTTTTCCATGCAACCTTGCTAATAAGCTAATATTTTCCAAGTGGTTTTTAAAAAATATCTCAAATATTTTGAAACTTCTACCAAATGTTAAGCAGTGTAGTAATTCACAAAAAAACACAAAGATTCTCCTCAAGTCATATTTTTTCTTAAGAGAAAAGAAAAAAACATAGGAGTCCAACCTTGGTTCTGATTGATTTTATAATTAATTGAATAAATAATTTCCATTTTAAGTATTTGTTTTTCTATTAAAAAAGACATTCTTCCTGTTCTTTCATATGATTTTATATACTTTCAATATGTTTTATGGGAATAATGGTGTTTATAGAAATAATTACTGTGAACATTAAAATCTTACATTTTATTTACTTAGTAGACACAGCAAAACAATTTTATTCAAGTTTGAATCAAGTTAATAGTCTTCTAATTATTTAATCAATTTTACTGATCTTATTAATTAGGGTGATAAATAGTTTCTGCATGTATTTTATTCAAAGATTTGTTATGTAGTTTACATAAATTTATGGTTCTCTTAATTCAGTCTTAAAAATTTGTATAGGTTATATATTTTGAAGGTTATACACTCAGGTATACACTCAATGATATGGGCTCATGTAGAACATACACTGACAAAATAATAAGAAACATGGAAGAGTCTATGTTACTCAACAAAGGAAGAAACAGAGTTAATATTTAATTATTTGTTAGTGATAATTCAAATTCACATGACTGAGGAAAACCAGCAGTATGCTAATGCTTTATAAATCTGGGGGCAGAAGAATGATCTGTATATTTTATTAAAGATAACAGTTCCTGGGGCCCCGAACTTGAGATTCTGATGATAAAGATTCAAGGTTGGATGTAGCAAGCTATATTTTTAATGAGTGCACCAGGCTGAATCTTATGGTCAAGCATGTTTGGGAAATACCTCCATTGTCACTTAATTTAAAAATATCACTCCAGGATCTCTAAAACTACATTTTCCAAAGGAATTTTCCTTCATATCATCCTGACAAGCATAAGCCTTAGTGGGTCTGTAGAGGGTCAGGGCAGTGAATAGAAGAAGCAATGAAAGCATGTTCCATTAGCAGTTCCTGTTTTCACCAATCAATGAGGGTCAGTCATTCACAGCGTGTTGGCAAGGAGAAAAAATTGGCAACCACGTACACGTTCTCAATGTCATACAGTGGATACAAGATTAATTGATTTCACTACTTAAGTCTTTGTTATGGGAAGCTTTAGCTTCCTTAAATATTAAAAGTAAGTATTGAGATATCAAACATCATATTGCTTCTTTTCACCATTTTCTCTTCTATTATCCTTTGCTCCAAAACTTCAAATTATGATAGACTTTCAAATATCTGTTGATTCTAGAGTCTAAAACTATTTTATATAAAAGAAACAAAGTCTACATCAATATATTAAGATACAAACATAAACGTTCTTCCAATGAAAAATTCTTTATTCAGTTGTTTTCTCTGATTGCTTTCCTAGACAAATAGAGGCTTATAATATAAAACATACAGGAAACGTAGGAAATATTGTTATTTTTTCTATTCTGTTACTGTCAGTTATTGCATGATAATTTTTAGAGTAAGTGTTTGGACAGAGTAATTATAATTTGTTGAGTAGTAGGTAGTGCTTATATACAGTAAATGCAGTAAATTAATTAAAAACAAATTGACTGTCCTATAAATGTGTTCAATTCAGTGATTAATAATCTGATTTAATATAGAACCCCAGGTTTTCTCTTGAAAAAAATTTAGTTGCAAGAATTCTTAATTAGAAGCGTGAAGTCAATTATTGTTTAATTTTCAAGATTAGAATATTCGTGTTACTTGACTTTCCATATTTCTTAGGAGTCAGATTAATAGTTATTTTCCTTTAGAGCCACCAGGAGGCTCTAGAGAGCTTACATTTCCAGACTTAGCACAATTTTGATCTTTTTGTATGATTCAATGCACCATTATTTGAATATATATCGATTTAAATAAATCAGAAATTTCTTAAACACCCAATGTATACTTCTTCTGCATAAAGTAACTATCATCACCTTGTTCAATTTTAATGTCCTGAAGCTTTTTAGGGGAATGAACAGCCCAGTATTTATTTTTAAAACTCACATTTTTATGAAGTGATTTTATATTTTTTTCCAGTTAATGTGCCAGGTTTTTAATTGCACTTTTTGAATTATGTAAACATTTTTAAGAGGTTTTTGTCATAAGGACTTATTTTTGTGGGAAATAAACAAACCACTTTGGGAAAAGATGCTTTGACATTATTTCAGGACAATTACGATAGTTGTAGCATCTGTTCTTGACATTTTATTGCTATAGAATTCAGTGTCTGAGAAATTTCTGAGTGCAAAAGTATTAACAGTTTGCCAAGTCCTTGCTCTATAAATGGATTCAGTGTATACCTGATCCGGTAAAAGCGTGTTTTTCCTCCAGTACTACAAAACAGTATAATAATAAGTAGTGCCTTATGTATCATCGTAAGTACACACATTAAAGAAAATTTCAGTGTGGTTTCATGAAATTGGCTTCTGTGTAGCTATGTGTAAAATACAAACTTTTAAATATAGTTTATACACTGGAATACAATAAATCTGAGAAGAGATGTATTTCAAAGGGCTTGAAAATTTTATTGTATTAATTAATAAAATTATACTAATTTGATGAAATCTGTTTTGAATAGTGTTTGACTATTTCACGTGAAAATGGTAGGATAAAAGTAGTTAGGGAATTACTACTCAATTAAATGATTATATTCTTACTTTTTCTCTACAGGGGGGGCCTGGTTCATCTGGCGCCAAAGGTGAGAGTGGTGATCCAGGTCCTCAGGTAAAAAAAATAAAATAGTCTATCTCACTTATTTTATTTTATTTTTGACTTCATTTTAACTTGTAGGGTAATTGAAGTATCTGCCATCTGTTTTATGAGTAAAGAAATTAGTTATATTACTTTTAAGTTCACATCACCTCCTTTAATTGAAAAATCCCTAGTGGCCAGTTGGCTGCCAATAACTTGATTAATTTAAACAATATTAAAAGAAGATAATAAGCTAGGATGGAAAAGGCTTGATACTAAGAGGCCTTCAGAATATTAAATTAGCTTGAGATTGTACAGAGCAGAGCAGAACTACTATAATTGTACTTTTTAGTGGCCCTGCCTCAAACCCATGATATTTTCTGTGGAGAGTAAATCTAGCATATACTTTCAGAAATAATATTTAACATAACTTAAAAGATGCTAATTTCAAACCTTTTGTAGAACTGAGGAAATTATGAGAATTGAGAACATCTGAGCTGAAATTTTAAAAAAGACCTTAGATTATGTTTACATGGTACCAAATTAAAAGTATTCTTTTTCATTTAATGATAGTAAGTAAAAATAGTCAGTATAAGCACATTATGAAGTCTACTTATTCTAGAAAACAGAAAAACAAAACGTGACATTTAAAAAATACATTTATTTATTTATTTATTTATTTATTTATTTATTTATTTTAGAGAGAGAGGGAAGAGTGCGATTGGGGAGAGGGGCAGTGGGAGAGAGAAAGAGAGAATCCCAAGCAGACTCTGCACTGAGCACAGAGCTCCACATGGGCCTCTATCCCAGAACCTTGAGATCATGACCAGAGCTGAAATCAGGAGTCGGAAGTTTAACCAACTGAGTCACCCAAGCTTCCCTATAAATACATTTATTTTTAAATGAAAATACTTCGTGATATATTCAATAAATAGAAATTCAGATTGGGCTGGAGGAACTCTCAGTGACCATTCACTAAATTTTTTTTTCTTCTTTTAAAATTGGTTTTATTCCATAAGAGACTCTTAATCTCAGGAAACAAACTGAGGGTTGCTGGAGTGGAGGGGGTGGGAGGGATGGGGTGGCTGGGTGATGGACATTGGGGAGGGTATGTGCTGGGGTGAGTGCTGTGAATTGTGTAAGACTGATGAATCACAGACCTGTATCCCTGGAAAAAAGAATACATTATATGTCAGTAAAAAAAATAAAATAAAAATAAAATTGGTTTTATTTGGGGCACCTGGGTAGCTCAGTCAGTTAAGCAGCTGACTCTTGGTTTCACCTCAGGTCATGATCTCAGGGTCCTGAGATCCAACCCCGCATCTGGCTACACGCTCAACGGGGAGTCTGCTTGAGATTCTCTCTCACACTCTCCCTCTGCCTCTCCCCCATCTCTCTAAATAAAAATAAATAATCTTTAAAAAATAATAAAATAAAATTGGTTTTATTTTTAAAATATTACAAGGTGAAATTGAATTTTAACACCAATGTGTATTCTTTGTCATCACCACCATAATCATCAGGATAGAGAATGGTTCTATAACCCTAAGCAATTTCTTGGAGCCAACATTTTACAGTCACATCTTCCCCCCACCCCTAATACCTGACAATCACTGATCTGTTCTTTATTACTACAGTTTTATCTTTTCAAGAATACTGTACAAATGAAATCATGCATTATGTAACCTTTGAGACTAGTTTCTTCCATTCACCAAAATGCCTTTGAGATTCATCACAGCTGATGTGTGCATCAATAGTTCATTCCTTTTTGTTGCTGAGTAGTATTCTTTTGTATGGATGCACTATAGTTTATTTTGGAATTAGAAAAAAATCAAAGAAAATTGAGAAAGATAATTGGGTGATTCAGAATATGGCAGCCTTATTTTTCATGGTTGGTTAATATTACCATGGAAGGATGGAAAGCATTGCAACCTAACTGAGAACTGCATAAAAATACTGAAATGTCATTATATGAAAAATCTAGGGAGTTTAAACTTTTACAAAATTTATATTTTTTTCATCAAATTCACCCTTTACAAAATAGTTGAATCTGAAAACATTGTTTGCAGTAGTTGTCATGGGTTTTGTGGTTTTCCTTGACTCAAGTCCAAAGAAATACAATATCAGATGAAGAAGGATCATTTTCATTAAAAACTAAGATTCTAATTATTAGACAACTTTAATTTCATATTTCTATAATCAACATTGTACAGTGATGATAAAAATTATTTGCAATTTTAAATGTGTGTTATATTTGCTACCACACTCATTATATGCACACTGTTTAACTTCAAAAAGGATATAGTTAATTAAATATAAAGGCCTATTTGTTTATCTATTTGATAAGCATTTGATCTATTATTAGCTGTGTAATTTTATTTTAAAAAACATATGTATCAAGCCCCACCTAAGACATTGTTTGTTGACATAACATATTGTACTGCTTAAAGAATGAAAAATATTGAGGCTCTTTAACCTTTAATCTGACATGGCATGGTGCCAGGCAATAATTTTCATTTGGGATCACCAAATCATCCTCCAGCATTTTGTAGATGATGGAAAGAAACATGTACCAGCACTATGCTAAATTGTAGGCGTATAATGGAGAAAAGACCGACTTAGTCTAAAACCACAGGAGTTAACAATTTAATGGGAGATTCAACTATGAAAAAAGGCAATTATATTCCAGGTGATAAGTTGAATAAAAGAATGAATATGTGGAAGAGGATCTCCAAAAAATAAAAGAAAGGCTAAGGAAAAAGGGTTTGGAAAGAAAAGAGGAATGAGATGGATGGTTAAGAGTGTTTTCAGTCAAGAGAAATGTAAAACCCTAAGATTTTGAGAATAAAGTGAGTGAGGATTTTTTTTAAAGGTTAAAATATCATTTTGTATTCCTTTTGTTTAATTGTAATCAGATGTCTCTATAAACATAATAAAATAATGACTTTTTTTTTGCAAGAAGACTTTTAGAAAAATTGATTCTCTTATCTTCTGCTTTATTTGAGCTTTTACATGAGAAGTAATTTTCTTATGTTAAAACGATTGAGGTAAAGCTAAGAGGATATAAATTTCTAAAACCGTCTCTCCCAGTGTGATTCAGTTTATTGATTGCGAATTCCATAAAATGAATAAATTGCGATGTTTTGATATAGGGCCCTCGTGGTGTTCAAGGTCCGCCTGGTCCAACGGGAAAACCTGGAAAAAGGGTAGGACTGGTTTTCGTTGTGTATTTTGAGAGCATCTGAAATTATCAGTTACCTTGTTTCCTTTTACTCTGTGCCACGAGGAATCCTTTTTGCTTAGTCATGTTGTTGACATTTTCAGGGTCGTCCAGGTGCTGATGGAGGAAGAGGAATGCCAGGAGAACCTGGGGCGAAGGTCAGGAGCTCATACATTTGTATATTCAGATCTCGTATGTCAGTTAACCCCTGAAAATTTTATATTTTAAAATAGAGTTTCTTGATATGAACGAATATTTCACATTTACATTACAGTATAGAATTAGGGTGGGAATGTAATGATGATGATGATGATGACGATGATGATGATGATGATGATTTTACAGGGGGATCGGGGATTTGATGGACTTCCGGGTCTGCCAGGTGACAAAGGTCACAGGGTAAGATATACCATTCTGTCACTTTGCATACAGGGATAATACAAGAATATTATGAATTTTTTTAGAATCTGTAGACTTTAAGAAATCAAAAAAAGAAAATTAATTTAGATATTTGTGCATCCAGTAATTTAGTAAATTATTACATCTACTGCATACTTGAAGAAAGATAAATAGAATTATACATGCAATAACAATATAAGTTCTTTAATTATTTTTAAACATTAATCATGCAAATATAAATTTAGGCAGAATCTTTATGTGGAAAATATTGTATTCATAGAAAGACAAGTGTGGAAATTTAATTTTGCCTCTAATTTTTTGATAATCACCTTAATTTCCCTCTTACATTTTGTTTGTGGAAATATACTTGATAGAGTCCACTTTAGGCAGTCTGTCATTAATATAACAATATACTGGGCACTGTATTTTATTATTCTAAGTTAGATGGTGCCCATAGATAGAGATACCACAGGCTAGTTCTTGTGATAATATGAGCTTGCAGTCCGGTACAAGAGCTTATAATTTGCAAAAGCTAAACAAACCACCATGCTGAACAAGAATTCGGTGGATATTTTTAGTGGGAAATTAAGCAAAGAGGCAGTCTCTCAGACAAAGAAAAGCTTTGGACCTTCACATTTTTCTTCCCCAGAAGTTAGGAATGAAGATAAGACAAACTTTATGTAAATTGGAGAATATTAAAAGAAAAGAAAAACAGAAAAGAGAACACTGTGGATGTCTAGGAAGATATTTAGTATATATCTACCCCATGTCAAGAGAAATACACAATTTTGTTTTTTAAAAAATCCAAAATCTCTTTAGCTGTCTCTAGTTGTGCTGATTTATTATGAATCTTAGAAGCAGAAAAAATTTAAATTACATTAAAATCACTAAAGTGTATCTCTGTTTAAAACAATCTTCAGCAAAATAATTTTCTACATGATTTAGTTTGTAATAATTGTCTGAAAGTTATTTTAGGTTTTTTTTCAAACCTTTTCGTTTTTAAAATTGAAGGAACATTTTTTTCTAGCATACTAATATATAAAGTCAGTTAATATGAAATTATGATTTATCTCTGCAGCGTTCTGAGGAGGACAAAGAAAGTATACGTTTCCCTGCCAAATTATCTGTATATTCAGCAGGATAGCTGTAGGATAGATTTGTAAACATCTGCTTTATTTCATTTTCTAATCATATTTATATTTATTTAATAGGGTGAACGGGGTCCCCAAGGTCTTCCTGGTCCTCCTGGAGAAGATGGGATGAGGGTATATTAAACTTAATTTCTTTTAATAAATATCTGAAATTAAAACATAACAGAAAAAAGTCAGGTTGAATCGATGTATTTTCTAACTGTGTTACCCTCCCATTCATTTTGTCGATGACAGGGAGAAGATGGAGAAATAGGACCGAGGGGTCTTCCAGGTGAAGCTGTAAGCAACTTCTTTTCTTTTTAAATAATATTTTGTCTTGGAAGAACAGTGACTGGTGTTATACATATAAAGTCAATAATAAACTCAGGTGATTATAGCAGTCTTACCTAAGCTAACTAACCAGGTAATCGTTACGGGAAAGCATTTTAAAAGGAGGGCACATAGAGCTTTGTTATAGAGAAAGTCTTAGAAATGGAGAGGAAAGAAATTTGGAATAGAACATCTTTTCAGCCAAAAATCTTACCTAGTTTTGTTGCTGTTTCTTTGTTTTATCTTTTTTTTTAATATCATCAATAGCTCCAGAATCTATCTATATATTTAGGATAAATGGATCTTACAACCAGAAGAAACAGGTGCCTAGTATATATCAGATATAAGGATAAAATGTGCTAGATTATATTATGTGCTAGATTATATTACTTTTTTCCACCAAATTATACAAATGAGGAAACTGAATTGGGAAGGTTTACCCAAAACTAGTTAATCAAAACACCAGACTAGAGCCAGGCCTCTTAATTTCAGTCCTAGCTTGTCACATTATAGCGCCTTTGAGTTGACAGGCTCAAGGGAATAAGAGAGGCAGTAAATGACTACTCATTTTTCTAAAGAAGGTGGAGCACATGGAGGAAGGGAAAAAGAAGAGAAGAAATTGATTAAGTTTCAAGAATAACAATTTAAAAAAAATCTCTTAGGAAAATGATTTCTATTATCCGCATATATAGTTTATTTAAACACCTGTTTGTTTCCTTCCCTTTATGAATATTCTCTCAAGAAGGAATATAAAACAAGAAAATCAGGATTTTTTGATTCATATAATCTATCTGAATGAATAATAAGATTTAATAAGATTCAGGGTTGCCATTCAAGTCAGAAAATGACACAGAAGTGACAAAAAATATTAAGCTATTTCTTATTTTTAAAATTTCCCAAGTGACTCATATGTAGATTTATAGAACCAAAGATACAGAGTGTATATGCTAAAACTCCCTGTTATCCATTCTGACTTCTGGATCAGTATAAACATGAGATATTTGTGTTACATAAAAATGGTATTTTAAACACCATAGGCAGTGTGTTAATAGAAGATGTACAGATATTTTTACTGGGAACATTACATTCAAATTTTTTTGGAGGAGGAAGTATATTTTGAGGGCATTTCTAATGAGGACGTGCTTTTTTTTTTTTTTCCTTCTAGGGCCCACGAGGTCTGCTGGGACCAAGGGGGACTCCAGGACCTACTGGGCAGCCTGTATGTATTGCTGGAAATATTCCGAATTTTCTAGGGAAAGCTTGTTGTCAGATATTTTAAAGCTTAAGACCATGACAGCTTTCACTAGACAGCTAGGTATTTACTGCTTTGTTATATTCTAAGACCTAATGATCCTGCCTATCAGTTAAACTGATTATTCTCCCCCCATCCCCTTTCTTTCTTTTCTCTTCTTTTTAGTTTATCTACTTTATTGTTTCATGTCAAATTTCCAACACACAGTGGAAAATGCTGCTAGGTTGTCTCCAATGTGGACATAGATAAGAGAGTATAGACCTTGTCTTTTTCCTCATCTCTAAATCCTAAAATGATTTTTAGTTACCCCAGGCTAGTGGGTGTCATGCTATTAGGTTAATTTTTTTTTAATTTTCTGTTGTAGCATTTAAACTTACAAATATCCATATATATATTATATATGTAATTACTTATACAAAATATTTGCACATATGTAAATATGTATATAAATATTTTTTTTTCTTTATTGAAGGGTATTGCGGGTGTAGATGGCCCCCCAGGACCAAAAGGAAACATGGTATGTAGAAACCATCTGTAAAATAACTCATTTCTGCAATCTAGGTACTAACGAACCGCTTCTGTTGCTAAATCTAAAAAAAAAAAATTCTTAACAATATTTTGCTAAGTCCATTAGCTTCTGCTAGCATTAATATTTATGAGATTTTCCAGATTCTCCATAGGGAAAATTGATTTGGGGACTGTTTTTCAAATGAGAAGAAAAAAAAAAACATGTGAACTAACCCTATTAAAGACTCTCTATTTTTCTCTGGCAGGGTCCCCAAGGGGAGCCTGGACCTCCAGGGCAGCAAGGGAATCCAGGACCTCAGGTAAGTCCAAACCATTGCAGTTCCTTTGAGATAATGAGGTAAGAGGGTATCTTTTCATGAGAACATGGACAGCCTCAACATTTCCCTGTGTAGGGCTAGAAATGTTTGCAATGTGAAAGTAGGAAGATAATTCTTTTTTCTCTTTTTGAAAAATTTGAGCAAATTTGCAGAGGCCCCTTTTTTCCAAGAATAAAATGAATCATTCAGTGTTCATGGAATGCCGGCATGGATAGCCACACCTGCAGGAGGTTTCTGACTAGGATCGTATTACAGTCCCTCTGCCAGAAGAGTAGCCTGTGTAAAATGCCTCACAGTGTTCCAAAACTTTCTGGGAAGTGTGAGGAATGTATATAGATTCTCATGACTCATTTCATGTGAAACAGAAGGTTATTTTTCTATTTAAAAAAATGTATTCTTATGATGTGGTTCCTGACATATGAAATAAATTCTTTTAAAATAGGGTCTTCCTGGTCCACAAGGTCCAATTGGTCCTCCTGGTGAAAAAGTAAGTTACTCTGTGGTTTTGGTAATGCCTAGTCACCAATTTTGGGTTGTCAACCTTGGGCAGAAGCAAAGCCTGCCTTCTATTTTTGATAAGATGTCGAGATGGCTCAGCACATAAGGAATTAATCTGGAGTAAAACCTTGAAGAGTACTGTGTGAGAGGGGGAAGTCATTCATACATCTCTGAACTATAAATGATAAAATTCACATAGTTCCATATGGATAGCTTCCAAATGTGACCTTCTCAGCCATATTAATTTTAGAAATGCACAGGTATGAATGAGTGTTTTCTCTTCATTTTGGTTCTCCTTTTCTTTCTCATTATTTAAAAAAATGTCATTAGGTTTCCCTGCGACAAAGCGTTTCTAGCAAGATCTGATTAAGGGAAAATTGTGAAGTTATCATTCTCACCATTTTTCATGTATAAATGGCAAAGGACGTTCTTGTTAATAATAACTCAATGTCTGGATCAAAACAAGAATAAATCTTTAATTAAAGAGATGTCTTTCTCCCTGATTTCTTCTGCTGGATTCCTTAACTAATAGTTCCTGTCCCCTGTGGTTACAGCTCAGTGTTAGCTGGTTCCTTTTAATACCTTTCCCCCTTATTATCATTGATTTCTGTGAACATATTATTTTTTAAAAAATAAGCAGCTTTACTGGGTGTAATTTCACATCATAAAATTTCACTCATTTTAAGTGTACTGGTCAATGATTTTTAGTAAATTTACCGAATTGTGCCACAATCAAATTTTTTTAGAATATTTTTGCCACCCCAGAAAGAAACCTTATGTCAATTTGCACTCTCTATTCCACCCACCAACTTAGACAACCACTGCTGTGCTTTCTGTCTCTGTAGATTTGCCTTTTCTGGACATTTAATATGAATGAAACACATGAATGAATTTAAAATATGAACTTAATCATATAAATGAATATAAAATGTGGCCTTTGTGTCTGGCTTCTTTCATTTGGCATAAAGTTTTCGAGGTTTACTCATGTTGCAGCATACATCAACTCTTTTGCTCCTTTTCATTGTCAAATGCATTCCATTAATGGAATATACCACATTTTGTTTACTTATTTAGCAGCTGATGGACTTATGAGTTGTTTACTCTTTTGAGCTTTTATGAATAGTGCTGCTATGAATATTTGCATATAGGTCTTTGTGTGGAACTTATTTTGATTTCTTTTGGGTAGACACACAGAAGTGGAATTTCTGGGTTATATGGTAAATTTAATGCTTAACATTGGAAGAAGTTTCCAAACTGTTTTCCAAAGTAGTTGCACCATTATTTCATTCCTATCAGCAATGTATGAGGATTCTAGTTTCTCCAGATCTTCATGAATGTTTGCTTTCCTTCTTGATTATTGTCACTCTTCTTGGCGTGAAATGGTATCTCATTGTGGTATTAATTTGCATTCCCCTAATCACTAGTGATGTAGAGCATCTTTTCATGTGCTTATTGGCTATTTCTATATCTTCTTTGGTAAAATATCTATTCAAATATTTTGGTAATATTCTAATTGAGTTATTTATCTTATTATTATGTTATGAGAGTTAACATCAAATTTAAGTGGTCTTTAAGGTACTTTTTTGTGCATATTTTCTGTATGGTACAGAGATCTATTGGAAAGTGCCCTATGAATTAAAGATGTACCAAAAGTGATTTCAAATCTTTTTTTTTTTTTTAAAGATTTTATTTATTTATTTGAGACAGAGAGAATGAGATACAGAGAGCATGAGAGGGAGGAGGGTCAGAGGGAGAAGCAGACTCCCTGCCGAGCAGGGAGCCCGATGCGGGACTCGATCCCGGGACTCCAGGATCATGACCTGAGCCGAAGGCAGTCGCTTAACCAACTGAGCCACCCAGGCACCCCCAAAAGTGATTTCAAATCTTTACTTTAGACCAGAAATTTTAACTTGGGCATCTTTTACCATACTTTAGATTAGCTCATCATGAACATACTTTATTCATAATAAATTGTATTTGAGCATAAGTTATTAAATTTTCTACCATGAATTGGATTCTTAAGAGGAATTTGCTTTTAAGGTAAACTAGGATATCTGAATTCTGTTTGTCGAGCCAAAGGCAAAATATAGGAACTGGTTCACTGTACTTGTGGTAGGAAGAGAGCTGTCTTCAGCCCAAGCAGCTTGTTTTTCCAATCTGAATGTATCCAGCTTGTGGGTTCAAAGACAGTCTCTTTTCATCAAAAGAAGAAAGGAACTCAAGAACATGAGAGACGCATGTTCTATTTATACTGCATCTATGATATATATTTTTTTATTTTGCATCTATATGACTTTATTTTCTTTACGATACACTGTATTCTGTTCATTCTGGCTTAAGAACCTTATCTCCCGAAACTTGGTGAATGGTGTTTTCAGCTGGATCATGGTATAATCTAACAAATAAAATATAAATATTGTCATATATTTTAAATTCCCACTAACTTTTATATTTTTGTCTTAAGTTATTATAGCCTGTACTTTTATTATATTTGTGATAAAATATTTTATAAATGTTGTTAATTAACTAAATTAGATAAAACAACTATATTCTTTATCCTGACATTTTGATAACTTAAGTATCTTGAAAGTTTCCTGTGATTTGATTTATGATGTCATAATTTACATCACTCATATATTAATTGCTTTAGAGAAAACAAATAATATAACTTTCTGAGTTAAGAATGAAATAATAAGACACAAAATAAATATCAAAGGCAAGGGCTTTGAACATGAATACGGATCTGGGTTCACTTATACTGCAACTCTGTCACATACTAACATTGGTTAATTTACCCAAACTCTTTAGACAAGGATACTTCATGGAATTGTTTGAGACTTAAAATGGACTTTATATCAAAAAAAAGGACTGTGTATCTTATCTATCTATCTATCATCTGTCTATCATCTATCATCATCATCTACCTATCTATAAATTGCTTAACATAATGCATAGAAACACAATAAATTTTCATTATTTTATTAAAATCTAAAAAATATGACACATGAAAAAATGTTCAACATCACTCATCATTAGGGAAATACAAATCAAAACTACAGTGAGATATTACCTCACATCAGTCAGAATGGTTAACTTAATTTTTTTAAAAATCATTTTATAGCTCAAGATTTTTAATATTTCTAGTCCCTTAAATATAGCAACAACAAAAAATCCATGTAGTATTGCCCATAGATCATCGTCATAAAATATCACAACTGCTGGTAAGAGTAATTACTGGAATATTTCTGCATTTGTACTTTACATCTCTTTTTGAAGAAATGAGACCATTGTCTTGAAAGCAAAAGATAATTTATGTGACAGACAAAATACTATCATTAAAAATACAGTGTTTTACAATGGTCATGACATGTTAGATTACTTGACTGAAAATGACTTTGCAGAGTGGTAAATGGAAACATTTAAAACCTTTAAATGAGATGCAGTTAACCTCAGTTATAAAATATAAATTGTTCAATTTAAAGGTTATCCTCAATTTTTTTGTTGTTCTGTTGTGATTTAAGTTACATTTCTGGTAAACTCTAGATTATCAGTCTATATAAATATAACACTTCTCCTAAATACTCTCTGAGAATGGAAATGGATATTGTGTCCAATATCTAGGCTTGCTTATAGAGCTTTTCCCTTTCAATTGTTTCTAAATTCTGCCTAATTACTTGACCAGTAAGCAATAATTGTTTGGGCTCTGGAGACTTGATAAGTTCATTATTCTCAGCAGAATGCCAATTTGCCTATCAAGAAAAGTTTACTTCTTGTGGTAGCCATTCTTACTATGTTCCAACTGTAGTAATGGCATGTTAAAAGACATTTGAAACCATCCAGGATTCTAAGGGGAGGGGGGTGGGAGAATGGGTTCGCCTGGTGGTGGGTATTAAGGAGGGCACGTACTGCATGGAGCACTGGGTGTTATACGCAAACAATGAATCATGGAACACTACATCTAAAACTAATGATGTAATGTATGGGGATTAACATAAGAATAAAAAAAAAATTAGAGTAATGAGTAGAATAGTTATTAGTGTTAATAATTGCATATTAGGTTATGTCCTTTGACATCAAAATATTAGATATGTTTTTCTTTGTGTCCTATGAATCACTGTCACAATATATTTCTTAACACATTTTAATAATTGGTTATGTTCCATCAATGTTACCATATAATTATTTGAATTAGCACTTATTAATATCTTTGATGGAAATAAATCAACATATTCCTGACCTATATTGTCTTTCTTTTTATTCTCTAAGCTCTAGTTTATTGTGGTAGGCAAAAACTAAATTGCTAATTTAAAAGAAGATACATTTAGGACTACAAAGCAGACCAAAAACTAGCATGTTTTTGACATATGTAAAATTTGGTTTTCATTTAGCTCAATATAATGTTTTCTACATATATTTAAAAGTCATTTAAATGTTTATTGCTTATAGGTAAAAGCTAGAGACTTGTTAAGAATTTTATTAATAGTATATTCCTATGTAAAAGCCAGACTTTTCATTATTCTCATTTTTTAAAATAAAATGTTCTCTTTCTCTATTTGATTAGGGACCACAAGGAAAACCAGGCCTTGCAGGACTTCCTGGTGCTGATGGGCCTCCTGTAAGTAATAGTTACTTGTCATTAAAATTCTATATATGACCTTCAAGAATAGATTTTCCATGTATTTTAGAAGTGATTTTCTGAAAACAAATTAAACCAGTAATGAAACATTGATCCTTCTAAAAATACCATTTCATCATGTCACTTCCATATTGCAAAATCTTTAAGGATCATGCAGTGGTCCTTGGATAAACTCATTCTAGTACTCTGGTGCCAGAATCTCAAGATCTTCCTACTTCCTCATGAACCATCAGTTCCAGGCAAGCAGATCCACTCGCTTTTCTCTCAGCATTCTCAAAATGTCTTTATTGCTAAACCTTTCCTGTGGGCTTTTTTTTTTTTATAGGAAGCACTTTCCCATTCTCTCTCATTTTTCAAAGTACATGTTTCCTGAGGGTCCAGTAGTAATTTCTCACCATTTGTAAATTTCCTCAACCATCTTCCATGAATATTCCTCAAACTTCAGAGATTTCTACATTTTCTAGAAATATAGCAATGTTTATTGTACCCCAATGTATAATAATAAAAATGTGTAATGGGGCGCCTGGGTAGCTCAGTTGGTTAAGCGACTGCCTTCAGCTGAGGTCATGATCCTGGAGTCCCGGGATCGAGTCCCACGTCGGGCTCCCTGCTCGGCGGGGAGTCTGCTTCTCCCTCTGACCCTCCCCCCTCATGTGCTTTCTCTCTCTCATTCTCTCTCTCTCAAATAAATAAATAAAATCTTTAAAAAAAATTATAAAAATGTGTAATTACATAATATCTGTAGTTGTTATTTTTTTAAAAAAGATTTTATTTATTTACTTGAGAAAGAGATTGTGACAGAGATAGTGAGAAGAGAAGCATGAGCGGAGAGGAGAGGGAGAAGCAGGCTCCCCACTGAGCAGGGAGCCTGATGAGGGATGGTTCATGACCTGAACCAAAGGCAGACACTTAACCGACTGAACCACCCAGGTGCCCCTGCAGTTGTTATTTTTAAAAATTTGTTATTTATGTTTCTTTTATTTTCCTCAAACTACTTATATTTTTGAGCTAGGATCCAGAATTTTTACTCAGTGTAATTGTGGTGGAGTTACACATTTTTCTTTACTGACTCTCAATTATTTTATTATTAAAACTATTAGTATTTGTGATCTTGCTATATTTTCTTTTTTTTTAACAATTTCAAGTTCTTGCTATATTTTCAAATGTCCCATTCATATGCCTTAGCTGCCTTTTGAAGATGCATGTTTGATTATTTGATCAATATGCAAAATAGAAGTCATATTGAAATAAATATCTTGATGTAAGAACTAATTGATACTGGCATTGAATTGTTAATGGATATTCTGTATTATTTTATGTACTTGTCCCAAACTCTCTCAGATACATTATATAGTTGGTGAAACTTATATTCATAAAATATAAGCTTATTATGTTTCCTTCCAAATGCAATTTCTAATGTTATTTAAAGCCATATGCCCTGATGCAAAACGTTCAATATCTTTTGAAACAATAGATTTGAAAAAAAGGAACAATTTTGTAGTGTTATAAGCTACCATTAATATTACATTTTACCAGTATTATGTTTTTACTAAATATAGGGTCATCCTGGAAAAGAAGGCCAGTCTGGAGAAAAAGGTGCTCTGGTATGTTACAAAGTATCCATGTAAATGTCCTGTCACCTTATGTCTAAGAGAAAATGCCTTACTTTGGTCATCTTTATGATATATATTCTTCTGTGATCACTTAGGGTTGGAATACTGGAAAGTAAGTACCAGAAAATAGTTTGTATCTACCTTTAAACATGTCTTTACTTTCTAAAGACTTTTGCTGTCATTAAATATAAATCATGTCCTGTTAGTTATTTTTGTTTAGGGTGTAATAAACAGATGTGTCTTAGATAGATAAGTTTTAATTTTGTATTAGTAATTTTATAAACTAGACTGTATTCTTTATTTTTTAAATAAATATTCTCATGATCAGAGATAAATCCAGATTCTGCATATGTAGTATATGTGGAATAAATTACCACAAATGATAACAATGAAATTGGATAAGAATTACTAAATATCAATAAACTGTTTATGTCACCCCAATTTTATCTTTACTTATTACTCTCTGGTAATTTATAAAAAAGAGGAGATTTAATTGTAAGAGCAATGATTATCAAAATATCTAAATAAAATATTAAAATATTAAAATAAAATATTAAAATAAGAGCTTATTTATTGTTAATACTATTTTGGATTACAGGAGAAGTGGGTAGGATCATTTTGTTTAGAGTTGCTACTTTTAGACTCATTAAAATAGCATTAAAAGACAGCATTACTGTAGAAATTATATATTTTTAAAAATTGTTTCCTTTAGGTAAACTAATTAAATGAAACCTGCTGTGGAAAATATATAATTTTGGTCATCTTCTTGATGACGTGAATTCTACAAAAGTTATACCAGTTTTCTATTACAGATATTTGTCTATTGTAGACATTGAAGACACTAGATATTTTCAGGTTTAGAAAATTAGTTATTAATTATATAATTAATTCACTTTATTTTATATATAATGTTTATCTTATTTTGCATAAATATATGACAATAAATTTGGAGTAGGTAGGGCTAGTCACATGGTTTGTTCATCATATTTGACTTTAGAAACAAATGATAAACTCCCTAAGTAATCTCTACCAATAGTAGAAAAAATCCATCTTTTTGTAGATTATTTGGTAAAAAATAGTGTGGGAATGAGTAGCACTTTCAATGTATTCTATATTTAAATAGCAATGGGTCTTTTTTAGGGTCCACCTGGTCCACAGGGTCCTATTGGCTACCCTGGTCCCCGAGGAGTAAAGGTAAATGTGATTCTTTTTCACATCATTTAATTTCAGTGCAAAATATTATAATCATTTAATTCTTCTAATTTATTCCATAGGGAGCAGATGGTGTCAGAGGTCTCAAGGGATCTAAAGGTGAAAAGGTAAAATATAATTTATTTAGGTGATTTTAATTGCCATATATCTATTAGACCAAAAATTTAAATTTGTTCAACAGATATTTCATTTCCCAATATATATTAAATAATTACTTGATAGCAGACAATGCAAGCCTGATTTTGTATTTTGTATCCTGCAAATTTTTTTGAAGAAAGATTATACCTTGGGATGAGGACTAAATTATAGAAGAGAAGCAAAGATATGTCATAAACAGAATTAATCCTGTATCCCTTTTTTTCTTACACATGTTTACCTTTTATAAATCATGGAGTTGCCTTATGAATAAATTAGCTACAGGGTTTATACAATATCCAGCTGTATGCATAACAGAGGAATGTTTATTCCTTTCTGTCTTTACTAAAATCCCCAAAGTTCTTAAGCTGAAATGCAGTGCAAAATTTAGAAGTACCCTAAATCATTTGGAGGAAGAGGAAGTCTTTATACATTATACTGTATGCAAAGCAAAAGTATTAATGAGAAGGAAATAAAGATTAAAACTAGGCAGAGGTGGATGAAAGAATGTGGGATTTTTTTATAGAGCATTTGTAGTTTGTCTTTGGACAAAGAAACTGAAATTGAGATTTTTTTTTTTTACATAAATGCCTAATGTCAGTGTAGATGCCCCAAATCCTTTAGTGATTATGTTAAAATAAAATGACATTACTCACAGTCAGTATTATAAATGCTTACTACAATATTACATTTAAAGATTAGGGTTTAAAATAAAATGTTTGTAGTTTTGTTGAAAAATTATGGAATATAAATTTTGATTTTAAGGATAACTTTATTCCCATAGTCATAATGTTATAAAAGTGCGCACACACAACACACACACACACACACACAAAGCGCCTTGTGTGGATTTGATATCAATAAAGAGTGGATAACAAGAAGGGATGGACGTCTACCCATTATAATTTATTTTTCTGAAAAAGTAAAAAGTAACATATTGACACATTGTCAAGTTATGCAATTATATCCGGTTCTATTGTATGAAAAATGTCATTTGAAATGAACTCAGCTACTTTAATGAGAATCCCAATTCATTCTTATCATCACAGATGAACTTCAGGATATAATGTCTTCCTGAGTTGGTAGCTGAGCACAATGACTGATCAGACAGGGGTGAACTTGCAATTATTTGCAGATGGCCTGTGCAAAAAAATGTATATATATATATATACATGTATGCACACATATATGTATCATCTCTGGAATTTTTCTTGGTTTTTTTTTGGAAGATTTCATTTATTTATTTGAGAAAGAGACAGAGATAGTGAGAGAGAGCAGGAGTTGGGAGGAGAGGGAGAGGTAGAAGCAGGTTCCCCGCTGAGCAGGGAGCCCGATGTAGGACTCGATCCCAGGACCCTGGGATCATGACCTGAGCTGAAGGCAGACACTTAACTGACTGAGCCACCCAGGCGCCCCTGGAATTTTTCTTGTTAAAACATTTAAGTATCAATTCAAATTTGGCTCTGGAATAAGTGTCTTCCAAAGATTTTTAGGAAAGACAGTGTTTAAAGGAAAGGTGTTTAATTGGGATGGGAAAGTTGTGAACTTGCTGGAAAAAGGGGTAATGGCAAAATGACAGAGGTAAATAAAATTGTAGATGACAAGATACATGTGAAGAGAAACAACCAGGGGAAAAAATGTGTACTGCTTATATGTAGAAAAACAATTTGACATCATTGGTTGTTTTGAATGGTGTATGGTCTTAGAAGCAACAAGTAGACGTAGAGAAAAAGAACTAAATTTTAAACTGAGAGTTAAAGTTCTGAGTTCCATTATAGTTCTCATACTAACCAGCCTGGTAAACTGAGGCAGATTGTCTCATTTCTCTGAGACTTATTTTAAATATGTAAAATGAGGACATTGTTCTAAAAAATCACTCAGTTGTTTTTCAGCTATACCTTTTATTTTATCCTTTATTTTACTTACATCTGTTATTTTATCTAATCTAGGTTTAGAGAAAATTTATATAAAAGTTAATGGAAACTTTTTTCTAATGATAAGAGTTGTCCCTATTTTCAGACTCGGTGAAAAATCATTAAATCTTTATGAATTTTAATATCTATTATTTATTTTGTTTTTCTGAGTATGTATTATAATTGACTATCTCAAAAGAGGTAAGGAAGTTGAAACTTTTTTCTTTTTACACATAACTTTAATTGTTAACTTAAAGGTGAAATAGAAAGTTAGTACCCTAACTAGGATTAAAATTCTCCATTGTTCAGACAGATGTGTTCCTTAGACCTTAAGCAACGTAATCCAATGAACCAAATGGCATAGACGAATTCCTCTTTTACGCATCTTCTAAAACTGTTTCCTTTCTTCTTTTCTGAAGATTAATTTAGACCTAATAGTTTTAGGACCTAATTGTTTAGGACTTAGTAACTTATAGTGTCACTTGTTTTAAAAAAATTGCCACTTATTGTAAGGATATACCTAATATTTAAGTCATCTAATTTATTTCTTACTTGCTTCTCTATTTTCTAATTGTGAATGTATTGAAAACAAAAGTGTGACAGAAATAGCATCTAGTCCATATGTTCTCTCCTGAAACAAAAATTTCTGCCTGGAAAAATCCTAAAAACTGTTACTGATTTTTTGACTTACATAGCAGTGTTCTTTAAACTAAATTTGGCAACTGTGTAATTACCCTTCTCTCTAGGGAGAAAGTAATGAAGACAATAGTCAATAGGAAGTTAAATGGTCATTTTCAGCTTTTAAGCCTCTATTATTGCCCAGTTGCATTCAGTACAGAGAGAATCCACAAACATCCCACTTTATAGCCAGAATGTTGAAAACCTCATGCTTTTGTCTTAAAGGAAACTTCTAGACCTGTTAGAATTTTTGGTTTAGGGGAAATACCAGATGGAATCACTTTTCTAGGATTAGGTCTCGTATATTCATAATTACCTAATATTTTCTGGACCTTAACATACCTTGCTAAACACACACTGAGGCATGTTCACTTAGTAAAAGTCCATTTAGTAAATGCTTATTAAATATCATGGATGGTTATTAAGGATCAAAAATGTATGAGGCTCTGGAGGTGCAGAGGCTAATTAGGCATAAGTTTTTATTTCTACCATTTAGTAAAAGAAAAATCTATGCTCTACTAAATGCAGAATGGCATGTTGTTACAATAATAAATGTTTAGAGGGAGCACACAGGACAGAGGGGTTAATTTTGAGTGGGGGGTAGGGTGGAGATTGAGGTCATGAGAAATTTCATAGCAGAATTATGAACTGAGTCTTGAGAGAAGAGTAGAGGTAAACAGAGGTAGAAAGAGAAGATAAAGGATTTGCAGGTGTGTGTATGACAATGGCAACCAATGCAAGAATTGCAAATGGAGGGGCACTTGGGTGGCTCAGTCAGTTAAGTGTCTCCGTTCAGTTCAGATCATGATCTCAGGGTCCTGGGATTGGGCCCCGCGTGGGGCTTCCTGCTCAGTGAGGAGTCTGCTTCTCCCTCTGCCCCTCTCTCTCAAATAAATAAATAAAATCTAAAAAAAAAGTTACAAATGGAAATACAGGTAATTCAGTTTTTCTAGTACTCAATCTCAGGGTGTTGGGTGGGGGTTAAGGGGAGATGTGAGACCAAAGATAAGACTGCCAAAGTGAACAAACAAGGGCTAGATCATGGTCAGAAGGGGAGGGGAATTGGCAGCTTACATTCATTATTAGCAATTTGGAACCATTGAGGTGCTTTAAAGTCAAAGTTGATGTCATCAATTTTGTTTTTTACAGAGATCATTTGGCAGCAGAATGTGGAAGTATATGTGCCAATCTTACTAGCTCTGTTCACATACCCGACCAGACATGTCCTTTCCTCAAACTCTGCAAGTCACATCCATTCTCTAACTCCTAGTTAAGACACTAACTCCCCTCTCAAACCTTCTTCAATTAACTTCTTGCCTCACTCCCACCAACACCAGAACCACCACCACCATCATCATCATCATCATCATCATCAAGTCTTTCTTCTCTGAACACCCATCCCACTCCATTTGTACCAAAATTAATGCAAATGTTCTACCTTCAGTTTTATTGTTAAAATAAAAATCTTGAAATACTCCGTGTTACTCCGAACAGAGTAATGCTCAGTTAATGCTATTGAAAAATTGAATGGTTATTCCTTAGAAATTTAATTTTTTTATATAATTTTCTTGGAATTAAAAGACAGTAAGTTTGTTCATGAAGCTTAGTTTTAGAAGTCTAGATTTCACTAAGAATGGTATGAAATATTTCCATAGTCAAAATAGCTGCTCTCTTTAATTAAAGAAGCCCCAATTTTCAGTATTACTGGTCTGTTGTGATAATGAGCATTCTCTATGTACATGTAAAGGATAATAGTGGTTTGCTTATTCTTTATCTGAAAAGAGATTGTAATATAGAACACAAGTTGAGCTAGAAGGCACTTATCTAAAGCACATGATACAAAATGCATGATATAATATTCTTTGGTTTGAATTAGTAAATTAAGGGTAAAGACATTTTATTTGGTAGTCAAAAGTTCTTGTATTCCAAAGTTAAAATGATAATTACTTAAATTATTTAAATACTTATTCTTTGTTCAAATGGCATAGGATATATGTTGTTATAAAGAAAATGGTTATTTCCCCCATAAGATAAAGAAAATTTAATGGACACATTTGAGAAAAATTTCCTAGAGCAACTTAAAGGCAATAATAGCAGAAAATGAGAGGATACGGGCGACAAAGGTTAGAATAGGGAGAAGGAAGTTTCACAACATGATTCACATTTCTCAAAACAATTTTCCCTAAATTATCAGTGTTTGTATTTTATATAGCCATATTTTAGATTCATTAAACAAATCATTCAACTCCTGTTTCATTACTTTTATTTTTCAGGGTGAAGATGGTTTTCCAGGATTCAAAGGTGACATGGGTCTTAAAGGAGATAGAGTAAGTAAGAAGAAAATTCATACCAGAACATACACTTATGTGTGTGTGTGTATGTGTGCACATGTGTGTGTATATTCCTATAATTAAATATAGCAAGCACAGGATAAATAAAAATGTTCATACTGTCTGAGATTTTGCTGCTTTGGTTTTTATATGAAGATTAGACATACTAATTTTTGTGGACGTAATATAGTCTTTCAGATTTTATATTAAATTTCCATGTGTCTTATAGCCTATGTGTGTGTGTGTATACAAAGTTGAGTAGTACCGTTTATGGATATTTTCTAAATTGGTGATCAAATTGCTTAAAAGAAGTAGATTGATAGATTTCTTATAAATTTTGTAGGGAGCTGTGTTGCTTGGGTACCATATATTTGCAACTTTCTTGAACTTCCATTATTAGTGATCTTGAATTTTTGAGTGTAAAGATGGTATACTTTTTTTTCTGGTAATGAGTGTCTAGAAAACAAACAAAAATCTGAGTTACCCAAAGTAAGCTAAGCTAAGTGTTTTATTGGGAAGATTTATTTTATATCTAACTCAATAATACCTAATATCAAAGAAGCATACTGCCGGATATTTTTGTTTCCCTAAAAAATATGTAATGCCTGTTTCCAGAATGGGGGCAGTAACTTACACATTTCAAGGTGAAAACCAAAGTCTAAAATGAAGACATTTTTCTTGTGTTCCAAACAGTGATTTCCAAAATTGCTATTGTCAGAAAAGAAAATTACTTTTTCCTACTAACCTGCTAGGTTCTTAGGCTGGGGCCCTGTAAAATTAGATTGACAAGAGACAGATTAACAAGAGAAAAACAAACAAGTTTTCTAGCATGTGCCTCACGTTTACACACGGGAACGCTCCATGATAATTAACTCAAAGGGGTGGTTAGAATTTGAGTTCATATGGCATTTTAGCAAAGGAAAAAGCGACATGACAAGGAAAAGAACTTTGAGTTTCTAGGGCTGCAAATTGTGGGAAGGCAGATACATGGAAAAGTAATGGTAGATAAAAGCTAGTTAATAAAGTTCATTGTATAGACTCCTCTGGTGTCTGCTGTTGGCTCCAGACCAACAAGTCTAGCAGTCTCCAGTGATTAACTTTTGTCCTTTCTTGTAGAAAGGGGAGGAAAGGCACCTTTGCAAATCTGTATCTTGCTTTTAGCACCTTCTCTTGCTTCTGCTTCTTCTCACTTGCCTTCAACTCAAAATAATCTTCACACCCACATGGCATATTTTGGGGTTGAATATTCTGCCACCCTCCACAATCTAACCTTGATTTTTACTTTTTTCTTTAGCAACAGAGATATATTAAAATTACTTTAACATGAAACATGGTAACATCGGACTTTTGTAGGTTTTCAAATGTCAGACTATATTCAGTTGTTTATTTACTAATGGAAAGATTGATAAAATCAAAGATCTTCAAACCTCTTTGTCCTAAATAAAACATGCGTAAACAAATGAGGAGTTGAAGAATACGACTTTTTGATAGACTGTACTCTCTGTTATTCAATCTCTAATATATTTAAATTACAAGAATGTTATTACTCTATTTCAGGGAGAAGTTGGTCAAGTGGGTCCAAGAGGAGAAGATGGCCCTGAAGGACCCAAAGGTCGAGCAGGTCCAACTGGAGACCCTGGTCCTTCTGGTCAAGCAGGAGAAAAGGTCAGTGAACAACTTTAAATTCCCAGGTGCTCTTGCAGATGATGTTTCATTGTCATTTAAAAATATTTTTAGTCATCCATGTCAGAAATCTGGAGGATTCTATTACTTTTCAAGCATATCCATATACTGTTAGGAGTATAACCATTAGATGGCTCCATTTATCCTTTTTCACTCTCCCTTGTTGCCCGTCCCCTCTGTTCTCCTTGGCTATGCAGAATCAGCAGCTCTTCAAGCTCTTGCACATTAGAGGTTGAAAATTTGAGTGAGAGTAACAAAGGATCAAAGAATCAATGAAAGATGGTCTACTTACTGTTTTGGAAGAAGTGGAATCATCTTTACTCCTCGAGCCAAAATGTACACTTTCTGTTTTTTTCACATAAACATGCATTTTCACAGAGCAAGTGTTTTTAAAAAAATCCTGATGTCCAAGCCCAACTTCAAGAGATTTTAATTTTAGTCTGAGGTTAACCCAAACATCGCCATGTTTTAAAACATCCCAAGTAATTCTAATACTCATTGGTTTCAGAGCCATTGTGCTATATGCAATATGTCAAAAAATATTTTCAACCATTACATCTACATTTACATATAATATTACACAACATTGAAGTTATGCCTTCATTGAGTATTTAGTGATGTGATGAACACTTTATAAAGGTAGCTACAAAGTTAAATTAAAAAGGAACAAGAAATGTCTGTGACAGGTGTTATCCTATTACACTAAAGGATAATATAAATAATAATTATTTCTTGGTGGTATAATTCAGATGATTTCCTTCCTTTTAATATGTATATCTACTTTCCAAATTTTCCGTATTGAGCATGCCATTATTCTATAAAGTATGGAAATTCCATGCTACTTAATAAAATTTTAACCTCCCTTCTTGCCATCCTGTCTCAGAAGAAAAATGTATGAGGATCATACAGGCACTGTGACTAGATAAGTAAGAAAAAATTTCCCCATGTCATTAGGAATCCTGACTAGTGGTTCTTCTACAGTTTCACCCTCCCAGCTGCCAATTATGAACTGATGAATAATGTCATTGTGTTTAGGCAGGAGAAGGAAAGAATGGGAGAAAACAAGGGCTTACAAGGCCTTCCACTTCAAGTACTCACTTGTCAATAGTTTTAGACTATTCTGGACCTTCCTCTCATCCTTGCTCCACTTGATTTGTATAAATGATCCCACCACCTCTTCAGAGGTATCAGGACTTTATTCCACAGTTCTTCATTTTTAATATTTCTTTTTTTTCCATTATTATTTTCCCTTTATCGAAGTTCCCTATCCCCATATTGAAAATGCAAACAAATTTTCTGTCTGGATTTATTTTGAAATAACTCTAAAGTGAGTAAGAGTTTAAATGGTAATACAGTAATTAACATAGAACGCAAAGACTTTATGATCATAATTAGAGAATTTCATTAACCTTGAAATCAGTGGCATAAAACAGATATGATAACTTAATATATCCAAAGGGACATCATTATAAGCCTATAAGCCGCTTCTTAGGGCTTGTTTGCATATTTTCCATCTGAAGGCTGCTTCCCTATACAGCGTTGATCAACTCTAGTTCAATCTCTAATAACAAGGTCATAAACTATATCCCTGTTTTCTTGCTTTCATTCATCTAGTAAAATATTTATTGTTTATAGTGTTACTGCTCAACTTTTACCATTGTATGTAGTAATTTGGATTTGTTTTTGTTTCTGTTCTTATTTTGTTTAAATGTACATGGAAAGTAATGATACCATGTGCTTCCTAATGTTTAAGAGTTTTGTAAATAATATTTTATATATGAAGTGTGTTTTTGTAAAATCTTAAGGAAAATACGTCAAAGTAAAATTCCACAAACATATTTGATTCACTTCATGCAACTTAATTTAATTTTCTCTTTACTTGTATTTTTAAATTAATGCTTTGTTCCAGGGGCAACTTTCTCAGTATAGTGTTTTAACCTTCTTGGTATTTCTTACACATCTTTGGAATTTGGTAAAGGTAATCTACCATTTGTTTTAGCACTTTAAGAATGAAAGGTAATCTCATTGCACTAGAAGAAAATTGTGGCGCATTTAAGTCTTAACCCGCAGGAATTAACACTCCACAAAATCATCACTATTTAGCTGTAGTTTGCAACATTTGATATATCTGATAACCCAGATTTATCCAGATGTTTGAATAAAAGAAGAAACGTTGCTCAAAAATTCGGTCAGAATTTCTTGTATAGTTATTTGAACTACAGTGAGAAATAGTTAAATAACTCATGATTGCTTGCTTTATATTTACTGTGAGAAATGAAATAATTTTATCAAAAAGATTCACTTTAGTTGAGACAATAACAACTAAATGTAGTTCTAACTACATCAACTAACTTTAAATAGTTTTAATGTTGAAAAAGCTTAGGCATTTTCTTTGTTCATGCTTAAAGAGTTCAGAAAGAGTCCTAGAATTCTCTTTAGCTCAGGGTTCTGTGTCCTCAAAGAAGGCACTGTCACTTAAAAGGTAAGTTAGCAAACATTATAGAATTAGAAATATGTCCAAAACAATTTTCCCTATTCAAATGAGGAAATATAATGTAAGTAAAGTATGGTGAAAACTTGCAGATCTTCCTTTTGAGTGTTCAGATATGTATTTCTAACTTTTAGAAAAATGACTGAACTCATCGTTGATACTTAATTCAACTTAGAATTCTTATTTGTTATTATTTTTTTTAACTTTAGGGGAAACTTGGTGTTCCAGGATTACCAGGATATCCAGGAAGACAAGGTCCAAAGGTAAAACAGTTAGGTTGATTTTTTCTTGATTTTGTAGAAATTAATCACAGATAATTACCTTTCAGTTTGTAACATCGAGATGATAAATCCTTAAAATATAATTTCACAGGGGAAAGACATGGGGTATGTTGGTGCCTGGTGTGCAGGGAGCTCAGAGAGCCTAGGTGATTATGGATTGGAGTATTTTAGCAGACAGCGTCATGAAAGGAAGGCATAGTCAGCTACTTCCTTGTTACTGGAATAAGGACTATTCCAGGGTGACATACTAGTATATCTAGAAGTTATAATGGGGATGATAGGTGATGGAGAATAGCTTTTGATTTCATTTCTAGTACCCTAAGGGTTGGAATTGCCACTTGCTTTAAAAAAAAAAAAAAGAATTACAATACATCTTTCATCATCTTTATTTTCCCTCATTTCCACGGTATTTGTTTCCTAGGGCTACTGTAACAAATCTCCACAGACTTGGTGACTTAAAACAATGGGGATTTACTCTTTTACAGTTCTTGAGACCAGAAGCGTAAAATCAAGGTGTCAGCAGGGCCCCCAGTCCCTCCAAAAGCTCTAGGGGAGAGTCTATCCTTGCCTTTTCTAGCTTCTGGTAGCCCAGGGCAGTCCTTGGCTTGTGTCTGCATAACTGCAATCTCTGCTGCCTTCACATAGCCTTTTTTTTTTTTTCTATGTCTTCTCTTCTGTCTCTCTCTTTTTTTTTTTAAGATTTTATTTATTTATTTGACAGAGATAGAGAGAGACAGCACAAGTAGGCAGAGAGGCAGGCAGAGGGAGAGGGAGAAGCAGGCTCTCTGCTGAGCAGGGAGTCCGATGCGGGACTGGATCACAGGACCCGGGGATCATGACCTGAGCTGAAGGCAGCCACTTAACAAACTGAGCCACCCAGGCACCCTTCTCTTCTGTCTCTTATAAAGACACTTGTCTTTGCACTTAGGGACCACCTGGATAATCCAGGATGATCTCATTTCGAGATCCTTCACTTAATTTACACCTATGAAGACCTCTTTTTCCAAATAAGGCAACATTCACATTCCAGAGATTTGAATATTGGATATATTGATTTAAGGCCACCATTCAATCCACTACAGAACTCAAGTGCTACTTTTAACTCTTTGAAATATACATATTTTAAGCATAAAAATGGATGGTTTTAAAAATATATTTACTTTGGTGTACTACTTTTCCTCAAGCTAAACATAAAACTTTGTCAAGTCTGTACTTCATGCGTTGACTACTTAATTACAGTGGTTAAATAAATTAATATATACATTTTTGTTATTACTATTAAGATGGGTATACACCCATGAGATTATCTATCTATCTATCTATCTATCTATCTATCTATCTATCTATCATCTATCATCTCTTTTTCATCTATCTCTCTCTGACCCATTCAGGCTTGACAGGTATAGTACATGAGGATAGATCCTAGTTATATAATAATCCCCAAACATGTATTTATTAATAAGTTTCACAGATAATCACTGGGAAACCAGAATGTCCTTTCTCTTGACAAATGTGAACTACATACACTTGTGTTTGCTCATTGTCATGTGATGACACTATATTAGGCTTGCCACGTGGCTTTGTTTTATAACTTTTCATTGGGTTTCTAGAAAGTACGCATTTCCTTGTATAGTAGGAGGTAAACATAATGCTTTGAGACCTAAAATGAGATTCATTTCATTTGTGATTTAAGAATAACATGAGCTTTTGATTTGGATTTCCCTGATGCTGAGCGATGTTGAGCACTTTTTCATGTGTCTGTTGACCATTTGGATGTCTTCTTTGGAAAAATGTCTGTTCATGTCTTCTGCCCATTTCTTGATTGGATCATTTGTTCTTTGGGTGTTGAGTTTCATAAGTTCTTTATAGATTTTGGATACTAGCCCTTTATCTGATATGTCATTTGCAAATATCTTCTCCCATTCTGTCGGTTGTCTTTTGGTTTTGTTGACTGATGGAACACTACATCAAAAAAAAAAAAAAAGCAGTTGGTGTAAAAAAAAAAGAATAACATGAGCATCATTTAAAGGTTTCTAGCTACATTTAGAACACTGATTAGTAAAAAAAAAAACACTGATTAGTAAGTTCTACCTTTTAAATATTGTCTCTGATACACTGCCCAGTTTCCTAGCTACCTTCCTTTCAAATGTCAAGCATTTTCGAAAGAATTATGAGTAAAAAAAGACATTCACTGCATAACCCATAACCCACAACCTTAAGCTATCCTTAGATTGCTTGAAGAGTTCTTGATCTAATTACAAAGTTGAATTGCAGTTGTGGTGTTTTGATTTAAAAACAGAAAACTGTCCTATTACTTGAATGAACACAATATTCTTTTATTTGACATTCTTATTTTCTTCTGTTTTTTTTTTCCTGAGACAATACTCTGTTCAATATTCTTTGAGTTATTTTTATTAACAAAATGCACCAGAATGACTATAGAGAAATGTTTCTTCCTAGAGGAATCAAACATTTTTCTTTACTCTTTAACCAAAATGTCTGAAACTCTGGCTTTTATTTTTTTATATTATCTTTCTTCATAACAACTTTTTTTATGATCAAAAATGATTTATGTTTCTTGGTTCTAAAACAAAAAATAATGGGCTCATCAAAGATCAAAGATAGATTCACATTTTTTCCCTATGTGGAAGCTAATGAATTTTGAATAGATTTAAATCTATATTGTACTAAAAGTGAAATTTGGCTGCTGATCTCTTTTAAGCAATTTAAGGACTATAATTAAACAATATAATTTATTTAATATCTTTCTAGCAATATAAATCACAATGGGTATTTGAAAATTGCACCACTGTAAATACTATAAAATGATAGCTACTTCAAAAAGTAAAATCTATTTTAACCTAGGATTCTTTGTATTTAAAACAGCATTCAAATAATTTTGTAACCTTCACAATTGGTGAGTCAATTTCACCATTAATCTTTGACTTTTGGGCATTTTGTTTGCTGTTTGTTCTTTCCATTTAAAAGCATTATAATGCCTTTTCATGGAAATTATATATTTTGGTGGTAACCCCTTATATGAGAAAAGAGGAAGAATATGCCCATATATTATAAACTGTTTAGTTGGTGGATTGGGCATTTTTGTTATTTTTTTATAAGTTGCTTAGAGCAGAAACTATGTAAGAAAATAAGTTTATTAAAAATTAAATTGATGCATAGAGCAATTTGTTTGAATGGAGTCTCTATAAATATGATTAGTTATTTATTCTACTCAAGACAGAAATGAATATTTGTTCTCAAATAAAATCTGATAGACTAGATTATTTCCATATTGGATTATACTTGCTTGTCAAATTCCTAGAGTAGTCACATACTAATGCTCTACCAGATCTAACTAACTGATTGTCCATAGAGAAAGAGCAGTGGCTTTGAAATCCCTTTAAAAAATGTAATTCGCAGACATTATTTCCCCATTATGTGAATATTACATGTCCTAACAATTGTCCTCAGGTGAATCACATAGTAATCTCTATAGACATGAATTAGAATATATTGGGAAATGGATCATAAGAAGAAGGTTAGCAGTGCATACTACGGTTATTATTTTGATCATCAGCTCCCATAAGGCTTCACATATGATTTTCCTGATTTGTGGAGGAAATACAATTGGTATCTGTTGTATATATCACCTGGAGAAATTGTTAAAAATGCAGATTCCTGGATCCTACTGCCAGAGAGATAGATCCTAAAAATATGGAATCACTCTGGATTATTTCAGTATGGAGGGGGCCACATATCATTTGGAGAAATATTATTTTAGGGGTAATTCAATCCAAATGAATGGATAAAAAAGCAGGGAATGTATTCAAGTGAAAGAAGGCTTTGTTATATCTCCCTTAACATATGGGGAAGTTTGTAAAATCTGAGTGTCTACTACTCTTTGCTAGATACTTTACACATTATTGCATTTAATTTATATAGTGGTCTGAATAAGAAAAGTGAATATTTGGAAGTCCTCCCACACTTTCCAGAGTCTCATAGTTAGTAAGCTGAGGAGAAAGGATCTGAACCTTAATCTGTTCTATTTCATAATGCAATGATGAGGCAAACCAATCACAGTCATGTTCAAAGGAATCTCTGAGCAGATGAAAATCTGGACATAGGCACAAGGTGAAATGGGAGAATTATATTCCATCTGTAAGATGTAGCTGTTTGGGGGCGCCTGGGTGGCTCAGTCGGTTAAGCGACTGCCTTCGGCTCAGGTCATGATCCTGGAGTCCCGGGATCGAGTCCCGCATCGGGCTCCCTGCTCAGCGGGGAGTCTGCTTCTCCCTCTGACCCTCCTCCCTCTCGTGCTCTCTGTCTCTCATTCTCTCTCTCGCAAATAAATAAATAAAATCTTAAAAAAAAAAAAAAGATGTAGCTGTTTGTGGATAAAATGACATGATGTTTCACTGTGCTTATTACATCTCTAAATAACCAGTATTTATTGTTATCTATTATTATCATTTTTATACCCTGCCTTCCTTTATCCTAACCTCCCACAAATTCAAAGTGCCTATAAGATGTGCGTAAGTGCCCTCATTTTGTAGGAGAAAAGACTATGCTCAAAGAGGATAAGTAATGTACCCAACTTACTTAGGTAAATGTATGATAAATGTAAGTCTTGGGTTTATGTCTTTGGAATTTCAAAAACAGGATTTTAATGCTGGACTTTCTGACTTAGACTCTCAGCTAGATCTAACCACATTCAAACATCAAACAGGAAAGGAGGAAGATTTTTAGTCTTTATGATTTTATTTAGTTCTAAAGGTATAAAAATAAACTAAAAAGTGGTAAGTATACAAATGTAATAATGTTAATTCAGGAAAACTGTTTTATAAAATTCCTATTTTAACATTTAATTATTCATGCTCATGAATGTAGAGTTGTAAGTCAAAATTATTGCATATAAAATGTCCTTTTGCTATTTTCTAATGTGACAGATGATAATATTTAATTATTTTAAAGTTAAAAACTAAAATCTATTCTATCAATTCATGCTTTCAATGCTTCCAGGATTTCAGATGTCCCTGTAAGTTCATTTTCAAATAGATGCATAGAGGTTGTATGGTATCTTAAAATTCTATTTCTGATTTAAGTATTACCAGCTTGTGAGACTGTTTGTTCCAAAAGGCTTACAGCCTATGGCTAAAAATGTTAGTTACCACGCTCATTGTTTCTTATTTTTGTTTTTGTAGGGTTCCACTGGATTTCCTGGGTTTCCAGGCGCCAATGGAGAGAAAGGTGCACGGGTATGATATATAAGTGTATTGCCCTGGACTATGGAATATAAATGTTCTCGCATGAGTGCCTATCTCTCAGCACTCCACTCACAGTGGACTGTAATTTGCTGCATACTGAAACTATTTGAACTGTCTTTGGCAGGGTGTCGCTGGCAAACCAGGCCCTCGGGGTCAGCGTGGTCCAACGGTGGGTGCCTCGATTTAAAATCATGATTCTTATTTTTTAGTCTGGATTTAATTTTCCAAGATAATTGTCTTCAGAAATAAAACTGATCCTATGCTTTTGGATGTGCTTGGCACAGGATCAGTTTTCATCTTTTGCTCTCCTGTGCAGGGTCCTCGAGGTTCGAGAGGCGCGAGAGGCCCCACTGGGAAACCCGGCCCGAAGGTATTATGAGTACTCGTTCCGTTCCATTTGGGTTTGCTCTCAGTTCCTCTTCCAGAGGATGAAAGCTAGGAGAAGGAATCAAAACTGATTTTTTTTTCCTTTTCTTTCTTTCTTTCGTTGTTGTTGTTAGGGCACTTCAGGTGGTGATGGCCCTCCAGGCCCTCCTGGTGAAAGAGTAAGTATTACACAGTAACATAATATAAAATAAATATTAATATTTTGCAAGTGTTTATATTTCTGGGAAAAGGTACATGTGTCTGCAGTGATTTGCAAAATCTAGTCAGAGTTTAAAAATTCCTATATTTTTCATTGCATTCCTATATTTTTCTTTTTAAGAAAAGCAGAATCAGTTATGTACTACTAATTTTGTTATAGAAATGAGAGTAATATTGTGCATAATTGCCCTATGATGTCACTCTTAAACTCAAGCCAAAACAATTTTTTTTTAAATATCTGTATAACACCTGTGCCTTCTCCTTCACTCCCCTTGCTTTCCCTATTGATATTCATTTTGTCCATGGCTCTGGAAGCAGCATTATGTTGGTAAAATGCAAGCTCCCAGTAGCCATTAGTCACAATCGATTCACATTCAAATCAAGATAAAACATCTAGTCCAGTAAATAGAAAAACTATTTAGTAAATTGATTTTCAATTGATATAAAATAAAGCTAAATATACATGAGTAAGCATGTCCTTTATTTGTTTTCTTCTGGCAAAATACAGCATTTTTGTAGCCAGAGTTTTTGAAAGCTATCTTCTAGAAAGAATTTTAAGAATTAATTTTGTATTACTGTTAAAGAAATTAGATTCACTTCTTAATGTTGTATAGCAACGTTCAGGATTATGCAGTCATAGTAATATATTTTTTGTATATTATTGTTTGAAATTTATAATAGGTGTTTCACAAAAAGAAAAACAGAAACACCTTGTGATGTTTATACAAAGAAAACTGAGAATAAGTAATTTTGGGGGGGGGCATTTCTATTTGTGACAGAAGTGTCAGTAGATAAGACACAAGAATAAACATTTAATTATGGTTGTTTCAAGGCTTTGGTTCATATTTAATTGAATTAAACATCTACTAAATGTTTCTCACTGTTGGCGAACTATTCCCAAATTGAGTCCATTCTGTACATTTTGAGTTCATAAATAATATATACATTTGAAAAATTTTATGGTCAAAGTCATCTTAATAAGAAAATGTAGTTTAGTTAAAATGGCTAAACCATTAAATGGAGTAGAACCATTTCACAAATTATAGCAAAACCAGGAGTTTTGTCTTTAAAGTACAAATTATTTTGTGCTCATATTTTGCTTATGCATTCCAAAATATCATGTATTTACAATTTTGGAACATAACACTGTGGCCCAACAGCATGATTACCTGTAATTGTAAAAATACTTTGAGGTAAGAAAAGTATATTTCGAGGATCAAAGTAAAGATTGTTATAAAAAAAATTAAGGGGCGCCTGGGTGGCTCAGTCGTTAAGCGTCTGCCTTCGGCTTAGGTCATGATCCCAGGGTCCTGGGAATAGCCCCGCATCGGGCTCCCTGCTCGGCAGGAAGTCTGCTTCTCCCTCTCCAACTCCCCCTGCTTGTGTTCCCTCTCTCGCTGTGTCTCTCTGTCAAATAAATAAATAAAATCTTAAAAAAAAAAAATTAAAGTAAGCTGGTAACCATTTTCAAATAGCATTCATACATTTTAAATATACAGAACATATTTCCTGTGTTCTGTGTAGTTGATGAAACCTTTTAAGTCCTTCATATATCCTAATTTTCTGCAAAGAATCTTACCTATCATAAACTATTTAGTTATGTCTTAGGCATAGTTGATGAATGACAGAAATAATATCATCAAAATATTTTCTTCATAATATATGACTTGGGAAGTTTAGGGAGAGAGTTTTGTAGTACCATTGGGCTAGAAATGGAAATACCTATTTTCGCCTATGACTTCTTTAAGAATATATTTGTTTATAAGTATACATAGTAATATATGTACATATTATATATATGCCTTAAGATATTATATATATATATATATATATACACACACACATGTATATATAATGAGTATGTATGTATATACTCATTAGGATATTCTGCAACTTAATATAATTCCTCATACTCACGGTTTGCAGATCATGGATGTCTGTTATTAAAGACTTAGTTCATAGCTTTTAGTTGGGTCTAAGATCACCAGATTTAGCAAAAGCAAAACAAAACAAAATAAAAACAAAGAAAAGAACTAAGACACTCAACTAAATTAGAATTTTTACATGAACAAGAGTTTGTGGTGTAAGCATGTCCCTGGCAATATTTAGGACATATTAAAATTATTCCTTATTTATCTAAAATTCAAATTTCACTGACACTAGGTATTATCGGGCAAACCCTGATTGGGTTCCAACACTATCTTTACACTGAGTATGTATTTTCCACTTCACCTGGAAACTATTTTGATTAATACAGACAGAACATATAAACACTTTTTATGGAATTTTATAAAGACCCACTTTTTCTTTATTTTCTCTAGAGAAGTGATGTTTGAAATTTTTTTCTTTAAAGAAATTTAAATTCAAAATCAAATTTTATTTGAAAAGGAGCCAAAATATAGAAAGCAAAGAAATGACATTTTAAGAAATTAGAAAAATTGAGCTTGCTACATAACCTAAAAACTATTGCTTTTAAAATTTTGTATTTAAAATAAAACTTTGTTTATAATATTCTTAAGTTATTGTGACGGATACTGAAGAATGAGAGTTTCATACTTTAATAAGAGTACCAAAATTTGTGAGTCCCGAAAGTTGCCCAGCGTTTTGGGTAATCGTACTGTGATATCTGCTTATTTAATGACATATCTAACTTTGAAGTTTCTTTTTGATTTAAGATGAGATGTTGGTAATAGCAATAATTTGTGATGATTTCTGAACTAGCGTTGGCTTAAAAATGATAATGACATTTCCCTTGGAAAGGCTAACCTGATAAATTGAAAAGAATAAATTCTATTAAAGACTAATTTTAGTAAACTTTATTTTTTATTTAAATATAAATAAATCCCATTCTAGTTAAGTTACTTAAGAAATCTTATTTATATTTTCTTCCATGTTATATATATTACTTTTAGAAATGTAATTATGTTCTGGGAACATAAAGGATTATCTTTATCAATTATTTTGCTGTCGCTATGGTAAGGTCTACTTTCTGCATTTTAAAGATATGTAAATATGAGTGTTGAATAATGTAGTTAATTAAGCATCAAGTTAAGAACAATATTATAAATGTATATTTGGATTGAATGTTAATGAGAATGATTATACAATGAAGTGTTTTCATCTTGTCTACCAAGAGGTTTATATGTAAGTGAAATGAGATACTGACATCTTCAAAAATAAATTTTAAATATAGTTAAAGGTCTTTCTGAATTAGCCACTTGTTTTTTTCTTTTAGTTTTGTTTGACTGGAGCCAGAACATTTATAGAGTCAATTTTAAAAAATAACTTTTGGGGAGAGGGCTATGGAATTGAAATACTCTCTTTTGGGCGGTGTTTCCAACCAATGTTAAAAGTCTAGCATCTGTGGAACTTCTTGATACATCTATGTTCTGTTCACTTTTAATATGAATTCTAAATACTTAGTGTTCTTTATTTAAGACCGTTGTTGTGATGTGTGGTTTTGAGTACTGAATAATGTGAAAAATCATGCATTTAGCTTTTAGATTAGCATAGATTATCCTGTTGCATTGCCTCAGTTCTGTCATTACGGTGAAGAAGCTGTATGCTGTGTTTTGGTTCATCTGTAAAAATAAACAGTAAAGTACAAAGATGTATCTTTCAAGGCATATTCTCAAATTTTTCCACTGCTTTTTCTTTTCAGGGCCCTCAAGGACCTCAGGGTCCAGTTGGATTCCCTGGACCGAAAGGCCCTCCTGTAAGTGCCATAGGTTTTCTTTATCTTTCTCCATTGGACAATGTTTTCAAACTTTTGAGAGTCATAGTTTATATTTTAAATAATTTTTAGATACAAATATTGATGAAAATTCTAATAAAAACAAAATTGCAATTCATAGTGTCAAAGAATGTACATTTTTCAATTTGTTCAATTAATCCAGTTTCAGTTTATTGAGTGTTTCTGATGTAATTCAAATATATCTTAGTAAATATCTTTTCAAAGTATATCAAAGACGGAAACAACATGCATGGGTGTTATTCTCTCAAATACTCGTCTTCTGCAATGAATATTATTGATGGCATTAAAAACTGTTACTGATTCTTAAATATTTTTTATTAGTATTTCTCTTTAGTCTTCCATCACCCAATGTGTCCTTCAAAACATCACTTCCTAAACATTTTCTAGCATTCTGACATTACTTACATCTCATTATAATTTGTTTATTTGTGTTTAATACTTTTGTCTCTATAATGCATTCTTTTAAACAATGTAATGCTAACCCTTCCTGAATTATACCCCTTTTATAAAATTTGCTCAGGTATTCAATTATCTTCACAAAGTTAATTGAAATCCTTTATTCTCATACTTAAATATTCATGGGAACATAGGACATGCTCAGTGCTCAGTTGTTTTCTACTTCTTTTCTTAGCGACCTACTCAGTTTATTAATGAGAACTAGAATCAACTTACCCACTGTTTTAGTCCATTCTGGCTCTGAAAACAAAAAAAAACCCAAAACCAACCAAACAAAAAAACACACACAGAGACCAGATTGCTTATAAACAACAAAAATATATTTCTCACAGCTCTGGATGCTGGAAGTCCTAGATCAGGGAGCCAGCATGGTCAGGTGAGGGCCCCTTTCAGGTAACAGACTTCTTAATGTATCCTCATGTGGCAGAAGGGGTTAGGGAAGAAATTCAGGTGGAGGGATAGAGCCAAGCTCATTTTCCTACAAATTAATTGGCTCATCTTCATTGTAATCAGAAAATGTGTATGTGTGTGTGTTTATATGTAAATTTACACATACCCCTTTGTGTAAATTCACAGATATACATACACAAATGGATTATGTATTGAGTGCTTGGAATGTTCATGTTTAGAGTCTGTTAATCTCTTGCCAATGTCAGAGCAATGGAGCCTCATTTATGTCATTGATCTCATTCATGAAGCTTCCACCTTCATGACTTAAGCACCTTCCAAAGGCCCCAGTGGCTAATAACATCGCCTCTGAGGGTTAGGGTGTCAACATATGATTTAGGATTTCAACATGAATTTCAACACAAAGTTTCAGGCCATAGCAGCCATGTGTCTAAGGAAGTTGCTCTCAAAGTGTGGTCCACGGATCAGAGCATCGTAGCACCACTGGGGATTTGTTAGACATGCCACCTCACTGAGCTAATCAGAACTCCAAGAGAGGGGCCCAGTCTGTGTTTAGCAAATTTTCCAGATAGTTCTGATGCATGCTAAAGTTTGTGAGCCATTCTTCTGGTCTACACTAGAAAATGCTATGCAAACTTTAATGCGCATACAAATTGTGTTGATACCTTGTTATAAATGTAGATTTGATTTAGTAGGTCTGGGGTGAGTCTTGAGTCTTGACATTACTGACAGGGGTCCAGGTGATGCCATGCTACTGCTCCATGGGCCAGACTTTAAGTAACAAAGCTGAAAAATGTTTTGGCTGAAAATAAGACCAACATAGTTTGAATATAATCTACTCAGCAGGAAGCTAAATATAGTTAAAATTTTCAGTCAATAATTTGAGAACCAAATGATTTTTCACTGTAATAATACAGATAACTAAATCATTACTAGTAGTTTTACTCACATTCTGGATATTTACATTTGGAGGCTCATTGATATACATTTTTCAACTGAATATTCTAAACTGATTTTTGAACTGAATCTTTTTGACAAAACCACAACATTCACCTTGTATGAGGCAGTTTTATGGAACTTTTTATATACGCCAGTATTTCAGAAATTGTATATCCCAATTCTCTATTTTCAAATAATTATAGTTAGCCAAATACAGCTCAATAACAATCTTGCTTAAAGAAACAAGTCAGAAAATTCTGCACTAAGACGTTAAAATTTAAATAAATGTTGCATCTGATTATGTTATACTTTTAAACATGTTGAAAATAATTTATAAATAATTTATAATGCATATGTGTATCCAATTGTTACTGAATTGGATAACTCTCAATTTCACTGATAACTTTCAAATGTGACTTTAGCTCACATCTTTAAAAAATGAATTATTTATCATGAAATACTGACAGTATGTATTAAATGTTGAAGCAATCTCTTTTGACAATTTTTAGACACTGTGTTGAAAATATTATTTCAACACTAACAGTTTTGCTTTATTACTGCAAACATATGAAAAAAAGGACTGTTATCTGTATTATAGTATTTTAAAAAGCTTAATGCAAAAAACTAGTATTAAATATAGGATGGCATCGATACTATCTGCATATAATGTTGTTTACCCACTATCTCAGTTTCTTTCCAAATGTAATATTTGTCTTGCAAAGTTTTCACATGTAGAGAAGTGAAAACACAGTTCCAAAAATGATTGTATACATAAGACGTTTTTCATAAGTATTTTGAAGCCATGTGCATAGATCATTGTTTAGCAACATAAAAAACAGTGATATGTGTAACTTCCACATTATCATGCCATTTATATTTGTACATATTGTACATATTGCTAAGAATTGTTTCCTTCATGTAATGTAATTTTATTGTCAAAGAAAACCATTTGACCCATTTTTACTCAGACTTTTTCAATCCATTCTCCATGTATCTTTCAACAAGTTTTGAGCCATTAATCATGCATGCATTTTGTCTCTAAGAAGTATTAGAAGTATAATAAATGCTTACACTTGAGAAGCATGCAATCTAGTTGGAGAGACATGACACTGTTAAGGAACACTGCTTTCACTGCTAAACAAAATGATTTTTATACTCTGTTACTGTCACAAGTGAAACATTAGAACATGAAATAAAAGTACCTATTATTTCTCCAGTATACAGTTCTATAACATTTAGGACGGAAATGCCTTCATCTCTTTCATATGGAAAGAAGAAATTCAGGTGGAGGGATAGAGCCAAGCTCATTTTCCTACAAATTAATTGGCTTATCTTCATTGTAATCAGAAAATGTGTATATGTGTGTGTTCGTGTGTGTGTTTATATGTAAATTCACACAGATACACATACACAAATGGATTATGTATTGAGTGCTTGGAATGTTCATGTTTAGAGTCTGTTAATCTCTTGCCAATGTCAGGATATAGTTACCTCATGTAAGAAGAATTTTAACTTGAGGTGACTAAGATTTATAACACAAGTCTTATGAGATACATTCTGTTTATAGAAGAGGAAAAATAAAAATTCAGTTCCAATGGGAAGTGAAAAAATTTCCTTAACGTTTATTTGTAAATGTCTTTTCACAGATCGCCTTGCACACTCTAATTTCAGTAAATTTGTTGCCACTGTCCTTCAACAACATCAAAGGGGCAGTCTATTTTGACCAATACAATTATTTTAAAATTAATGCTGTGAAATTATTTGGTAATTATTCTGCTTTATCTTATTGGATGGTAGGGTGGGACCATTATAATTATTTAGAATTAATCACTTAATATTTGAAATATATACTTAAATCAAGAAAAATGATGATGATATGAATTCTTTATGTAGTCTATTAACACTGTTCCCTCACAATATGTAGGAAAGTCTTTAAAAATCATGTTGCATTCATACCAAGGTGATGTCATTTTGATCTAGGACCACCATTTTAAAGGGTTATTATATTTTGCAATCAAAGTGTAATCTATGCTTCTCAAATCAGCAAATATAATGAGATATTGAAATATATATTTACAGATTTGTTAGAAAACATGCAAATGGTTTATGCTGATGGCAAAACACTTCATTTGAGAGGCGTTTTAGTATGGTGGGGAAAAAAAAAAACTCATATTTACTATCCTTTAGCTGCCACTCTCTGTGTTTTTAGTTAAAACTTCTACTCCTGTCCCCAGTTGACAGTACATTTATTCCTATATGTATCAAAATACTAACAAACTAAAGAATTTGTTTTTATTTACTATTTTGAATTACTGAACTTACATGGAATCTACAATCAATTAACTACTTATTTCTGTGCTTCACCTTTAAACTGAGGGCAGAGCTAACTCTTATATTACTGTACACCTGATGCCTAATACATAAAAATATGTAATAGATGGTTATGAAAGAAGAAATGTTTGGGGCCTTGGTTAAAAACATTCCAGTTTTGGTCTTTTCAGGGGATGACTCTAGAATCACTGAGGTGATCCTGGGAACCATGAGCAAATCACTGAGCAAGCAATAATCTTGTGAAATGTCATAAGAACCGTCATTAATTAGAGCTGTTAATTCACATGGCAGCCAGGGATGAGATGAGATCAGGGAGCAGAGCTGGGACTGGACACTGTCAGAAAGCCTTTCTCCTGAGCTGTTGGAGCCAACGTCAAAAAAGTCTTACTCCAGAAGAACAAAGCTGTCAGTGAAAATAATCTTTTGAAACAAAGCCTTTTCTTCTAACTCAGTATAAAAATAATTGATATTTGAAAATAGATTTTTGTAAATAATGTATTTTTAAGATAAATAGACTTAGTTAAATGATTAACATAGTGTGAGAGGTATATCTGTTATCATTAAAAATATTATTAAAATAATCATTTCTCTTCATTTATCTGGAGGGTGAGAATATTTCGGCCTATACCTATTTAAACCTGTTTTAAAATCTGACCCTAATACTTAATGGTTTCTGAGTAGGGTGAATAATCCATAATGCAGACTGAAGAAGCAATCCATTTCTACTAAGTATCTAAAACACAGGAACTGCACAGAGTTGTTTACTTTAAGTACTTAGGTTAATTGCTTCATTTATTTCTTCAGTCATGACACAGACAGCATCCTCTAGAGAAAGTGATAACATAGCAGAGTTGCTGTCCAATGCTTAACAAACATTATGTGTCCAAGAGGATATTTAAGAAAACCGACTGGGAAAATTTGGCCCTGATGACTTTGAAAATTGAGCATAGTGCCTTACCTTGTTTCCTTTACTTGAAGCAATTGAGAGACAAAGTGCCCTTGTTTATAAGTTCTTATCCGTTAGAAGCTCAGACCACCACTAGAGGACACTATCTTTCTGCTATCCAAATCTTGCTGCACAGGAAATTGAGTTAGGAACAGAACACCAAAAAGGGGGGAAAATACTCATTTGTCAAGTACCGAAGAACTAAACCTTCTTGTAAAATTAAAAATACAGATCTGTATGAATAGGTTTTTAAAAAATAGATGCTAATGAAATCATTTAGATGTAAAATGTTCATAATGGAGTAATAGAATTTTCTCTTGGTCACAATTACAGATAGAATTATCCTAGAGAGATATATACACATACTACTGTATATAAAATCAACATGACATCAAAATATGATACCTAATGAAAATATTATGAGAAAATTGTCCAACAGATTATATTTAAAGTATAAAAAATTTCAAGAAATATTTATGACATGTGGTATTTAATATTTGTGATTTCAGGGTCCACCTGGGAAGGATGGCCTACCAGGACACCCTGGACAACGTGGAGAGACTGTAAGTGACCCCACTCTTTTGATTGAAATTTTCCATCTCTAGTACCTCATCATTTCACAGAAAGTTACTTTATTATTAATAGCTCCTTTATTCGGTTACAGACAATGGAGAAACTAATTTCACTGGAACTTTTATTAAAATATATATATTTGATATATATATCAAATATGATTTAGTGAGACCAAAGAGTAAAATTGTTTGGGTTTCCTCCTGGGAATTACATCTGCATGAGGAGCATAAAATAAACTCTTTAACGGAGAATCCATACTCATATATATTAAAAAATATATATATATATATAAATTACATAAATAGACCCAAATTTGTATCCCACCACAAATGAATATACTTGAGGATATGTGGTGTTACTTGATTTGACCATCCTTATTGTCAAGAATGGCGCTTTACGGATGATGGAGAAGACCCCATTATCTTTTCGACACTTCTACAAGGTTGTCAACATTGACCCTTTTACAGAAGTATTTGTTTAAAGATATATTCCATCCAACCCTATCACATGTCCACGCTCTAAAGGAAACACATTATACTAAGCCATGCATTGGATACATTCTTCTATCCAGAACAAAGGGATGAAATATTTTCTGATGTTAGAACCATAAGTCTATAACTGGGTTGAAACAATGTCAAATGCATCCTCTCGCCTCAAGTAGGAAAATGTAAATGAAAAATGTAACTGAATTTTATTTTAAAATTTTGAGGACTATAACATTAAATAAATTGTCTGAACAATTTATGTGAATAACAATGATTTGGGCAAGGGGGAAACTGGCACCTGAAGTATGGTTTAAAAATCCCGGTGGGCTTATTTACTTATTCTGCCACTGTTACCAAACCATGTGTCTGGCTTTTCCAGGGAGATGTTAGTCTAATCAGAAGTTATCATAGCTTAGCACCTTTCCTTGGACTCAATTCTTGGATCTCACCATTGATTAATTTTATCCAGATTTCTTAAGGAAATCACAACACAGACTAGCTTTGACGGTGTGGTTCAAAGTCATTTTAGGGCATGCAGCCAGCATGAAGACATATTTGGAGTTGCACTGTAGTGCACACACACAGCAACAAATCTGAAAACAGGGTGATTTTTTTGCGTATAGGATAAACAATCTATCAGCGGCAGCTCAATTCCTGTTTTGCTCACCAAGCGACGATGCTTAGGGTAACAACTTCTTCATTTTAGTCAGATTGTAAACTTCAAAGCCTTGGATTTCAAAAGCAGAATCAAATATGATTTAGTGAGACCAAAGAGTAAAATTGTTTGGGTTTCCTCCCGGGAATTATATCTGCATGAGGAGCATAAAATAAACTCTTTAACAGAGAATCCATACTCAGATTTGCAAACCTACTCTCCAAATCTTGCAGTCAATCATTTTTAACTAAGTCATTGCGTAGCTTTGTGGGAGTAACTCTGGAATATTTTCAAACTGTCTTTTGGAAAAGGGATACCTAGAGAATAGGCACTGTAAAATCCCTTTTGTCTCCAATTTAATCAAGACCTTCTACTTCTACCAGAGGAACTATATTATTATATATAACATTTCAATTTAAACAAAGCATATTAAAACAGCATATTAACTAAGTGATTCTAAGATGGATATTCTCCTCTAGTAGTTTCTCATAGACAAAGTCTAGAATTATTTCTGGAAAACTGTATTCCTGATTTCAAATCCACTTTTAAGAGCAAGAGTGAATCATCCCAGAGTCAGGAACCTTTTTTTCTCACCTTGTTCTGTGCTGACCGGGATTCAAAGGATTGCCTTGTACAAGAAAGAGTCAGAATCTAGAGCAGCCATGTTGCTCTATGTGTGTCACCTTATTTTCACGGAGGAATTCTTTTGTTGTATTTGAGATTTGTCCCCAGTGAGAAAGCCTTGAATTGAAGTTTCATTCTGATGTTTTACAATTCAAAGCTTTTTAAGGCCACTGGCAATAATTCGAAATAATTTCTGTTATACTGAAACAACCCAAATTTGTCTCGGGAACACACCGGCCAAATCCTACAGTCATCCTAAAATTAACTTAGTCTCCAACAGATTATCAAAGTAGGAGTTAACATTTTTATTGGGTCTTAGAGCAGACCCAGCGTAGCAAAGTGATCTCTGTTTTGAGGGACTTTGAAAAACATAATTTAACTTGTTATTCTAAAATTAAATGGCAAGTATAGTCTTATTATATGACAATATTGAACAAGCACACTCCACTGTGAACTATAAAATTTTCTGGTACATGGTTTATTTGTGTCACATTTATTGGATATTTGCAAATACTCTGACTGTATTAAAGGAGCAGACATAAAAACAGGCTGTCCTCCAGCTCCTCCCAAATCAGTCACCTACTCAAATGTGATAGCACCCAAGGTTTTTCTTTTCACATTTTTCACAGAATTTCCTAATTAAGCATTGATTTTTAATCAGTTGATTTTCATTAATTATTATTACAGTCATTTCTTGTGTGTTGTTCTTGCTCTCACAGTTACTGAGAAAAAAAAAAAAAACCTTGTAAGACTTTAAATTTTTTTTTCAAGTTCAGTATTGCATTTATATCTTCATGTCAAACTTAGTGATCAGAAATTGGGAAAAGGGTAATCCAGACAAAGGGAATAGACTTTGAAACTGTGTGGAGTATGGCTATGCAGAGAAAGGTTAGAAAATCAGCATGGCTAGAATGTAAAACATATTCTATGATATATTTCCCTTGTATTAATTTGTTTTGGTATTTTTTTAAGATTTTTTTAAAGATTTTATTTATGTATGTTTGTATGTATGTATTTTATTTATTTGACAGAAAGAGAGAACAAGCAGGGGGAGTGTCAGGTAGAGGGAGAGGGAGAAGCAGGCTTCTGCCCGAGCAGGGAGCCCAATGCGGGACTCGATCCCAAGACCCCGAATCATGACCTGAGCCGAAGGCAGATGCTTAGCTGACTGAGCCAACCCAGGAGCCCCAATGTTTTGCTATTAAAAGTGGTATCTCAAGACAAACCCTGCTGATCTTAAGAATTAATGGATTTTAAAAAATAGAAGGAATCAATGAAGGGGGGAAATAGGAGGGGGAGACGAACCATGAGAGACGATGGACTCTGAGAAACAAACTGAGGGTTCTAGAGGGGAGGGAGTTGGGGGGATGGGTTAGCCTGGTGATGGGTATTAAGGAGGGCACGTACTGCATGGAGCACTGTGTGTTGTGCGCAGGCAGTGAATCATGGAACACTACATCAGGGACTAAGGATGTAATGTATGGCGATTAACATAACATAATAAAATTAAAAAAATATAAAAAAATTAAAAAATAAAAAATAAAAGGAATCTGTTTTCTTTCCTTGAAATGTCAATTAAAGTTATTACAATTACAGGTTCTTTTCCTTTTTTTCTACTTATAAAATTTTGTTATTATAAATAATTTCATCAGTTATCTGGAAGGTTGCGATACAAACACAGGACTACAGTGTCTGCCCTTTGCTTTTCAATCTTATTATTTCCAGTCTCATGTTGCCGTGAATACTTTTGCAAACGCTATTTGCTTTAATTCAGTTCTGAAGGTTTTTCTCCCCGTATTTTGAAGCTACTTCTCCAACTGTTAAATGTAAGTTAACTTACATGAGAAAGAAATTTGCCAATCATAAAACAGTCATATGGAATGAATAACCCACGAGTCTAGAGAAATATAGACACCAAAATATACGCTCAAAGCTTTGTCTAGTGACTACCTGCTGCTTACATCTCCCAGATTTTATCTTAATGGCTGCATTATTTACAAGGTACATTTGTAACTGTATTTTGGGGGATTTTAAGAAAGAATACTGATAAAATGCTGAAATGATTACTAATCATGCCCAGTGTTCTTTTTATAAATGTACTCTACATCCTGTTTTATTTTTGTTTTTATTTTGTTTTGATTCTGTTCTTGTTTTATGTTGGAATGCAGGAAAGGAAAATGCATTAATATCACAGCCCATAGATTTATCTCTGTATATAGAACCAGTGGACTGTTTCAAGAATGTCTAAATCATCATTTATTTTATCCATAAACATTGCTATGTTAAAATTCTCGCTATTGTTTGACCAGGTAGAATAGGGCTTCAGAATACGTTTTCCCTCCATCTTCATCCCATTATCTTTTCTTTTTTAAGTTTATTGAAAGTAATCATTGGACTATAATGTGAAATAGTGAGGATGGTAAATTTAGAATTTTAAAGAAAACTGGAATACAATAACTCATATTTAAGCATTTAAAAATAAGTATTTTTAGGGGTGCCTGGGTGGCTCAGTCAGTTAAGCATCTGACTTGATTTTGGCTCAGGTCCTGATCTCAGGGTTGTGAGATTGGGCCCTATGTCTGGCTCCATGCTCAGCTCATGCTTGGGCTTCTCTCTCTCTCTCCCTCTTCCTCTGCTCACCCCCCAAAATAAATAAAGAAAAACAATAAAATAAATTTTAAAAATAAGTATTTTTAGCCAAAAAGTGACTTTGTTTTAATGTGAGTTATATTACCAAATTTTAATTTATGCTTTTGTCATGAATAGCTTTAACAGATTATGCTTTCTTTCCTTAGGGATTTCAAGGCAAGACTGGCCCCCCTGGGCCAGGGGGTGTCGTTGGACCACAGGTATGTCCTTTTACTTTATTTCTCTAATAAATTTATTTTCCTGTTTATATTTTCATCTTTTCTATGCTGTATAAAATCTGCCCATTTTATTATGATTCAAAGTGATGTATTGTAGATTTTACATCACATTTAAATAAATGCAACTGGCCTAACTCAAATAAACTGCAGCAAACTATTACTTAGCTGAAGAGATTTTTCAGTTGGCTGCATAAATAAATGAGAATAAAACAAATAATGAAAATCAAGTCAGAAAATTCACAGTGAAGTTAACGTGAAAGCCTGACCACAGTACTATCTGCAAAAACCACCAAAATTCTTTATTAGAAAAGTTGGCCATCCTCTTTTCCTCGAATTTCAAATTACAAAATAACTTCAGATTTCTGAGTATAAATTAGATTTAGATGTATAATATGTTAGAAATAGAATATAAAGCTTTGAACACAGATTTTTTTCCTTAAATTGTAATATTTATAGTATATTGCATGTTTCTTAAGATTTTTTCTTTTTTTTTTTCTTTTTTTTTTATTCTTATGTTAATCCCCATACATTACATCATTAGTTTTAGATGGAGATTTTTGTCTTTATAAAAATGATTTCCATCAATTAAAATATTAGTTTGTAACCTTTGAATATGTCTAAATAATGACAATGACAGATAGCTTTTTCAACATAGGTGGCAGAAAGAGTCTCAAAAATGGATGCAGTATACTGAATTATAGAATAATTTGTGAGAATAGAAAATATTTATTCTGGAAAAGTGGCATTGAATGGAAAGAACAAATTTAGTTTACTCAGCTGGAATTTTACCCCTGCTAATAACAAATCATAGCAAAAGAGCAGGAGCAGTTGAATAAGTGTTTTAATTATTTAATTGCTTTAAATAATTTTTTCTCAGACTATAATTGGTTCTTAAGACTTTGTAACTCAAATACACCCACAAACACAAACACACAAACCTGCACATCTAAACACACATATAAGCAGAGAAACAAAAAGCTGCATCTTCTTTCGAGGAATATGTGTGACAAAGGCAAAAATGAATTCTTGGAGTGGTTAATCATTTAATTCCAGAGATGAATCCTGAACCAAGGGAAATGCTGTTTACTCTTTTATAAAAGAAAAATGTAGTATGCATGATTTTTTGGGGCATATTTTTTGTGTGTGTGTGCTGAAGAACTCTTTTTTTTTAAGATTTTATGTATTTATTTAGAGAGAGAATGTGCATGCGAGTGAGGGTAGTGGCATAGGGAGAGGGAGAGGGAGAGAGAGAATCTCAAGCAGACTCTGCGCTGAGCATGGAGCCCCATGCGGGGCTAGATCTCATGACCCTGAAATCAGGACGTGAGCCAAAATCTAGAGTTGGTTGCTTAACCGACTCAGCCACCCAGGTGCCTCCATGCTGAAAAATTCCTAACGGCTTACCTGTTTTGATTAAAAAAATACTCCCTCAAGAATTAGCTACCCTTATTTTTTTCATCTCAAGCAACTTCATGGCAATTTTCTGTGAAAAAATATAACTTAAAGAATGATTCCTATTACATTCAATATCCATGAATAGAAATGGCATTAAAGTCCAACTAGAATGTTATTCAAGGGACTTAACTGAATATTTGAGGACTTTACCCCTTTTGAAAATTCTTCTCTGCCTAATGTAGACATCTGGCTTCTGATTGTTGTTGTTAAAGTATCAGGTGTTTTACTGAGGATGCGTTTCCATTGAGTTAGTTTTCTTTATTGGTTCTTTTAAGAGAGAAAATCCAATTCCTGATTTCAGTAACCTAATTTTCATGTTCGGACAAAAGAAGTTTAATAGGAAAATAGATTTAATAGGAACAGTATTGATTGTGATATTTGATATTCACTCCTTTTTTTGTAGTCATGTGAATCCTCACTCATTTTTGTCTCAATGGTGATAGAGCCATTAAATTAGATCAATTTTACCTTGCTTACTACTGGAATTCCAGTGATCAGACATTCAAGAAAAATTCCTTTTTGGGGGAATGTTTGTAGCTTAATTGGGGACTTTCAGCAACATATAATTAAAAGAATTTAAACCTAGAAATTTACACTGAAATATGAGGCAGCTACGTTCTTAATGCAAGACCAGAGGCTAAGAATCTGTTGCATTTTTAGAGAAATAACAGGGAATGATGATGCATAAGCAACTTCAACAACACATTCCACTGTTTAACAACTTTAGCATCTGGAAGCTTTCCCTTTATATGTCTTTAACTTAAATCCTTCATTTTGCTTTATTCTAAGTGCAGATAGAGAGCAACTGGCCACCATTCTCTATTTACACTTGAAAGCTCATTAAACTTTAGCACCTCAGAACAGCACCACTCAGGGGACACATAAATGACCCGACATTTTTCACTTTGGCATTTGTAGCAATTTAAGGCAGCGGGCTATTTGTTACAGTCTTTGGCCGGGAGGAACTGCCAGCCCAAACTCCAGGCCTGCGGGATCTCCCTGCTACATTCCCTAGACTTCGTCAAATGCATATAGGTTCTAACTACAGAGAGGTCTCCAGTCTTGGAAATTCCAAGGAGATCTGCTTTGGTTGTTTGGGTTCCAGGGGACCGAGGCTTATTATCAAGCAGTGATTCATTGAGTAGCTACCAGTGTGGTACCAATGCCTCTTTTACTCCTAACCGCATTTGACATCTTATATAAAAAGAGGGACTGGGATGAAACTAGTTAAAAACCGCAGTTTTTAACAATACTTTGGCCTCACTCTGAAGCACTTCTGGCATTGAACAAAGAAAATAGCTCTTTGAATTTACCTAAGTCAGGTCTTAACCAAGGATGACACTTATTCTTTTCAGACTCCTCCAGATATGCTGCTTTTCTGTTTTGTAGGACAGCATAGAAATAAATGAGAATGATAACCTTCTGTGAAAGGGAGTACTACTTCTTTGGGATTTATATTATCCTTACCAAAAGTAAAAGAGCAATCTAATGAGGTTTTGCTGATCCATTTTAGGGACCAACTGGCGAGACTGGTCCCATAGGTGAACGAGGACATCCTGGCCCTCCGGGACCTCCTGGTGAGCAAGGTCTTCCCGGTGCTGCAGGAAAAGAAGGTGCAAAGGTATGACACGCTTGAGGAAACTTCTTGGCTGAAAGCATCCATTTACTTTTCACTGTAGCTTCTCGTCATTTGTCCATAGAGTCTCTACATGTTAGCACAGTATTTAAATGGATCAGAAAGATAGACCGGTAAAATATTCAGCTTATTGTTCTTCAAGGTGTGACTGAATGATAACATAAGACCAGTTAGCTCCATTGACCATAAAGCCATCCATTTATACGCAGTTTTTAAATATAGGTAGTGGTCAGTTCATTTTAATGTATATGGAATTCCACACAATATTCTCATTATTGAATGACATTTAGGTTTTACTTACAGGTTAGAGACAATAACAGCTTTGCGTATAGAAACATGTAGAAATTACTCTCTATGATTGATGTGTATTATGTTCTTTAGGGTGACCCAGGTCCTCAAGGTATCTCAGGGAAGGACGGGCCAGCAGGACTACGTGGTTTCCCAGGTGAAAGAGGTCTTCCTGGAGCTCAGGTATAATCAGCATATAGATAAAGCATGTAAATGAGATTGCTTATCAGAAGCATTTTTCTTAGGAGTTAACTAAATAGAGACTCATAAGTAATTAAGGGGAGATGCATAAGCATAAGCATTGATTATCATAATATATATAGAAATGTATATTTGTGTCTAAAACACTTCTTACCTTCTTCGTTTTATCAATCATACATCTCCTATTTATATTCAAGTCACACTGATTCATTTTCATTGTTTTTATTCTCATTTCCCAGGGTGCACCTGGACTGAAAGGAGGGGAAGGTCCCCAGGGCCCACCGGGTCCAGTTGTAAGTATGATTATAATAAATAGCCATGCTACCCATGGTTGCAAATTATAGCTCTTCTTTCATTACTCTCATGCTGTGATCCCACGGTGTGTAGGAGAGAAAATAAACACACGTCAATCAAATCAGTCAATGTCTGGTTTCTACTAATTGCATGCACTAATGAGTGCAGAAACAGAGAAGTTTAGACGACTGGAAATATTTACTCCACCGCTGCTGTCAGGAGGTAAAAGGAGCTAGCTTGCTTCTTAGATACCCACGGAAATAAATCATAATTTGTCTTATTGTGAGTACTTGATGAGATTTGAATTTTGTCAATGCTTTTACAAAACTCTCCTAAGCTGGAAAAGCATTCATGTATGTGTTATATCCAGATTGCTTTATTTAGTTAATGTAACCTTATGAAATAATGGGCAAATGAGCAAATATCAGATTTTTACTTTACCTTTTCCTTTTTTGAGATACAGATCAGTCCCTCTGAAAGCAGTTGACTACAGCCTTCATTTGTGCCCACGAGCTTACCTTTGTTCTCACCTGTACTCCGAAAGGTTACCAATAACAGCCAAACTGCCAACTTTAGTGGCCTCATCTTATTCTCCATCTTATTTCACCAAGCCGAAAACCTGAAAGTGGCTTTAAATCCTCTTTCAACTTCCTTATACAAAATGTTGACATCATATTAGTCCCCCCAAAATGTTTCTTTAATTTGTCCCTCTTTCTTGATCACCACTGCTCTCACCTTTGTTCAGACTCTCCTGTCTCTCCTTGCTCAGTAGTGTCTTAACTCATGTCCCTGACTCCATTTACTTAGCCTCTTCAGTTTTGCCCACTGGTTTGAGAATTACAGGTGTACATCTCTAACTATGCCCTCCCTCTACTTTTCTGCAGCTCGTGGTCCCACGCTGCCTTCAGAACCACACTCCTTATAATGACCAATGAGTCATCTTCACAGCTTGGTCCCATTCACCATAGCCTGTTTTATTTGCCTTGTTGACTCCCTCTAGTTCTACCCAATTTCATGCACTGAACTTCTTGCTTCTCAAACTGCCACGATCTTCTATACTTTGCAGAGAGAATACGATTTACTTTTCCCCTTTTCCAGGAAACCCCATTTTCCCTTTCTCTACTTGACAAAAATTCTACTCACCCAAAAAGATGAGGCTGTAATGTTAAATCTCTATAAAGTCATCTCTGGACAGTTTGCCTCCATTGCATTTATTGGTGAAATTTTTTCACCTTTAGTGCTCTTTGTTATGGTTTGTATTTTAGAAATTACACTGGAATATAATTGGTTGTCTCTCTCAGTAGACTGTGAGTTTTTGTGTTATTTTAGTACATCAAGGTGCAGTGCTGACACACAGTAATCCTTCCAAATCTACCTATTTGAATTATCAGAAAGCCTGATATTGGAGTTAGGTGTATATAGCATAACTAATACTGAGAACATGGCATTATAACCTTTGGCAGATTGATTAACATATTTAATCTGCAGATCACATAAATGTCATGTTACAATGATGAAGGTAGGTATGGACACACGGTAAAGATTTTTTAAAAGGAAAAATAAGCATTTCAGTAATATATTTGACCTTCTATATGCATAAAATTATGTAGAACATTTAATAATATCCTCGTAAGTTAGTGCTGGTAGCACTAGCAGAAACAACAGCTGAATACAACAGAAGTTTTTATTTGAGCATAGAATCTTCAAATTATTCAGCACAATGCAATTCATTTAATCAGATCTTCAGGATCTAAAGTGATTTTATTTTAGGAATATGTATATATATTTTAAGATCCAATTATTATATCTGTGAAACCTGAGTCATGACTATAAGGATTACATTGAAGTTATTCTTTAGGGCCCAATCAAACAATGCTATCCCAGGTGTTTGGAATAGTTAATATCTGTGTATTTGTAGGGTGCATAGTATATACAGGAGATATACTTTAACAGAATGGTAATCAACCATTATCTGGCCAAATGTGGAATTGCATTTTACGTATGATATGAAAATCTAATATTTATTTAGTTGGCTTCAACACGATTTATTTGGCAATTGCTATTTACCTCCCCATACACAATTAAGTTCCATGGAATATATCCCTTTAAGTGACTTTAAGATAAACCATTTCAAAAAGAAACACACCAAACACTAAGCAACACTATTAGACAGTCAATGATTAAATGCCTAATGGCATACAAACCATAAATATGAATTCTGCAAGGGCGGGAGGAAAAGAAGAGAAAGCGGAAAAAAAGCCTTGCAGGAGGTGGCTTCACAGAGGGCAGAAGATTTCAAGATGATTTAAGAGCAAGAAAAAAAATAAGGTATTAGAGAATATCTGATTTTACCAAAGTGGAGTACATTGGGAAAAGGACTAAAATTTGATAAATTCTCGCTAGAATCCAGGCACTCTGCTATGTATTTGCATAATTTAAAGCTAAAGCAGATATATGAATGGCATGTGATTATTGAAGTTCTAAAATGGTAAGTTGAAGTAATTTGAAGATTTGAAGTTTTGGGAGCAAGTGGAGAAAAAAAATGAAATACAGTCTTTGGGAGTAAAAATTAATTTTAGGGAAAATGTCATTATTAGTGTGTAATATATAACAGAAATGGGAGAGACTCGATGAGCATAAAAGCTCAGTGATCCATGTCATGATATGAGTGAGCCAGTGATAAGGCCAGTAGGAAGTCAAAGAACAGTGCAGATGTAACAAACACGAGGAAGGCAGGATAGGAGGATTTATTACTAAGATTGGATGTGGGCAGTGAGGAAAGATGAAAGCTGAGTGATGACCTCAAGCTTGTGTCCTTGTGAGAATGACAGTTTAGTGACGCCTTCCATGCCTGGAGCAATTTTACCTGGTCAGGACCAACAACAACAAAGACAAAACACTCTCACATGGAAACCCAAAACCTCTCAGCAGTCACAAGAGATTTTAAAAGGCTTTCCTACTTTGCTAATAGAAATGCTCCACAGAGGCTTTTGAATTCCACAGAGGTTTGTGAGTTCATTTATTTTGAACTAACACCCTTTCTTATAATAAATTCACATATCCAATTCTGTATGCATCAACCAATTGAATCTCCTCAAAGCTGATGCAAAAGAAACAAAGACATCATTCATATGTGTTAGTTCCTTGTGCTATTGCTTTAATTGCTATAAATTATAGTAAAGAGGTATATGGTGATGACTTATACTTTGTATCAAGTTTTTTATCTTTTTTTTTAGGGGGGTAGAGGGTAAGGGAGAGAGAAAGAATCTTAAGCAGGCTCCACATCCAATGTGGAGCCCCCCACGGGGCTCTGTCTCACAACCCTGAGATCATGACCTGATCCAAAATCAAGAGTCAGATGCTTAACTGACTGAGCCACTCAGGCACCCCTGGTAACAAGTTTTAAACAAACCTTGGTTTACTCCATCTAAAGCAATTGTGTACATGTGAAATTTGATTGGAAAAAGTTTTATTCCAAATGAAAAGATTAAAAGAAAAACTGTTGATTTTCTAGATGTAAACCATAACTTACTCAGAAAATTTGTTCATGTTAATTTTTATCTTTTGAGCTTCAAGACTTTGTATGGTGTTACCTTGCAATTGATAGTAAACACAAGGAGTGGTGACTTCTTTGGCCAGAAAGATAAGCTCTATTTTGCAGTGTTGATCAAAGAGTGACGTCAAAATATCAGAGGCATATATCTGGTCACTTGGTGAGAGACAATGAAATTCTAAGTCATAAGGGATAAAGGTATACAAAAATACCCTGTAAAACTTCTTGATTCTATAGTAGATGGGTCTGAGTTTATATCCATCTATATTAACTTTGCCTTTGAGATATTGACCAAGTCATGGTAAGTGCAGGACTGAAATTCTTAAGAACAGAGAGGGATGAAGGTTTTGGTTATTCATATTAAAGCAAAAATATGTAAGTGATGGATTCTCTGCAGAAAGAATGTGAATAAAGAATGTGAAAGGTAAAGGAAATAGAAAAGGGAGATGAAGTAATGTTAGAAGTGTTTATTCTTTCAACTCTTAATGCTAGGAACTTTATAATCTTTATTTGATTTGATTCTTGGCTGCCTGACCCAATAGAGATTATCATTCCATTTTTTTTCTTTTTTTTTTAAATTTTTTATTGTTATGTTAATCCCCATACATCATTAGTTTTAGATGTAGTGTTCCATGATTCATTGTTTGTACATAACACCCCCAGTGCTCCATGCAGAACGTGCCCTCCTCAATACCCATCACCAGGCTAACCCAT
>NC_138372.1:79710788-79717582 GCF_054177405.1 Leptonychotes weddellii | reverse complement strand
AACATCTGTCATTTCCTGACTTGTTAATTTTAGCCATTCTGACTGGTGTGAGGTTCCATTTTTAAAGGCAAAGGATCTGGGGTTTAGAGAAAGTAAACAACTGACCCGAGTTCATAGTCCTTGGAGACAAAAAGTCATGATAACACATTACACAAACTCATTTCCAAATATGTATACCTCTCACTCTGCAAAATCTGCTTAATTGTTCTTCCTCTCCCTCTCTCTCCCTACCTCTCCCTCTCTCAATCTCTCTACTTCTTTACCCCCCTCTCTCTCAGTTGCATTTTTCCAAGTCCTCTTAATCCTTCTCTAGTGCTGTGAACAATATTTTTTCAAAAGGAAGAGAATTATAGGAGTTAATATCATGGCTAACTGGCTTTAGTATTCCTATATGTGTTTTTTTTTTTTAAAGATTTTATTTATTTATTTATTTGACAGAGAGAGACACAGCAAGAGAGGGAACACAAGCAGGGGGAGTGGGAGAGGGAGAAGCAGGCTTCCCGCCGAGCAGGGAGCCTGATGCGGGGCTCGATCCCAGGACTCTGGGATCATGACCTGAGCCGAAGGCAGACGCTTAACGACTGAGCCACCCAGCCACCCCTCCTATATGTGGTTCTTATAACCATAGCTTCATTTAAATGAATGAAAGTTCAAACTGCTTAAACAGATGTACAGGTTGAATCCTTAATGACTATAGATGTTTTTCAGTACACTATTGAATCTTCAGCTGCTTAATCCTAGAATGCAATTTTCAAGGAGCTTAGGTGTGCTGTGTGTTTCTGGATTACTAGAGAAATAAATTCCCTCATTGCACAGGATATTGATGAACTAAAACTAAAAGCCCTAAGTAGGGCTTTTATCAATTAACAGTTCTTGCTTACAGTGAGATTTTTAAAGTTTGTTCATGTCACAGTTATGTACCTTATACACTATTTTTTACATATTCTGATCCATACAAAGCAAAATATAATATTTCATAGTCATCCATCCATCCTTGTGCCCATCTGTTTATTTATAAATATTTTTGACATCCATTCTCTATTCATAATCCATTTAGTCAGATGTGTACTTCGGGCTAGCTCTGTCACATTGCTATGACATCCTACAGAAGTGGGCTTACTGAAACTCTGCTAGGTCCAGCTGAGATGTCATTGGCTTATGTTTGGAGGAACTATGATATGTGGTGTTATACCAACCTTTTCAAAAAGGATCTATTTGAGGATATGGGAGATTGCTTGATGCGCAGCCCTTGCTATGAATATCCTTAGAAGAAATCTCTTACTAATCATAGCTGTAGAAATCTTTGTAATTTCTTGAGCAGCTAGCTAGGTTTTTTTTTTTTTTTTACTTTTAACTGTTATGAATTGTGAAACCAAATTCTCTTTTGACTTTGACTTACAAAAATCATGGATTTAAAATTGAGATCCAATAAAAAATAACTGTTTTGCTTTATGACTGTTTTTGTAACTTTCTGAATTCAATTCTATCAAAAATAGATGTGCTATACTTTAATATTATCTATTATATCTTATTATAATTATTTTTAAAAGTGCTGGACAGGACCCATTAAATTGATTTCACAACCCATGAGTAGATCATGGCCTGAAGTTGGGAAAAACCTTGATCTATTGTATACATTTTTAGATTACTAATATTATTGCTTCTATCTTTTGCCAATAAAAAGTTACTTGCTTATCTATTTTTCTTGTCTAATCCTTTTTTTGTCTATTTTTTATTTATATTATCTTATATTTTTATGTCTTCCTTGTAAGCTGCTAAAATCTTTTCTTACAGAAAAACTGTAATTAAATAAATATCTAAATATACCAGTCTATTAAGCTCAAGTTAAATAGATTCATTAAACAGATATTTCCTAAAAAAGAACTTATGGTATACTGAAGAAGACAGATATGAAATAGATAAAATAACATAATAAATAATAAGTTATATATTAAATTACAGCACAAAGAAGATGAGATGGGAACAATGATTTTTTTAATGTTCTAATTATAGCTATAAATAAAAATCAGTTTTATCAATGAAAGCAAGTTTTCTAAAGGTTGTGCTACTTGAAGTGATTGTGTATTAAGAAACCGTTTTTCGTGCTCCCACTGAAGGCAAACAAAATGATCCCAACAGGGTGCTGTGTCTTTGGGCTTTTAAAGTTTGGCAAAAACCAAGTGCTCACTGTATGCATGGTGTTGTACACAAGAGCTGGTAATAGATGCCAATCAAGGCACAGGCATGTTTTCTGATCTCAGGGGGTTTACTCACTAAGTGGATGTCTCGATGCACACATGCAAAGCAGAAAGCAACAAAGGACTGAAAAGAAGAAAGGAAGGCAGTGAAGCATTTTTCTCACATGTTGAACATAAACTTGAGTAAACGTTTTGTATTTACGTAAACACACACTATATGTATACATATTATGTAAGCAAATTCTCAGATTGTACCTACCACCTACCTTTGCACCAAACAAAATCAAGGAAAATGCATTCCCTAAATAATCTCTTCTCTGTATATTTTTTCTGGCATGGAACCATCTTCTTGCCAATAGTTCTTTCTCTAAAAATAAGGAGATTAAAATAGAATGGTACATTTAGGAAAAACACCTTCTTTTCCTTACAACCTCTTTTCTTACAACCACATTTTTTCCCCTGAGAGTGGTAGGAGTTGATATGGAGAAAATGTATGAGAGGGGGCCAGACATCTAGCTTCTAAAAGGTAAATGTCCAAGATTTCAAAATTGTGCCATACATACTTTACGCCTTTCCTATGACTTCTATTTCATGACTATATCCTGATCGTTCTGACTCTTTTTTCCTCTTTATGTGCTATTATTTTTTCTTGTCATTTTTTTCTTAGGAGTTTATAGGTCTCTCCTATCATAATTCCTGTTTTTTTCTAATTTTGTTTTTATGCCCTATTCCAGAGAACCTTCTTTTCACTGGCTTTTACCTAGTCCTTGATCCAGGAAATAGATAAATTCTAAGCAGGGTTAAACCTCCTGATTAATTCATCATATACAATATTTTTTAAGATAGAGCACATTTTCTCTGTTGGAATCCAGGTAACCTATTATGACATCCAACCAGGAATGAGCGAAGTATAGAGATGGTGGGGATCAATGACCAAAGATTGAGATATTATAGGTTTTGAACTTGATCATTCAGTATTTATGCTTTAAATTCTGGTAATGCTTGTTATTTTCCTGACTTTTTGGCTTGTATGATCTAAAATACATGTAATCTGGGGAGTGTGAATTTCCTTGATTTGTTTTGTCCTGAAGGTCAAGTTGTCTTTAAAAGAAAGGGCAGATTTTTTTTCCTCCTACTTGAATAGCTCTTGTTTGTAAAAATTTGTGTTTATGCTTCTAAATACAAAAAGGGTGGAAAAAATCTCCACCCTTCTTTTAACAGTATGACTTCAGATCTACCATATAAGCTGGATCTTAGTTTTCTCTTCTATAAAACTCTCTAGTGGGCTGCTTTTAACTGAATGTTGATGAGATGATTTCTCTGTTTACCACTTTCATTTACTTTACAAATGCTCCTCAGAATATGAAACACCCAGTGAAAATAACAGGAAATACTCATCTGGGTGCTCTCCTGTGTGTGAAGGGTTAAAGAAATAATCACACCGTTCTCTTTGCTCCAAGAACATAAACTGATACTATTCCTTCTTGTATCTTCACTGTAAAGTTTAGAGGAAGGGGCTAGAAGAGGATTAAGTTAACATAAAGTTAATATAGTTACTTAACTATAGAGAGAAATGCAAATTTCTCCCTTTTAAAAGCAGCTATGTGTCTACCTTTCAGTTGAAAACACGTGACCTGTAGTGGTTAATATTTAGTATTAAAATAGCAGAATAAACAAATAAAGCAATATTTTATGATATCATGGTCATTGTAATTCATTCAAGTCAGCATGTACTATTGTCTCTGCTTTTGCACAGCAAAGAAAAAAAATAAAAAGACAACCTGCTGAGTGCCTTTGGAAAATGTTTAACTTGCCATGTCCCCATTGCTATTTAAATCACGGGGTGGGAAAATGGTATTTCTATAGTTTTTAGCCTTTTTTCTGTGAGTTCTTTCCAGTTAGGCACTTCTGATGTGTAAAATATTCGTCATTGGTGTAAAAGATGAGTATACCAACAGTTTAAATTAGGATTAAAGATATCATTTTATGGAAAACTCTCTACCCTTCTTTTAACAGTATAACCTTAGATACACCATTTTAACTTCTGGATCTTAGTTTTCTCTTCTATAAAATTTTACTTCTACACTCATTTGAAATTGCATATCTATTTTTGAAATATGTAGATGTCCATGTACGGTTCTCTAAGATCTGTTGCATTCATACTTTTAAGACAGACATTGCTCAAAGAACTTGAGAGCTATCACCACATTAAACATCACAAAAACCTGGGGACAGACTATTTCTGTCCCCATTTTATTGGTGAGAAATGTGAGCCTTTGAGTGGTTAGTCAGTTTGCTCAAGATGGGAATGTTAGTGGTTCCAGTGCCGGAAAGGGAAAGATCACACATACTCACATACTACGGACACGTTTATTTACTTAGGGTCTACTATGTTCGAGTAACTGCTCAAAGTTCTGGAAGTCAATGAAAAAAATAAGCAAAACTCCTACCTTTGTGGAGCTGATCATTATCCATTTAATCTATGTGTAACCGCAAATGTATTTGTTTTAAATGTAAATGTTTATTTATCTGACCATCCTAAAGCCCTCTGCTCTTTACTATAGCCAGTTATAGAGCTATGCAATACTTTCTATCACTATAAATGTCTACCCTTTATGGAAAAAAAAGTTCATGTGCACCATGAGACTCTCAAGGGCTGCTACCTACCATAATATATTTTGTATTCCCAGTCAGTGTCACAAGAAAGTAGATTCTAACTATATTTTTTGTAGAATGTGCAAATAGGTTCTTTTTTTAATACGGGGTTTAAATTTTTATTTTTTTTAATGAGATTTCTCCAGTGGTTCAGTTGGGAACTAAAGGACTCATAAGGCTTATTCTTTTAAAAGTTGGCTTGGGAATATTTTTAAAAGATTTGCATGTTTGTAAGATCATTTGCTTAATAGGTATGTATCATCAGAGATTTTCACTTTTCATTTATAGAAGTATAAAACAAAATCATTGCAGAGCATGCTGTTATTAAAAATCTAGACTTACAGAATGTTTGAAATAACTAATGGAAAAGAAATCACAGTTATACTTTAAGGCACAAATATACATCCAAAATGTCTCTTCTTATTGTTTTCATCCACTGTTTTAAAGTTAATGTGCTGTGACAAGATCATGAGCAATATTTTAACTGCAGGAAAGTAATATGTTTTTATTGTTAATTTTAATGCACGTTCCACAAGTAAGATGGCAATCTGAAATTTAATTTTATGAATGCTCCAAGGGAGTAATTAAAATAGTTAAGCTTTGCCATAAAAAATAGCATGTAATATCTACAAACTTTAAACATTGTCATTGATTCAAATCAGCATTCTTTCTCTACTTGATATACATGAACATTTTATTTGATTAATTTTAAATATTAAACATACTTTGCTAGAAAATTAATAAGCATTCTTTTCTTAAGCAAAGGCCATTTGTTATTTTCATATAACTTGTCAGGCATAATGTATCCAGCTAAGGAAATATATATTTCTCTTAATTTTTATACCACATTTTCTAGGGAAATATATTCAAATAATGCTCTTTCTCCTGCAAATTTGGGAAATTTCTATTGACTACACATGAATACATTTAGATCCTAAATTTTTTTAAAAGATTTTATTTATTTATTTGAGAGAGAATGAGAGAGAGCACATGAGAGGGGGGAGGGTCAGAGGGAGAAGCAGACTCCCTGCCGAGCAGGGAGCCCGATGTGGGACTCGATCCAGGGACTCCAGGATCATGACCTGAGCCGAAGGCAGTCGCTTAACCAACTGAGCCAACCAGGTATCCTAGATCCTAAATTTTTTAACGTATCTATCATGTTCAGACATTTTGTAGAAAGACCAGTGCATATCTCTAATTCTATTATCATGTTATTGTATTTATTAATGTTATTTATAATTATTTGATGCATATAGTAAATATTCTATGCTTTGGAAGTATCAATGAAGAAATCATGGAGATATTTACAGGACAAAATTCAGGCCAAATGCTACATTAATTTCTTCAGAAAATAGTGGTAGGAAACCTAGCATACTATGGTAAGTTGTGTAAGGAATATTTAGAAGGATGTCTCATGCTTTAAATTCTTAGAATAATATAACTTTTAGAAAAGATGGTTGTTATCTTGGGCCTAAAGAATGGCTAGAAGTTTAATAGTACAGGAAAAGACCAAAGACCTCCCAAGGTAGAATATAAGACTGACCAACCACTGAGAGATAACAGCAGGTATATTGTATTAGAGGAACAATGAGAGATGTGCTGTATTAGGAGAAAATAACTTGCACATTACATACTAAAATAAAAAGTAAAAAAAAAATTCTGAGTTTGTATATATGAGTATTGTGGGGAGAAGATCAAGGATAAATATATTCTCAAAAAGAAGCATTAACCCAAACAGTTTCGAGTTCTGTACATAAGAAAGAAGAGTTACAGGAAACAAACTGAGGGTTGCTGGAGTGGTGGGGGGTGGGAGGGATGGGGTGGCTGGGTGATGGACATTGGGGAGGGTATGTGCTATGGTGAGCGCTGTGAATTGTGTAAGACTGATGAATCACAGACCTCTGAAACAAATAATACATTGTATGTTAAAAAAAAAAAAAA
>NC_138372.1:79692106-79710688 GCF_054177405.1 Leptonychotes weddellii | reverse complement strand
AGGGGAGGGGGGTGGGGGGATGGGTTAGCCTGGTGATGGGTAGTAAGGAGGGCATGTATTGAATGGAGCACTGGGTGTTATATGCAAACAAATAATCATGGAACACTACATCAAAAACTAATGATGTAATGTATGATGACTAACATAACATAATAAAATTAAAAAAAAAAGAAAATTTAAGAATTTTGCTTCAAATAAAAAAAGAAAGAAGAGTTAGCTTCTAAAACCACAGGTGGAACATAATGAAAAAGCCCCACACATGTGTTAAATAGTTCTCAAAACTGAAAACAATTCTTTGTTGTTCAAAATTAAAAATAAACTTGTAAGAAACAGTGACAAAAAGGAAAGATTCTAATGAACTGTTTAACGAAGTTTAAATGAACGATATCAATAACAGAGAATGACTCTTTGGACAAAGGACATAACTATTGCCATAAATTCTTTTACGTTTTCTTATTTTATTTATTTATTTATTTTTTTTTTAATGAACGTTTTCTTATTTTAGAGGGTATTCAACAAATATGAGCTCATTCTGGGAGAAGTAGTCTTAAATGGCTGTGTTTCTCCCACTTACTAAAATTTAGCACAATATGTATGAATTATAGTGGTACAAACAATCAGGGATTCTTTTTTTCCCTCACCTTTTATTTATGAAATACTCAGTACTTAGAAAAAAATCTTTGTATGGATCATGGCACATCAAGTCCTTATGGCCTTTATCTGAAAAATAGACAAACTGTATTGGAATTAAATTATATTTCATGCGCAGAGTACTTAGCACAATAATTGTTTAATAGGCTTGATAATGGGAAAATAATAAGTTTTTTTAATATACATTTCAGCTTCCTAGTGAATCTCCCCTTTTCTCATTCCAGTCTCATAGCTGTTGACCTCAACACAGTCTAATGTGACATCTTCCTCATGTAGTCTTCCAACAGTTGGGGTTTAAATGTAACGCAGAATTAAAGAGAAAAATTTCCATGGTCTGACAAATCAAAATTGCATCTCTTTTGTATAGTCAATTACAAATAAAATATCTCAGCACTTAAATTGGATGCTTTAGTTTAGATTTGATAACACTAATGGGTAGTAATCCTTTTCTGAGATTTCACAAGTAAAATGTTAAAATAGAAATGTAATGCAATCATGTACGCACCAGTTTTTCAGATAAGTAGAGATTTATCTTTAGGGATGTCACATTGTATACAGTCTTCTGTTGATATTTTTCTATTACAAAAAAAAAAGTGCTTTCTTTTTTGAAGTTTTTCTTCCTCTCTTTGTAATTCAGGAAACACATTTGCGTTTCTCTCAATTTCAGGGTCCAAAAGTGCTTTCTTTTTTGAAGTTTTTCTTCCTCTCTTTGTAATTCAGGAAACACATTTGCGTTTCTCTCAATTTCAGGGTCCTTGTTCTTATTCCTCTTGTTCTCCTCCTCCTCTCCTTCTGTCTCTCTGGTCCTCCTTCCTTCTCCCTACCTCTCTCTCCCCCCTTCCTCCTTGCCCTCAACCTCAACCTCCAGGCTTCCCTTCTGACCTCCCTCTCTCTAATAAATAGAGACAAATCTTTACATTCCTTTCACTTTTAGGGCAGTACCTCTTGAATGCAAAAACACTTAGAGGACTCTACTCGTAGTTTTCTCTTCTGCACTGTCTTCCGAAATCATTCATCCAAAGTCTTTACCTTGTTAACACTTACACCACTTGTGGTTGACTTTTTTTCCATAAAAATATTTGATTAGGTTTCAAAAAACATTTTGACAGAGAGTAGATGTTTATTATCTAAAAAAATACTAACTGCAATTTTCCTTTGTTCTTTAGTATTTGAAATATGTAATTGGTAAAAATTTAATTTTTACACAGTTCTTGGTTAATTATTATGCAACGTGAGGAACAATTCCTAGGTTTGTTTTTAAGTATCTACTTATTACAGTGCAAAAATGCCACTTCTGTTTATATTAAGTTTAAATTTCATGATTTCTTTAGCCATATTTTTAGTAAAGTTTCTCCAAATTCTATATCCTAAGTTTAAGATATCCTAAGATTTTAAAAAGTATAACAGTGGTTGCAAAACAAAACAAAGAGGGCACGTTCTGCATGGAGCACTGGGTGTTATACACAAACAATGAATCATGGAGCACTACATCTAAAACTGGTGATGTAGTGTATGGTGATTAACATAACAATAAAAAATTTTTTAAAATGAAATAGAAAATCACTTTTTCTAGTGTCACTCTTAAATTATTACCAATAGTCTGGAATCTGTACTCTCTTAATTCATTTTAATTGTGTTAGCATTCAGATACCTAGATAAATAAACAACTATTCTATGTACCTTGTGAATTTAGCCAGAAAAATAATATCAGGAAATTGAGTAGTAAATATTTTTGTAATCTTTTGTAATCAGTGAATATTTCAATAAAATTAAATTTAAAGATATTCTGATTAAAGAGCCCCTGGGAGTCATTGATGTCTCCATTTGAGAGAAACAGTGGGTGGCTTTGTAGAGAAAGCACTTGGAGGAGCCCAAGATCAGAGTTTCTTTTGACTAGCTACATGATTATGAGCTATAGGTTTCTCACCTTTGCAACTGATGGGCTACAACTGCACTATCAACTCTATGGAATGTTTGTAGTAATAAAATGACAAAATGAATGTAAAATGGATTTGTATATTGTCAAGCACTATGTCAATACAAATTGTTGTCATTATTATCACTGTTCTTGTGTTTATACGTAATTGGTTCTCTACCTCATAAAATATAAATTAGAGCAAAGTCATTAATTCATATTTGAATAACAAAAAGATTTCCAATTATATGGGAAGTATACTTTTAGAAAATAAGAGTTAAGGTATGGTATTTTCCAGCTTTTATGTCATTTCTTCTATGAGTTTTGAAGATGTTATCTAAATATCTTATTAAGGAGGACTATTAATAATCCTATTTTCTAATATTTCAGATTTAGTTCAATCATGAAAGAAAATGATAAATTGTAACTTAACCACCCATCTAGGAATCTAATTCAGAGACAACATTCTTGTTATTTTTTTATTGAATAAAATTGGAAATAGTAAATAGGTTATACTTGAGCTTTATGTGACTTAGTAAATGTGTTTTCATTTCTTTTATTCTTTCTTTAAATAATGATTTCTCAAATTGTTGATAGATGGAATTAATATGAAGGCAGTATCCACACTGTTATTTTTTTTTAATTTTACATATTAGGTATTTTTTATAGCAAATTAGTTGAAAATATATGGCATCTTCTTTGAAACTCAGTTGGACATATCTAATCATATGAATTATATTGCCAATGTTTGTAATAAAACCCAATGATCTCTGTCAGACTCCAAGATAAATTTAAGGACTTATTTTCTGGGAAAAAGTCCAAACTCTGGGATAATGATTATCAAACTTTATTTTGTAAAAAAAAATTATATTCGTAGTCTAAAGCAGCGACGATTTCTGAACTCATTTGTAGGACTTGGAAATTGTGATTCAGCACGTTTGAGGTGAAGCCCAGAAATCTCTTTGAGAAATACTAGTCTAGAAAATTTTTCTGCCAATCCATAATAATACAGAGAGAAAATCATATAAGTTATTTATTGGATTCATGTTTTATAAAGCATTATGAACAGTTGTGAAAACTTAATAAAGAATGATATCTGTAAAATATTGAAGATCTACAAATTAAAATTTTTCGTCTTATCAATATTTTCCTAACTTCAATATCTGTGCTTAATATTGGGTCTAGAAATTAATCATTCAAATAATGAATACAACCGTTCCTATTTGAGATCTCCCGTTTGTCTGAAAGTGACTTTTACATTATTTACTATACTGTAAGATTCCACTATGAAATAAGTGATTCTTAAGCCAATATCACTTTTTCCCATCGCTAATGACAAAACACTTTTTTCCCCATGTATTAGGGCTCACCAGGAGAACGTGGATCAGCAGGTACAGCTGGCCCAATTGGTTTGCCAGGGCGTCCAGGCCCCCAGGGTCCTCCTGGTCCAGCTGGAGAGAAAGGTGCTCCTGTAAGTAATTTCAAGGAGAAAATATATTATACTGCCATTCTGCACAAGTTATTACTTTTTATTCAAGGATATTAGTTCTTCATACTCCACTGCCTTCTCTCTGCATATGTGCCTGGCATAGAAACACACTTCTTTTTATATTTATAATAGAGAAAATTTCAAATTCAATTAAATGAGATGACATTTTCCCACACTTTATGAAACTCTAAGACCTGTGAGGGAGTTGGATATTATTAATGTAAAAGGCTTCTGATTTTCCTCCTTTTAAAAAATAAAATTGGAGTTTTGATTAAAACTATACTTTGCTGCTTTATATTAGGAAAGTGTGCACTTTTCACTCCTCTTGTATTACAACTTCATATCCAATATTTCCAAAGTCTGTAAGTGAAACCCACAGAAAGTGGCTGCCCACCTCATGTAATTTGAGTTTTGATCTAAAGTGAATGAGATGGGAAATATCTAACCAATTATTTTATCTTATATTTATTGGATTTAATAACTTTATTTTTAAATGATTGTGGGCTATATTCTATTCATTAGGCTTATGTTTCTTTGTCAAGATTTCTTCTCGGTTTCTGTTTCTGCTTTTTATTTAATCATATTAATTTTCTTAAAAAAATTCTCATTCTCCAAGATTAAAACACAAACTCATTCAATAAAGGTGGATAAAATGGTTGACCATAATACATAAAAATAGGAGTTCAGGACTTTTGTATATATTTAAGTCTTAATATGTATAACCTAGTTTAAAACTAACTGATTTATTACTAAGACTTTAGTTTTAGCAAGTTGCTTTCATTGTCCATGCATTTTTCTCTCACTACTGTTTGTGATATTGTTTCCAAATTAAAATGCTTGTTCTCTGTGATCTACTACCTTTCAGAAATATTAGAATGGGGTCATACCAACTGTAGATAGATTTTTTGGTGACAAAAAAGCACTTTTATTTGCTGAGAAAGTTTTTAAAGCAACATATTTCCAACTTAGTAAATATGTTGAAAATGTAGACATTGTTTTCTGAGATGTTAACAAGTACGAAAAAATCATTCTTTGCCCCCCCCTTACAAACTGTGTAACTTCCTATGAACTTTTATAGTATGTTGTGCTTGAGAAAGGGATAGAAAAGACAGACTTAGGCCTTGTCCTAGAAGTTCACTCAAAAATCCAGGGTACCCATATCTTGGCACAACACAGTGAAGAATGCATACAGAATAAAAAGATACACATTTCTTCTTATGCAAATTGAAAATACACTAATAAGAGAAGTCAAGGATTTTGTGAAGATAATATATTAAAATGCTGGGTTTTAAAGTGGTTAAATACCTTAGTTTTATGAAGAAAAAAAGGAAAATCTTGAAGCAAAGATAAAATTTGGAAAAGTTCTGAAAGTAATAATAAAAGATTAGTTTTGTAAAATAGAGGAGACATTATTAACAGAAGGCCTTCCTTGTAAAAGCTGAGATCTGGGCTTGGGTTTCATTGGTGATTGATGATACAATGACTAAGAAGGGGAAAAAGATGCTCTGCCCTTTTGTCCTCTCTCAATTATTCCCACCACCAACAAAAATTCCAAGATGTTCATTCTGTTTTCCTTTTGTTCAACAAATAGTTATTGAGAACAACTCAGTGCAGTGCACTGTATTAGTTAGTATTTTTGAAGAAGGTGTCTATTTAGGGATAGTGTAAAATGGTTATACAAGTGTTACGGGAAAGTACCCACAGACCTCCATGCAGAGGTTTAGCAAAAACTGATGAAAATGTTGGCTAATATGTTAAGTGCGGTCTTTTACTTCTTCCTAAATCCAAATATAAATTTGGGATCTTAACTCCTCTGAGCAACTTGTGTTATAAAAATGTTATATAATTATTAGTAGGCTAAGGCTTGCATAAAAAAAAAAGATAAGATGGGGGAATCTGTTGAAGGCAAGTCCTTGGCTAACTTAACCACCAATCTACCTCCTTGGAAGGAAGAAAATGGAAAACAAGCGCCAGGAATATCCACATGACTTACTTAAGGCAATAACTGTGGCCTAATCTCTATCCCCAAATTAATCAGTGTCAGGATTGTAAATCTGAGAGCTACTTAGAGTAAGAGCCATGTTAGGAGGCATATTATTGAATTCCCATGTTATGCACTATTGAGGGAGGAGAATAAAGGTTTGGACTCTCCTTTAGGGGGAATCATAATCGTGGGAGTTTTGAAAGACTCAAGTAAGAGAGAGAGAGAGTAAAAGAGCCCATGACCAAGAAACAGACTTTTAACTACAGAGAACAAACTGATGGTCACCAGAGGGGAGGTGGGGGGCGGATGGGTTAAATAGGTGATGGGGATTAAGGAGGGCACTTGTCATGATGAGCACTGGGTGATGTATGGAAGTGTTGAATCACTATATTGTACACCTGAAACTAATATTACACTGTATGTTAACCAACTGGAATTTAAATAAAAACTCTAAAAAAAAAAAAGAGCCATGAGTGATAGAAAATATATCCAGGGCACACCATCATGTAGGCCTGAGAGTAAAGAGTCTCCTTGTTGAATATTGTAAAAGATCAATAATACTCAAAGCCGAGTAAAAGCAAAAAGAGAGATGGGGACTTGGCCTGTTGGGCATTTGTGATCTCTGGGTAATTACAGTGGGATTCAAAAGAAGGCTGGTGATTAAAGGAATGGGATTGGTACAGGTCGAGCAGCCCCAGTAAGCCATGTGGCTAAAAAATACGGGGGCAGTAGGTAGAAGTACAAGCAGAATTGAATGCATTTCCTCTTATTATGATGATACACATATATTTATTGCTTAACCAATATGAGAAAAGTATCAGTGAAGATTAAAGAAGTTAAGGGTGTCAGAGTAAACTAGAGCTGCCAGCTTCAGCCAATCAGAATTGGACTGGGAATTCAGGTCTATTATTTGTTTAGTTCCTGATTTTGGCTAAGTTATTAAATACCCCAATGCCTCTAAAAAGAAGATATCCACGATATTTTGTGAGGATTAGATGAAATTATAGTCCTAAATTACTTTGTAGAATTGTGATAAGAAGTCTTCACTGAACCATCATCAACATCATCTTGTGTGTGGACCAGAGTTGTCATTAAAAAGGATGGATTTTTAACCAGGAAATAGACGCATACATTGGCTTTTGAATAAGGAGGGATGGATTTGGTGAATTATAATACAAGTTGAGGGTATAGGCTAAATACAAGATCATGCCAAGTCAAACATAGGACATGGCGATGAGTAGCTGCTTCTATCAAAATTTTAAGCTGAGATTCAGCTATTAACATTAGTGAAAGGGTAGAAGGGATGAAATAAAGACAGCTTAAGGAAAGATGGATGATGTTTCTGATAGTCCTGTAGATTGAAGGCCGAGAGATGCATACATAATGGAGGAAGAGTTTGTCATCTTGCAGAGTTGTAAATGAAGAATCTAAATTTAGTGTGGTGTAGAGCAGTTGGAAGATTTTTCCTGACTCCACGCAGAACAGAATCAGAAGAAATAAATAGCAGGTGGTTCTTGGCTAGAGATCATGTGTACTATAATGAAGGCAGATAAGAATTAATCTGTCTTATTTATGGATACTCTTGTATAAAACAATCGATTTTTGGAGTTTAGGCTCTAAAGGAAATCTAAATTTAAGGAAAAGTATCTGAATCAGCTGATGTGTTTAAAATGATGAAATTCACTATGAATAACACAGCACATCTTACAAGCATAAATAGGTGTGAGATATTGTAATATTTGATTTAAAGGTAATAAAAAGTCTCCAAGGTGACATCAAGGGTATGTCTTAAATGATAATTAGGGCTAGTTTTGAAAGACAAGAGCATATGGAATCTAGGAAATGAATAAATCAGAGTTCACAAGTTAACTTTGTTTTATAGATATGTTGTTATTTTTGTTGTCATTAATAATTCAACAAATATTCCCTAAGTGGCCACTCTGGGCCACAGGCCAAAGGGATGCAATGGATTACAAAAACAGACATAGTTTCTGCCCTCATACGATTTATTATCTGATGGGACAATTAGATAATAAGCAAAGAATCCCTAAGTACGTGTATGGTTACAAACCCTGGTTAGTGATATGAAAGGAATGTACTGGTATATGTCAGCTTGTAGCACAGGGAACTGAGCTGGAATCAGGTCTTTTCCTTGGACAGGACACCGATGATGGAGCGTAAAAGATGAAGAGGAATTGTCTAGGTGAAGGGTCCTCCTAGGCGTCTTCAGGCCAAGTAACCAGAGGGTCATGGAATCAGGTTTAACTGAAAAAAGGTCTAGAGGGGTTGGAATGCAGAGAGCAAGTGCAAGGGGAGGCTAGATGCCGCTGGGCAGGTAATAGGAGGCAGATAACGGTAGACCACACTAGCGGCGTGGTCTTTTTTTTTAGGAATGGTAAACAAGTAATTTGAAGAATTTTGATAAGATGATCTGACTGTCTCTCTGATTACAGCATGGGGAATAGTTTGCAGGTAAGAATAGATGTGAGAAAGGAAAAAAGGTTATTTCAGTCGTTCAAAAGAAGGCTACTGGTATTTTGGGATAAGGTGTTAGTGGTGGAGATAAAGTGAAGTAACTATATTCAGGAGGTAAGACAGATAAAACTTAATCATTGTGAAGGGACAGGAAGTGGTAAGGGAAGGGGGTTGGGGAGCAGGGTAACGCAAAGGCAGGAACTAATGACTTGTGGATTCCCAAACCCTATAACAAGAGAAATGAGTCACTGAGAGCAAGCAGATATGTATACGTTATGCAAAACTGAGGAAATCTTGACTTTTAGGAAATAATTTATTTTACACTCTGTAAGAACTCTTAATGGAAAATAATGTCATCATTATCAAGGCACTATTTTCTTTAATTACACAACAGAGGTAAATTTAAAAACGGGAAAATAATGCCATTGTCAAAAAATAAAGAAAACTAACAGCCTTGTCATTTTGAATCAGTAAAAGCAGCAATGAATTAAAATATAAAAATGTAGGAAAATCCATAACACATTTGTTAAAAAGAGAAAAAGCTGATGCATAAAGCATAAAGCTGGGGATATGAGCAAATGCATTTTATGATTTTTTTGGCCCAGCTATTTCAGTAACCTCACAACATCAAACATCTGACTTATCAATATATAATGCTTGATTAGAAAATATGTGTTTGAAGGAAAAATTCTCAGTTGGGTCTTAATTACTTTCGTGGACCATAGCCTGAGATTTAGAAATTATTAACAAGGATGGTATTCTTAGTCAGGAAAGAATGTAGGGATCTTTGTGTCGTCATTTGCTACTTGAACATATTTTTTTCTTGGTAACATTAATTTCTCTCTCAAATATGGGACCCAGAGGCTGACTGTTGAAGTTGCACTTAAAAATTGTAATAAACAGCTAACTTACAGGTTTCTTACAGCAAAGTAATGGTCTGCTGGATTTTCAATACAGGGAGAAAAAGGTCCCCAAGGGCCCGCTGGGAGAGATGGAGTCCAAGGCCCTGTGGGTCTCCCAGGGCCTGCTGGGCCAGCGGGCTCCCCTGGAGAAGATGGGGACAAGGTTGGTATTCTTTACTCATGTTAGTACCTCCTGTGAAAATTTAATTTTTTTCAAGAAGCCTAGATATGTTTCTGAAGATTAGGTAACAAATCTTAAGATGGCTTTTTCGAAGTTTCATACATGGTTCATGCGCTCAAAGATTTCAGTTTAGTGTGAGTAATATTATCTATCCACGAAATAGTATGTGGGATGTAAACAAAAAAAGAGAACACAAAAACAAAGGTGGGGGGGAAAATAGCAGATGCCAAAACTGCTTATTTATTTAAATATATAGCTTCTGAAATAAATGTGAAACTAATTTAGTTATTTGTATATACTTATGACTTGTGTCTTGGATATTGCAAAGGAAGACTTAAGAATGGGTCACATACCTGTTTGCTAATACTGTACTGAATACAGGGCTGTGTTGTTAAGTGTATGAATTTAATGTGTCTTCTAATATTATTGTGAAATGCCATAACACAATTTATGAACCAGTAATCTGATAATGTGCAACATTTTAGCATTTGGAAGACCAGAGGAAAAAAATTAAGTAATTTTTGATTAATGCGTAATTATATTCTTGTATGAATCAAAGTACTTCCATTAAGAGTTTATAGTGTAAGATATGTTAAGAAAAAAAAAAAAAGAAGAAGAAGAAGGTAGCGGGAGGGGAGGAATGAAGCGGGGGAAATCGGAGGGGTGGACGAACCATGAGAGAAGATGGACTCTGAAAAACAAACTGAGGGTTCTAGAGGGGAGGGGGAGGGGAGGATGGGTTAGCCTGGTGGTGGGTGTTGAGGAGGGCACGTTCTGCATGGAGCACTGGGTGTTGTGCACGAACAATGAATCATGGAACACTTCATCTAGAACTAATGATGTAATGTATGGGGATTAACATAAGAATAAAAAAAAATTGAATTTAAAAAAAAAAAAGAGTTTATAGTGTTGATATTTTAGACAAAATTGATTTTGTGAATTAAAAATCCAGTTGCAATATTCCTCAAAGTTCGGTTGACTTTTGGTTGTCAACACTAGAAGGAGAGAAGCAGAGAAAACCCATGATTTCACAATTTAAAGTGACATTAAACACTAGCACATAATTACATTAAAGTCAAATTTAATAATGGGATGATAGTGATGACAATTGCAATGGCAGGCATGACATATTAGAAATAAACTTTAACTTAAATCTTTCCAATACAGGGTGAAATTGGTGAACCGGGACAGAAAGGCAGCAAGGGTGACAAAGGAGAAAATGTGAGTTTCCTAGTTCTTACTGAGGGACATTATTCATTCAACTTTTTTTTTTTTGCTATTAACCGTGGATATTTTCCCATAGTACTAGCTACTTATAATATCCATACTATATTACCTCTTTGGCAACAATTCAGGTAAGATTCAGTCAATTCTAATTAAGCCTCTTTCTGATGTTATGTATTAAGATATGTAATAATTCCAACCCTGAAAGCCTCGCAATGAGACTAAGTCACCAGCAAGTTTGCCCTCCATTGCTTTTGCATCATTAATTCATATATCCCTGTGGTTTAAAGAGAAATCATGTCTTAGTGTGGTTATAAAAAAGGATTTTGACCTGGTGGAAACTTGAAAGTGTCTCAGGTACCCCGAAGTCGTATGAACTGTGCTTTCGGAACCTTTGCTTTAAGTACTCTTTCCAACAGGTGGCAGTAATTACGAACAGTGATTGTTTTTCTTTAGTGCTCGGATCTTTTATAGTGACTGATCAGTTATTTATGTAAAAAAAAGGGCAGTTAAGAAGAAATATTTATGCATGTAAGACTCATAAACATATTGAGATCTCTTGCTCAAAAGAAGGAGTTCTGGTATACTTAATATATAAACTAAGTTTGCATGTGTTTTCATATGAAGGAAATGCAGATTTTCATGTATCACTACATTCTGTCTGTATAGAATCCCCCAATCCCAATATTCATTTAAAAGGTAGTGTTTAGACAAATCTTTTAAGTGCTCTGAATGATGCATATCTCATTAAAGAAATCTGGCATTTTGAAAAATTTCAAATATGAAACTTCAGTGTCTTAGCATAAAAATCCATTTTTAAATATCCACATTGCAGATGAGAGTGCTTTCAATAATAACTAGCAATTTAAAGCTGATTGCAAATACGCAAGTCTGAGTCTCAAGAAGTAAAACAAATAATGTTTGACTGCACTAAATGCAAAAGGCTTCTTTTCTTTTCTATAGAAATGTAGAGATGCATAATGGATTTTGATGAACCAAATGTTCTGTGCTGTTATAGCTGAGGCTCTTCTGTCTTCAGTTTCAAAATTACTGATTTTTATCTCACCCCAGGGTCCTCCTGGTCCCCCAGGTCTTCAAGGTCCCGTTGGTGCCCCTGGCATTGCTGTAAGTACTCTTCTTGTTCAGCAAATTTATGTCTTCACAGTTCCCTGATTAAATTTATGATCTGTCACGTAACCAGTTGATTTTGTGTGGTGATGAGTTTGTGCGTTTAACATTGAATCAAGTTTAAATTATCTAATATAATAACCAAGCTGATCTTTATAAACAAAAGATGTTGTGACTTCGTTTGAAAAAAAAATAATAACCAGTTGAAAGTACTTAATTTGTAGTAAATTCTGAACATCATTTCCCCCTAGTTAGACAGCTTTTACGTCACTTGGTATACATGAGAAAATCAAAATCAGCCATACGTCAGAAACAAAGAATGTAAACCACACAAACAATGGTGTCTTTATAGAAGATAATGGAAATTTAATCTTTTTACTTGGTTACTTGTAAATAGACCAGCTTTGATTAAATTAGAAATGACTATATTTTTATGATGACTTGTATCAGAATCTTGATGTTTTTAGTTTGTGATCATTTTCATTGCTCTACTCTAGGGAGGTGATGGTGAGCCGGGTCCCAGAGGTCAACAGGGGATGTTTGGACAAAAAGGTGATGAGGGTGCCAGAGGTTTCCCAGGACCTCCTGGTCCCATAGGTCTTCAGGTAAGATGCTCTCTGCATTATGTACTCAGTCATGTCCACCTACTTCTCACACCAGCTTTTCTGGTGGACGTAAAACCAAGTAGCCTTCCTTGTTCTATGTAGGAACTTGGATACAATGTTTAGCCATAATGACTGTTTTACTTAAATGTTAGCCCCACCTTAGGTATCATACCTCCTTTCTTCATTCTCATTTTGTTTAAAAATGAACTACAACATTTTTTAAGGCTGATCTTTAAAAGTGAAAGGTTAGAAGCGTGCTTTTGCAGGTCTCATAGCAAAAAATGAGTACTTCAGATAGCTAGCAAAAATTAAAAGCATTTTGAGAAAGAGCAAACTTCAATCACTACTACCAACAGACACTGTCAAGAGCGAATTTTGAACAATAATAGGTAAAATAAACAATTAACAATGGATCGATCATTTAAAATAACTTATTTTAAATTATGATTTGCATTTTATGAAGCATATTCAAGACAAGAAATTTGAAATTGCAAATCATTCAAATTTTCATTCAAATATGTCTTAAAACTGGACTCTTAAGCAACACTGTGTGTAGTAGACATCTCCTATTCTTAGTTGTTTTTCCACTCTTCCATGTGATGTTCACTGCTTCCTCCAAACTTTGGAAACATCTGGCTTTCTTCTTGCACAGGCTTATTCTATACCTACCTAGTGATCCTCTGGAAGATTATAAAGTTTTGTTTTAAATGATATTTGGGTACCATATGGGTATGAGCTATGCCACATTAGCAATTTTAGAAATGGTTAAATTAAATCATCTAGTTCACTGTCCTTAACCATTTGTGAAATTGTAGAAAAGTAAATAAAAGTTGAATTTATATAAATTTAATTTTTCATCTTTATTTTCATAAGTAAAGTCACAGAATACTGGTTTCTAATATTAAAAGCTTATTATATACATACTTATACAGATTATATTATAAATAACATAATTAATTATATTATCATAGTTATTATTGTTCTAACAGTCAATGGATGTCCCCCAGTGAACATGATAATTGTAATTTTCCACTTTTATTTTAATGCCAAAATAATTCTTTTTAGACTTGGAAGTGCAAAAACTTCATGTTCATATTTGTGTTTACCTCTTTTGTATTTATTAGACAAAAATAAATAAGCAATTATGATTACAAAATATGAGCATGTGTGAGAAACACACATATTTGAAAACAACAACAAGGCATTCAAAATCAGATTGCCAGTGGATATGTTACCATTCATTTTCTGCTTTCTCATTTCACTGATTACTCTGATTCTATAAGGTTGTAATTTAGGAGTTTAGTTCTCATGATTAAAGAAGATGCCTTGCAGTTTATATTTATAAAATATTAAATGAATAATCACTTTCATTTCTACAATGTAAGGAATCTGCTCTTTGATGAGGGTGACTCAAGAAACTAGTTCACTACAAAATTGATTATATTTTCCCACAGCTACCTCTTTAAATCAGGAATCTGAAAAGATGCTAATGTAATTAACATGTTCACAATTGCATCTGATTCCTTTAATAGAGTCTTCATAGCAGAATAGATACTGGCAATTATAATACATAAATAATAATAATCTAATATTCTGGTTAAGTGACTTGATTTTTCAATTTGATGTTTATAATTTATCTGCATTTGAAGGAGACCTATAGAACTATAGTTCTTGGCTTAAATTCATTTTTTTTTATTTTATCACTTAAGTGGCAAATGATTTTAAATTTACAGACCTTTAAACAGAGTATCTCCATGCATAAATTATTCCTTAGGAGAAAGTTGGGACATATGAAAACTGATTAACACTGTAGTACCATTTAGCACATTTAGTTTCCAGCAACAAAAGAATTTGAGTCATTATGTCTCTATTAATTTTAATGATAAGAACATTCTGTCTTAATCAGCTTAAACTATAACCAGACTTCATCAGAAAGAAAGAAAGATTTCAATGTTTTTCTATTGGGAGGTCTCTATTGAGCTAATATCAGGAATACTCTTATGGGGGCACCTGGGTAGCTCAGTCGGTTAAGCATCTGCCTTCGGCTCAGGTCATGATCCCAGGGTCCTGGAATAGAGTCTCACATCGGGCTCCCTGCTAAGCAGCAAGCCTGCTTCTCCCTCTCCCTCTGCTGCTCCCCCCTGCTTGTTCATTCTCTCTCTCTCTCTCTGTCAAATAAATAAATAAAATCTTTAAAAAAAAAAAAAAGGAATACTCATGCATAAAAAGAAGCTGGCAATGCAGAACTGTTTTTGTTATAGAAATAAAAGAAAACTATGAATTCTACTATTTATATACTATTCAATTTGGGGATTCCAAATCAGATTTACTCTATGCTAAAAGGAGATGGAAAGGTAGACAAAAAAATAAGGAATGTGATTATTAATTTATGTAGTGTTTATGAGAACTTATAAACTTTAAGAACTTATAAATTTTAAGAACTTATAAACTTTAAACTGTAAGAACTTAGAAGAACTTAAGGGGCACCTGGCTGGCTCAGTCAGTTAAGCATCTGCCTTCAGCTCAGGTCATGATCTCAGGGTCCTGGGATTGAGCCCCCCATCAGGCTCCCTGCTCGGCAGGGAGCCTGCTTCTCCCTCTCCCTCTGCCTGCCGCCCCCCCTGCTTGTGCTCTCTCTCTCTCTGTCAAATAAATAAATAAAATCTTCAAAAAAATGAACTTATAAGAACTTAGAACTTACAAACTTTAAATTATAAGAACTTAAACTTACGTGTAAGTTGCAATGCATGATACTTAACAAAATGGACTTAAAATGAAATATTAAATGTTAAAATCTACTTGCCTGTTCAAGAATTTAAGTTTGTGTGCTCTATAAATGAATTATAATTTCTGAGGTTGTGCATCTTGGAATCTGAAATTTTAGCAATCTCTCCCAGCTAGTTTTTAGGCAGGCTAAAATCCAAACTACTGCCTGGCTGTGTCCTCCCAGGAACTTCTCTAGTGATTCTAGAAGCTGCTATCAGATTATATTAACCAATTGGGAAGTATTTACAACTGACTATTTTCCTAGACATCCTAGTGACATTTGAGGAGAAAAAAATGAAATCCTGGTGTATGTTGTCCATTATAAATCAGTAATGAAGATTTTGTCATAAAAATAAATATATGCCACATAAAAAAAAAGTGTTTACAAATATACTCAGTAAAGTACCTCTGAGAGGTAGTCCCAAACTGGGAGTCATGTGGAATTAGTAGGTCATAAAAACAATTTAGTTGGTTATTACCAGGGTTTTAAAAAAATGAAATATAACAGGATAAGGTAAAACAATATAAATATCAAAGATCATCATCTATGCATTAAAGGTATTATTTTTTGAAACTCATCTTTCAACCATTTTGCATGTGCACAGTTAGAGGGTAATAAGTGAAATGTATTTATTACTGTGGGTCATGGTCAAATAATTTGCAGGCACTGCGCTGTAGTGCCAAGTCAATAATTTTACTAAAGTACCAGCACAGATTTAGAGCTTTTGTGCTGTGTATTTTTATTTCTTAAATAGATTATATCTGAAATGCTATTGTACAAATATTAAAAATAAAATATGTGTAGAGTGTATAAGGTATAAATAAATAATGGTATAATACTAAAACACTTAAAAATTAAAACAATTCATAATCTTACCATATTAAAAACTATTGCCACTTTCACTATTTCTGTCCAATAATTATCATACCTATTTTATTTTATTTTTTTATTTTTTTTGTTAAAGATTTTATTTATTTATTTGAGAGAGAGAGAATGAGAGACAGAGAGCATGAGAGGGAGGAGGGTCAGAGGGAGAAGCAGACTCCCTGCCAAGCAGAGAGCCCGATGCGGGACTTGATCCCGGGACTCCAGGATCATGACCTGAGCCGAAGGCAGTCGCTTAACCAACTGAGCCACCCAGGCGCCCTATCATACCTATTTTAAACACATATTTCACACATAAATTCATACTATGCATATTTACTTATATATATTTTATTACTTATATATGCTTAATATTTAGAGTATTAGTATCATATTAATAATCCTATAATATTCCATTAGCTTATGTAACCAAATTGATTTAGCTATGTTTTCTATGATTAAAATTTTGGAATAATTGAGAATTTTAATTGTCATCGCTCCTGTTATAATAAACACTTTATCATGTAGTTTTCCTGTTGATTTATTTTCTTAGAATTCATTCATTCATCACTAATTCGACATTTTATTGAAATCCTAGTTTTTGCCTGATCCTCTGCTAACTGCTAGACATAAAATATTGACACCTACCCTAAAGTAGCTTATGATTGTAAGTACATAAATAAGTGGCATCATTGTGTTTTTAGGTATACAATTCAAGTATGTGCAAAGTTATGTTGAGATATGAAAGAAGAAATATAAACAATTTTGCATGGAAGAGCTAGTTCAGAAGACCAACAGGAAGTAAAATAATTTCCCCATAAAGACATAGGTGAAATTTGAGTGTAACCTGCTCTGAGTTTATTCTGTAACACAGAGCCCTTCCTAAAGCAATGACACTGCAACTGGATATAAAGGAAATGAATTTGAGAGAAAAAAGGAAGTACAATACACCAGGTTTTATGACCTTGTAGATTTCTAGGACTACAAGTCAAAGTAGATATTTATAACCCTGGAGATGTATTGGAATAACCCTGGAATATTTATTTTCTTTTTTTAAAAAAAGATTTATTTATTTGAGAGAGAGAAAGAGAGCAAGAGCAGCTGGGGGTGGGGGCGGGCAGAGGGAGAATGAGAAGCAGACTCCTGGGCTAAGCAGGGAGCCCGTGGGGCTGGATCCCAGGACCCCGCGATCATGACCTGAGTGGAAATCAAGAGTCAGTCACCCAACCAACTGCACCACCAGGCGCCCCTGGAATATTTATTTTCAAAAGAGTTTTGTCAAATTGGTACATAACTATAAAAACCTCACTTGGATAGGATATTCTAAAATAATTTGGGACAAGATTTTTCAGAAAATCCTTGCAATGGCAGTCCTATATACTACTTATAAAAGATGGAACAAATGATTAAGTGTCCATGAATTCCCAGACTAAATTATGTATTTAGTGCTTGTAACTAAAATCAAACAGTATAATATTATACAAAACATAAATTTTATTTGTAAATATAGGTATAAGATTTTATTATATGTAGTTAATACTTGCATTGTAAACATTTTAACAGATGACAGTTTCTGAATCTTAATTTTCTGTTTTTATTTGGTTTTATATCTAATTCTGGCTGTATACTAGAAATTGGCCTAAAGTTTCTTTTTAAATACATGAGTGACTTTTACTGTCTTCCTATTATATTTTCTTAGGGTCTGCCGGGCCCACCTGGTGAAAAAGGTGAAAATGGGGATGTTGGTCCCATGGTAAGTTTATATCTTTCAGGATATTATGGATATTGTGAATTTTCACATTATTGTTATCTTTCTTCAGGTTTAGTAATAGGAACAAAGTAGTCCTAAAGGCCATGATTTTTCAGATCGATGCCTCCCCCTTCCTCCACCCAACATGTACCTGCGACCATTGGAGACTTTCAGCAAATATCTCTCTTTCTGTTTTCTTTCTCACTTTTAAGTAATATTATATGTATACATGGCATTACTGGTTGATATGTTGTTATCTATATTTTTATTTCTAAGTGTGTGTATTATTGACATGTATATAAACTGCCAAACTTCAGTTATTTATTAGTTTTTAGCTACAGACTTTGAAGTGGACCAGGTAAAGAGTAGGTAATAGTCACCCATGATTTGGATAATTAGCAAATGTTAACACAGTATTAAATATTAATTGTACTTTGCAACAAATTCTTAATTTAATAAGGAATTCCATCCAAATTAGAATGTTATAACAAAATAATTTGCACTTACTGATTCTGGCTTTCTGCTCTAAGTATAAATCTAACAGTTCACTGAAACTTTGAAATATATATATTTGTTTATTGAGCATTACCTTGGATAAGGAAACAATTATCCAAGGTAATTGAAATCTATAATGAAATATAATGAAT
>NC_138372.1:79634517-79691606 GCF_054177405.1 Leptonychotes weddellii | reverse complement strand
TAATTTAATAAGGAATTCCATCCAAATTAGAATGTTATAACAAAATAATTTGCACTTACTGATTCTGGCTTTCTGCTCTAAGTATAAATCTAACAGTTCACTGAAACTTTGAAATATATATATTTGTTTATTGAGCATTACCTTGGATAAGGAAACAATTATCCAAGGTAATTGAAATCTATAATGAAATATAATGAATATATTTCCTAATCATTCCTTCTTTTCAATAAACATTGCCCCCAATTCTTACTTCCTTCAGAATATATATTTTGATATTTTTACACTTGCATTTTAGATTTTATTTTCTTCAGATAAGAAATCATTCTTTTTATCACATTAAACTAAAAAACAGGGAACATAATAAACATTGCTGACTCAAAGAACTGACTAATACTCTAAGCAACATCAGGTAAACTGAGAGCTCCTTTCTAGGTAGGACTGCTAAGGTTCCTGGAATCATTAATACATTTCTCTCTGACACATTAATAATAGCTAATAGTAAGGACATTTTGAGCAATGACATTAGAATAAACTGTGACCTTCAGAAATAATTCTAACGCCCTGGTACTCACTACAGACTAATTTAATCACAACCTTGAGGTAAGGGGTCTGGCCGTCAGTATTTTGCAAAAAGTGCCCTGGGGTAATTTAATGCACAACGAGGGAAAAGAACATTTATTTTAGAAAGACAACTAAATAGTTAATCTTATTTCAGTTCTAACATGTAGAACATAAAAGCTGACACACACACAAAAAGAGTATACAAATAAAACATGCTTTTATAGGATTAATAAATTCTAAATCTACTCAAGCACAAATTCTTGTTCCAACTTTGTGTTCCTTTTTTAATCTAACATTCTAGCATATTCTACTGTAACATATTTCTGTTGTATTATGAATTCATTGTGCCAGATAGTAGTAATAGCCTAATTTTCTAATTTTTAATCAAATTGTTTGCCTGCAGTCCTAATTTCCCCATAGCTTTGTGTAGAAAATCATTTGCTAACATGATGTTGTATCCATCAAGAATGACTTATAATCCTGCTATGGTTCACTGGTTATGATTTTGCAGCATGAAACTTCTTTTAGTTTTCTTGATTGCAAAATGAAAATATCAGAAATGCAGTTGTGTTTGGTCCTCATAAACTTTAATATTCATCTCTTATAGGGTCCACCTGGTCCTCCAGGCCCAAGAGGCCCACAGGGTCCCAATGGAGCTGATGTAAGAACTGTGACATATGTGTTAGTTATTTTGAAGTTATTTAAGTGTCAGTATTATTTAATGGCAGATGGTATGTAAAGACACAATGGAGGTAATTGCACTATTGTTAAATGTTTAAGTGGACAAGAGCCCCAAAATAATCTACTCACTACATTTCATTTTACAGGAAAATAAACAGGCTTTATGGGGAACTAGTCACCACAAATATAAAAGAAGTTCAAAGTTCACATTCGATATATGTTAGAGAATTATGTGCACGATAATATGTGCACCTCTTACTTGTAAGACGCTTCCTCACAATTGTATACAGTCTCCCCCATGCTTAAAATTGACCCACTGTTCCAATATTACAGGATTTGAAATGTAATGCCATATTTATCTGTTACCATTAGCAAATGTATAGAATTTGATGTTATCTCTCTTCTGATTTCCCCTTTTCACAATGAAAAACTCTTTTATTCTTGTTTTCAATTGCTCTTCTGTTATGCCTGCTTTTAATTTGGTCAGGCCAGAACTGGGTAAAATAGACTAGGAGCAGATGTACTAAAAGAGGTTTTGGGTTTTAGTTCCCCTTAAGTAATATAAAGGCTAAAAAATGGTTCACACACTGTTTTTTGCATGGATTACATAATTCTTAACCAGAGTCATACTTTGATCTACTGCAAAAATCTACAAAATTATCCTTTATTCTGGCCTATTCGATGGCCAAAGAAATGGAAATTATGTTCCGTGTATCCACCAGCATGACTAGAGTTGGAAAGTTTTGTGCCATATCTTCAAAATTCTGGTGAATTTGAAAATCAATTTAATATAATTAAATTAATTGCCAACCAGTAAATTTGGCAACTCTATAAAGGGCATCATTTTATCCCATCCTTCAAATGATTTGGAATAGTCTTGCATATATTTCTCCTTCTTTGAGAATTACTAGATATATATTTATGAATTTGTTATTTTTATTGCAAGAATAAGGATAACTGTATACTCCTTTTCCTAAACTGCAGGGACCACAAGGACCCCCAGGATCCATTGGTTCAGTTGGTGGTGTTGGAGAAAAGGTGAGGAATGGGGGCACCTGGGTGGCTCAGTTGGTTAAGCGTCTGCCTTTGGCTCAGGTCCTGATCTCCTGGTTCTGGGATGAAGCTCTGCATTGGGCTCCCTGTTCAGCAGGGAGTCTGCTTCTCTTTCTCTTTCTCTCTCTCTTTCTCTCTCTCTCTTTTTCTCCCGCTCTCTTCTTCCCCACTGCTTCTTCCCGATCTCTCTCTCTCTCTCAAATAAATAAATAAAATCTTTTTTTAAAAAAAGGTGAGGAATGTAGTGATACACATTTTGACACACAAGAATTGATGACTTTGATGATATTGGCTGATATTTTAAGTGCTTCTAATAGTTCTGTCTTTCTAAGTATTTTACACATAGTTATATGAATTGCAGCCCATCTACTCTAGTAGTTAAATAATTAGTGGTAATATGATATTGAGATATCATGTTTTTTTATTGCCAGGTATTGTGCTGAGTAGTGGACATAGGTTATTTCCTTTAATCAACACAATGATGATAGTATTATTATTATCCACATTTTAAAGCTGAGACAGCTGAAGTTTAAAGAGTTTCAATAATTTCATCAAAGTGTTGTCATTCGAAACTAAGTCAGGATCTACCCTTATGTATGTCTGACTAGACTAAGTATCTCTAATAACACTCATTCCTGAAAAAGAAGAGATTGGTTGATGTAACTGACTTAAACAGGAAAAAGGAATCCTTCAAATTACAAAAGAATTAATCATTCATTTTGTCATATTTGGAGTTACATTTTCATTACTAATAATATGACCCATCTTTGGCACTTTTCAAAATACTTGGCGTGTGCCATAACATCTGGGCTCAGAGTAGCTTCATTGTCTCATGAAAATGATTACACTTACAACATCTCTTTCTTTTTATGAAAATGTCAGAATGATTCTCTGAATTCTTATTTATGCATCCATGCTCATTTCTTAATAGAATTTTTAAGAAAATTGACATTGTTATTTGTTTTATTTAAAAAAGTAAGTTATTTGCCAGTTTTGAGGGATGAAAATTAAAATTCATACCATAAAATATTATACAGTGAAAAAAATGTAGGTTTTCTAGTTATTAATTAGATGACATCAGAAGTATAGACTTGCCCTAATCGTAAAAATGATTCTGTTGTTTGGTCTCAAAGATTTTTGACATGTCACATATTGCATTTAGTTTATTTTAAGTAGAAGATTTAATGCTCAGAAAAAAGAAATGTGATAGGATTAGAATGTAGTATTTTGATGTGTGTATCTGCTGAACACATTCTACCATTTTGATTATAATTAATCCTATATGGTCAACCATTTAAATAGTTTCTTCACTACTAAATTAGAAGCATTTTAAAATTATTATCTAATTCTTACTGCATAAAAAGTCAATTTTTTTTCTGACTCTTTGTTTATATTTTTAAATTTAACGTTGTGTGTTGAAAACGTGCAAGTGAGTTGGGATGGAATTTAAAGAATATTTTTCATTGAGCACAGTTGTCATAGGAAGAATAGCAGCAGAGATAACTGGTCTCTAATGGCAAAACTGTAGGAGACACATGAAGACAGACACAACTTTCCTCTTTCTTTCCTTGGCATCATCCCCTCTGGCTGTAATGTTGACTAGATAGTTGTGAGAACTAGTCTCTAGTTTTAGTTTTCTCCACCTAGAAAATTCTGAAATAATTCCTAATAAATAAATTCTAAATTTAAAAGCCTTTTCAGCTTATCTTACAGTTTCTTAAAGCCCGAGGGTACAGTAGAGTAAGTTTAAGTACTTCAGTTACTGCTATGGTTTCATCTTGTGTTATTCTTGAAGATAAACATGGATGCCAGAGGTTTGGAGTTTGGGAAAACTCTTTTTTCATATTGTTTCCATTTGTTTAAAAGCTACCTAGTAACACCTGGCTAACTTTGAGTCTTAAGAGAATACAGTATTGTTAACTATATTCACATTGTTGTATATTAGATCTCCAGAACTTATTCATCTTGTATATCTGAAACTGTGTAACCTAAGACCAACATTTCCCCGTGTCCCCCACACCCCAGTCCCTGGTGACCAGCATTCTACTGTCTGCTTGTATGAGTTTGGCTATTTTAAATTCCACATATAAGTGAGATCATGCAGTGTACTGTGTATATTTAAAATATAAAGCATTTAAATTGGACATTTTATAGTTGATTTGAATGGCAAACTGCTTTAGTCTTATTTCAGAGATATGAATAATAGGCCATAAAAATATTACTTATATATCGTTTCATCAGCCCAAGATACATGACTGATTTGTTGCTTTGTAAATAATATAAGTGTAATATTTTATTTGTAAGTTTTATCTAAAATAACAGGTAGAATTTGCTACTCATCTTGAAAGAGAAAATAATTTACACACAATATGACTACTAATAAATTCCTAGAAAATACTTGATATCTTCCATCATTATGCAGATAATTCAAGAAGTTAAAATATGTGCATATTCTCGAAGAATCAGAAATTCGGTACACTGAATAGCCTATCCCCTGGAGTTATGTTTATATTTAATATAAGGCATTTCAAACCAGTTTATGAGCAATGGGTTTATACCAGTATTATTGGAAATAGCAGAGTTAAAAATTAAAGGGAATTCAGACCTGCCATTTTTTAAAACATTTAAAACAATTTCCACTTCAGAATTTCTAGTTCCACTGATTTTGTGTAGAAACATGGCACATAAATATACTGTATTATTTCACTTGGATGATTACTTGAATAAAATACTATGCTTTTCTCACTGTAAAACATTAGTAACAGACTTTCATAACAAAAATCTAATAGCCTAAGAAGTTTATTTATTGTCTACTGAGCTAGAAAATAGCCATCCCTATTTATACAGGGAGAACATAAAAGCTAACGAATTTATAATATGTATATCCTCAAAAGGAGCAATTTTAATTAGTATCTAAGTATCTTTATGTATCTTATAATACAGGATTTTTCTGTGTTCTTAGAGCTCTACTAAATATATTTTATAGGACTATCAAATACTACCAAATGATTTGCTTAGTTGCTATTGTAAAGATAAAGTAAATTAATATTTTAGTAAAAATGAAAGTTCTTTAATCAAAAAACTAAATTGTAATATGAATACTGATACAGAACAAATACAGAACTTGTTAGGAAACATGCAGATGTCTGTTTTGTGTGGTTTGGTGGTAACTTGAGATTAATGCTCTATTAACTAATTGATAAGAATTGTAGCATTCAGTCTACCCTGTTCTGCCTTCTTACTTGAGAAATAAAACTACCGAGGTCAGTAATAAGAAAAGTTCCTTCCTCTTAATAAAGTCTTCTAACTGCCTTTTAAACAATATAATGATTTAAATTCTAGTTTAAAATGTTGTGGTCATCATTGAAGGCAGTTTTACAAATGTAAAAATATCATTTCTGTGTTGTTGTTGTTGTGTTTATTTGTTTGTTTGCCGTTTCTGTCTTTTGAAGCTCATTTGCTTTCCTCTTCATAGGGTGAACCTGGAGAAGCAGGGAACCCGGGGCCTCCTGGGGAAGCGGGCACAGGTGTAAGTGCTAGTCTATTGTCGGGTATAGGGTGTTAACAGTTTGGGAATTCCTTTTAGAGTATATTAAACATGTAACTTAACTCCTAGCTGTAATTCAGTTATTTACTTTTCCTTTCACATTAAAAATAATCACAAATGCAGAACCCTTTTGTTTAATAATTTTGTATACCCTTTGCATATTTCGATTTACATAGAAATTGAAAAAAATGACATTTGTTAGACGTAAGTTAGAGCATTAAAACTCTAAGCTGTTTATACATTTTTTCGTGGACTGTTCACAAAAGAAACAAACCGTGCTACGTCAAACAAACATGTAAGAATTGTATTAGGATTGTATTCATTCTAATTTAGATTGGTTCAAACCTGGAGTGAATTTGACACCCCAGGACACATTTGGCAATGTCTGGAGACATTTTTGGTCGTCACACTTGGAGGAAAGTCACTCTTGATGTCACACGCTGGGATCAAATTAGTAGAGACGAGGGGTGCTGTTAAACATCTTGCAGTGCACAGGACAGCTCCCCCGACCCCGGGAGGGTTGTCTGATCCAATATGCTGAGGCTAAGAAATTCTGATTTAAAGCTTATAAGATAATCGTTCTTTTTCTTATGTGGTTGTAGGGCCCCAAAGGGGAAAGAGGAGAGAAAGGAGAAGCTGGTCCGCCTGGTGCTGCTGGACCTCCTGGAGCTAAGGGACCACCAGGTGATGATGGCCCGAAGGGTAACCCGGTAAGTGAGCTTGGTCCCTTTTAAAGTGGCAACTATGTCAAAGCCACGGTGGAGCTTCTCACAGAAGGGTTAGAAATCATGAAACTCTGGCCCATAGCTGGTGAAGCTGACTTTTCATCATTTCATATATCGATTAGCATTCTCCATTAATTTCATTTTTTAAAAAAATTTCTAGCAGAAGGGAAATATTCTCATGGTTTTGCCATGACTTAGCTCTTAAATATCACAATATCATGACTTTATGAAAATATTTTTATTTATCTTCTTTCTTTTAAAAACATCATTCTAGGGTCCTGTTGGTTTTCCTGGAGATCCTGGTCCTCCTGGGGAACCTGGCCCTGCAGTAAGTATCATGGGGAAAGAAAGGAATTATTTTGATGGGGTGGTTCCCAGTGTCTCTATTGTTAATAATTAAAGAAAATTCTTGATGCCCCCAAAATAGAAAGGAAAAGAAAATGTAAACCGCAATCACAGCTACAACAACAGAATCCATATAGTTGAGGACAGTTAGACCTACGTTGCATGATTATTTTCTTCATTTGGGTTAGTTTTCCAGACTTTGCTGGGTTGTACAAACTGAGTAACAGCGTTACTATTATTTCAAAGCTACAGCATCTTTGTTTTTATTTCAGTCTCAGGTCCTATGTTGTAAATCCTATCTCAAAGTGTGCTGTATTTGTTCATGGTGCAAGGTGCATTGCAGTTCTATGCTAATTACATCCTCTTTCTTTTCTTATATTAACAGCATACTGTATTTTAAATTTAATGTGGTGGCAGTTTCACAAATCTTTATCGAAAGAGTGAGAGATACCACAATCCTTAAAATACAACTGAAAGATTTTAGTAATACTTTTATTTGTCCATTTAGTCATGATTTATCTCAAGGACTCAGAGAGTATATCATACCTTTTTGTTTTAATAAAAGTGAACTCATAGTGAGAAATATCTGAGATCACTTTCTATTGCCCATCATAGGGTCAAGATGGTGTTGGTGGTGACAAGGGTGAAGATGGAGATCCTGGTCAACAGGTAAGTAAGCACACTATTTTTATTAGATATTTACATAGTCTCAGGACATTTTAAAGAAATAATCAGACTTTCAAAAGCATAGCTATGTGGGTACACATTTTTCTGAAAGGATTATCAGTTATATTTGAATTTCAGTTCAAAGTCAAACTTACATGGAGTTTCTTACTTGATGTGATTTATAAGTATCCTTCATAATAAAAAAAATGTAGTAATACCATAGTTGTGATTTTGTCATACTATGTCAAGTATAGCTATCTATCTATTTGTACTGAATAAAGTTATTTTAAAAACACAAATAAGGCTGAAATGAAGACAGCCATGTTACCAGCCTATCATTAGCATGACTGTACTGCAATTACTAATCTAAATGAATTCAGCATTGTATTGGACTATTACTATTATTATTATTTTTTTAATTTGAGAATGACTCAGTAGGGGCTTTGGCCACTTATGGTTATTTAGGGAGAGGGAAAGGAAGGCACTAAGTTAAGTAGGAGCCAAAGACAAATCACACCCCTAACATAACTTTGTCTCTAGAGCCATTCCCCACTGGATATTTGTAGGCTATTCTGTGTAGATAGGACGCATGGTCATATCCCAATGTGCTGAGTACTCCTTGGCATGGAAATGCTAGTTCTGTACAAGAAGCAATTTAGAGGTAACAGTTTTATGGTTCCACAAATGTATGTGATGTGAGTAAAGTTATTAATCATATGATTCTGTTCATTAGTATGTCTACTGGCTGCTTGTCAGATATAAGTTAGCACTTTTTAAAAAAGCACTTTTTAAAAAAACACTTGAAAAAGGAGGAATTTGATTCACTTTCTTCCATCTATGGAAAAGTTTTCCATCTGAACTTACCAGTTCTAATAATAGATATTGAGAGAAAGTCTAGGTACCTGAAACAGAGATGAGATTATCCAGGAAAGGTAGATGTGGAGAGATGAAGAAAGAAGTTTGGTCTCAGTCCAGATGTCCAAGAATGCTCTGAGCTGTAAAACAATATTCAATTGCTTAAAAGGTATTTTTCACATTTTATAGGGTCCTCCTGGCCCATCTGGTGAGGCTGGCCCACCAGGTCCTCCTGGAAAAAGAGTAAGTTCTTAAAATTCTTTATTTGAAACATCCACTCATTATCTACTGTGTGTATAAACTTACATAATATTCTTGAGCTGTAGGCAGGACATTACAATGATGCTGAAATATATAAGTCGTGGAGAACAGGGTAATTTCGTATATTTGTCAAAATTCTTATTAAAATAGAATACACTTCGACAGATTTAATCTGTCACAATGAGAAGTATTTTCCCACTTCTCTGTGCTAAGGTCTCCCCTCTGTACAAAAGGAGGCTGCTCCAAAAGACGGATGGAACCCTGAACTTCTGCTCTTGGTGCACTACAGGGAGATGAGATGCCGAAGTCTAGCACTAGCTAAAAACATGGTAAAAATCTGAATGCAAGTATCAATAGAGTTCAGGAATCAGTCCGCACATAATGTTAGCTTGCTTTACCTTATCAAGCTTCTCTGATTTGGAAACATGGCCAGATTTTAACAAAAGATGACAGGAAAATAGAAATAAATAGATCTTGTTCAAAATATTGGCTCCAGGAGATCGTAGGAGATTTACTTGAACTTTTTCTTACAATTGTACTATTTTCATAATAAAACCATGTTTGTTGACCTGCTTCTTGCAACACTTATATCAATGTACATTGTTCCCCTGCACCACCTTTAGTCTATTTTCTGACCTCCCTGCAAACAAAATACATTTCTTAGGTTCATTCCCCTTTCAGTAATCCAAAGGCACAGAGCCCCTGGGATCCTGTTGTTTTCTAATGGTAGCTTTGTTTTAGGGGGATTTTCATACTACACATCCTCATGTGCATATTGTATGAACAGATTTTCATTTTGTCCCTCAGCAATATAAATTCAAATCAATATTTACAAACATTTGTCATTGCCAGAAATGAATTTAGTTTATATTAAACGTCTTCTCTGAATGCGATTTTCTCTTCACTGACCAAGTGTTTTTTTGCCTTCCTCCTTCCCCCTTCATCTACAACATTCTAGATGATTCTTATTATTTTGTTTTTGTTGTTGTTGTTGTTGTTGTTGGCAGCCCCAAAGCATGGTCTTGTTAGAAAAAAAATGTATTACAAAACAACCATTGGGCTGTTATTCTTAGAAAGTAATTACAAAGTGTAACATGATATTTTGAGATCTATTGCCTATTTTTACCTGCAGTCTGAATGCCATTAAAACTTTCTAGATGGATGAGTAAATGATAATAAACCTTCCTAATAGAATATTGATCAGAATGTTACGAGTGGCAGTGATACTGAGAAACAAGATTCTGTTATTGAACAAGTAGGAAAATTAAGTTGTCATTTGTAGTACATGTACATTCTGTCATGTATTTGTAATACGGAAGAATAAATGTACATTTCCTTAAGCACTAGAAGATTGTACAGTTTGTGTCAATAAACCATGGAATTTTGATCTCAAGTTCTCATTATAGCTATTTGAAACCAAGAGCTAATTCCATGCTCTTTTATTGAAAAAAACTCTTAGAGGTCACTAAAATAATTTAAATATTATAAACTGCACAAAATTTACCTGCTAAATGGAATTTTAAAGACTCCAGCTCATATTGCCAGAGGGAAGTTCACAATAAAAAATTAAAATAATTGATATTATTAATTGGTAGAAATACAGAGAAATATATATATACACACCATGTAATGTTTATATATTTTTATTATATATGCATGTTATATATGTGCATATATTCTTATTATATATTCTTTCCATCCCTATGCTTTCATGCATAAATGTGAATGGTTAAAAGATAAAGTGTTAGAAGGAAACATCCAACCCATATTTACCCACACTAAGATTCAGATCAGAGATTAGCTTCTTAGGAAAGCCTTCCCTATTGTCAAACTACAACACTGTGCCCATTTTATACACCTCCTTCTTCTCTGCATATTTTATAATGTACTGACTTTGTTAATTTTGATGTCTATCTTCATAACTAAACTTCATGAACTCCTTAGGATTTCACAGGGTTTTGTTTTTGTTTTTGTTTTTCGTATTCTCCATGCACATTTCTGGCACATAAGGACAATTTAAGTATTTTTTACATGAATGGAAGAACAGATAAATTATAGAATAATGTTGTAAAATGTGAATAGTGGAGAGAGGCTTAAGCTATGTATTTTATATGAAGCATATTTCTCATGGTGAAAAAAATCTGTGTAACAGTGGCTACTGGTAGAAAATTAACTGGGGCCTGTTTTGTTGTCTCATGTTTTAGGAGTCATTTTCCAATCAGAACACACATTAGTTAATGAAATTACAGCAAGTAGTTTGCTATATTAAGTCCTTGACCATCTGTTTATGCAGATATATAAGAAATAAATGACTAAGACAAGAATTTGTCCATACACATTATTAATTTTTTTCTATTCTCCTAGAAAAAGTGTGTTTATCTGTTTTCATCCCAGTCTTTCTTTATAAAGAATCTGTATCATCTGGAAAAAAATACATATATGAGAAATAGGGACGCTTGGGTGGCTCAGTAGGTTGTGTCTGCCTTCAGCTCAGGTCATGATCCCGGTGAACTGGGATCAAGTCCTGCATCGGAGTCCTGCATGGGCTCCTTGCTCAGCGGGGAGCCTGCTTCTCCCTCTGTCTGTCACTTCCCCTGCTAGTGCTCACTCTCTCTCTCTCTCTGACAAATAAATAAATAAAATCTTAAAAAAAAAAAAAGAAAGAAATTAAAATGGGAAAAATGAGGAAAAGAACAGAGAAAATCCATTTAATATGGATTTCCACCATGACAGGTATCAGGCATTCATTCAAAGAGGGAAGAAATTCTTTTGGGATGGAGAAACTCTATTTGAATCACAATTTTGTGTTTATGTTGTAGTTTACTTGTGTTTAAATTCTCTAGCCTCCAAACTCAGATTTTCTTTTCTCCCTTGCAGTAAAAGCAATATTTTTGTTACATTTTTAGACAGCTGATGACTTGCTTTTTTTAAAAGCCAGATATTTATAAATCTTCTATTCTATAATGTTCATGTGTGTAAATGCAATCCTTTGAGAAGACTCCATACCTTGATGTCACTAGTTTAAGGAAAAACCTTCATAGAATAAGGAAAAGCCCATTGCTCAGCTGAATCTCATGATTTCTATTTCCAAAATCATAGTCATTATGGTTGTTTAGGTTTGCATATGTTAATATTTTAAACATCACACCAAATTAATTTATGACAACATTTTTACACTAGGAATTATTTGAAGTTGATGCTTGTATACAGTAATCCTCTTTAAATAGCATGAAATTAAAAAGAAGCACTTAAGTTTTAAGAATATATTATTCTTGGGGCACCTGGGTGGCTCAGTCATTGAGTGTCTGCCTTCGGCTCAGGTCATGATCCCAGGGTCCTGGGATCGAGCCCCGCATCGGGCTCCCTGCTCAGCGGGAAGCCTGCTTCTCCTTCTCCCACTCCTCCTGCTTGTGTTCCCTATCTCTCTGTGTCTCTCTCTGTCAAATAAATAAATAAAATCTTAAAATATATATATATTATTCTTAACATAATGCTGCTGCCTCAAGAGACTGCTTCAGAATTTGTACATTTCTTCCTTTGGATTGAGGCACAATATGTGTCTAATCATATTTGGCGTTACTGTGATGATATTGAGAAAATAATGACCGATGCTACATTCATTGATTCTCTCTGAGATAAATGAGTTCACAGAATGCTCTGAGTTTGATAAAGTGCTGGATACTCATTTCAAACGTGGATTTAAAAGACCATACGAAAGACTAACATGTGCTCACCATTAGCATATTAATATGGCATCTGAAAGAGAGAAAGTCATCCTCCTGCCTAACCTTATTTTCACCAATTAACACCATCTCCACTACTCTTCCCAACCTCCAACCTCAATTTCAGTTGCTGATTTGAGTACAATTCATTGCAAAAATTGAAGTAAACAGATGGAAAAGAGGAGAGTCTGGGGAAAAATGAAATGTAATTTCTTAAAGATCATGGAGTTTTTTTTTTAGACTGTCTGTACTTATGTTTGAACTTGTGCAGAAAATTTCAACATTAGATTAATGCTTGTTAAGGAGTAATAAAAATTCAGCTGATTAGTGGACATGAAATATTTTATAATAAAATTGTAAATTTTATGTGTCTTAGAATAAATTATTGCAAATGTATATTGGGGGTAGTTCTAGAGGCCAAAGCATTTTTATTGTATTCTTATTGGGCTATCAAACCAAGTGCCCTGTTTTTGTTGATTTGAAAGGTACTAAGAAATGGTGTTAAGTGAGGATCTAATGTAATTAATAGAAACAAAATTTAGATATAATGGGAATTATGACATCTATTTAGCTTGAAAAATTGATGATTTCTTTGATACCTTGAATGTTAGTGTTCGTATTATAAATGATTCTTTTCTCATCATTTTGTTACAAGATTTAGAAATGTCATGTTTTATATTTCACAGGTGACTATGTAAATGTAAGAAGAAAATATGACTATCAGATTTCAAAATCTGATTACATATTACAAGATCAGAGTATATCTTATTTTTTAGCCAACTCAAAATTTTCCAGTTAAAACAAGTAGTTTCAAACATGGAATTTGTATTTTTCAGGTATTATAAACAGCATGTATGGAAAAAGTAATTTGTTGACATGGTATCTACAAATGTATTTTGAGAGTCTGTTTTGTTTGACCTGACTCTTAGGTTGCCAACACGGTGAAAAATATAGGTAAAATACTTCAATGTATAAAAAAAAATCTAATAATCTTAGTAATGATAGTAACAATAGCCAATGTTTGCTCAGTGTGTTTTTATGTCCCAGGCACTGTTATATGCCACTTACATTTCTCAACTCATTGAGTTCTTATGATGACTCTGGGAAATAGCTCTTATTATCCTCCACATTTTGCAGAGAAGTAAACTGAAGCTCTGACATGGTGTATAACTTTCTAAAGATCACAAAGCTAATTAGTGGCGGAGCCAGGATTTGAAGCCAGGCAGTCTGAGTCCAGGCTTTATGCTCTTAAGCACCAGATTCCATATCTGCATTTGATACCACTACACTGGAAAGCTTGAAAAATACTTTTACATGTGTTATCTCGTTTAAATTTAACAACAATTCTATAGCAAGAGGATTTTTTTTTAATTTTATTATGTTATATTAGTTACCATACAATACATCATTAGTTTTTGATGTGGTGATCCACGATCCATTGTTTTTGTATAACACCCAGTGCTCCATGCAGTACGTGCCCTCTTTAATACCCATCACCAGGCTAACCCATCCCCCCACCCCCTCCCCTCTAGAACCCTGTCTGTTTCTCAGAGTCCATAGTCTCTCATGGTTCATCTCTCCCTCCGATTTCCCTCCCTTCATTTTTCCCTTCCTTCTCCTAATGTCCTCCATGCTATTCCTTATGTTCCACAAATGCAAGAGGATTTTATTGGTAATATCTTATGGATAAAAGAACTGAAGTTCAGGAATACTAATAAATTGTTAAAAGTCACAAAGCTAATAAAAAAAGAACTAAAGAGAATTGGGTTGACAGATATCTTACAAAGATACGTATATAGTCGAGGAGCAGTATTACGAATAGCTTTAAATGGATTAATAATTAGCATCTCTCCATAGCAATCTATGCAGCTATGCAAAAGTCAGGCAAACACCAGAATATTCTCTTAAGCTGTTGGATGACATATGGAGTGTGAAGATTTTTTTTTCCTGCTCTTGCTCTAATATTAGATTTTAAAAAGTGATAACTATTTTTATGTCACTTATTTATGTGAATTGCATAGTTCCGGAAAATGAAAATAAAATTTCTGCTGACAGTCAAGATTTTAAACGTTGCGCTGCCCGAGTTTGAACATGATCGTGTAAGAATGCATAACGTATGGATGTTCTAAGATTGAGAAAGGAGCCAATCTTAAAACCCATTTAAGGATGGAAGGGAAATGTAATACATGCAATTAGTTCCGAATTACACAATATAATAAAAGATACCTGAGTATTCAACACACTAAGGGTGACTAAGTCATCAGCATTTCTTAAAAAATGTATCTTTACCATTTCCTTACATTGATATGATGTGATTATCTGTCAGTCTGTGCTTCATTTATTTTTAATAACATAATAAAATTTTAAAAATGTAAAATAAAAATATTCTAACTGCAAGTTTTTATCTAAAAGGGTTTTGATTTTTCTCATGGTGTTTTAAACCCTAAATAGCTGTAGACAGCCACAATGTATTAGAACCTGTTACAGATTAAACTGGAGTATTTGTGAATAAGTCCTCAGTTACGTTACTTTTATATGCAATATATATATTTTAAATGCCCATTTTCTGTTTATAGGGTCCTCCCGGAGCTGCAGGTTCAGAGGGAAGACAAGGTGAAAAAGGTGCTAAGGTAAAATATACAATGTTTGAATAGCTTGTGCATAAATTGAACATCTATCTCAGTACTCTTAATAACATAAAAAATATCATTTTTCATTATTAACATGTTCACACATTTTATTTTCTAACAGGGAGAAGCAGGTGCCGAAGGTCCTCCTGGAAAAACTGGCCCAGTTGGTCCTCAGGGACCTGCCGGAAAGCCTGGTCCAGAGGGTCTTCGGGGCATCCCTGGCCCGGTGGTGAGCATCTCTGCTAAAAGATGCCATTTTGAAAATGGTTTATTTCCCCCCCCCAAAACGTTTTGAGTGAAAATGTTTATGTCAGCATTATTTCATTAAGGTATCGTGTGGATGTTTTATGGGAATTCCATAAATATTATGTAGTGATTAAAGCCAGATCCTCTTCAGATATTTAAATATGTCATTTATTTTAATAAGTTCAGGGTGAAATTCCAACACAGAAAGGCAGAATAGAAACTAAACCCTAAGAACTCAAATATGTACAGTTTTTATACATACATCCATAGAGACATACCCCATGTAAAATGATTCAAAATTGCTTATAACATTTGTAGATGTTCTCCATGTGATTGGATTCATAGGTGATGTTTGCTTGCTTGCTTTTTGGATTTCCAAAATTGAAATAAAAAAAGATATGTATGGTTTTGTTAATAAAAAAAAAATTATGCTTATTTTCCGTAGGGAGAACAAGGTCTCCCTGGAGCTGCAGGCCAAGATGGACCTCCTGGTCCTGTGGTGAGTGTGATCTTTCCTGTTACTTAGAAAGGGAGAATTCCAGAAATACAATTGTTTATAAGCTAGAATTTCTGATGTTTTATATCGTAAATAAGCTTATATTTTGTACAATATTCAAGGAAGTGTATTACTTAGACCTAAAAAGGGGAAAGTAATCTTCACTGATAGGTTATTTGGAAAATATGCCACTTGATCAGATCTTTCCTTTCTTATGTCCTTTGGATAAAAAAAAAATATTTCCACTCTGAATAAAATGCCACTAATGGTCTAGCCAGTTCTTTTCTAAATGTGGACAGTTTCCCCAAATGTAGGCAATTACACTTAGTTTCCTGGCACTTCATTTAAAAGAATGACGTTGGCACAGGCATATAGTGATTCCTTCACCAAATAAATTGTTCTATTCATGAGTCATACAGGCTGAAAGATAAAACATTAACCACCATTAGTGACAAAAGGCATAATTATTATAACTGGAGCTTGGTTACTATCATAACCCCTATGTGCAAACATGCTTGAGATACGCAACAGAGCATTTAGCTGACCAGCATACTGTTCATAGATGGGAGTTTATGATGGATGCCAAGGCTATCCTCGCTACAGAATTTAGGCAGAAGTGAGAATCCAAGTCTTGCCTTTAAAATAATTATTTTCTGGGGCGCTTGGTGGCTTAGTCGGTAAGCATCTACCTTCAGCTCAGGTCATGATCCCAAGGTCCTGGGATTGAGTCCCGCATCGGGCTCCCTGCTCAGTGGGGAGCCTGCTTCTCCCTCTCCCTCTGCCTGCCACTCTGTCTACTTGTGCTCTCTCTCTCTAATAAATAAATAAAACCTTTAATAAAAAAAAAATCATTGTTTTCTGGGTGACAGATTCTATTTTATGGTAGAGGCATTTGAAATTCATTGTCCAAAAGTAGTTGCATGTAAAGGGATTAATCAAAATAGCTAATAATACAGCATTATGCAAGTATAATGCATGTTGGTTCAAATAGTCAAATGCTTCTGTAGAGCATTTTATATTTTACAGAAATACCTCTTATCATGAACTAATATGTACCTCAGAGATACATACTCACAAAGCCATCAAAACCGGGATTCATATTCTTAATTATTGTGGAGGAATTTTGACCATCGCTTTCAGTAAAAATGCCACAAAATGTACCAAATATTTCATGTTACAGAGATTATTTTTTTTAACTTTCACTGAAAAGTTAAAGATCATTTATTTTAGTATCAGGATAAAAGTTATCAAATTTTGAGTGGCCTCAAGCAGGAGATTGTCAAATCTGCACATGACACCATTAGCATGGGAACAGGGACCTGGCTGAAGCGGAGTGGGCTCCATGTCTGCGCCACTATTTAGGGAATATTCTCCTTAGATATGGTAAACTCCTAACTGTAGAGTCAGAGCCTGGAAAAAAAATAATTCGCCTTAATGTCACCTTAAAATTTGCCTGAGATTTTTTTCTTGTTATTTCAGATTTTCCAATAAGTATTCTGACCTTTCTCCAGATGAAATAAAAAACATCATGCTGGAGATTTCCTTCAGATAATATTAAAAATAAAACCATCAGACATACCACCTGACTCCAGCTTGTAAAAGTTTATATTTTTGACTCTTAGGTAAATGTGAGTTTATCGAGCAAGGGAGAGAACAACTCATACCCTTTTGGGCAGAGTGAAGTGAAAAGCATCAGAATTTAACAGTGTGGGTGCCATGCCTTTCTCTGGCTACTTGTTTTATCAGAGAGCACTTATAATGTGAATAGATTGTAGCTTTTTCATAGCATCAATTAATTCGACAATATCTAATTTTAATGAAAATGCTAGTCAATTCTCATGAAGTGAGGAGGGGCAGAGAAACCATCTTCAAGATGCTTTTTATGGCAATTGAATGAGCTTTTCAACTCAGCTAAGAAAAATTTATTTTAGTAGGCAATTTTTGATCATGGTTATTGACTCTCAAGCCAAGCTCCCTAGTTTCAAAAACAAGCACTACCACTTACATGCTGGATGACTTTAGGAAAGCTATTTATTTATTTTTCTAAGCTTTAGGTTCCTGATCTGTGAAATTAGAATATCAATAGCATCTATCTCATGGGATATTATGAAGTTTAAATGAATTAAATGGAGATATTAATATCTTCTACCCATGGGATTCTTATGTTAATTAAATAAGTTATATGTAGAACACTTAGACCATTAATTGGCACTAGGAGCACCAAATAAAGAATTATCAATTGAATGAAATGATGTTTTGAAAAATGATTTCATATTCTTAGTGAAAAGTAACTAAATTTGGGGTTCCTGGCTGGCTCAGTCCATACAGCATGCGACTGTTGATCTTGGGGTCCTAAGTTCGGGCCCCACATTGAGGGTAGAGTTTACTTAAAAAAAAAGTAACTAAATTTGACCTCATTCATGCGTATGTACCATCAATAAACGTGTTTGAAAGACACTGACTCTTTTTTTTTAAAGATTTTTTATTTATTTATTTGAGAGAGAGAATGAGATAGAGAGAGAGAGAGCATGAGAGGGGGAAGGGTCAGAGGGAGAAGCAGACTCCCCGCTGAGCAGGGATCCTGATGTGGGACTCAATCCCAGGACTCCAGGATCATGACCTGAGCCAAAGGCAGTCGCCTAACCAACTGAGCCACCCAGGCGCCTGAAAGACACTGACTCTTAAAGCAAATGAAAAGGACCAACTAATTATGCTGACTTACAGCAGTTAGAGTATAAAGTAGGTAAGGACTATAATAGAATCAAGCAGAGAATGCTAAATATATTCAGAGTAGGACTGTTAAAATGCCCTTTCCTCTGGGGACCTTTCCCTCATCAGAAGTATGGTAAGATTATTAAAGAAGGAAAAGAGAGGCTTAAATGTGTATGGGAGGCTTAAAAATGTGGGAGGTAAAAATAAGAGGTTTCAAAACTCATACAAATTTTCATTTGTCTCTGAAATCAATCCATGTGAAATTCATCTGAATATTCTCTCCATAATGTGTTTTTCCTCGTTATAATTATAAATATATTCACATCCACATTCAAGTCTACACATGTTTCAGAAGCCTGTTTATCACTATATTTCTGCAACTACCTATTGGGTCCCTTTTCCCTTTCTAGAAGGTTCCCGAAACTTCTTGCTGTAGGGTCCACTAGTCAGAAAACATTCCCCTTTCCCAACTTTTAAATACAACTTAGCTGTTTAGTAAGTACAACTTACAGTGCTTTCATCATTCCAGATAGGCAGCAACCTAATTAGACAATTGCACTCTAACAGAGTGTTTAGCAGTATGGATGCCTTTCCTTTTTCTCTGGCTTTTTGTTTTATCAGAGAGTATTTATATACTTCCTTACACACTTTCTTTACTTAAAAGGTATTTTATAGGTATTTTATATACAACTTTATATTAACCTTTGGAATGGAAATTCTTTGGAGTGAGAGTGAAACAGATCTTTTAGAACTTTTAAAATGATATGTGTTTGGTGCTTGCCCATTCTGTAATCAGCTCTACTAGAGTTTAGATATGGTACAGTATTTTTCACTTTAAACGTTAGACATTTTTCATGGTAAAAATTAAACTTCTATAAATGCATGAAATGTACATGAATTTATGTACATATATATTTAGAATCACCATATGGAACTGAGGATAGATTAGATAGTACATATGAGAGCTAACAGAAAGCTAAGGACAATGATGAGATTATATAAAGAATAACAAAAGGGTTTTTTTTAAGTTGAATCAAATTTTTGAGTAGTCAACAAGAAAAAGAGATGAAAATTACCATAATATAATTATACATTCCTTCTTTTCACATACTGATAAATAAAATATCTGATAGCATTATTTTTCAAACCATAAGTGCCTGAATAAAATGGTAGGATGGCTTACTGAATTGCAGTTTTATTTTTTTTTTTATGCTACCTTTGAACTATCTGTAGACAGGGTTGAGATGTGTAGCATTCCATAAAGATTCACCAGGTTTAAATAATAAAGCATTTGCTTTTCACCAAACTAAACATTATTTCACAATATTACATTCTAAATAAAGTGCAGAATCTAGTTTCTTTAAACTTCAATGCACTAGAGTTGTGAGATGCATATCAAAGCAAATATTCTGTAAAGCATAATACTGCAGGGGAAAATGTTTGATTGTATATTCTGGACACTTAAGAATGTATCATCCTTGTTTTCCTTTCTACTTATTACTTATGAATTATGTATTTCCCTAGGGTTTTTCAATTTACAATATCCTAAATAGGAAATAGAAAATATGTACTTGGAATAACATTTTTATATGCAGAATTGATATTTTTGATATGTTCCAAGTTCAGAGGGTTATTTATAACTGCTATCAACATCATTAACTTTACCAATTTCTACTTCCAACTGATGAAAATGGTAAGAAACTGATTTTGCTTGGTAAATTCATCCTCAGATAATGTTTTCAAGTTCATAAGAAATTATTAGCTTAGAGGAATTAATCCTCATTTCCTCTAACTCTTTTATGTACATTTATAGAAATGATTTAAAATGCATAAACCCAATGTCTAGTATATTTCTCATTAAGCCTGAGTAATCAGAATTCCAGTATTTCTTCTCTTTCATCCTCCTCCTCCCTCTCTTCCTCCTCCTCTTCTCCTTTTCCTTTTCCTTCTTTTTTGCCATTTTAGCTTATACTATAAGAATGTGGTGAGAAGGCTGATTGATAACTGATTGTAACTTTTCAAAAATGCTATACTTCACTGTTTATACAGTACTTTTGTAGGTCTGGTTTCTCTTTCATTATTACAATGCTATGATACAGTTATTACTATTAGAGTACCTTCATAAATGAAGCTCAGAGATAATAAGTAATAGATCCAAGGTCACCCAACTAATGTGTGGTTAGACTTGAGACTCTGAATGAAGCAGTGATTAGAATATTGATGTCCGGCAAGCAGCGCCCCTATCAGTTCTCCCACTTAGAGCAAAATTGCTGTAAAGTATATCATATGCTTAAAAAAGTTTGAATGTAAAATGGAAAGTTAAGAAAGAAAAAAATCTGGCCTGTACATAGTTTTGTATTTTCAGTCTGGAGAATGTACTTACTTTTAATTTACTTATGTCAGGTTTAACCAATATTCTTAAAAGGTTTCTACTTTGGGTACAAGCATATGGTTCTTTCATGAAGTTACGTTTTTATTAGAACCATTTTTTTCATACTTTTTTATGCCACCTTGTTCTAACATATAGAGTCTTTGGCATTTATCCTGATGGTGACATGGTCTCAATAAATTATTTGTTTCCATTGCTCATTGATATTATTCTTTTTAAAATGTGCTATTGGGGGGCGCCTGGGTGGCTCAGTTGGTTAAGCGACTGCCTTCGGCTCAGGTCATGATCCTGGAGTCCCAGGATGGAGTCCCACATCAGGCTCCCTGCTCAGCAGGGAGTCTGCTTCTCCCTCTGACTCTCCCCCTTCTCATGTGCTTTCTCTCTCATTCTCTCTCTTTCAAATAAATAAATAAAATCTTTAAAAAAAACTACTTTAAAAAAATAATAAAATGTGCTATTGGGCAACATTATTTTCCTAATGATTCATCATGCATTTCTGATAAAATCAGAAAAGAGTAGATGTAAAATATATAACCTTAATTTAAAAATTATTAAACTAGTAGAACTAAATAGGTAATGCTTTTATTTTAACATAAATGAGATCCTTTATGCTGTTCGGATTTGCATATTGATTTAACCTGATTTGGGACGTAATGGCACAGAGCCATGTCTCTCAAAACATACTGAGTATCAAACCTATGAAACAGATCCCTGGTCTCTTAACTCCAGAATTTCAGATTCAGTTGGTCTGAATGAGGCCTAAGAATTTGCTTTTCTAATAAAAAGTTCACAGATGATGCTGTCGCTGCTGGTCTGAGGATGACACTTTGAGATCCACTATGATAGGGTGTTTGTAAACAAGATGAAAATCTGGTTTTTAAACCCAGCCTTAGAAGGTACTTGGAAGTAACTTTGGTAGTTTCTTTGTCGTCTACGTTTTGTCTGTCAGATATTTAACAAAGTGGCATGATTATTTTTATACAAAAGAAAGTCTAAACTGAATTAATATAAATTTATGTCTGACAATTAATAATTCTCTCCTTATTAGAAGAATATTATTAGGGGTGCCTAGATGGTTCAGTGGGTTAAGCATCTGCCTTTGGCTCAGGTCATGATCCCAGGGTCCTGGGATTGAGCCCAGCGTCCAGGATCCTTGCTCAGTGGGGAGCCTGATTCTCCCTCTCCTTCTGCTGCTCCCCCTACTTGTGTTCTCTCTCTCTCTCTCACTCTCTGTCAAATAAATAAATAAAATCTTTTAAAAAAAAGAATATTATTAGGCACATTCACATTTAAAGTTGCACATATTTTATATGAAAAAAATTTGTATCTATTGTTAATAGAATGATGTAGGGAAATTGTCCACTTTTATATCAATATACTTAGAGAACTTCAAATTCATTCATGAATTAAAACAAATATAAGTATATATAATATTAGCCCAAAATACTATTGTTACACAGTACTAATTGTACGAACCCTATTCTTACTTTCCCCTGATGATCAGGAATTCAGTTTAAGGTGTAGGTGTGAGAAATTAAGGAGTGCAAAAGGCTCATCTACTCAATCTCACGAGACAGGAATTATAATCCTCAATTTATAGATGAGAAAACTGAAGCTCTTTTTGGTTAGCTAATTTAAATTGCTACTAAGAGAGGCTGGCTTCTGTCCCAAGTCTATCCTATTCTGAGCCCATACTTTTTATATTACATCATGCTCCTTGGATCAGATCCATGGCTCTTAATACTTTAAATTCACAGAAATGATGGACTGGGACTTAACATGCTCTTTCACATGGAAGATTCTAAGTGTCTGGGTAGAGAGGAAAAAAATTGCTCGTGGTAGCCTTGAAGAAGATACAATAGTGAACACTCATGGTATAGTTTGGTAAAAGTTAATACAATTTGTTTTCTAAGTGCCATGTTAAAAATTGTCACTGAAGCTATAATTCTAAAAGTCAATTCGATATAAATAATTCAAACTCATAGAGAAACTGTAGAAACCTTTTGCTTTGTTTTTCCGGCTGCCTTACTATTTCAGGTAATAGTGACCAACATTTTGTAGCCTTATATTGGCTCTGATTTCATCAATCACATCCTTACATTCTTTTAGTGTCGGTTACATTTCTTCTGACAGAAGTTCTTGCCTGCATAGTTTCATTTGTCATTAATTTCAGAACAAAGGTCATATTTTGTATTGCCTTCACTATGGAATACACTATTCTATAAAAACGTTTGTTTCAAAGTCATCAATATGAATGATTCCATGGGTAGGGGTCAGAACTAAGAGTTAGTTGTTGAAGTCATGCCACGATTTTCATAAAAATATAATTTAGCATAAATGGATAAATATCTTGTCCTTGGACCATAAGAAAAGGTTAAATTGGTAAAATAGAGATGTTTATATGAAAAAGCTAATTGTTCTATTATTAAATTTACAAATCATTTAGATAAAAGATTCTTCAGGAATTACAGTTAAAAATACTGTCTTGGGAGTTTGCTTAGAAAAAGTGGTTATCAAAGGTCAGTTGACTGTCAAAAATTTATTGAGGTTTTTTTTTAGTTTTACATGAAATATTGTAATGTATTTGAGCTTAGCACCGAAATATCTGATTGAGTTGATATATGATTTGGAAATCCCTTCTTCTAAAATTAGTGTATTAAAAATGTATCCTTCTTTTTCAGTTTAAAGACCATATAAACCATGTCTTATTTCTAATTTCCTATTTCTGTGGTCAAACTTATCAATATTATGCTTTATAAATATAGTTAAATATTAAGCCATGGAGTTTTAAACAAGCAAAATTATTTTGAATCCTGAAAAATAAGCACTAATCATTATTAATTATTTTCAAACTCTGTCATATTACCCAAACCAAATTTGCCCTGTGGATAGTAGTAGTATGATTCTCTAACTCATACCTACTCTATGTATGTTTATTATTTCTCATGATTTAGGGACCTCCTGGCTTACCTGGCCTCAAAGGTGAACCTGGCTCCAAGGGCGAGAAGGTGAGAATAAAAGTACATGTTATTACAATTTTGACATTCTAATAGCAGAGACAATAATTTTGCAGATTGAATCACTCAAAAGGAAATTTCAAAGAATATCTTTGTCCTTCTAACCAAGGAAAAAATCTGTCAATCCTCTGCTTCCCAGATGAATTTAGAGAAGAGAAAATATACAAAGTCATAGTGAAAAATATATCAGAATTCAGTGTTACATTTTTTCAATGTCCCCTTGTAGGAACCATATGGCGAAAGCATATGGTTATACTAAAATAACCCTTCAGAAAATAAACAGATGGAATAACAAAATGCCCATTTTTATGTTTTTAAACATGAAAATAAAAAATTTAAACTAGAATACCTTTGAAATAGTAATTTGATCTTCCAGAATGTATGCTGAGTTGCAACAAATAATTAAAGAAAATAAGCCTTTTTAGAATACCATTAATGTTTTTTGGATTATTTTTAAATTTCCAAATGTCTCTAAAGTACTTCTGAAGAGTAGAAATCATTTCATATAAAATATGATACTTACTAAAATAATGACTTTTCAGTTGTTTATTTCATCAATATTACATATGGCCATTATTGGTCTCTTAGTTGAGGGGTTTCATTTTAAGTAAATGAAACACCGAAGATGGTATTTTTAGAACACATTTCGTTCCCTAATAATCCTTCCCACCAATAAAAGTCTCACTTAATGTAAGCAGTAAATGACCCTGTTAGGTAAGGGAAAAGCAGGTTCTTAATACTACATATCCTTCAGAAAGGGTTAAAGTTTTTATCTATTTTTTTTACTTTTATGTTTCATAAATTTAGTGTGCAGTTATTTTATGACCATAATTTAATAGATGGTTGTAATTTACATATTGTTAAATTTCTTTTCTCTGCCTTCTAAAGGGACATCCTGGTTTAATCGGCCTGATTGGTCCTCCAGGAGAACAAGGTGAAAAGGGTGACAGAGGACTCCCTGGAACTCAAGGATCTCCAGGAGCAAAGGGGGATGGAGTGAGTAAAGATATAAATTATTCTCCTACTCCTTTCCAGTCATACACACACACACACACCCCCACACACACACCTGAGCACATTCCATTAAACATGACCAAGGAGGTGATTTAGACCATCTTTAATCTCTTTAAGTCAATGATGTTTTCAAAAAGAAATTTACTTAACCTTAAAGTAATAAATTAAAAATATGACAAGCTAGAAATCATAAAAATTACGTTCAATAGTTAATTACACAAAAATTTATCGAATCCCCAAAACATACAAATCATTATTCTGAAGGCTGCTTTATATCTATAAAGATACAGACATTAAAGCAAATGGGAAAAAAAATACAGATTATCTTGCTAAAATTATTTCTTAGATTCACAATGGAAAGTTTTAGGTTATTCTTACATATTTTGCATAATCAAAAGTTTGCAGTGTGTTTTGTTCTGCAAAACATGGCATAAAATAGCTGAGGAAAACTCTAATTTGGATGATTCTCTCTGTAGGGAATTCCAGGTCCTGCTGGTCCCATAGGTCCACCTGGTCCTCCAGGCTTACCAGTAAGTGCAAGACAAAAGAATTTTATAAAATAAACTTATAAATATACCAAGGAGTCATGAATTCTCCAGATTTTTATCTGCACTTTTGCCTTTGCCTTTTTTCTAGGGCCCTCAAGGACCAAAGGGTACCAAAGGCTCTGCTGTAAGTACTTTTGCCTTTGGATTTTCATTTTTCGGGGAAGTCCACTCAAATGCCTTGTTCCCCATTCATCTTGTTCCTTTTTTTTTAAACAGGGACCTGCTGGCCAGAAGGGTGACAGTGGTCTTCCAGGGCCTCCTGGGCCTCCGGTAAGTGCAGAATAACAAGACTGATATGCTGACATTTAGCATCCTGAGACTGCCAGTGATTTCTCTGAATTTGTAAGAAGGATGAAAAAAAAAAAAAAGACATTCTGTCAAAGTGCTGATTTTTCTAGGAAATAGCACTATGTTAGTTACATAATCAGGTCCCCATGCCAAGATTTTTCTTTTAATTGAATATAAGCATCCATTAACTATGTATTATGATAGTCTTGTTTTTGTTTTTCAAGAAAATTATATACTTTTTTATGTCACGTTTTTATGAAAGCAGTTGATTGTATGCCACAAAGATACATACATGTCTGACCACACTAGGAATAAAGACGAAAGTTTAGATACTTGGCATTTGTTTTCCTACTATATATAATGATCACCATAAAAGCAATAATGATTTGTAACATTTGTTAATGCTGACATTTTCCAGGCTTCACATAACTACTAAGTGTTAGATCCGCTTTGCTAGGGCTGCCGTAACAGGCACCACAAACAAGGTGGCTTAAATAATAGAAATGTATTATCTAACAGTTCTAGAGGCCACAAGTCCTAGATCACACTATGGGGAGCATCGGTTCCTTCTGAGAACTGTGGAGCTGAAGGTCTGTTCCATGGCCCTCTCCTTGGCTCCTAGATGGCTGTCTTCTCCTATCTTTTCCGATCATCTTCTGTCTATGTGTGTCTTTGCACCCAATTTCCTCTTTTTATAAGGATACCAGTCATATTGGAACAGGATCCACCCTGATGCCCTTATATTTACTTAACTAATTATATCTACAGCAACCCCATTTCAAAATGAGGTCTTATTCTAAGGTACGGGCGCTTAGGACTTCTGCATATGAGTTTTTGTGGGACACGATCCATACCAACATGGATTTAACTATTTGGTATAGTTCTACTCTTGCCACATATGCAAATTCAAGTCTGGCTGCATTTTTTTAAGCTTTTTAATTTATGCAGTTTTAAGCTATATTTGAAATAAGTTAATGTGTATTTTTCAAAGTTTAGTGTTTCATAATATAAATTATTATCAAGCACAATAGACAACTCATTAAGTAGCATAAGAACCCTAAAATGGTGTTTTAATCTTCAGAGACTAAAATCTAGTTGCAGAGATAGGACACATAAATGAGGACTAGTTAATAAATAAGAAGGTAATGCACATATGTCCACACAAATCTGTGCTACATTACTTATGTAGAAAAAGGTCCAGAAATCATCCGATTTGTGTGTCTACCTCAGTATCCCTACTAGATTCTTTTTAAAAGAACTTAGAGTTTACACATCGATATTTATATATGTATATGTGTATATAGTAGCAATTAGAGAAAACTAGGAAAAACATTGGAAAGCTAAACCAACTATAAATTCTTATAACAACGACATAACCAGTAATAATTATGCAGAATATTTTAGCTTCAGAAGCAATTACATGCACATTATCTCTTTCACAGGGTCCACCTGGTGAAGTCATTCAGCCTTTACCAATCTTGTCACCCAAAAAAACAAGAAGACATGCTGAAAACATGCAAGCAGATGCAGGTGATAATATTCTTGATTACTCGGATGGAATGGAGGAAATATTTGGTTCCCTCAATTCCCTGAAACAAGACATCGAACATATGAAATTTCCAATGGGTACTCAGACTAACCCAGCCCGAACTTGCAAAGACCTGCAACTCAGCCATCCTGACTTCCCAGATGGTATGTTAATAATACATGACACAGCAAATGTACTGAACCTCTCAGTTATGACGGTGCATTGTCAGCTCATTAATTCTAGTTAAATGTTTAATATAGAACCTAAATAAAACTAAAGCAAATGATTATTCATTCCTATCTTGTAGACAGAAAAGGTCATTTACACTGTGCAATTCAAGATCTCTTCAGAGAATCCTTGCCTGTTACATAAGGTTTCATTAAATTATGACAAGATCATTTTTGGATGATTATAGATAACATAAATGCATTTTCCCTGTACTATCATAGAAAGGGTTTTGTGTGTGCACGCATGTGCACATTAGCATATAATTATTTATATCCCATAACCTAACTAATTTTACATTGATATGAGTAAAGTTAACATGAGTAATAGCACAACTGAATCATATTTGACCTATCAGTTTAGCAATGATTTGGTGAACAGAATATTTAAGAATTCGGATATCTTGGGGCAAAACTTTATGTCATTGATCCACAAATAATCAGAACTATGAACAATTTACTTGTAATGATAATCAGGATAATTTAATATATCTACCATTTAACATAAACGTTTACATATCCATCCTGAGAAGGCAACAGTTTCAAGTATCCTGAGTTAGTTAATAAACTCACATAATTACTAAACTAACAAGGGGCAGATCTTTATGTGATCTTAAATCTCCCACTTGATGTGGAAATATTTTGTCACTCTTTTTACCATTGGGACAATATTATTTTGCTCTGTCAATTATATAAGAATGCTATAACTGAGATCTAAATAACTCAGTACAGAGAGAAAAGTTCAATGTGATTCAGAAACAGCCACCACCATAAAGGAAGAATGTCATAAAATCGTCTTATCTTAATCAAGCAGAGCCTGTTAAAACTAAAACACAGGTAGCTATTAAGGGTTCCATACAGACTGATATCCAAGGTCTTCAAATTTATAATATGTGCATTTGAAAAAAATATGTTTAGTTCGGTAGTGATGCAGTGATTTATAAGAATGATTCAGACTTCCGGTCTAGCTAAGATAATCATACATTATTGAAATTCAAATGTGAAGGATTACAACATGTGCTGAGTTATAAAACAACATATGATTAATTAGAACCCGAGCAGTCAAGGAAAATTTTTGTATATTTTGGAAATGGAAAGTTCACCGTGGGCTACAGTTCCCTATGGTTTCCATATAATAACTAGCATTATTAATTCTTCAATGTGTTAATTAATTGCAATTAAATATTAATTAATTAATTTAGCAGTGCCAGGCACTGTTCTTCAGACAGAGATTCATAGATGCGCAAAAGGAATAGTGCCCTTGAGCTACTATTCTCAAAATATGGAGACAGAAAAATCGTAAGTATTAATAATAACATATTATGACAGATACTGTGGAAAAAATGAGTATATAAGTAAGAGATGATTCAATTTTGGATGAATAGGACGTTAATATTTAAGGAGGTGACATTTAAGCTGAAACCTTTCAAGAGGTAGCCAATCATGCAAAGAATCAAAAGGGTATTCCGGGCAGAGGATATGGGTCTCTTGAAAGCTTTGAAGAAGACAAGATCTTGGTGTCTTCAAGGAACCGAAAGGTCTCTGTGGCTGAACGATAGTGAGCAAAGTGGAAAATGACTTAAGTGATTTGGAAGAAAGCAAAGTAGAATCAAAGGAAGCTGGTTAAGGAGCTGTTGGATTAATCTAGGCAAAAAATTGTGGTGACTTGATTCAGGGATCTGATAGTAAAAATAGGAGATGAATAAATTAGAGATAAATTGTACATGGTATCCATAGTATACTGAATTTATTGAACAAAGGTGTCTTAGTAATTAAGTTATTATTATGTTATTTGAAGAAAATTAATGACAATATTAACTGAATAAATCAAGATAAAAAATACCACAAAATTTCTAAAAACCATAATATATACCATTAAGAGTGGTTATCCTGGTTGGTAAAATCCTGGATGATTTTTAACTTTATTTTATGTATTTTTTTTTTCTGAGGATTTCAGTTGGTTCCAGATGTGAATTTATAAATGGTGCAATCAGAAAAAATGTAAATGTTTTTGTTAAATAAATATTTCAAGTGATCTGACATATAGTAGAAGCTAATTGACTATTAGAGTACTTTCCCTGTTTATATACAGTAGTAGTAAAAGATAAAGCAGATTGGTATTGGATTTTTTTTAAGATTTTATTTATTTATTTTTAAGAGAGAGAGAGAGAGAGAGATCACAAGTAGGTAGAGCATCAGGCAGAGGGAGAGGGAGAAGCAGGCTCCCCAGGACCCTGGGATCATGACCTGAGCTGAAGGCAGACACTTAACTGACTGAGCCACCCAGGTGCCCTTGGTATTGGATTTTTTTTTTTTTTAAGATTTTATTTATTTATTTGACAGAGAGAGAGGGACAGCGAGAGAGGGAACACAAGCAGGGGGAGTGGGAGAGGGAGAAGCAGGCTTCCCGCTGAGAGGGAGCCCGATGCGGTGCTCAATCCCAGGACCCTGGGATCATGACCTGAGCCCAGGGCAGACGCTTAACGACTGAGCCACCCAGGCACCCCTCGTATTGGATTTTTAAGAGTCCTAGTACTAAGTTAAGCAGTTAGAGATTTCAGAATGTTAAAATTTAAAAATCAAATTCACATAATTCAAACTAATATTTAAAATGAAGTGGCAGCATAGAAAATGGTAGGAGGGAAGCAAAGTATCATTACATGTAAATCAATGCTGTCTCTCAATAGCTGTTAGCAACAAAAACCATATTGTCAATTATTTTAAAATAATTTTGTTATTTCCACTACTGACCATTGTCACTCATCTAGCACAAAATTAATGGTCACAGTCATTCACATGATAAAATTTGTTCTGCACCATTTAGATAATGACATTAATAGCAAACTACATTTAAATATATAAAATAGACCTTCTTTTTAAGATATGAGTACATTTACTACAAGAAGTTGATGCTATAAAGTAATGCAAAAGTATGATCCCTGAGGCTAAGTAGATACTATCACCTCCATTGTTACAGATGAATAAACCAAGGAAAATATAGTGATTATTATACTCAGACGATTTAAGTAGTAAATAATACATATGAGATTTAGGGTTAAGTTTATCTGATTCCAATATACATGCAACTTATTACAATGGATAAATTGAATGTTAATATTTGAGGAGGTGACATTTAAGCTGAAACCTAAAAGTAACAGACATGCTAGGAACCAGAGTGTTCTGGGCAGAATGTATGGGCAAAGCTTTGATGCAGACAAGACAAAGGGTCACTCTTTAACTATTCAAACGCAAACCCCAATATGACCAAAAGCATAAAAGTGATTCTTGTAGGAAAAGATCCATCAGTATTAATTTTTCTTTATTTCTCTTTCCAATAAAATTTGATATTTAATGCAATCCATTTTTATATAAATGTATTTGTATATGACATATTTTTTCCTACTTCTAGGTGAATATTGGATTGATCCTAACCAAGGATGCTCAGGAGATTCCTTCAAAGTTTACTGTAATTTCACATCTGGTGGTGAGACTTGCATTTATCCAGACAAAAAATCTGAGGGAGTAAGTACCAATCTGTTTTGGTGGTGACTGTTGACAGTTCTTGCCATGTTTTTGCAATATTGAACTAAACAGGAAAATTATACTGTCATATTTTCATTTATCTGCTTTTCTTACAGGGTAATTAGAGCATTTCATTTGCATAAACATGAATAAGACACCAACGTGATGCACAGAGTTAACAAATACTTCTCTCCTTTATCTTTTACACAGATGTATTCTTTATGCACCTGCTTGTGCTCTAAAATTCTATGGCTTTTCCATGACACAGCACAGCTGATTCTCAAATTTTAGTGCATGTATAGTATTCTTCATTCCAATTACCACATGATAGAACTCACAGCTGTATATGTTCAAAATACACAATTTGTAATCTTTTACATAAAATAAGAGCACTGTCTGCCTTTGCGTGCTTTTTAAATGTTTAGTCTCTTCAAAAACATTTCTTGATTTTCACCCAGCAGTATCAATATATTTGAGTTCTATCTTTAAAGCTATAAAGACAAATGACTAATACAGGGAAAGATTTCTCACTAGCATAATTATATTCTCCAGTTTCTGGTGATAAATGTTGCCTTTGTTTGTAATCTTTTAATAAATCACATCCTTCTTAGTAAATGGTGTGGGCATACAGAGGCACAGAAAGTCCTTAAGGCAGCTAAAGTCCTTTAGTGTGGCTAGTCTCTTTAGCAGAGAAGTTAAGTTTGTGAGAAAAGGGTGGGCAGTAGGGGCAGGAGGCAAAGCAACTTCTGTTTCCCATCAAACGTGGCCAGTGGCGAAGCATAATAAAATTCCTGTAGCCCCAAACAAATGAGGGCACATGGAAAATGCCTCCCCTTACACTGATAACTCAAATTCCCTACAGCGAAGCCTTAGATACCCTTATATTTTGCTGATGTTTACAAAGCAAAACGATAAATGCAGATCTATTAAAAATTCTAAACATTCTTCCCAGAAGATGATTAGGCTTGCTTCCTGCCAATGACTTTTCCATAGCATGGCACCCTTAGTTACTGGCTGACTGCTTTCAGGATGCTTCCCTTCACTATAGAATACTGATGGTACTTGCCTTGATGGCTGATTCCAACTGGTATTATGAGGGGTTCTTTTGCAAGGGGTTTTGCCTAAGAGTCCCACCAGTGTCCCCTATAGCTCTTATTATGCCATCGGCAGGTTATTCTCCCCGACCCGCCCTTCTTTTTGAGCAATTAAAGAAAACAGCAGGAAAATGACTCAGTCTTCACTAAGTGGGAATTCACAGGATCTCTCTCAAATTTTTCTCTTTATCTCATTTTCTGTAGTTCAGGATAGACTGTTTTAAAACTTCTTTGGCATCTTAGTCTTACTGAAAATTACTGATACGTAATTTTCAGTACGTAACAATACTGCTCCTAACTTTTACCTACTTTCTAATTTTCCTGTTCCTTTGCAACAGGTAAGAATATCATCATGGCCAAAGGAGAAACCAGGAAGCTGGTTTAGTGAATTTAAGAGAGGAAAACTGGTATGTTATTACCTCAACATGAAATGGTTTGTCTTACACTTCATAAATGAAGCTCAAATTATATATCTCTAGACCCGGACTGTGAAAGTCTAAATTATACTATCCCAGATTCCATGTGTTCTCTGGCTTGCTCCATCTATATCTCTTAGACCACTGTGGTATTTTAGAAAAGTCTAAATGTTTTGTATCAAAATACATGGAAATATGCTGAACTTACCAAAATAATGTGATCAGATAAAGTATGAACTCCACTAAGTACCTGATAGACATCATAAAAATAGATTGTTAGAAATGTCAGGTATAGAGGATACATAAATTATTTTTTGTTCTCTATTTCAATAAAAACTTTTGGAATGTGAAATGTTTTTTCTGATTGCTACATGTAGATATAAAGTGAACTGACTGACCTGACCTTTTATTTGGATTAGAGCACAAGTTCACTTAGATATTTTCTTACAATGACCAGTTCACTATTAATAATTTGTTGTAGGTATTTTAAGATTTGTGCCAAAACTAAATTTATATTATAAAAGCTGTTTAAAAATACATGTGTGTTTAAAATATTAATAAGAATGTATTTTAAATGAAAGTTTCTCACTTATCCAGGTAATTATTCAATTTTTAATGTTCTTTAAAAAGCTGTTATTTTCCAACGATGGCTGTTTTATAGTTATCATCCTATGGGAACCTACACAAATTAATTAACAATTTTAGTGAAGTTCTCCAGTTCACGTAATTCTTCAGTGCAGTCTTCAAGTTACATTAGATATCCATGGGACATCTTACCAGTGTAGAAGTTAAAAAATACATACACAGAACGGTGTGTGTGGTATTATTTTTTGTTGTTTTGGTTTGTTTTCCTTCGTGTGCATTTCCCAAGTGGCCTTTTTTTCTTCAACCAAACAAGGTTCCTCACTATCTAAGCTATTAATCAGTAAGGATTAAGTAAATTCAACAATAAGGAAGAAAGTCATAGATAACTGCCTCTACATCAGGTAAATCTATAGTCTAGTTAAATTTCCTACTCCGTTTTTAAAAAAATCTAGGTTTATATGTTTCAGCTGACCCCAGTATTACAATTATACCCAATAAAACAATTTATGAATTTAATAAAGAGTTTTAGTAATTTTCAATTATCTTCCTGCTCTAAATACAAAATAAGTATTTACTAGCTTTGCACAGTGGCAGTATCATAGCCAATGAGGTTTATCCAAGGCGCGATTATTGCTAATTGAAAACTTTTCACAAAATAAGTATTTACTGACTCAACAAATACTCACTTGTGTCACCTGGGGCATTATGTTTGGTGACACAGTGGTGAGTAAGTACATCATCTAAGAATGAACAAACAGGCAGGTCTGTGCAGTAAATAGAAGACCAAACACCTTAGAAAACTATGGCCCCAAAATAAAAACGGCAGGAACATGTTTAAAATTTTGGGCCAAGTGGATATCCTATGAAGTTTTTTAAAGAAGTAGGTGAGATTAAAAAAAAACATTAAGGGGTGCCTGGGTGGCTCAGTCGGTTAAATGAGGACTCTTCCTTTCAGCTCAGGTCAAGATCTCAGGGTCCAGAGATCTAGCTACCTTGTGCTCTGTGCTCAGCAGAGGTGGGAGTCTGCTGGAGATTATTTCTCCCTCCCTCCCCTTCCCCCTCTGCTCCTCCCCCCCTCACGTGCACTCTCTCTAAGAAAAAAATTAAAATAGGTAACCTTTGCATTGCACCAAGATTCCTCAGTACCCATTGCTTCACTATTTTTTTTTTAAAGATTTGATTTATTTATTTGACATAGAGAGGGAATACAAGCAGGGGGAGTGGGAGAGGGAGAAGCAGGCTTCCTGCCTAGCAGGGAATCCTATGTGGGGCTCGATCCCAGGATCCTGGGATCATCACCTGAGCCAAAGGCAGATGTTTAACGACTGAACCACCCAGGAGCCCCTGTTTCACTATTTAAAAAGATACAGAAACATAATGAAAGATACTTCATAATCTATAATTTAAATTTATTTAAATCATTAATTTAAAAAGATACACAAATAAAATGAAAGATCTCTTGGAGACAAAAGCACTTTTTTGGAAATTTTTAATGGGTAGGACAATGAAGCATAGAAATAAAGTGATTTTTTTCAAAGATAAGTAGTGCTTTCAGTAACTCGGGTGGGCGTACAATAGCGATTTCATAAAATCCCGTCTCTGGGTCTTCTGACCCTCCGTGCCCACTTTCTTTCCCTAAGTGAAAATGTGCCTATGGATTCATCCATGTGCTTCTGGGATCACAGTTCACTGTCAACAGTGATTTTTATCCTTTTATAACATGAAAGAGTAAAAGAATCTTTACGTGTCTTTTTTATTCTTTTATTCCCAGCTTTCCTATTTAGATGTTGAAGGAAATTCCATTAATATGGTGCAAATGACATTCCTGAAACTGCTGACTGCCTCCGCCCGGCAAAACTTCACCTACACCTGTCATCAGTCAGCCGCCTGGTACGATGTGTCAGCGGGAAGTTACGACAAGGCACTTCGGTTCCTGGGATCAAATGATGAGGAGATGTCCTATGACAACAACCCTTACATCAAAGCACTGTATGATGGCTGCGCAGTAAGTATCCTGGCTTTTGCCTTCTTTCTCAGGGTGAGAGGCAGTGGGTGACCACCTCAGTCTGGCCCTAAGCCAGGTTGCTCTCGTGGAATGGATGGCAACTGTTATTAAGATCTGATGCTTAACACTGGCACTAAAATACAGTATCTTAGAAGCCATGGATATTCACACACAGGCACACACACACACTCATGCACACACACACACACACACACACACTCATGCACACACGCACTCTGAAACATACATATAGACACATATTCTAAAAGCCGTAACAGAAGGTAATCTTAGATCACATGCTATTTCTATGGACTTATTCCTGATACTGGAATACTATTGTAGCTAGTTATTCTTGAAATGAAAAAAATAAATCAAAAACTTTATTTCATTTGTCTCCTTCATCCATGATTCTAAAATGACAGATAAAGGAATCAGCATTATACCATTTATACCATAGAGAAGTCTTACCCTTGTGTTTTGTTTGTAAGGAGCTTGTCTGTTGGTTCTGTATTATACAAGTTTAGGCAGTTATTATCATTTTTTGTTATTTCTATTCTCTGGAACTATCCTTTTCACACAAATGGGAATTCTATTTAAGAAAATGACCCAGAGAGCACACTAAAAAAAGTCATTGTTGTAGCTGATGACTGAAGAACTCACAGTTACAAAGAAATAGGCCCATGCCTTCAAGAAGTGAGTAGGGTACCCACAGATCAAAGAAGAGAAAATAAAACATATTAAAAGTAGCAAGTGTTTGGATTTCCCAATAGTTATGTACTGATAATCATTCACAAAATTAATATATAGCAGCAGAAATGCTTTGACTTTTGACCTTGTGCACTATAATTTCTATACTGTATCTTAAGAAACCTTGAATATTTATATAGTATGATTACAATGGTAAGAATATATTATTATGAAGGAGCCCGACCCAATTTTAGCATCAGTTTTCATATTAAACTGTATTTATCAATTCAATAAGATTCTTTTCAACTGTGCAATGTATCCAAATATTATAGTTGGATAATAACAGCTAAATATTAAGCATTCAAAATTTAAAACTACATAGGACATCAGTGATGACAACAAGAGTTAATTGCACGTAGATAATGGCAAATTTGTTTCTTACTCTCTTCTTTCATACCTCCTCACCTCCACTCAGAGGCTTAAGAAAAAAATAACATATAAAACTATGAAATGATTGTGTAACTTTGTATTTCTGTTCAATTTTACAGTCCAGAAAAGGCTATGAAAAAACTGTGATTGAAATCAATACACCGAAAATTGATCAAGTACCTATCGTTGATGTAATGATCAATGACTTTGGTGATCAGAATCAGAAGTTTGGATTTGAAGTTGGTCCTGTTTGTTTCCTTGGCTAAGATTAGGACAAAGAACATATGAAATCAACAGAAAAAAATACCTTGGTGCCACCAACCCATTTTATGCCACATGCAAGTTTTTGAATAAGGATGGTATATAGAAAACAACTTGCTACATATATATGTACTGATTAGAAATACCGATGCCCTTGCAGGGGCAGAATCTTTACATGACAAAAGCTTCGAAAATCATAAAAATACAAGATAGTGTGGCTGAGATGGAAACAGGCCTTATTCTTGATTCCCAATTTTCATCTCTCCTTTTCCTATTTGGATTTCTTTGGTGCTGTAGAAAAAAGAAGAGAACAATATATATTCATAAAAGATATGGTGCTCATTCCCATCCATCAAGGATGTGCTAAAACAGTGTGTTTAATAAATTGTAATTATTTTATGTACAGTTCTATACTGTTATCTATGTGTCCATTTCCAAAACTTGCACGTGTCTCTAAATTCCATCTGACTCTAATTTTATGAGAATTGCAGAACTATGATGGCAATAAATATATGTATTATGAAAAAATAAAGTTGTATTTCTGATGACTCTAATTCCCTCTCTTTGATTAATAATAAAATGCCTTTGTATATATTGATGTTGAAGAGTTCAATTATTTGATGTCGCCAACAAATTTCTCAGAGGGGCAAAAACCTAGAAGACTCTCGGAAGCACACTTGGATCAACTCTCCTCTACTGACAGTAACTTTGCTGAATTTCAGCCAAAAATATCATGCATTTTGATGCTTTATTCAATGCTATACCTCAGCCTTTTTCTTTTCAGAGTCCAGGATTTCCCAGAATCCTTGTGTATATGGAAAATAAGCAAGTTTATATTTTTGGACAGGAAAATGTGTATGAGAATCTATTTAACAAACGGATGTCTCCATCAAGCAAACAATCAGATGTACAATTTTTTTACTACCTTATCTCATCTCATTGCTTTCAGTGTGCTTCAGTCATGCAGATTAATATTAAAAGATGGGAACTAAGCAATTATTTATGAATTTGTTCAATATTATAATTTTTAATCGACCAACTTCTTGAATTTGATTCCAAGTTGCTTATTATAATAATCTTCAAATATTATTTTACCTGCACCTGCCCAAAAAATACTATTTCTTTTCTTTCAAAATAATAACATACATTATTTGACTTGCCTAATTCTTAAACAGCATATGGGTGGATTGTTACTAACAGTGCTTGTTTTAAAAGTCATACTTATTAAAGCAATCAAAACATTTTTTTTTTCCACTAAGGTATTTTCTTCCAGGTAGCTTGCTATAGCAGTAAAATTTTAAAGTTACAAATTGAACTTTGTATCTATTTTAAGTAATATATGTAAGACTTGAAAATAAATGTTTTATTTCTTATATGAAGTGTTAAATTAATTGATACCAGATTTCACTGGAACATTTTCAACTGATAATTTATCACAAAAGAGCATACCTGTAATACTGGAATTAAAACGTGAACACTTGTCATTCAGAAGTTCTTTTATTTTTGAAATCAAGTTTGTAAATGTCCTTTCAAGAAGGGCGATATGAATCGTATAAATAAACTCAAGTCTTGTCTACCTGGATTGGTCATTCTCTTTCTTAAATAGGTTCCAAATTACTCTCTATTGCAGAAAAGGCTTTTGATTCTGTTTCTTGACCATCCAGATTAGAATCGTTTATACTTTTGGAAAAGAATATTTTCCTTCAGAGATAAGTTGTTTAAATTCTCCACATGTCTAAAATAAAAACACCACATGGTAATACTCTATTTACAAAATTAAGGTAGGCTATACTTAAAATTTCAGAAAGATATTTTTCATAATTAAACATTTTGCAAAGTCTCAAACATATGTTCACAATTTCAGCACTAGAAATATTTCCAGAACTTTTACATAGTCTCTAAATTATACATAAAGTAATATTTTTTATCAAGAGAAATTCCATACGTCAGCCAATTTAATGAATATATAGCAATAAGAGAGAATATTTTGCATATTGACCTGCCCTGGGGAAGCTGTATTATTTGCCCATTTAAACAAAACAGTCTCAAATTTGGCACTCAATAGTATTAATGAATAAATAACTGAACTGCCTATCCTTTTTTATTCCTTGCACATATGGATATGGTCTTCTTTATTGCTTTGGATTTTTTTCTCTCCCTTATACCTGATTTAATCTGAACAAAAAGAAGCTCAGTGGAAAAGAAAAAGCATATTATATGACATTCCAGTCTTGGCCCAAGCATGTATAAACTCTGGAGAATAATGTTGATCCTGGATAGATCCTGGCATGGATGGATCCTGGGCCTGATGCACACAAAATTTGGCTTTACTCTTAAAAAAAAAAAATTACAAATACAAAAAAATTACAGAATTTATAATTTTAAATGAATGAAGGTCTTACAACAAATTACTAATTATAAAAACGGACCCATAACAAAAGTATCAGACAATCGGGAAAAAAAATCAATGTTTTCTTTAATTCTCTGAAGTACGTTTGTAATACTTTTATTCTATGTGTTTGTTTATTTTTGGCTTCAATCTCTGAGTGCCTCTTCATATGAGAATTTTATAATTTAATTTCTAGTAGAAAGAATAAGTTTTTCTAACATGTTCTTATCAACATTATGTTGACAAGAAACATAATCGCTTAGAGCTGTTTCTTTCAATTTCACTTCTTGTTATTGGTAAGTATTTTAAAAATTTTGGGTTATTTTAAATTTAGGAAAAGCTCTATACATTTATTTCATATATGTACTATAAATTTGTGAGAATTTTTCACAGGCTAGCTTCTGATTTCTCTACATTTTATACCTTGTTTTCTTTCCACTACCAATAGATTTCAGGCTCTGGGCACCGTAAGACAGATGCATGCCATGATACAAACTCTGTCTTCCTACTTTTTATGTTATAACACAGTGGGTGATAGGATTATTCCATAAAGCTATTCCTACACTAGGATTACTGGCAATAAGTTTCCATAAATATGAACTGTAAGCCATATAATTATACCTCACCATGTAAACCTAGCCTATAAATCCTGAATAAATGAGTCCTTAATTGGAATTCCTCCTTGCTGCCTCTTTCCACACCATCCAACACAAGAAAAAAATGCCAAAGAGAAGTTGGAGTGGAAAGATAATATTTTTAACAGATCATAGTGAAAGGATCTTACTTGGGCAAATTTTACCAATTGTATGACTATGAGAACGTATTTCTAGCAGATCTCTCAAGGGCTTAGATGGTGTCCATGAAAGACAATGATCCTGAAGCTTAGTCCTCTATGCTGAGTAATTGTGACAGAAGTGAATTAATGAAGGGCTTAGCACACTGATACACACCAAGAGCTAAATAAATAGTTGCTACTGCTCTGGACTTCCCACCGCTACTATAATCACCCTAGCATAAGTTCCTTTCTAAATCATAGCTAAGAACACGTGTGCTATTTACTTATAAAGATTTAATTTTAAAAATGTAAAACATTATACAAATTGCATGATCACAGAAGTCCAAAGTAGCAAATAGGATCCCATAAAATCCAAGCTTTACAAATGGGTCAGAAACGGTACAAAACAGGAGGAGCTGCATAAGCCATGTAAATACCCAGGAACGGCACACCCATCAGACACAGCTTCTCAAATCCTCTTTTCCCAGCATGTGTTTTGCTCTCCTGAAGGATGAGTTGAGTAGGCTTTAGAGTCTCTCAAATTTTACCCATTGCTAGGCCTCTATGGATGGAATGGTCATATAACTAATAATTCTTCATGCAGCTGCCCCTCAGAGATCCAGAGATGACAGGATTATTTACAATTGAAAATCTTGCAGAAGTGTATCCTGCTAGAAGCATTCCATGCTCAGAATCAATACATAGCAACACTTGCAGGATCCCCATTTACCTTCTAGCTAGTAAATCCATAGTCAATATAAGGAGATTGGTCAGGATCAAAGCAGAGGTAGAAAAGAGTTACAGAACCACTGTTAATGCTTTCTTTCTAAAAATATAAATTGAGGGGCACCTGGGTGGGTCAGTCGGTGAAGCATCTGCCTTCGGCTCAGGTCATGATCCTGGGGTCCTGGGATGGAGCCCCGCGTTGGGCTTCCAGCTGAGCGGGGAGTCCACTTCTCCCTCTCCCTCTGCCTCTCCCACCCTGCTCATGCTCTCTCTCTCAAATGAATAAATAAAACCTTTTAAAAAAAGTAAATTGAAATAACATCAGAAATGTTTTATGTAACAACTAAGACTTATTTTATAATAACCTAATGATGGTATTTCTACCTAAAATACTATGTATATGAAGTTACACAAAAAACACTGAGGAATACATTCCTATTTTTAAATTACCTATATATGTCTATGAAGAAATAAAGAAGTAGGCCTTTTTTTTCCATAATGGAAAGATTTTGAAGAGCAAACCGTATGTCCTAGTAGCAGATCTTATTCTAGGGACAACCTAGGGCACGAAGTAAGCTGAGTCTTCAAGCTTGATTCACCATCACTTTAGGGTCTCAGGTATAAATAAAATGTCTGCCTGCTATTTTTCATCTCACTGAGGGAAATGAGTAGGTCCAAGGCAAAAAGACACTTTCTCCTGAAGCAACATACACTTCTGTGCCCACCCTATGTGAGATGACCAGACTAAATTAAGTGAAACGAATACATGCTCTAAGAAAGAGATGGATTCGCAGGTCCCTCAGACCAACATGGTGGAAAGGTCTGTGTAACCAATTCTTTAATGACACGAGTTTTGGCATCTTATCTATTTCAGGAAAATGAAATTACTGAGTAAAAATAATCATAGCTAATATTCTATAAAGTAAAATGTAATTTAAAAACCCTGAATTGTATTTTTATGTAAGTAAAATTTATTAGCTATATAGAAACAAAGTTTGCATACTAGATAAATTATTACCTAGTTATTTCCACATAGCTGTATAGATTTTTACCTCACTACTGAGAAAAATAAGAGTGGAAAAAGAAAACCAGTGATAACAATAATAAACCCTAAATGTATTAACTATTTAACTAAAAGTAGAAAATAGATATGACTAGGTAAGTTAATATTTTATTTTAGATTTTTGGTGAAAGAGTTCAAAATCTTACCAGATTTTTTTTCTCTGTGCAGGGGCCTCCCCTCCCCAAACTTCCAGACCCTACCACCCCCACTTTGGCCCTTCAACCCCCAACCCAGGAATAGAGTGGGAGAGGGAAGGGAGAACATGACAGGGTAGGAGGGAGGTAGCCAAGTAGGGGTAGAGGGGTAGAATTTGTAAGTAGATATTTTCTAAAGATAGAGTCAAGTGGTTTTGAACCATGAAATACTGATATCAGAAATCTTGAGTCATTTAATTATCAATTAATCGATGAACAAGTATATAATTTAGCATCATGATGGAGACAGGTCTTTATCAAAGATATATATATATCAACTTTACAAAAGAATAATGTCATAAAGTGTCTGCACTATATCCTTATTTATAGTTTAATAAGAGAAAGAAAACCATCACATCTAAAAGAACAGTTTATTATCAAGGTTCTGACTATAAAGAGATGTTTGGAGAACTTGAAGGAACAATAAATGTTGGTTTGTAAGTGTGCTTCATGAGAAAGATGGTAGGTCCACAAAATGTCTGTAGAGTCTGGATGTGTGTGTCTGAGGGAGAAAAGGAAGACCACTTTATGGAGGAAACCCAGGAGAGAATTCCAGAAGCATATGTGAGTGTGGAACATGAAGAGAACAAGGAGTCTGATACAGCCCCAATGGTGTGGTGTAACGTCAAGTCCTATATTTTGGGTTGGGTTATAATGGCTTGAAAATCATACAAAAGAGTCCGGATATTATGCAGTAGGTAATAAAGAAGGAATGCTGGTTGTTGAGTAAGGCAAAGTCATAATGAAAGTAATGTTGAGAATGACTATTTTGGCAGTTTCTCAGAACTGCCTAGTGGGCATCTTATGCTGGATGGATCTATAAGCTGGGTCAGATGATAGGGACCCAGTGCCATAAGGCTGTTGATGAAATTTAAGTGAGCAATAATAAGGATTTGGATTACAGTAATAACACCTGCATGACTTAAAAGGAAGGACCAGTATAAAATAATCGGAAAGAAGAAATTACTATATTTTATCATTTAAAAATATTCTACAGCCATTTACTGGATACATCTTAAAATAAGCTATACTTGCCTAACCTTTAAGAACATAAGTCATAAAATCAGAGAAAAGTTATATTTACTAAAATCTGAAGAGCTAATGGGTCCCAGGGAAACAAATGACATCTGGCACAGCGCTATCAATTGGCTTTCTATCTCCTATCGTATCTCATATAGTATTGCAGAATACATGTGAAAACAACTTGTTATTGCTTAAACAATACATGATTACATCACTACGCCAAGCACCTGTCTCCTACATAAATAAAAGTTCATGTACATTATCAACCACAGAAAACATACATTTACAGAGAAATCAACTGCTAAAACTTATTATATAGTTGTGTCTTCTGATGTTGAAATTTTCATAAGTAAAAATTGGGACGTAAAGAATAAGCAAATATATGGAAATAATTATATATAATTTATATGAAAAATATTATCTAGCTGTAAAAAGATCATGGCATTGTAGGCACACAATATATATTTAAACATGTAAATAGACAAATGAAGAAATCATATCTATATGTCCTCTGTTGCCTGACCTTTAAGATGGAACTTTTTTTTTAAGATTTTATTTATTTATTTGAGAAAGAGAGAGAGAGCATGAGAGGAGGGAGGATCAGAGGGAGAGGAACAAGGAGACTCCCCACTGAGCAGGAAGCCCGATATGGGGCTTGATCCCAGGACCCCGAACCCTGGACCTCGATCCCAGGACCTGAGCTGAAGGCAGACCCTTCATCGACTGAGCCACCCAGGTGCCCCCATTTCTAAATTAAAAAAAAAAAATCGAAGAGCCTAGAACGCATCAACTTTGATAGATGGTTTTTCCTACATTGGAGGTAAATGGAGCTTCTGCTCTTTCTGTGTTTCTTCTTTTAACCATCACATATTGGGAACAAGTTGCACAGATACCCTGGTCCTGTCATCAGGAAAAGGCATGGCAATTAGTTATTTTCACATGAAATTCTCATTTTTAACAAAAAGGAAAGATGAATCATAGACACCAAAATTAAAAACAGAAGATCTTCAGGCTAATTCTAGTGACTTCATTCAAATAGAGCATGTGGAGGCAGGCTCGGTGCTAGGTTAATATGTACCCTGGCATCTGTTACTAAGGATTTAAGGCTTCTCAGCAAGAATCCTTCACAGTGATGCAAATCTGTATCTGTCATATGCATCGTCATCTGAAACACTAGGCTTCCTGATACCTCCACATTGTTGCCACCATTAAGCAACACGTCTGTTAAACAAAAGTGAAGCTGATATACAGACGTAGACCTTCAAAGAATCCCAGGAACTGAAGAATCAAAGGGAAACAAAGAAGACATCATTTGTTCTTTATCTGTTCTTCTTCACTCACTAATTTTTACCTAAGTGTAATGTTTTCTCTTATATATTTTTTTTAAGATTTGTATTTATTTATTTGAGAGAGAGCATGAGCGGTGGGGGGGGGCAGGGTGGAGGCACAGAGGGACGGGAGGGAGAAGCAAACTCCCCACTGAGCAGGGGGGTTCCAACGTAGGGCTGGGCTCCATCCCAGGACCCTGGGATCATGACCTGAGCTTTTGCAGACGTTAACCGACTGAACCACCCAGGCGCCCCTAATGTCTTCTCTTTTAATGAATGCTTTGTCTGAGAAGAGTTCTTTATGAGCAAATTAACATTTTCTAAGGAAATTTGGTGAAGGAAAGTTTACATTATACACATTAACATAGACCTATGTAAAATAAAATTAACTAATCATCTGATGAGAGATGTTTTTAAATAACCCAAGATTGCCATTCTTCTGTCCTCGACAAATATATTCATGACCATTAAGCTATCGAATATTCAAAATTTTATCTTCACTTCTTGTCAGAACAAAGAATAAGTCATGTCTTCATTGTTGTTATCTATGGGGGTGTGCTTCCCATGCTTGTCTTGAAAGATCCCTCCTTCCTAGGATGGCACATCCTTTGAAATGAGGATGCAGATTAGATTAGAAGACGGGTATAAAGAAGCACTATGAGTTTGGCAGCTGGACAGCAGAACTGTTTCATCTGGCTTTATCTTTGTACATGCTCTGGGACTGGAGCATGTGGAAATCTTACAAACTGAAAGACCTAAGGTTTCTTATGCAACCTCTTAGCTGTTGCCATAACAAAAAGTCAAGCTTCCCTCTCAAGAAGCAGGATATCTTTGGTGTTTATATTTTAAACCCATCATCCCCACCAAAGACTTTATTTTTGTGAAATGTTTAACAGTGGCCATATATTTGATAGAGTTTACCATTTTTAGAACCCCAAAATGACTAGGTTTATCTTGACAAACTGTTGAAAGAAATAGCTTAAGGAAAGTTCTCATTTGAGCCACAGAAAATCACTTTAGAACTATGTTTAAAGGAAATGGCAAAAGTTTATCTAAGTATTCGGCAGAAAGTCAAATAAAATTCCTTAATTCTTCCTCTCATTGTTTTTTTTATTCACAAACCTGGCCAGTTTTCTCCTCAAAACGTTTTTCATGACTCCCTTACCTACACAACTATTACCAGTATCCTAGTCTGAGCTCCTTCTTAGATCCGTTCCCTAAATTTTACTCTTTATTCTAATTGCCCATCTCTACTTATTAAGTATTTATTATTGCTCATGAGTCTATAGGTTAGATGGGAGGAGTTTCTGGCCTGCTAGATCTGGCTAGGTTGATCTTGCTTGCTTGTGGTCATGCATGTGTCTGTAGGCAACTAAATGGTCTTCTGAGGGCTAGTGATCAAAAATGACCTTGTTGGGGTGCCTGGGTGGCTCAGTCGTTAAGCGCCTGCCTTCAGCTCAGGTCATGATCCCAGCATTCTGGGATCGAGCCCCGCATCGGGCTCCCCGCTTGGCGGGAAGCCTGCCTCTCTGCCCTCCACTCCCCCTGCCTGTGCTCCTCTCTCACTGTGTCTCTCTCTGTCAAATAAATAAATAAAATCTTTAAAAAAAAAATGACCTTGTCTGTGGTAGGCTTCCTTCACATGATATCTTATCCTCTAGTAGACTCTACTAGGCTTCTTCACAGGTGATCACAAGGGAGAGATAGAGACAGAGGGACAGAGAGAGACAGAGAGAGAGAAAGAAAACACAACCATTAATTTGAGGCCAGGGTCAAAACTTCTATGGTATCAGTTGGGCCACATTCCATTAGTGAAAGTAAATCACAGACCAGCATATTCATTGCAAAGAGAAAATAGTCTTTATCTCCTAATGGGAGGACCTGCACAATTACATAAGAAAGTTCATGAATGTGGGAAAGAGTACAAGATTGTGAAGATTTCTGCATTCTACCACAATCACTGTCAATCTACTGCTCAAAAACTTTCAGTGACTTCCTATTTCATAACTGATCAATTGTAAACTCTGCTCCCAAGATTTCAAATACACTATGTGCTTCCTTTTAGCCTAACCTTCATTTCCCACCTAACTTAACCTTCTTTTCTATTTTTCTTCAACATGCTTTCTCCATCTACGCCAGCTCATCTAGTCACTGTGACATGAATATGTCTTGCACTTTTAATCATTCATACTTCTGTGCTCTCACCCCTTCCTCCTACCTTATATGCTATTTTCCATCTCTTATACTTCTCTAAATTCTATTTTATTAAAGTCCAGCTTTTTGTTTTTACTGTTTGTTGTTATCAGAGTCTCAGATGTTTCCTGATTACTCCAGTGCACATTGCTATTTTTATTTATTTTTTATTTTTGAATTCCTAGAACATACACATACTTTCCACACAATTTTAGCCCCGGTTACATAGTTCTTTGTATCATACACTTCTTCTTAATGAGTGTTGGTTTGGTCTACGCCACAGGAGTATGAAATGCATATTCCTTAGAGTCTAAAAATTAGTTCTAATCATATGATAGGTATGTTATGGGTTGAATCGTGTCCTCCAAAAATTCATACCTTGGACTCCTGACTCCCAGTTCGTTAGAATGTGATCCTATTTGGAGATAAGGTCTTTACAGAGGTAATCAAGTTGTGAAATGAAGCTATTAGGGTGGGCCTTAATCTAATATCACCGTTGCCCTTATAAAAAGGAGAAACTTGGACACAGAGATGACAAATACAGAGGAAAGACAATGTGAAAGAGACACAGAGGAGAAGACAGCCCTGTATCTACAAGCCAAGGTGGGAGGCCTGGAACAGATTCTTCCCTCCTAGCTATCAGAAGGAATCCCACCTGGATTTTGGACTTCTCTTCTGTTATTTATACTACTTAGTTGGTGGCACTTTGTTAAAACAGGCTTAGGAAACTAAAATGAGTTATTAAATAAATAGCCTGTCTGATTAATCTGATGAAAGGCTCATAAGTATAAACTACTAGTTCTATGTTCTTCGACAAGAGACAATTTGACTGAATTCCTAGGACCTTAACATTTCTGAATCAGACATTCACAATACACAAAACAAGGGATTTTGTTTTCAGAGTGCATCATCTAATATTAAACTTTTGATTGTTAAACTAAATTCGGGACGCCTGGGTGGCTCAGTTGGTTAAGCGGCTGCCTTCGGCCCGGGTCATGATCCCAGGGTCCTGGGATCGAGTTCCGCATCGGGCTCCTTGCTCAGCAGGGAGCCTGCTTCTCTCTCGCTCTCTCCCTCTGCTTGTGCTCTGTCAAATAAATAATAAAAATCTTAAAAAAACAAAAGAAAACAAAAAAAACCCTAAATTCTCTACCTTATATTTTAGAGATGAGAAGAAACACCTATACATGGAAAGAGCAATGATGACCAACAAGTATGCATTGGGAAAGTAAAGTGGGCTGTTTTACTCTGTGCAACTATAAAATAATAACAGAATCTGAATGTTTTTAAGCTGTATGAAATTAAAAATTGAATATGAATAAGGTTATATGAACGTGGAATAGATTCGGCTGAGACATACACTACTTCTTTCTTCTCATGGGGATACAGGGAATGAGACTGACGTAACCTCTTGCCTTTGAGACCTTAAAGGATGCCATATATTATCAAAATTAAATATTGATAATATTGATAATAATAATAATGGGTAATTAATTTTGTGATAGGCAAAATGTAGGGAGGAGAGGTCATCTGTGGCAGGGGTTCTAACCCTGATTAGGAACCCAGGAAAGTATCTGTGAGTAAATGAGACCCGAAGAATGTATAGAAATTGCCCATCTCAATGGCAGTGACAGAGAGAAAGTGTGTTACCTAAAGGAAATTATATCATGAATCCGGGCAAAAAAGAAAAATCTTGGAAGACCAAAACACCTGAGCATTATTCTTTTTCTTTTGGAGTATGGTTGAACTGATTTCTGTTTCTTTCTCCTTTTCCCACACCATCCAGTTCTTCCGTGTGGTTCTACAACTTCCTGCGAGAGGGCCGCACCTCACGCAGGCTGCTGCAGAGCCTGGACCCACCCACTAGAAACGCGGACTAAAAGAGTAAGACATGCCTCAGAGACTTGCTGGAACTTCTGCAGTGAGGAGAAACACGGGTCTGACCACCCAAATTGAAAATCCAACCCAGTACTTCAGAGATAAAACGATACCAAAAATAGGAACAAGCAATCATCAAGAGAACGATTGAAAGCACCTGCTGATGATTTCGTCTCAGAGCCTAACTCAGGCAGAAGAAAATTCAATAGTGTTCAATGAAGTACATAAAGTATTGAGGAAAATAAAATCCTGGTGCCTAAGAGAACAGTAGTATTGATGTCTGCGGCTCCGTGACAGCTGCGCAGAGGAGGCTGCAGAGCTGTGTACCAGCTTGCGGCGTCATAAACTATTCAATATGGACAGACTCATCCCCAGGACAGAGCGATCTGGGCAGTTATCCCGTGTCCTGTCCTTGGGAGGAGCCCTGCTCTACTGCCCCCAGTCCGCTGGGCAGTGATTCTTTGAGCCGGGGGGACGGGGGGTGGCGGGGCTGTTTGGCAGACGGAGCTCAAAAAGGACCTACTCCAGGATTCCACCATAAGCAGGACTTAAATTGGCCTGATCTCCAGAGGTAGCTAAGGGATATTAACAGGAGCCACCAGGAGAACAATTCGAAGACTAACTAACCCCTAGTACCCCTGGGAGAAATCATTAAAGCGATCATGGTAGAAGTCCTCAACTGGGGGCCAAAGAGCCAAATCTGGCCTTGAGACCTGTGTTGTTGTTTGGCCTGAATAACACTGGCTCACACCCATCCTTTTTAATTTTTTTTTAAATTTGTTGCTAACCTTTAGAAACTGGAATTTCTGTATGCTCTTGAAAATGTAGAGGATCTGACAAAATGCGCCTAAGTATCAACTGTCTTTTCGATGGGGGCACACATTCTCTGATTTGCTAGGATACTACATTGTTTTGCTTCTATCTCATTCGCTTCGTGTGGGCTGGCCCTCCTAGACATTTGAGTCCTAAACCTACTACCGATAATTTGAACAAGAAGAGGCAAAACAGGATGGAGATTAGGAAATATTGACCAGAGAGGGACTTCATTGTCCAGACAAGAAGCAAAGGCCTAACACAGTTATATTAATTAATTCAGGAGAAATTGGAAAGTTTACTCAGATATCAAGGAAAGGGAATCAGATCTCATGAGAGGTAAGACATAAGGCAAGGAGATAAAATGGGCTATACTGTGGGATGATCTATACTCTTTCAACCAGAATGAAGGCATCCAAGAACCTAGAAAGAGCCTATCAAAGTAAAAGGCTCTGCATTAGTCAGCTCCAGCTACCCCACCAGAATACCATAGACTGTGTGACTTAAACAACTGAAATTTATTTTCTCACAGCTCTGGAGGCAGGAAGTCTAAGATCAGGTTGCCATCTTGGTTGGTTTCTGGTGAGGGCCTTCTTTCTGGCTTGCTGCCTCCTCACTGGGCCCTTACATGCTGAAGCTCTCAGGTGTCTCTCTTTTTAAAAATATTTTAATTATTTATTTGAGAGAGAGAGATCGTGCACGAGAGGGAGACAGAAAGATAGAAGCACGAGCAGTGAGGAGGGGTAGAGGGATGGGGAGAAGCCGACTCTCCGCTGAGCAGGGAGCCCAACGCTGGGCTCCATCCCAGGACCCCAGAATCATGAGCAGAGTGGAAGGCAGACACTTAAGGGATGGAGCCACCCAGGCGCCCTCTGGTGTCTCTTCTTATTAGGGCAGTAACCCTATCATGAGGGCCCCATCTTCATGACCTCAGCACTCCTTAGCTGCCTCTCAAACGTTCCATTCCCAAATACATATTGGGGGGTTGAGACTTCAACATATGAATTTAGAGAGTGGGCCATTCAGTTGATAATAGTCTCCATCAAAGCTACCCTTACAAAGTTATCTTCTCCTGCTTGACCCCACACGATAATGGCATTATAATGAAAACTGTATTAGGGTTCTCTAGAGGAATAGAACCAGAAGAACCATTGGCATAAGTTCTAGTCCAAGTCCAAAGGTTTGAGAAGCATGAGTTTAGGTGGTCTTAAGTCCTACTCCAAGGCCAAGAGATCAGTGTTTCAGCTCATGCAGTCAGGCAAAGAGAAAGAATTCTTCCTTCCCTGCTTTCTTGTTCTATTCAGACCCTCAACAGATCGAATGAAGTCAATCCACATTGCGGAAGTCAATCTGCTTTCCTCAGTCTACTGCCTATTCAAATATTAATCTCTTCCAGAAATATCCTCACAGATACACCCAGAAATAATGCTTAACCAGATATCTGGGCACCCGTGATCTAGTCAAACTGACATATAAAATTAAGCATTATAAAAACCTATTTTGCAAATGAAGTGGTCAGTAATTTAAGATTGGGCCATCCCTAGTTTATTTACCTCTGCATTAAGTATCTGAAGAAGACTTTGGAGAGTTTCTGCCAGAGACAAAGAACAATATCATGAAGGAGAAAATATGACTTTCACACATAAGGGGTAACCTGAGTGTCTGTCCTTCAGAGGGTTTTGTGAGACTGCTGAATGGCTGTTACTCTTTCAGACTCAGATAAAATCAGTTTAAATAAAAAAAATCACTGCTGTTTATAAAGAAACTTAAGAAATCTAAAACTCTGGACTAGGAAAAAAAAATATCCTCTCAGGGGTTCCTGTGTAAGAATTTGGAACAATCTAGATATAACTGCCTGGACTACTCTCTGCCTTCAGCTCAGGTCATAATCCTAGGGTCCTGGGATTGAGCCCATATCAGATTCCCTGCTCAGCGGGGAGCCTGCTTCTCCCTCTCCCTCTGCCACTCCCCCTGCTTATGCACTCTCTCTCTTTCTGTCAAATAAATAAATAAGATCTTTAAAAAAACAAAAAAAAACCCCTCCATTGACCACTGACTGGCATGGAGTATTATGCACCTGGGTTGGAACCATGATCTGCAAGACCACCTGTGCTGAACATCTGAAAGGGGCACATCATGCAGTCTATTATATTTTTACTTTATTTTGCTTTTTTTTTTTTTACCATGTCTTCCCTAAAAATTTCTTGAGGAAAAGAAAAAGTTAAAGATGGAAATTAAACAGCAAAATTTTCTAAAACTCCTCCTGAGTTTACAATTTGGAATGACTTGTGAACTACTGGGAAGATGGAGTAGAGCTACTTTTTCCTATTGCTCCCAAGCACAACTGAAAAACCCTATACATTTTAGGTAAAGCAAATATAAGGAGATTCTGAAAGGTCAAAAGAAGAGAGCAGATCATCTAGGGGGGGACACCTTGTTACAGGGATAGGGAAATCAGGATCCCCTCCCTCTCAGTCTCCACTGATATGGCGAAGTGGTGTCCTGCTGTGCAATGATGAACATCTTCACTCTCCATTGAACCTCTGACACCCCCCCCCAGTGGAGAGAGATGGGAGCCTCTTTACTACCAGTAGGAAGTGGAAATTCAGGCTCCCATGGGCTTCCCTTGACAACACAGGTGAGGTGCGGGTACAGGGAAGGCCTCATTACCAGCCAGTAGAGATTAAAAGTTCCAGTTCTCTAATTCGTCCTCTCTGACACTATTCCAGTAGGGATAATGGGGAGCCTGTTATAACCCGATAAGGGCAGAAGTTTACCTTATTTGTCCTTACTCAGGCTTTCATTGTGTCAATGGATATAGGGCCAAAAGGTTTTGGTTGGACTGGAGCAGTTATTGTTGCAAAGTTTTCTGCCTTGCTAAACTTCCCCTTTCATATTCCTTTGGGTGGAGAGAGCAAGCTTTTTTTTTTTTTTTGAGGAAGGGTATATCTAGTTCTGCTGCATAAAATCCATGTTCACTTAGAACCTCAGAATATGCCTTTATTTGGAAATAGGGTCTTTATAGATATAACCAAGTAGATGAGTTCACTTAGATTGAGGTGGATCTTAATTCAATAAGACTTAGGTATACTATAAGAAAAGGAGCAAACACAGATACAAGGAGACACAGATTAAAAAGGAAGGTAAGATGACTGTCCACATAGAAACTCCAAAAGAACCTATAAAAATAAAAATCCTATATCTAATAAATTAATTGAGTAAAGTTGAAAGATATAAAATTAACATACAGAAATCAACTGTATTCCTATATACTGGCAGTGAACACATGGATCCTGGAATTAAAAATACAATATCACTTAACATTCTTGAAAAATGAAATCCTTAGGTGTATAAATCTATCAAAATATGTACAGGATTTGTAAGCTGAAAACTATACCACATTGAAAGATATCAAAGAAAATATAAAAAATAGACATACTGTGTTCATGGATTGAAGCATCAACATACCAAAGTTGCCAAACCTCCCCAAATTGATATATAGGTTTAATTCAAATTCAAACAAGACATTTTTCAAGTATGCACAAGATTATTCCAAAATTTATACTGAAAATCAAGCAACTGGAGTAGCTAAAACAATTTTGAAAAACAAGAAGGAAGTGGGAGAATTGTTTTACCTGGTTGTAAGACTTATTATATAGCTACAGTAATCAACACTATGACATTATTAGAAGACCAGATAAGTAAACCAGCAGAAAAAAATAGAGAACCAGAAATAGACACAGATATGTCTAAGTAATTTTTTGACCAAAGTGCAAAAATAATTCAAAGGAGGAAAGATAGTCTTTCCAACATAAGATGATAAAGCCACAAATTGGGGAACCAGGACAAAAATCCCATAAGATTTTATTTAAAGGCCTAAAGCTGGATGCCTACCTGAATGAGCAGGTGAAATCCATCAAAGAATTGGGTGACCACGTAATCAACCTGCGCAAGATGGGGTCTCCCGAATCTGGCATGGCAGAGTATCTCTTTGACAAGCACACCTTGGGAAACAGTGATAGTGAGAGCTAAGCCTTAGGCTGTCTTCCCATAGCCACAAGGGTGACTTCCCTGGTGTCACCAAGGCATGCATGCATGTTGGGGTTACCTTTACCTTTTCTATAAGTTGTACCAAAACATCTACTTAACTTCTTTCATTTGTACCATTCTTCAAATAAAGTAATTTGGTACCAAAAAAAAAGAAAATTCTTAGATAGCATTTTGCCAAGATTATGGTTAAAATATTGGGATAATTAGAATAGACCATGGAGCACCACATTAGCCATCCATCCCTGAGATGTTTTTGCCCAGATCATTCAGGCAGTTGGGAATTCAAGAAAAGCAGCAAACATACATAGTTCAAGGCCCCTGAGGACTTTACAAGGGTAGGAAGAAGGGCCAGGATTGGGGCCGGGCAGTGGGGGAGCTCATCTTTATCTGTCAGTAACAGACAAAATAACTGTGAATCTTATGGGGGTTACAATGGTTGGGGGCAGACCCCATTCTTGATTACTACAACCAATTCCACAAGCTGGGCATTAGAAAATGATGATAGGAAATGATGATACATTAGCAAAGAATGTACAAACTTTAAATTAAAAGCTCTGGTGCCTGACCTGAGTCCTGCTTCCAATCCTCAGTTGAGAAATTAAGTGTGGTTAGAGAGACTAAGGGGATAAGAGGGAAATTAAGAAGACAAAATGGCGCCTCTGTGAGTAGCTCTACCTTCCAAGATAGAAGAAATCACTGGAAAAAATTAGATCTCTAAGGCCTCCAAACCGAGGGAATTAGATAAATGACAAACATTTCCAATGTGAGGGAGCATCCCATTGCAAAAGTTTTGTCTCCATTGTACTCCCATGAAAAATTAGCCAAGGAGAAACTGGTCCTAAGTTAAACTTTGAATGTGAAAGTTCTTCTAAAATAGCTTTGCTAAATTCATTTCCTTACAGATAAAGGACTTCACCTTTTGGTTTTATTGTTTGTGAAAATACACTGTGATCAAATGGGGTAACATTTTACTGAGAAATTTCAGGGTTTATGTAAGTTGAAAGACAATCTTTCTACTAGTAGAATTATAAGCACATATTAAAAATTCATCCTTAAAACAGGGTGTGGCTTTGACCTCTCCAGGAAAAATCGATGGGACATTAGAGAAGGTGGTAGGGGGAATTCTAAGGTGGCTTTCATGAGTTCCATCTCCTGGTGTTAAATCCCATATACTCTCATCCCCTTGAGTGGAACAGGACTTCTGTTTTGCTTGTAGAAAGTAGAATAGGGAAAAAAGTGTTGGGATATCACATATCCTGGATTAGGTTACATTATATGGCAAAGGTGGTGAGACGTCTTTCCCAAGATTACATTATGTTCTGTGAAATTCCATTTTAGCAGATCAGTATACAGGAAATTCTCCTGCTGGGCTTGAGGAAGCAAACAACCACACTGTGAACTGCCTGCGAAGAGGGCCACATAGTAGGGAACTGGAGCAGCCTCTGGAACCTGAAGGTGGACGTCCACTGACAGCCAGTAAGAAGCAAGGGCCCTCAGTCACACAGATGCAAGGAAATGAATTCTAACAGTTGGATGAACTGGGACATGGATTCTTCCCTCATCAGCTCTCCAGATGAGAATGAAGTCTACTTGCCCCCTTGATTGCAGCATGTGAGACCCCAAGCAGAGAACCCAGTTAAGCTGTGCCTAGGTTCTTGAACCACTGAAATTGTGAGATAATAAATGTGTGTTATTTTAAGCTGTTAAGTTTGTGATAGATCTTATGCAGCAATATTTCTAGGATGAGCCATAAGTGCCAAGAGCAGAATGGTATCAGTCTTGATAAAAATGAAGTAAAATATTATTATAAAATGGGTCGTTTTCATTATTGTTTTCTTTTTTTGGCATAAAATTGATTAGTGAAAGATGTTTTTTCTAGACTGGGTAGACTCTATACAGTGGAGGAAGACAGTATATTCACATGTCAGTATAATCTGAAAAAATGATTATAAGTAGTTCTTCCCTAGAGCTGAAATTCTCAATTTTTTTATTAAAGATTTTTATTTATTTATTTGAGGGAGAATGTGTGCGTGTGCACGAGCAGGGGAGAGGGGCAGAGGGAGAAGGAGGAGCATACTCCCCACTGAGTAGGGAGCCTGACACTGCTGGAGCCCAGGACCCTGAGATCATGACCTGAGCTGAAGGCAGATGCTCCACGGACTGAGTCAGCCAGGCACCACTCAATTTTTTTTAGAACTTTTATCATGAGAACCCAGTTTCTGAGACTTCTGAACTGTTATTATGTCCTCATGGAATGCCTTCTATTTTTTCTAACAGAAAGACATTTTTCAGATTTACGATTGAAATTGGCTATATTTGTTATTTGAGAAACTATATATATTATATATGTTTCAATAAAAGGTGATGGAGATTTATTACATAACAGAAAATTATAGGATATATAAATGCTTCAAAATGAGTAGAAAAAAAGAACAGGGAAATAGGCTGTTTTCTGCTAAAATTTAATCTGTTGTGAGTGAATGTAGGTTTTTATCTATATGGTGATCATTCAATCACAACGAATGCAAAATTGGAAGTTACCAGCCAGCTATATTTTGCTTCATTCAGATACTTGAATATTTACATCAAATCTCACTTTCCCTATAATTTTATGGATTTTATGTGTTGGTTTTATATGAAAATAAGGTCCAAGAACAGCTGAAGTTATGGGGAGAATACCTAAAGTTAAGTGCTTACAGAATTATAACATATATGTGCTGAACTTGATTGGGTTTTTGTAATATATGTTTGGTCTCAAGTAGCAAGCAGGGCCTTGTGTAGTGTAAGTCACATCAAGGTTGTTTTTTATGTTTTCTGAATAAATTTAAAATCATAATGTATGACAAGTTTGATGGTTCTGAATATTATTTTTTATGCTTTCTGATACTTTTTGATAGATTGGGGGGATTGGCTTGTGAAAAACCTACACACACACATGCCCACACGAATATTGTACTTAATGATAAAACTGCTAGTGACAAAGCAATAGACAATGGTCCTAGTTAAGGAAAAAAGGATGTAATGTAGAAAACAGAAATGAATTCAAAGAGTACAGTTCAAATAGAGGAAGAGAACAGAGAATTTTTTTTTTTTTTAAGATTTTATTTATTTGCGAGAGAGAGAATGAGAGACAGAGAGCATGAGAGGGAGGAGGGTCAGCGGGAGAAGCAGACTCCCCGCCGAGCAGGGAGCCCGATGCGGGACTCGATCCTGGGACTCCAGGATCATGATCTGAGCCAAAGGCAGTCGCTTAACCATCTGAGCCACCCAGGTGCCCTGGATTCTTTTCTTTATCAACACTTACTACCTTGGTGATCACATGCACTCTAATGGCTTTAAAAGCTGTCCACATGACATTGGTGCCTAAATGTCTATTTCTTTTTTATTTTATTTTATTTTTTAAAGATTTTATTTATTTATTTGAGAGAGAGAGAAGGAGAGAGAGAGCACATGCGAGGGGGGAGGGTCAGAGGGAGGAGCAGACCCCCCGCCGAACAGGGAGCCCGATGCGGGACTCCATCCCGGGACTCCAGGATCATGACCTGAGCCGAAGGCAGTCGCTTAACCAACTGAGCCACCCAGGCGCCCGAGAACAGAGAATTTTTAACAAAATTTGAGAGAAGTTTATTAAGTAGTTAGGGGCTCTGTGACACAGGATTCTCTGATTAGTAGGGTAAAACGATTTTGATGGTAGGAAAGGTAGAATTTATTTTTCTTTCATTTTTAAGTGACTAGGGTATCGTTTTGTTCTGCAAACTCTGGAGTCCATTGAGGGCCAGATGGGACAGTTTTTAAAAAGAGGAAAGGATAATTTCAGGCTTCAAAATCTAAAGGGACAAAATGCTAAGTTAAAAATACTCTTTCATTTGACTATACTTAGCTAATTGGGGATGTTAAAATTACTGACCAAATTGCACTTTGTAAATATCTGAATAAAAGCAGAATTAGATAGGGCCTAACAACCAAGGTGAGAACTCAGATTTATTAACATTAATTTATGGCTTAAGAATTTGCAACGACATGGATGGAACTGGAGGGTATTATGTTGAGTGAAATAAGTCAAACAGAGAAAGACATGTATCATATGATCTCATTGATATGAGGAATTCTTAATCGCAGGAAACAAACTGAGTGTTGTTGGAGTGGGGGG
>NC_138372.1:79587965-79634017 GCF_054177405.1 Leptonychotes weddellii | reverse complement strand
TTGGGAAAACAGCTGGTTGAGTTTGTTGTCACAGGGAGTAGTGGAAAAGGATGGGCATCAGGGTAGCAGGCTAGTAAGGGGAAGGATCTAAAAATAGCAAGAATAACCACTGGGTCCCAGAACATGAGTCTGTAGCAAGAGACATTTCCAAATCTGACGAGCAAAGCTTCAGTCGAGCCAGAGGAGACAACATTCAGATGGAACCAGAAGCAATGGTTGTGGTACTTGGGATCCATAAAGCAGTCCTCCTTGGTGTTCCATCTAGCTACTCATTCCCCAAGTAAGGCAGATTAGGTAAGGTTTGCTGTCTGTCAATATGTGGCAGGCTGGTGGAGATGGGGTTCCGATGACAAGCCTGGAAGAAGGAGTAGCCAAAACCAAAAAAAAAAAAAAAAAAAAAAACCCAAATGGGAATGGTAACATATGAAGAGAAGAGAAATATGCATATTCTTGCATATAGCTTATCCATGCTAAGCTACCTACAATTCTCTGATACACCATATCATTTCACTCATTATCACGTGTTTGAGAACATGGGTGTTTAAACAAGATAGCCTCAGACAGCCTAGCAGCCTGACATATCTTAGAAAAGCTACCTACCTCTTTGGGTCAGAGATTTCACACCTCTAAAGGGAAGTGGTAATGCCTATTCCTTAGAATGATTGCAGGGCACTGCATGTAAATTACGCATCAGAGAGTGTCCCTGGGAGCACAAAGTAAAGGCTAATTTGTCTGCCCTTTGCCATGCTCTGTCCTCTGCCAGGAAGTACTGATCTAACATTTCACTCCTCCTGACGTTATTTACCCTTCAGTTCTCATTCCTAATTATTTCCTCAGTGAATCCTCATTCCAACTCTCATTTTGGATTAGTTTATACTGTTACTAGAATTTGATACTATAGTTGGGTGTTACAATATTAGTCTTTCTCATTAGATTATTAGTTTCTTGAAATCACTGACTATATCTTATCAATATCTGTAGCCCAAACACTGAGCATAGGGCCTGGTACAGAGTAATTATTAACGTTTTGCTGAAATGATTTGAACTAAATGCATGACGACTCATATCAAGAAGTCTTGCCTCATTTCCTTTTTATAAATTATATTATAAAGCCCCCAACCTGCTTCGTACAGTGTCACTGGTACTTCATCCTTACTTTGTACTTTTCAGCTTGTAACTCCAGTGCGCTGCAATGTCTGTTTCTTTTTTGGACACTCTTTGAAAACACAGTGTATGTCATCTAATTTTTTGGAATCCCTGCATCCACAGTACGAAGCACGTTTTCAGTGCCCAATATGTGCTCACTGAGAACTTAAATACGTAAGTGGCTGGATGGGTGAATCTATCAAGAAAATAACATTTAAAAACTAGGAAAATGACACGTAATGAATGCTTATCTTTTAAACCAGGATTTATAAATTTGCTATGATACAAAATATAATGAATTTTTCATTTACGTCTTACTTGAACCATGAAAACAAAAGGTAAATTGTCAGATATAACCACTTTTTGATCTATCAATTGGTTCATTTTCATTATCTTCAAATCAGCTTTTATGTTGAATATGATTCCTATTTCGTGAGTAATATATTTTACTGACAGATTATTTTGCTCAGTGGATGGTGGTAAGAAAACTAAATTTTCTTTGTCTTAATAGCTTATTCATTTGTTTGTAAAGACAATTATTGTCTAGTTTTACCATTCTAATATATGTTCATACGAACACAGGCTGAAAATGTTGCATTTACTGTTCAGAATGTAATAATGTCCCATCTACATAGATCATGGCTTAGTGATTTAAGTCATATCTCCCCAAATCTAATATGATCATGTCACAGCTCAGTTTAAAGCCTATTGTGATCTAATTAGTACATATAGAAGAAATCAATACAACCTTCATAGTGCAGCCTACATGGTCTTTCACGGTTTCATCTTAATTCATTTCCAGCCTTATTTCCTAAAAGTCCTATCGAAAAACCTGTGTAATAGCCACCCTGAACTCACCATTCTCCATATGTGTCAGACTCTTCAAAAAGTCTACCTTTCTTTCATTTTTCTTTCTTTCTCTTTTTATTTTCAGGAGAGGTCTTTCTTCCATACCCACTCCTATTTCTCTATTCCAAGGGTCCATCTTGCTCTACCTGGACAACTGTGGTATCTCCCCATCGGTCTGCCCACATGATTTTTAATTAGCTTTCCAGGGTGTACCCAGGATAAATATTTCAAAACGAAACTCTGAAAATTGCTCACAATACATTATAGAATTCCTGTTGTTCCTAGGATAAGGATTAAACAAGGTGTAGGCATGGCGTGACCTGCTCTATTTCTCCAGTCTCCCACAGTCCCATCTTTATATTCATTATCTATGCTCAACCACCTTGCTCTCATTGCTCCTTTTTCATTCGCTGTAAATATCATGCTCCTTCATAACACTACCATGATGTTTCTTTTACCTGGAAATCTCTTCTGGCCTCCCCCCTTTCACTAGTAAACTCTTACTCATCTTCCAAATATCACCTTAAGAATTATGATTTTGGCTTTCCAGTTTCTTCTTGGATTAAAGAGAGGTGGAAAGAGTGCTGCTATCACCTTGACAAAAACAAAAAATCCAGGCAAATGCAAGTTCATAACTTTTCCTGAACCAAAGAACTGAGGTCATGGCACAACCAACTAATGCAAAATCTGAGGAGAGACTAAAGATTGCGGGAAAAGATAGGACATGAGCACTTCTTCACCTGGGATGATGTAGCCAAGTACTGATAAGAAGAATGCAGCTTGAGATGCTAACAAATTAGCTGCAGATAGCATGTTAGTGTGAGTTTGGAGGCCTCAGGTGCTGTGTGTATAGGGGGAGGTGACACCTACTTGCAGGTTTTTCTACATGCACCTCATAAGATATTCACAAAAAGACTGGTGAAAGTTCTGAGGAAGAGTCCCTCATGGTGCAGGGTTAGGGAAGAGGAATGGCAGTGTCAGCAAGAGAAGCACAAGCCCCATTTGAATACTCCTTCCCCATTTGCCCCTACAGAACTTACTGTGGTAGAAGAGCAGTGAACACCACAGCTTTCAGGGCATTAGTGAAAACTAGTGAAAAAACAGTAAGGGAAGGATCAGAATACATGCTTGTACAGAATTACAGCTGGAGAGGGGTGAGTACACTCTACTACCAGACTAAAAGTTAATGAGTAACAGGTCAACAGTTCTCCTGGAAGAGGACCAGGATAAAGCAAGACTGGAGAGGAACTCTCTCTCAGGCACACCTCAAGGGGAAGATACAGCTGAGGATGAATCAGAAATGATAAAACCATAAAGAAGGCCACTCCCACTCTGAACACACATTATCTCTAGAGGAATTAGGTGACCAAGTGCCCTGAGAGTAGCAATAGCAACCACTTCTCTTTAGATGGCTTCAAATCCACACAATAAAGGTCTAACAGAAGGAAAGGAATGCTAATTTCTAGCCCCCCCCCCAAATATTGTTTACCTCAGTATCTACTCTCTTATATAGAATGTTTACTTTCTTTCTACAAAAGATTACAAGGTTTATGAAAAAGCAAATAACGGACAATGCATTTCCAAGAGACAAAGATAATCAATAGAACTAGGCTCATATTTGAGATATATATTGAAAAGCTATGAGCAGAATGTTAAAATCAATGTTATACAGTTTACCCTTGAATAGCATGGGTTTGAACTATATGGATCCACATTTACATGGGTTTTTAAAAAAATACAGTACAGTACTATAAAATATTTTCTCTTCCTTATGATTTTCTTAAATCATTTTCTTTTGTCCAGCTTACTTTATTCTAATACAGTATATAACGTATATAACATACACAATATGTGTTAATCAGCTATTTATGCAATTGGTAAGACTTCCAGTCAATAATAGGCTATTGGGCAGCAGATTGCTTGCAGAACACATTGGGTGGCTCTGGGTGCTCCACGTGGACTCCAGGAAGCCTGAAAAGCCATCAGGGCGGGGAAGCCCAAGCTCCACTATCCGAACAGAAGAGACCTGATGGAATCCACAAGATGGGTTTTAGCTGCCACTGGAGTCGAGTTGGATGAAGTATTCTTAGAAACAGAAGAACAGTTGCAAAAGTTGCAAGATGGTAACCACCTGCTGTTTCAACACATGCCAATGGGTAAAATTAATGGAATGAAGTTGATGCAGATCGGAAGCATTCTTCACTACATAGTGGGAAAGCACCATCTCTTTCGGGGAGGACCTCAAGGAGAGAACCCTCATTGACCTGCACATGGAAGTGACGCTAGATCTGCTGGAACTGATTATCATACATCCTTTCCTGAAACCAGATGATCAACAAAAACAACCGGTTAACATGGCCTAGAAGGCTATAATTAGATGCACGTCTGAGTTTGAAAAGGTTTTAAGGGATCACGGCAAATGATTTCTTATTGGAAATCAGCTGAGGCTTGTGGACATGATTCTGCTCCAAATCATTTTGACTCTAGAAGAGAAAGTCCCCACTATCCTGTCTGCACCTCCAGGAGTTCACAGTGAAAATAAGCAATATCCCTACAATTAAGAAATTCCTTGAATGTGGCAGCAGGAAGAAGTCTCCTCCAGATGACATCTACATACAGAAGAGAGAACCATCTACATCTCTATGCTGTAAAACATCACATATATCTGTGAGTGAGGGCTAGCCCCTACAGATTTCTGTGTCCACAGTAGCATTTTAATTGGTGCCAGGCTGCCATGAGCCCAGCTCTGTCATGGTGCTATGTATAATTGTTCTTAAGTTGGGTCTTTCATGTCAAGACCTTTTCTAGAAACATCAACACTTTTTGTCCAGTGAATAACTGTTATGCGACCTTTTTCTGAAAACCTTTTTGGAGAAGCTGGCACTTAAGTTAGATCTGACGCAGTTACTCATTTCGGATAACAAGGCTGGGTAGGACTTCATGTTCTCCCTTGAGGTTCTGCTCTCCTCTCCTTATCCCATTCCAAATAACCTCCAGTTTTTTCCTAATTTTTAGTGTTTAATAACAGCAGAATAGCTAGTGAATAGCTCCTCTCAGCCATAATAAATCCGTGGTAGTAGTGATTGCAGTCAATATTAGCCAAAATAAAGAATTTACACATAGGGGTGCCTGGGTGGCTCAGTCATTGAGTGTCTGCCTTAGGCTCAGTTCAGGATCCCAGGGTCCTGGGATCGAGCCCCCCATCAGGCTCCCTGCTCTGCAGGAGACCTGCTTCTCCCTCTCCCACACCCCCTGCTTTGTGTTCCCTCTCTCGCTGTGTCTCTCTCTGTCAAATAAAGAAATAAATTCTTAAAAAAAAAAGAATTTACAAATAAAAAAATCACAATAGACTCTTGGGGGGAGTCAAAAGTTATATGGGGTTTTTGACTGCACAGGGGGTTGGTGCCCCAACCCCAACTTATTCAAGATTCTACTGTAATATGATAAAATCTCTAATGCAAAAGGTGGACAGCATGCAAGAGAAATGGGTAATTTTAGAAGAGAAGTGGAATCTATAAGAAAGAAACAAATGAAAAAGCTAGAAACAAAAAGCAGTAACAAAGATAAGGAATGTCTTCAACATGCTTATGCCCAATACAACCAATTAAAAATACTCCCTATGCTCAATGTAACCTCCCACAAAAAAAAAGAAAAGAAAAAAAAATTAGTGACCTCAAAGATAGGTAGGTGAAAAAACAAAACAAAAAAAAGTATGAAAATCAAACAGAGGATCCAAGTGCTGTTGGACAATATTAACTGGTTTAGTAAATGTATTCTTGGAATCCCAGGAGAAGAAAAAGAAAAGGGAGAGGAGAAATAATTGAAGAAATAATGGCAAAAATTTTTCCAAAATTAGTGACAGACACACACACACAGACATGCCTCACACTTACCTGTTATATTCAAACTGCTGAAAATAAATGAAAACGGGGAAAACTTGAAGGCAGCCAGAGAAAAAAGACACGTTACGTAAAGAGAACCAAAGAACTACAGCACATTTCTCATCTGGAGTCATGCAAGCCAGATACACCGAATTGTTATATTTAGTGTTGCAAAATAAATAAATAAATAATGCCCACATAAGATTCTATACACCCCCAAATATCTGTCAAAGTGAGGGAAAAAATATCTGCTTTATACACACACACACTCACTCACAATTTATTTCTAGTAGACTTGCACCGCAAGATATCTTAAGGAAAATTCTTCAGGCAGAAGGACTATGAAACCAGACAGAAAGGTGGATAAACTAAAAAGGATGAACTCTGATATGGAATAAATGAATAAAAGCAGAGTTTTCAAAGCAAAAATAGTGATATATTGTATGCTTAAAGCATATGTTAAAAGTAAACTGTATGGGGGCGCCTGGGTGGCTCAGTCGGTTAAGCGACTGCCTTCGGCTCAGGTCATGATCCTGGAGTCCCTGGATCAAGTCCCGCATCGGGCTCCCTGCTCAGCGGGGAGTCTGCCTCTCTCTCTGACCCTCATGATCTCTCTCTCATTCTCTCTCTCAAATAAATAAATAAAATCTTTAAAAAAAAAAAAAAAAGTAAAATGTATGACCTAAACAGCACATGGGTTTGGAGGGAAGAGCTGATATTTTTAGTTGTGAGCATCTTGCTCTACACATTAAGTGATATAATATACATAAGTAGACAACACCAATGTTACATAACATATAATGTAACACTATATGAAAGGGCTTCAACCCTAGGAATGACTACTAATTTTTTTAAGTTATAAATAATTCCACAGTAGAGACAAATTAGGATTATAAAACATGCTCAATTAACTCAGGAGAAGGCATTAATTCCATTTATTATATATACTGATATTGCTTTATACACTTATTTCAGCTTATAGGAACACATTTTTGAGTGATTTATTAGCTGAACACATTTTTTTTTCATAAACCATAAGCTTCTTGGAAGCTGGGACCATATATGTTATTGCCTTAGATTATATCCCAAAGTTTAGCATGTATAATGGGCTCAATAAATATTTGTTAAATAAATGAATAAAATCTACTTGCCGGGTGCCTGGGTGGCTCAGATGGTTGAGCGTCTGCCTTCGGCTCAGGTCCTGATCTCAGGGTCCTGGGATCGAGTCCCGCATCGGGCTCCCTGCTCCTTGGAAGCCTGCTTCTCCCTCTGCCTCTCTCTCTCTCTCTCTCTGTCTCTCATGAATAAATAAATAAAATCTTTAAAAAAAAAATCTACTTGCCTTTGCAAACAACTTTCTCTACCTCAAATGCCCTTGGTCCATTTCTCTGCTTGGAAGAGCTTCTAAGCTTTCAGGACATGATTAACTACCTTCTCCTACTTTGTTAATTTCCCATTTGTACAATACTCTTATTCAGTACTTAATTTCTGCCAGCACTTGGCAAGGCATTGGGGGTGGGGGTGTTCAATGATGAGAAAAATATGCTCCCTACCTTAAAGAAGTGCAGTATAGTTAATTGACATGATAATTAGGTAACCAATATCTGTAATGCAATGATAATAGCACAAATATAGTTAAAGGTTTTTCTTGACATCCGGAATGTGAGAGGATAGAGAAAACAATTAGTATGAAAAACTATATTGTACTATTTTTTTAAAAAATTACTAAGCAATCACAACTGGAAATTCCACCTGTTGCCAGTGTATCATTTGATAGTTTTATTTCCTTGATTTTTTTTTAGAAACAGATATTGCCTAGTTTTAGAAAAAAAATGATTAAATGGCATGTGTGTAATTAAGTACATATAAGTTTTTCATGTTCTCCTTTGGTGTGTTTAGTATAAGTTGTAATTACAGTGTACACAAGTGTACCCTGTAGGAGCAGCTGAGATCTGGTGTAGTTACACATCAATTCTAATTATTATGTTAAAATTAGCTACAAAAAGAATCATAGAGGCACCTTAGATTGAAATCGTAAGCTAAAGATGTAAACATATGTATGGAAAATTAATGTTATTATGCAACTTTAAATGCTTTATAACTTGATATTCCCTTTAATGTTGGGAAGAGTAGCACTTCATACACTCAGACTATTGTAGAAGAGGACTTCTTTTTTTTCTCCCTTTTGCCCATTTCTAAAATACATGAATGGCGATATATGGAACTTTTAGTTTGTTAGTGCACCCTGGGTTCCAGCTGCAGACAGAATTGGAAATGCCCTTAAAAAAAGACTTCGGGGTACCTGGGTGGCTCAGTTGGTTAAGCGTCTGCCTTCAGCTCAGGTCATGATCTCAGGATCCTGAGATCAAGCCCCACATTGGGCTCCCTGCTCAGTGGCAAGTCTGCTTCTCCCTCTCCCTCTGTGATCTCTGTCGTTCTCACTCTCTCTCAAATAAGTAAATAAAAATTTTTAAAAAGATTTTATTGATTGATTGATTGATTGAGGTGGGGAGATTAGGGGCGGAGGAGGAGAGAGAGGGAGAGAATCTCAAGCAGACTCTTGAGTCCAAGGGACTCGATCTCAGATCTCACTACGCTGAGATCATGACCTGAGCTGAAACCAAGAGTCTGATGCTTAACCAACTGAGCCACCCAGGCACCACTGGAAATGCCCTTTAAGTGAAGAAATCTAACACTAGTGGGGACTCCTAGAAAAATATAAAACAAAATATACTCTTACTTCTTATTGTCAGTTTTTCTCGCACAAGATGAAGACTTCAATTACTTTCCACTATGCTCTAAAATTTCAACATTACTAGCCTGTCATTTCCTTTTAATTCGCTCCCAGTTAACAAGTATATATTTACATTTACATATATGTATTCCTTTTGTAAAAGGAAATGAAAATAGACATTTTAATCCTGAAAAATATTAGCAGGTAATATCCAGAGATGTGGGGCGCCTGGGTGGCTCAGTCGTTAAGCATCTGCCTTCGGCTCAGGTCATGATCCCAGGGTTCTGGGATCAAGCCCCACATCAGGCTCCCTGCTCAGTGGGGACCCTGCTTCTCTCTCTCCCACTCCCTCTGCTTGTGTTCCCTCTCTCGCTGTTGTCTCTCTCTGTCAAATAAAAAAAAAAAATCCAGAGATGTATGAAATGGATAATACACATCATTACCTAGAGGAATTTATTCTGGGGATGCATGATTTGGAGAGAAATTTGTAGTTTTAAATATCTATAATAGAAAAGAAAATTATAAAAATCAGTGACCTGAGATACTTACTACCTTAAAAAGTAGTAAAAAAGAAAGTAATTTAACCCAAAGTAAGTAGAAGGAAGGACAAAATAAAGATTATAGTATAAATCAATTAGAAAGACAAAAACAGGAGGAAATAAGTGTATCAAAAAGTTATTTCTTTGAAAATATTAATACAAATCTCAAAACTTTAGTAGAGAAAGAAATTACAAACATTAGAAAAATTAAATGTGCTATGGTGAGCGCTGTGAATTGTGTAAGACTGTTGAATCACAGACCTGTACCTCTGAAGCAAATAATACATTATATGTTAAAAAAAAAAAGAAGAAGAAGAAGAAGATAGCAGGAAGGGAAGAATGAAGGGGGGGAAATTGGAGGGGGAGGCGAACCATGAGAGACTATGGACTCTGAGGAACAAACTGAGGGTTCTAGAGGGGAGGGGGGTGGGGGGATGGGTTAGCCTGGTGATGAGTATTAAAGAGGAATGGAGCACTGGGTGTTATAAGCAAACAATGAATCATGGAACACTACATCAAAAACTAATGATGTAATGTATGGTGATTAACATAACAACAAAAAATTTTTAAAAAACTAATGATGTAATGTATGGTGATTAAATAACAATAAAAAAAGAAAAATTAAATGCAGTATCATTACATATCTTACAGAATTTAAAAAGAAAGCAAGGGAATATGAGAACAACTTTATACCAATGAATTTACCAACTTATGAGATAGAGTCCTTGAAAAACAAACTTACAGATATAGACTTAAGATAAATCAAAACCTGAGTTCTTCATCTCTAATTAAAGAAATTGAATGAAAACTTACTTTAATTTGAGTTCGTCATCTCTAATTAAAGAAATTGAGTGAAAACTTACTTTAAAAATCAAAACAAATAAAATCTCAAGAATCAGATATTTTTTTAATGCTGAACACTAGCAGATATTTGAGAAACTTTTACACAAAGGCTTTAAGAAAATAAAGGGAGAAGAAAAACATCTGCCAACTTGTTTGATGAGACTGGGGTATCCTTAATATAAAAACCTGGCAAAAGCATTAAAAGATACAAAATCGTAGAACAATCTCATTCATGATAAGGTGAGTGTGATTTGTTAATTTCTAGGGTAACCTTAAAAAATATATGTAAATGCCATGTTAGAAGAGGGAGGGAAAATAGCCTGAGAAAAAAAGAAATACAGAAAAGATGTGAAGGAATAACATAGAATTTGAGTACATTTGTCATTATGGCAAGTCTGAATTGATATAATATTACATTTAAAACCCAAAAAGGGGGCGCCTGGGTGGCTCAGTCGGTTAAGCGTCTGCCTTCAGTTCAGGTCATGATCCCAAGGTCCTGGAATCGAGTCCCGCCTCAGCCTCCCTGGTCAGGAGGGAGTCTGCTTCTTCCTCTGCTTTTCCCCCCACGATGCTATCTCTCTTTCTTTCTCCCTCTCTCAAATGAATAAATAAAATCTTAAAAAAAATAAATAAATAAAACAAAAAAAGTCAAACTAAATGAAAAATTGAAGATGTATATTGCGATGACAGACCCTCTTAAATGATAAGGTTGAAAGTAGAAGATTGAAAAAATATGAACCACTCAAGTACTAACCAAAAAAGGTAGAAATTAGTTTATTAATATCAGACAAAATAGAATTAGGCCAAAGTATCCTAGGATAAAGTGAATTAGTTTAAAATGACAGAAATTTAAATTCACCAGAGCAATAATACTTTGAAATTTGTTTTTATATAATTCAAAATACAGAAAGCAAGAATCTGACAGAATTAGAAAAAAAGGACACATCCACAGTTGTAAGGTGAAAAGCTCTCTCCAGAAATAAGAGTAAAGAGATTTGAACACGTTAGAAATTTGACCTAATGGATGCTAATAAAGCACCACACCAACAACCTCAGAATGTACATTATTTTTAAGTATACATGAGATACATACAGAGTACATTCTCTTACTAAAATGCAATTTAGCTTGGAATTAATTTAAAGATTACCTAGAAAATGATCATATATTTGGAAACAGAACAGGCTTCTAAAATACCCATGGACCAAAGGAGAAATTATAAGGACTAAAATGTATTTTGAATTGAAATGATTAAAATATTACACAGCAAAACTTGTGAGATACACCTAGTGCTATGTTTAGAGAGAAATTTATTATCTTAAGTAGGTATATTAGAAAAAAATAACTGAATACTAATGAATAATCATCCATCTGCGCAGCTGAGCAGTTAGGAAAAAAAACAGCAAAAAGTTAAAACCAATAAGTAAAGAAACAATTCAACTAATTAAAAAATAGAGTTTCAGCCTAAGAAGAAAACCATTTTGTCTATTCACACTCACACAGAACACTTCTGTGATCAGATGTGTGGGTTGTTCCCACACCAGAGAATTCTCTGACACCAGTGGGTGTTCTATGATTCACTTCTGACACTACCTGGAGTTAATATCAGATCCCGCCAATTAAGGGTTCTGTCCCATGGGAGTATCCCCATTTCAGAAACCAATTGCAAGTCCCCGGTTGTCAACTGTATTTCTGAACAACTGGCTATAAATTGGAGTTCCTATAACCCCTTCCTTGGATTCAATAATATGCTAGAATGGCTCACAGAACTCAGGGAAACACATTTATTGGCTTATTATAAAGGATATCATAAAGGATACTGATGAAGTCAGATGGGGAGAGACAGAGATTCCCACAGGTGAGGTTCAGAAGGGTCCCTAGCTCAGAAGGTTCTATTCCAGTGGAGTTGGGGTGCTCTACCCTCCCAGAAGGTGGATGCATTGGCCAATCCAGATGCTGTCAGAACCCCATATTTTGGGATTTTTTTATAGAAGCTTCATCACATAGGAATGATGGATAATTAACTTGATTACCAGCTCTCTCTGCTCTCCAGAGAATGGGAGGTAGGGCTAAGAGTTTCAAGCTTCCCATCATGGCTTGGTTTTTCTGGTGACCAGCCCCCATCCAGGAGCCCACCAAGAGTTGCCTCATTAGAACAAAAGACATTGCTATCATCCAAGAAATTCCAAGGGATTTAGGAACTCTGTGTCAGACCCTGTCACTCAGGAAATTACAAAGGTCTTAGGGACTCTGTGTCAGGAATCAGGGGCAGAGACCAATATTTGTCTTTTTTATTATTTCATACTCAATGGATGCAAATGTTTGTTCTTTGAAAAGATGAATAAAATCGACCGATTGCTACATTATTGCTTTGATCAACTAAATGAAAAAGCCTCAGATAATCAACACCAGGAAAGAGAAAAGGGGGCAGGGTGAGGAGACCAGAAATACAGATGCTACAGGTATTCAATAATAGAATATTATGGAATTTTCTTGTCAATTAATTTTAAATTTCAAAATAAACAAATTCCAAAATAAAATTAATTCATACATTTATATGACTCAATAGAGAATAGAAAATGAGAATACCCCAATAACAATGAAATAAAATAAATTGAATCAAATTATTCAGCCAAAACTTCCAAATTTATATAGAAGTAATAATTCTAAAAATTGTTAGCATAATTTTGAAACCACAGCAAAGTGATGAGAAAAAGAGAATTATAAGTCAATCTTACTTATGAATATAAATGCAAAAATCCTGAATAAATATATTATAATATCAAATACATATTTTACATAATATGCATATAGTAAGTTCTATAATATTTCATGAATTCAAGATTGTATTAATATTCAAAATCCACTAATGCATCAACACAATTAGCATATTAGGGTGAAACCCATATGATTTCCTCAATATGAGAAAGAAAAATTCATTTCCTGTAAATTAAAGATCTGTTAATAATTATATATTGCAAACTAAGAATGGAATTGATGTTGCTTAGTCTGTCAAAGCATATATACAATACAATTTATTCTTGTACTGGAATTCCCCGGCAGAGCAGCAAGGACAAATTAAAGAAAGAACTGACTAAATAACTAAATGGACAAACAACATATAAGATAAGAATTTATGATTAGGTGGTCAAGTGAATCCACCATTAATTTATTATAATCAGTTACTGCATATAAAATAATATACAAAAATATTGTATTTTATATAGTGGCAACAATTAACATATAAAACAAAAACTGTTCTATTTAAAAATAACATAAATGCAACAACAGAAGTGCAAGATATTTATGGAAAATATAAAACTCTATTGAGATATGGTAAATTAACCCTAAACAAACTTAGAGCTATACCATTTAGGTTGATGAGTCAATATTTTAAAGAACTATTTAATGTTTTAAAATTTCTCAATTCTCAATAAACTATAAATTCAATGACAGTCCACTTAAAATTCTAACTTATTTTGCCTGTAAAAATTAGTAATATTTATCTAACTTCACATAGCAATATATTTAAGAACAGCCAGGATTTGATTCAGTAGAAGAAGATAGGAAAATTTGTCCTAGTAGATGTCAAGACTTATAAAAGTAGCCTAAGAAACAGGATAATGTGGTTCTGGCTTAGAGTATAGGCAAATTAGAAATATGGAACATGAAAAAGAACCCTAAATAAACAGACCTGTGTATATACGAAGAAGAATTGCAAACCAGCAGCAGCAGACCAATAAACAAACAATAAATTGTTTTTGAGATATTTGTAGCAGAAACTGCTATCCATTGAAACAAAATCCATTTCTTCCTCTCTCTGAGCACACAGATTATATTTTCCATTTCATCTGTATTTGTATGTTTCTCTGTGACTGAAGTCTCACCAGTGGAATACGAGCAAAATTAATGCATATCCATTATGGACCAAAAATTTGGGAAGTGTTGTGCCTTCACCACACGCTCTTTGTTCTTTTGCAGACCAGATACTGAAAATGACAAGTTCCTACCAGACAATTTTGCCATAAGATAAGAGGAGATTGAATCTCTGAATCACCAAGTGGAGAAAAGTCTCCTACCAACTTGCCTACAACTGATAATATGTTTGTGTTTGACTAATCTGTTTGAGGTCCGTTTCAACAGCTATCCCTGTCCTAAATAATATCAAAACTGTTAACAAAAATGCAGGGCTGAGGAGCTTCTAACAATATATTAGCCTCTGGAGTAGTAGAGGGGTGGTGTGTGGAGGAACAAAACAACAGATTGGAAAGCTTGAGATCTGTGTTATATGATGTCAACATATTTAGTAACATGTTGCCTGCGATGACTTAGAAAGCTGACCAAGTCCCTCCTAAGCCCATATCTCCAAAAGAGAAAGACCCAGAATAAAAATATAAATTGATTGTTCTTTACTACTTATTCCAAGGAATTAAGAGTGTGAGTAACACAGGCTAGAAGTGACTGGTTTGCAATGAAATGAAGCAGGTGGAGTTCTGAAATTTGGGGTCTTGCAGTTTTGAAACCACAAATTGCTTCTGTACCCCCCAGTAGGGGGAAATAGAATTTTAAAGATAATAAAAGCCAAGAGTGTTAGGGCTTTTCAGTTAAACAGTGGACTCAGCAGTATGTTTGAGATCTATTTAGCAAAGTTATTTTCCCACGAAAATGAGCAGCCAAAGAAACAAAAAATAAACAGTGTGTGTGTGTGTGTGTGTGAAGTGGGGAAAAGAAGAAAAATAATATTTTAAATGAAAAGATTGGTGAGACCTGTCTTTCTGTTGACTAAAAATCATTTCTTCTTTTTGGACACAAAAATTAATTCACATCCATAATATATAAAACAATTCCTAAAACATCATTAAAAAATGGAAAAATAAATTGAAAAATAAGCCAATGGCTTAAATATGTTCTCCAAAAAAGCGATTAAATATAAATTTTCAATAAACATGAATAAAGATACCCAGTTAATTTATTGGCAAAGATGTGGAACACTCATACTCTATTTGTGATAGTGAAAATTGGTGCAGCTGCTTTGAAAATTATCTTGGAATATCTAATAAAGTTCAGGAAGTGTATATTGCCAGCAATTCTAGTCCTTGTATAAATCTTAAAGAATCTCTTCCCCATTAAAGCTGGGATAAATTTATCAGAAAGTTATACTAATATGGTTCATATTAACTTCAAATGGGAAACAACCCAAAAGACCATTAACAATAGAGTAAATATGCTGTGGAATAATATAAATCAAGAAAAACAAATAAACAACACCTTCACACAGGAACGTGGATTTAAACACATGCTATTGACTATAGTAAGCAATATTTAAAGAAATAAGTGCAATATAATTTTATATATTTTTGATGTGTGTACAGGTACGATATATATGCATATATATATACATATCTCACAAGGAGACATAAATAATATTATTTATGGATGCAGCTAAAATACAAATAAGATAAAGACTATTCTCCATTGCGTATTATTGGTACCCTTGTTGAAGATCAGTTGACAACCCATGTATCTGCTAAGGGGTTAGTATTGTAAATATATGAGGAATTCCCCAATTCAATGTAATAATTAAATAAATAACTGGATTTAAAAATAGACAAAGGAACTTGAGTAAATATTTCTCCAACGAAGACATACCAGTGGTCAACAGGCATATGAAAAGATGCTCAAAATCACTAAATCATCAGGGAAATGCAAACCAAAACCACAATGAGGTATCACCTCACACCTGCTAGGATGACTATTCGAAAAATAACCAAAAATAATGAGTGTTGGTGAGATGAAGAGAAATTTGAACCCTTATATAGAGGTTCCTCAAAAAACTAAAAATAGAACTGTAATATGATCCAGTAATCCCACTCTGGGCAGATATCTAAAAAAATTGAAATGAGGATCTCAGAGTTATATCTGCACTTCCATTGCTTATTACAGCATTATTCACAATAGCCAAGATATGGAAACAAACTAAGTGTACATCAATGGAAGAATGGATAAAGAAAATGTGTTGTGCATTGTTATGTCAGCATCAAGTCTGATGTGTGTTTCTTTTAGAATGTCTAAACACTGTCTTAATGTTCACTTGGAATCTGAAATGTGGTCTTAGGCCCACATGAGTTAGGGATTTAGAATTGAGATCATTACATAAAGTTAGAGCTTTGAAATGCTACACCTTCTGTGCAAAGCAGACTATTAAAAAATGTCCTATTGGGGCACCTGGGTGGCTCAGTCGGTTAAGCGTCTGCCTTTGGCTCAGGTGATGACAGGTTCCTGGGATCGGAGCCCAGCATCAGGTTCCCTGTGTTAGTGGGGAGTCTGCTTCTTCCTCTCACTCTCCCTCTGTGCGTGTGTGTTCTCTCTCTCTCTCAAATAAACATTTAAAAAAATCGAGTAACACCATGAAATAAAAATTTTTTTAAAAAATGCCCTATTGGCAAAAGAATAGCCCAGGGAAAGATTTCTGTTTTGGCTTGGGCTTTGGTTGAAACAAGAACAACTAAAACCTCTCATGAGACTTTTTTTTTTTTTTAAGATTTATTTATTTATTTATTTGACAGAGAGTGAGACAGCGAGAGAGGGAACACAAGCAGGGGGCGTGGGAGAGGGAGAAGCAGGCTTCCTGCTGAGCAGGGAGCCCGATGTGGGGCTCGATCCCAGGACCCTGGGACCATGACCTGAGCCGAAGACAGACGCTTAATGACTGAGCCACCCAGGAGCCCCCACTCATGAGACTTTTAAACCATGGACTTGCCCCACTAAGAATTTATTACTATCAGGTTGATCTACACCCATGATTCACCGGACGTGGCAAAAAGACATATAAATGTTGACTTATGGGACACATTCTCATTTCAGTATACATAATTCTCACAAGCAAGACCTACTGGAAAAATGACTTGTCAAAGGTAGAAAAGGCAGAAAAATGTCCTGAAAGAAACCAAGATGAGGGAGAGACAGAAATGAAAATAAACAGCAGACTTAGTGCACAGAAATAAGATGGCAGGGCTCTTTTAAAAAATGAAATAAAGTTATAACTTTTGAATTCTTATATGCCACTACATGTTGTCATCATTTCCTTTAACCTTCATATCATCACTGAGAAAGGTGATTTTATCCTCATTTTATAAATGAAGAAATATAGATGTGTAGGGTGTCGATGACTTGGCAAAAAAGACAAAGCTAACTAGTACGGCAAATGGGCCACTGAACACTGTGTGCCAGACAGACTCTGGGGATGCTCCTAGATCTGCCTCCACTAGAGCTGTAGTAGGTCCACGTCAGGCACTCTGAGATCAGAGGTAAATCCTCCAGACCTACTCTCAGAGCCTTGGGGCTTGACTTTCTTTTTCTCTGTTGGCCACCAAAATAGCCCAATTAGTCCTTGCCTAGTTGAGGACTTAATGCGGAAGACAGTTTTGTGAAGAGCTTCATGGGTAAAGTCAGTATAGAGGAGAGAAATAGATACATTTCTGGGGAGATTAAGGTGAATTTTAGGTCGGATATTACTTTAAATGACATTAAATTGTACATATTAAAAAAGGCAGAGAAACAAGAAGAATGTAGTGTGGGTTTAGATAATAATGAGAACTCAATTATAGTTGGTGATTACAAAAAAAAATCAACTTTAGATGGAAATTTCCTAATAGTGATGTCAAATAAATTTATCTTACCTCTTTCTCCTCCCTGGAAAAAAGAAGTAAAATGAAGTCTAAAATAAAAGGAAGAAGAAAGAACAAGATGTAACAAAAATGATTTGAAAAAAGAACTTAATGGGACTTCTGGAAACACAAGAGTCATGAGAATATATTCTATAATTTAATATAATTATGTGATTCATATATTTATGTAGTGATAGAAAGATAATCAGATGGACAGAGCTGAAAACAGAATTGATGAATTAGAAATTAGGTGTGATAATATTATACTGAGTAATGAATAGAGAGGTAAAATGGTGAGAAAAAAGAAAATGCTAATAGATACGGAAAAAAAGAATGAGACAACCTCATATATTCTAATAGGAAATTTAGGAGAAGAGGATAGAAAAAAGAAGGCAAAAAACAATGTTCAGAGAAATAGTGATAGGACAATTTATTATTTCTATGCAAAGAAAAATTAGAATGTCATAGCCTGTAAGATGGTATTTGCAGCACATAAGCCAGCAAAGGATTAGTGTCCAAAGTGCATACTCTACAAATCAGTTATAAAAAAGCTATGGAATTTCTAGTAGAAAAATAGACAAGACATGTAGAAAAAATTATAGAATAGGAAACACAAATATGAACCATAAATATGTGATAAAATGGATCCCTGACCATTTTAAAAAGTCACTTTACAATCTCAACTATTTAACTATTTAACTCTCGACTTTTACTCTGTTAAATTTTATTGCATTAATTCATTGTTATTTTTTAAATGTATACAGCAAATTTTACTTCAAATTGATAACACAAAACGATGTAACAAAATTTTAAAGGGTGCATGAAGTCGATCCAACTCTAGTTATCTTTTCCATTCATTCACAGGAAAATTCAGTGGAATCCGTAATGTTCCTGTTCTTAAAAAATAATGTAGTAAATAGTGCACAATGCAAGATTTGACAAAGTGGGCAGTAAGGATGGTAAATACACTTTTGTTTGCTTTATTCCTCTATAATTTTCTGTGTTCTTGAAACTAATCATAGCAAATTAATAACATTTAAAAAAGAAAGATATTGGGGGGAAAAGGCTGGAAGAAGATAAACGTGCTCTGGCAATTTTACTATTACCAAATTCTGCTTACAGGGACTTTGCAAGTTCAAATGCATCGAAAGGTAAAATTATAATTAGTATTCATATCTGTTCTTCACAACTCTTTAGCAGAGTCTGCTTATTTTAACAATTGTATTTGTAATGCAACCCATGCCTTGACAGATACTAACAAAAGTAAATCAACAAAATGATTCTCCCTCTTCTTCCATCCTCAGGCTCCGGGCAATCAGAGAAACTATGAACATCTGCTTGGATTCTGATTGCCATGTTCACTGATTCAGTGCACCCAAATAAGCAACAATTAGTCTGTTCAGCATGTGTCAAAAGATCTGTCAAGTTAATTCAAATTAAGACAGGATAAATTGAATCCAGTTGGCATCATGCATATTTGTATGCAAAGTTTAAACAAGCATCAGCTGTGCTATGTTATCTTTTATTTACAAGCAAAACAAGAATACATTGTTACATAATTTCAGAAATAACTATTCCTCATCATAATTTTACTACATCATTGGCTGAATGTATTTTCTTGGGGTGAAGAAAATGTTCTAATGGATTTGAGTGGACTACTGTATTGCATTAGATCAAAATAGTATCATTTTTCTTGGACTCATTTATCTTAGTTCCATTAATTATCTTAGTTCCATTAGATACACAAATGGGTTTCAAAGCTTGAGATGTGTGAATTTGCATAAATCATATTCCGAAGGTGAATGCTTTTTAAATATAAAGCATTATATTAAGATGCTTTTTAAATATAAAGCATTATATATATTAATTATATATATAATGCTTTTTAAATATAAAGCATTATATATTAAGAATAAATGGGATTTATTCTTAAATTTTTCTTTATTCTTAAATTTTTCTTTATTCTTAAATTTTAAACATTCTATAGAATGTTAATGTCTTCAGGTGGTCAGGTGATAGTTTTCCATCTCATTTATTGCATAGCAATCTGTAGTATCAAATATCTCTATTCTTGAATGAAGAGAGACTCTGAACACTCAGAGAGTAGGTGACACTCTGAGGAAGCTGACAGGCTCTTAGCAGAAGACAGAATGATTGCAGTGGCATTAATTATCATCTATTCCATTTTCCAACTGTCCCAACTAGACAATGCTCCACTTTCCATCTCTATTGATGTTTGGACGGAGTCATGTAAAAGGTCATCTCATGTGCTGTACATGATTGATCTTCAAAGGAGGAGCTCCATGGTGCTGCTGTGTCTCTGACTAATACACTCAGATGAACATAACTTTTGGGAAAAAATAGAAAATTCCTTTACCAAATGTTTACTTTAAATGAGTCATATTCTCCCACTTCTGACACCTTTTCTCCCACTTTTGATGCTGAGAAAGAAGGAGGCTGTTAGAATTCATGGTTCTGATTGAAGTTGGAAATAGAAAAACTGAAAAAAAAAAAGAGAGAAAGAAGATCATACTTTTAGGAACTATAATACGACCTAGGATTTAGTAAAGGGGAAGTTCACAATGACAGTTAAGCAAACATTTACCAGGATGCCTGCAGGTCTGGGCATTGGTGAGGATTTGTCAGGATCTTAAAGCAGGACAGATTCTAAAAGGTCTCCATTTCTATAAAATAGAAATAATTCAGTCCTATTCAGGCTAAGGAGGTAGAGACATTTCTCCCCTTCCTTCCATTTAATATGAATGTCAAATAAACACTAGGTTGGTAAGTAGCATTTGTCTGGTATGATAATATATAAATTTTAATATAAGTTCTGGCTGCCAGAATTGGCATTTCAGAAGAAAAAAAATAAGAATGAATAAATAATGTATTTCCCAAATGGTTAAATTATGTTGACAGTGACTTCCTATTAAAAGTTGATAATGGTAGGCGTCTTGGGACTATTTCCAGTAGCTATACCTTGGAGCAGAAATTTTTGCCTTCGAAGAGGCCTGATATAGCAGGTGAAATGACTGGCCTTACTGAGATAGAACAAACGGGTTTTTTTTTTGGTACAGTTATCTAGTGCTAACTCTATTGGATGTGTGTGTGTCTGTGAGTGTGTCTGTGTGTGTGTGTGCGCGCGCACACGCACATGAGCGCGCACATGCACACACAAGCACGCACGCACATACACATCCTCAGATGTACACGTGAAGGCTTAAACAAGGCTGTGTTCCTTGATCTTCCCAATGTTTCTGTGGAAAGCTGAGTCCACTCATCAATAATTCCTCCAAACTAATACCTGGTACTTACTCTGACATTTACCTCACATCCACCCTTTCTGCCTTGGAAATATTTACAAGCTTTGGAGATACCTGAGCTAAGGCCAAGAAATTAGATGAGAAGAGGAAATATTCTATAACCCGTTTCCTATTTTATATGTTGCATTCAAAGATATAGATTCCTACTATGACAGCCAGAGGACAGAAGCTCTTCAGTGAGCAGTTCCACAAAAAGTGAAAGAGAATAGAACTGAGGGTTAAAGTTTGCACCATCTGAACTCAGATTCAAACAGTCACTCTGAAACAGACTGCTTTCACAAACTTAGTAGAAACACATTAAGATTAATAAACTCTTCTCATAACTGTAAGCCTGTGGCCTTGTCTTTTGTGGAGCTCTTCCAGGAATCCAGAAGGCCATGAGTGTACATAAGAGAAATTAGAGTAATATATATTATTTTAGTTGAGTATTCTAAAAAATAAAATACCCAGGTGGGTATTTAACCTCCTCAAAACCTCTTCTCCCTTTCTGAGTCATCTTTGTAGCAGGGTCTTGTTGAGTAGTCTCTTTCTGTATTTATTCAATTCCTGCCCTGAATCTATAAGCAACAACTAGTGATAGTGAATGCTCTTGTAGAAAGTATGATAGAAATAGAAACATTAACATTGTTTTGAAAAGCCTTTTAACTAATACATTCTGCATCCCTACTTTTCTTTAACTTTTTATTACATACTTTTGAGTCTTAGCTGTATGACTGCATCTTGTTCTTCTGCTTCTACAGAAACCTGTTTCATCTTTGTTAGGTGGTAATCTCCACAGCAAACTCTTCTCATTCCTGTCCCCAGATACCAGCTAAGTAGTAGCCAAAGGTTTTGCTCTTAATTTCTTACCTTGTAGATTGGCAGGGCCATTGCCTCTAGCTCTTGCTTTTTTCTATAGATCAACAGATGAATTTTTTTTTTAGAAAAAAAACCTAATATAAACCAAAGTCATGTTTTTTTAATCTTTTGTGATTTTATTATACATATTTTTTGGAGGGTTGGATTACTATTGTTTTAAGTGGTAAAACTGATCAACATATGATAAATTTAAATTCCATTTTGATTTAATGAAGGTAATGAAATATTAGATCATACTGAAAATTAATGTGAGAACTCTCCATGATCTGTCTGGTATGTCTTAATAGTATTGAGAAATCGAATTTGATTCAAAACTACTTATATACCAAATGTGTAATGCATGTATTTTCTTTACTGACCATATCCTACAGGAAATACATTAAACTAAATTAATATCTAGAGATAAAATTATGCTTTACAGGTATAAGTGCCATTTAGGGATATTGGATGCAGTCAGCCTTTAAAAATGTCATCTTAACCAAAACGATAATCATATGGTTGGTACCTTAAACAAACACAAGATGAATCAGTCAGTTCTACCTACGTTGGATTGCAGACAAATTATCTAAGCTTTCTCTCATTTCAATTTGAAACATTAAGACGGTTTCTTGCTTTGCAGATTATAGACACTGCATTTGCTGCAGGTGATCCATCTTCATTTAAAGCTGCACTCAAGTGCCTTTAGCACTTATTGGTGCTAACAAGAATGTGGGCTACCTTAATCCACTGTCAGAAGAAATCAAGGAGAGTTGGCACAGAAGCCGAAGAGAGAAAATACATAAACATAACAGAAGTTATCATGGAAATTACAAATGCAAATAATGGATAAAATTTAATCGAAATGAGCTTTCAAGTGAAATACAAATGTACCATTTTATACAGTACATTTCAGGAAGCCAGCCACACAATACTCATCATGGAAAGATCTACAGTTTTGGGGTTTTGCTATTTCCTTATCTATAATACTGGCTGTTGACTAAGAGGTCTGAGTTGTTAAACATCAGGAGAATTGAGTATAATCTTGGCCTAAATAAATTGGGCTTATGTGAATGGGAATTATCTACTGAATTTGATGTTTATATTATACAACAGACTGGCTTTATTACCAGATCATTTTTAAAAACTGAGATAGGAAAATTGGCAAACATAATATTCTTGATCACCTCAGAGCTCATTTTAGCACCTGCAGTCTTACTCATTTACACTGGCTTTGACCTTCAATTTACAATTCAATGAATTTATAAGTCTTTCTCTTCATCATATAATGCAGAACTGACCCTGTCCTTTATCCTCTATAAAATATATAATTGCACTCTGTGAAATGAAATTATTTTCACCTTATGATTATGGTGATGATATTCCTGATTCTAGTAAATTGTAAAATCCAGAGCAGGACATATGGGACAGGGCAAGGGTGTGATGAGCAATTCTATTGATTGTTGAAAAAAAAATCAGCAGGAACATTTCAGATCAAGAAAAAGCATTAATTTCTCTCTACCACATGATCCCATAAACATATTTCATTTGTAAAACTGCCTTATTTACTTTATTACACTTCCATCATCCATTCTTCCTAAGCATACCCCTACTCTTGATAAGTCATTTCACAACTGGAGTTTGATTTGGGGGAAAAGCAATTTATCGACTATTTATTTTTTCTCTTATTCTACGTATGCATTTTAAAATGAATAACTTATGACATAGAAGAATACATTAATGGGAGACAATGAATGACATGGTAAAAATATTCCCCTACATCTCCCCCTCCTTTCTTTTATGCTGCAAGTGTCAAATCAGTCCGGAAAATGTTTTATGCCTCAAAGTCTAAAGCAGTAAGTTCCTGAGTTGGAGTACTTTCTTGCCAGACTTTCATCTTTGGTGAGTATTTCCCAGTTGTTTCTGAAATGACTCCCTCTGAGGATATTGTTGAAATGTTGTGTGCACGGCTGCTTGTCGAAGCCAAGAAATGATGCAGAGCCACTCACGTGAGCTGTTCTAATTGTTCTTGTACTAGCAACTGAGGAATTCTCACAGATGGGTTTATCATAACACTTTGTTAGCATTTTTGTATAACAACTGCCTTTTCATCTAAAGAAAACCCTGGAGGAAAATACAACATTCAGGAATAGGGTTTGAATATTAATTAATTGATGCTTCAAGTAAAAGTTTTCTTTAATATGCTCCACATACACAGCAAACTTTGTGAAATGTAAGTTTCTTCAAGTTACGCACAGAAGTCATACTTTCTGGGTTTATAATAAATTATTTTATTTGTCTTTAATTATTTCATTTAGAAACTTTCACTTGGATATCTGCTATTCCTTAGATGATTAATTTAGGATTTTTTGCATGCTTGCTGTTGTCATTAATATTTCTAATCAGTGTCATTGGGTGGGCATTGATTAACTGCAGATATTTCAATAAAGGGTTTACAAGTTCCAGTAAGGTAAATTATTAAATTAGAACAAGGTTCTTGACTAGCACTTTGGTTTGTTAGTTTGGTTGGTTGGTTGGTTGTTGACTGGAAGTGTGGTGATTTTTTTAGCAATGAATATTATTGTTTAATTAGTCATAGAAGCTAATATTAAAGTTACTAAGGTCCTAAAGGAATGGTGTTGAATATGGGACTGTTTTTATACTTTCTTTAACAACTTCGACACGTTTATTGCTATGATTTTAAATCAAAAAGGAAATACAGAGATAGTATTGATTTGATTGGGTACATATTTTCAGAAAGGAACATTTCAAATGTCAAGTAGGTATCCTTGAGACAGTTATCTGCAGGTCCACTATTGCCTGTTGCTTATTGAATTCTGTTTTTAAAGCTTATTCTGTGTGTGTGTGTGTGTGTGTGTGTGTGATAGTAGCAAGAATAGCTTTAATTTAAGTTTGCATGAATCCTTTATTCTGTTTTTGTTTTCTTGAGGTCTACTAAAGTTATCTTTCTCCTATCATTCATATTGAGATGTTAATAAACGAGCAATATTCTATTTAACATGAAAAATGAACACAATAACCCATCTGATATTTCTCCAATTCATTATTTTCTCTTAATGGAAAACATGATTAATTCATTAACATATTTTCAGATAATCTTTATGGTTAATCCTATTAATTTAAAATTCATTCATATTAATGGTCTGCTTTTTACTTGTTTACTTTATGGGAAGCATTATTTTATTGTTTTTATTTGACAATACAGCTATTCAATGCACAGCTTTTAAAAGTGATACATTTTCTCTTTTCATCAGTCCCTATGTGTGATGTTTATCTCTCTCATATTCAGGAATAAAGAAAGGTGTTTAAAGTAAAATAAGAGGGGCGCCTGGGTGGCTCAGTTGGTTAAGCGACTGCCTTCGGCTCAGGTCATGATCCTGGAGTCCCGGGATCGAGTCCCGCATCGGGCTCCCTGCTCAGCAGGGAGTCTGCTTCTCCCTCTGACCCTCCCCCCTCTCATGCTCTCTGTCTCTCATTCTCTCTCTTGCAAATAAATAAAATCTTAAAAAAAAAAATTAAAGTAAAATAAGAAATGAATTGTTCTGAAAATGATCAGTGCTTTAATAGTGTCCAAAATCTACAGTAATCCATATTCATCAATGTGGAAATCATTAGTAAAATTGGAAACAACTGTTCTCTGCTGAAATTCAATACTTAAAGCAAACTATCTCCGATACAAAAAATAAAAAATGCAATGAACCAACACAAATGCAATGAACCAACAATTGCCAGCTATCATATTACAGTGATTAGACTATTGCCAACTTTTAAAACATTTATAATCCAAATGCATTCATTCCAATGCAACGTGTTTCGTTTAAAGAAGCTTCTCTGATAAGCAGGATTAAAAGTATAGTTGACCCTTAACCCAGGTTTGAACTGCACAGGTCCATTTACTCATGGGATTTTTACAGTACAGTACTATACATGTATTTTCTCTTCCTTATGATTTTCTTTTTCTTTTTTTTTTTTTAAAGATTTTATTTATTTATTTGAGAGAGAGAATGAGAGACAGAGAGCATGAGAGGGAGGAAGGTCAGAGGGAGAAGCAGACTCCCTGCAGAGCAGGGAACCCGATGCGGGACTTGATCCCAGGACTCCAGGATCATGACCTGAGCCGAAGGCAGTCGCCCAACCAACTGAGCCACCCAGGCACCCATTCCTTATGATTTTCTTAAGAGCATTTTCTTTCTCTCTTTTTTCTCTCTTTCTCTCTTTCTTTTCTCTCGCTTACATTATTGTAAGAACACAGTATATAATACGTATAACATGCAAAATAGGTGTGAATTGACTTTTTATGTTATCAGTAAGGCTTCTGGTCAACAGTAGGCTATTAGTAGTTAAGTTTTGGGAGAGTCAAAAGTTATCATGGATTTCTGAGTGTGCAGGGGGTTAGTGCCCCTAACCCTAATGTTGTTCAAAGGTCAACCATGTTTCATAGAGTAATATCAGATGGACACAACTCTCTTCAGAGGCTGGCCAGAGTGGTGGGTGAAATAGCAACCAGGGGGCACTGCAGCTTTATGAAATTACCTTCGAAGAAGAAAGCAAGAATTTGTTCTGAGATTTCTTAAGAGTTTAAATATGGTTTTTAACTTCCTGTGATATAATTTTGAGGGACCTTGAAAGAAATGTTCTGTTAGGAGTTTATGCTTAAAAATTAAGTCAGACTTTTCTCAGTTGTCCCATTTTAAAATACGATTTTCATTTTAAAGACTTAGATATATAAATAAAGAGGATGATTTATTTTCTTTCTTATTATTAGTTAAATAGCTGATTCTCAGGAATCTTGAGGCATTGGCAGATGAGGTTAGAATTTTAATGTTCTCTTCCATTTAATCTATTTGCAGACACCTGTATTTCTATTACAAAAATCTGAGATTTCAAGTTAAAAGTTTTTTGTGGAACATTTGGTATTTTAGACATTTGATATTTCCAACACTTAATTTATTATGTTCAAAGTTATTGAAGAAAATTCAATATATTTTACTTCATTAGTACATAGTAGAAGACATTGAATATAGACCATCTCAATATAAAGTCAGTAATGCAGACTTTCCTTTAAAATAGTTTCCTAGAATAAGCATAATTCACAACTTGCTGGAGGTACTTTGGTCAATGCTATTTGTTAATTTTTTGTTAATTGTAAACTTCATTAAATTATCAAGTTGGTGTGTGTATATGTAGTAATAAACATATTAATTTAAAATCTTGCATAAGGGAGAAGCCCTCTGAGCCAGCATGAGTTGCTATTGACTTCTTTTAGTGATGAGAAATCGATGATCTCGGGGCGCCTGAGTGGCTCAGATGGTTAAGCGTCTGCCTTCGGCTCAGTCAAGTCATGATCTCAGGGTCCCGAGATCGAGCCCCATATTGGGCTCCCTGCTTGGCAGGGAGCCTGCTTTTCCCTCTCTCTCCTCTACAGTTCCCCCTGCTTGTGCTCTCTCGCTCTCTCTGTCAAATAAATAAATAAATCTTTAAAAAGAAAGAAAGAAAGAAAGAAAGAAAGAAAGAAAGAAAGAAAGAAAGAAAGAAAGAAAGAAAGAAAGAAATCGATTTCATTCTGTAAATTCACTACATGGGCATATAGATAGGGACCTTCAGCTACCTCAGTAGGCAGACGGAGGTAACAGCTCACCATTACTTTTAGACTCTGAGCCATGCCTACAGACTACTGATCAGCTACAGGTCAATCAACCTACCATTTTCTCTGTGTGATCTCCTCTTCACTTTCCTAGAAACCTCCAAAGAAGTCTAAGCAAGCACAGTACTCATCCTATCCCCCTTAGGCACTACTTACATACAAGATCTTAAATTTGTGTATATGTTACTACTCTAATCTCATTCTCATAATATTCTCTATTTCATCTTACTTCCATTTTTTAAGAGAAACAAGGGATTATATTTAAAAAGAGCATGTTAATATTGTTTTATCTTTCCACTGCAGTTTTGGAATTTGTATTATATAGATAAGAACACCTATTTTCTCCCCTTCATCAGCTTAAGATCACTAACATCCTCTTTAGGTAGAAAACATGGGCTCCATTTTCATAGGTAGAATTTGGTATTATACATATATTTAACTTATTTTTATATTATATTATATTTTATATTTATTTATGTAAATATTTAAAATTTATTTTATATCTCTATCTCTATCATCTATCTATCTATCTATCATCGGACCTTATTGCTGCTAGCTTCTGTGTGCTTCCCTTCTGGACTTGCCCCTGCACATGTCTTCAGAGAAATATTCCTGTGCTACAGAGAGTGGAAAGTGTTTGGGAGTTTGGGAGTTTGTGTCCTTCTGGTTGGCTTTCAATCAAGTAACTGACTGGTGAGTGAATTTGAAAGTCCAACTAACTCTCTTGCTTTGGGCAGGACAAATAATGTGGTGTAATTTATGCTCCAGAGTTCACCATGGGATCAGGCCGAAGCTGCGATTTTGCCTGAAAGTTCACAGTTGTTTGGCTTTTGCTTCCTTTTTTTTTTTTTTGCTTTCCCCACTTCTTTACCATTTCTTTTGGAAACATCACTTTAATAAATCACTCACACACATATCCTGTCTCAGGATCAGCTTCTGGGGAATTTGACCTAAGGCAAGGAATAGCTATTCAAAATTCTCTGTAATGATTCAAAATTTACCATGATACAGGAAAAAAATGTTTTTATATAGATAATCCACTGTGTGTGTGTGTGTGTGTGCATAAAAGACAGACCAGCTGGGAATACTGGTACTTACGTTTTGAGAAACATGGTAGACTGAAATGATTCAGAAACTTCTGCCCTAGTATGAACATGCAGAATCAAATATAACTAAAACCATTTAAATATATAGTTGTACATGAAAGAGCAAAGAGAAAATTCCCATGTCAGAAATGTGCACTCTTAAACCCATGAGTGGCTGGCAGCAAATACTGAGTCCCTTTCATCCATCCCTATTTATTTCCCATGAAAGCACACAACTCCAGAACTTCACCAGGACAGAAAGCGAAGTTTGAATTTATACCGCCAGCATAGTCCAAGAATTAATCAGGAGTTTCTAACATGTAAAAAGAAATAATAATAGATGTATTTAGGAAACTAGAAATAACAGAAAAATTAATAATCTGATAAAGAATATTGCTGCAGCTTGGGTTTCCTTAGGAATCTCTGGGGCAAAGATTATCGTACAGTTGGCTTATTAGGGAGGACTCATGGAATTAGTTCTTATACAATGGAGAGCAAGAGAGCCAAATAAGGCAGAGGGAAAAGTTGAGCTGTGCAATCTTGAAGGAAGCTTCAGCGGATTGTATGGGGAATTCTGAAGCCGTGATCTCTCGTCAGAGTCTTCCTGACATGTGTGAGCAAGTTGAGCATCTATACCCTATGATGATTAATCTTTTGATGCAGGATGTTCCAGGAGGAAATACTTTGGGCCAGGTGGCTTTCCTAAGCCAGGGCAATCCAGATAAGAGTTTGACAGCTGAGAGTAAGCTGCTAGCAACACTCCTAGCAGCTGGGAAAATGAACCATTCATTCCTAAATGGGGATCTGAACAGGGTATCATAGGTCAACACAGATTTCTATCAAAAACTCAAAGAAAGTTTCAAGCTAAATGATGAAAACCTAGAAGTAGTTCTTTCAAAGTAAAAATGAGAAAAAAATTGTGGATATAAGCACTTTTATTAGTATTACCCTGATGGCAGCCGTCAGTAGAACAAGAAATATGAATTATGAGAATTAGAAATAAAGAAGAAAATTGACATTGCTCATAAGAGACAGGATCAATGACATAGCTCCATTTTCTCATCATGCGCCTAATCTTTGACTCTTTCCAATCTTCAACCGGTCTCCCCCATAGCTTCGGTTGTCTCAGGTCCCATAGATTTTTGTTGGACCTTGTATTACTACTAGGCTTCCCTGGCATGTTTAACACCACCAGCTACTATCTTCTGGAAAAGTTCTGCTCTCTTGCCTGAGGTGACTCAACTCTCCTTGTTTTCTCCTGCCCATGCTGATTTTTCTTTATGGGTATCTCCTCACCTGCCAATCTCCATGATGCAATTCTTGGCCCACTGCTCTTTTCAACTTTACAGTCCGCTTGGACAGCCACATTCTCATCTATATGCTAATGACTCTCAAGCCCGGTGGCAATCTTTGTCCTCAAGACTCTTTTGTCAAGGCTTTTAGATTTGTTTAATCAATTGCCTCCTCCTCACCTTCAGTGTCCGGCAGGCACCTCAAATTCAGAACGTATAAAATTAAACTCATTAGTTTTCTTCCTCAAACTTGCTTTTTCTACATTGCAAATTAATTATTGGAACCTGAATCTGGACCCAACCATGAAAGAAACTATCCACTTAACCACATAGGCCTCAATGTATTCATTTTCTTAATATTAGGAAATTAAATTTGCCATAAGAGCTTTATTTGTATCCATTTAAAATCTAACCCTAATCTCACATGTAAAGAAATTAAATTAATAAATGACCCTCCTATTGTCTTACATATTCAAAAGAGATAACATATACTTTGTATAAAAAGGGTTTTTTTTTAATAAATTTTAATGATTGATGTTTTCCACTGAATTTTGTATCAGATATAAATAAAAGAGTCTTAGGTCTTTATTCATTTTCACATGTTATGTAATAAAGATAGATTTATACTATTTAAACATTACATACAGTTGGGAAGTCTTTGAATCAAAGGTTACACAAATTATATTTCAAGGTTCTTAAAAATCTCAACTGACTTTTTTTTTTTTTAAAGATTTTATTTATTTGACAGAGAGACACAGCGAGAGAGGGAACACAAACAGGGGGAGTGGGAGAGGGAGAAGCAGGCTTCCCGCGGAGCAGGGAGCCCGCTGTGGGGCTTGATCCCAGGACTCAGGGATCATGACCTGAGCTGAAGGCAGACGCTTAACGATTGAGCCACCCAGGCGCCCCTCAACTGACTTTCTTATAATTAACTACGTCTTGAGAATATGATCAGAAAAAATGAATTAAGGTATACATTGCTAACTATTAATTCTATAAAACACATTTATTTTTTCTAATAAATATCTCCTATATAAAGCATTACTGAAGGCAATCAGTGCAGTTCTCCTGAGTGCAATCTCAGAACTGTAACAGTTACTTGCAATGTATTATATATGGTGGCTTATATATAATATATTAGCAGTGGCTTATACATGTAAGGTTGTATCCTCTTACCTAAGAGAACTCTGAGTGTAAGTATTCTCTGGCTGATACGGCTACTCAAGGAAGTCATCAGATCTTAGGGCTAGGAACTCATCAGATATCTGTAGGATAAACTCCAAGTCCAAGATTGCTGCAAGAACTTCAGGATTCCACTCTCCAGTTTGTGAAGGCCTATACAACACTCTCACCTGCATCTCTTTGTCCAGCACTTAGAAATGTGGAAATCACTAATTGCAAGAAAGTCCAGAAAATGTAATCCTTAGGTTGAGTGATTTGCTTCCCAAAATAGACTTTTTTTTTCTGAGGCCAAAAGGGAGAAAGGATGTTGAGTGGCAGCTAGTATTCTAATACTTGACTGAGCAATTACATTATTTATGTTTGTTTGAACTGAGCCATGCATTTCCATTTCCTCTCTAGCAAAGTGTTCAACATCACCTTGGAATTTTGTCAGACCATTAAATTTAGCCACAAGTAGTAGGCCGAGAAGGAAATAATCTAACAATCTTAAAAGGCCTCAAAATTTAATTTATGCACTTTCCAGCAGATAATTTATAGAAAAGTAATACCTGGCAATTCAGCTAGGAGTCATGTTTCTCAGAAAAAATTTCAAAAATATTAAAAGTAGCTTACTGCAAAAGCTGCAAAAAACATTTCAAAGCTAAAACAATTTCAACAATGCCAGATTATGAATGGCATACCAAACTATCTTCACATTGATAGAAATAAGGTGGGTACTAGAATTCTCCTTTTTTGTTTTATTTTTGTTTTGTGTGTTTGTAAGTTTGAATCAAAATCAAAGTTTCTGCATAATACAAATGTTTAGTGAGCCTGCTACATTATATAGTGCTTATTTCTTGTGTAATACTTAGTAATGTCAACTATAAACTAGACTGTACAAAAATCAGTCACGTAGAGATTCAATGCCATGATTGCTTATTTAATTTCATGGTACATCTGAGTGGTACACTTTCTACTTTTTGCTACAAACACTTCTCAATTCTGCTTCTAACTCCTTGCTTCTTTTTCTGCCTTTCTTTGACCACTTCTTCATTTTCCAAACTAAGGTTCTTCCTTTGTTTCCTTGGTCTCTATTTGTTTTTCAGAGGATGCACAGTTTTCCTGATGAAAGTTTAACCTGAAATGATTCAGGAACAACCACAAGTCCACACTCCCACCCCTCAATCATATATTCTTTCTCTCATGTAAAGAATAAACAAGTCTGGAACATTAAATAATGACTCACATTCTACTCTCATCACTATTCTGACTATGAATCTGTCAGAAGTAGGAATGTCTCTTAGTAAAACATCTAAATCACTTCTCTCTCAAAAAGGTGGGAAAGCCCAGGACAAGGTAATTACTATTTATTTATTTACTGGCAAATAAATTAAATACATAGACTATATAGACTTCTCTATTCGGCAAAGTAAGTTTTATTCCATTTATTTCTATACTCACTAGACTCCTTTCATGACTATTTTTAATCGGATAAAATTGACTAAGTGACTAAAAACAAGAATTACTTTACATTATCTTTCTTGCTACTGATCCATAAGTTAATGTTCTATAGATTTGCAATGATGGGAGAAATAATGTCAAAATAGTCTTACAATTCCCTTTACAAAATGATACTGTGATTTTTAAGGAGAGGTCTATGAAAAGATGATCTGCTCTATTAATGCCTGGTATGGAGTTATTAATAAGCTGAATTTACAATTTGTAGAAATAGTTTATAAATTTTAACTACTGAAAGAATCTATAAGAAATTACAAATTTCAGTTTTAAAGTTCAACATGACCTTGGGAAATCATCAAACATAATTCCTTTGTATGAGGCAAGCTACACACATGCCACACAGATTATAGAAACCTATACTCATAGTGAAACAATACATCCAAATACATGTTTTATACAGACAGAAAATATATTTAAGTTTTATTCCTTTTTATCTGTCCCTAACTTGCTATCTGAACACAGTTTTTCCACAGGTAAATAAGAGTGAGTTGAGACTGTATGATTTCAGTTATCATTTCTAATTCTAAGAACCTATAATATTGATTTTTTTCAGATTATACTACAACCAATTTCTATGCTATCCAAACTTGTAATACAGATTTAGGAATGTGGTCAGAAGGTGGAATTTTATTGCAAAGTTAGATGAGATTTAAATTGCAATCATCACTGAAATGGTAACAATAGTAACAACAAAATCAGTAAAAAAGCTAAAGTCTTTTTGACACATAATTTAAGTTGTGCTGAGTAGGTGGCAAATGTATCCTGATCCTTGATATCACACTGAAACTTTTCATCCTATGGCAATAGAAAATATTATTAGTTTTACTCTGATCACTGTCTAAACATAGTTTTATTAAATATTTATTCATTAAATATGGTACTACTTTGGGCCAGAGGGTCCCTAGGACTCCAGATACATTAATTACCAAACACACACACACGCACACACACACTATCACTGCCTTCAAGTAGCCTACATTCTAATAGGAAAAAACAAACAGGAAGTAATAAATAAAATCAGTTAAATTATATTAGATACTAGGAAGTGTTAAGTGGGATTGGAAAAAGAAAAAGAGGAACAGGATGGGGGAATCAAGATGTCCAGGGTGAGAGGGAGATTCGATGCAAGCTGGAGCTGATGGCATCTCACTTAATTTGGTAAGAAAAAAAAACAATCAAAATTCAAAATTGTAAGATGATGAAATTTGAGGGCAATGGAATTATTTTTTTGAGGGCAATGGAATTTAAAAGACTGCATTTGGGGCGCCTGGGTGGCTCAGTTGGTTAAGCGACTGCCTTCGGCTCAGGTCATGATCCTGGAGTCCCGGGATCGAGTCCCGCATCGGGCTCCCTGCTCAGCGGGGGGTCTGCTTCTCCCTCTGACCCTCTCCCCTCTCGTGCTCTCTGTCTCTCATTCTCTCTCTCAAATAAATAAATAAATAAATAAATCTTTAAAAAAATAAATAAATAAATAAAAATAAAGGACTGCATTCTATTTCATATAATGGATTGACTTATATCTAGGGAAATAATGGAAAATTATATTTATTAAAACAAATATTTCACACTTGCTTTCATGTCCCATATCATCCCAGTTCTCTGAATCAAATTCAAAGTTTTTCATGGGCATTGAAATCCTGTCTTTGCATGAACATTCTCTGGAAGATCTGCCTTAATGAGTAAAATTGAGAGCCAAATCAACAATTTCCTCCTTCTTTATTACAACAAATTCTATTTTGATTTACAACCCCTCTAAACATAATTCATGTAACCAAATGGCTCCTGAAATATTAATCAATTTCCTGGGTCTTAATTGTATTTTAAAACAGCATCTCAAAATATCTCATATAGGCAAATTTTAGGTATCCTTAGAGAAAAGCAGCCTTGAAGAAAACACTCTTGGTATTTTAAATAATAAAAAAGTTATCATAATGAGGGGAAATAAAAGCTAAAAAGCAAGTCTTGGTTAAGGTATCTGGAGATTTTTTTGTTTGTTTTGTTTGTTTCAAAATTTTATTTAAATTCCAGTTAGTTAACATATATTGTAATATTAGTTTCAGGAGTAGAATTTAGTGATTCATCACTTCCATACAACACCCAGTGCTCATCACAAGTGTCCTTAATCCCCGTCACCCATGTAGCCCATCCCCCCCCACCTCCCCTCCAGCAACACTCTTTGTTCTCTACAGTAAATCTTATTTTTTAAGATTTTGGGTTTTATTACAGCAGTTTTAGGCTTACAGCAAATTTTAGAGGAAGGCATAGAGATATTTCATTTTTCCCTTGCCCTCACCTGCGTATAGCCTCCCCAGTTATCAACATTACTCACCATGTTGTTGTTGTTGTTGTTGTTTTTAAACCAAGGATGAACTATATTGCCACATCATAATCACCCAAAGTCTATGGTTTACCTTAGTGTTCACTCTTGGTACTATACAATCTGTGAGTTTGGACAAAAGTATAGTGACATACATCCCTCACTGTAATGTCATAGAGGATTTGCACTGCCTTAAAAAATGTCTGTGTTCTATTTAATCCCCTCTCCCATCCTTTGCCACCACAGATCTTTTTATTGTCTCCATAGTTTTGCTTTTTTCTAGAATGTTATATAGTTGGAATCATATAATATGTAGCCTTTTCAGATTGGCTTCTTTCATTTAGTAATATGCATTTGAGGGCGCCTGGGTGGTTCAATCGTTAAGCATCTGCCTTCAGTTCAGTTCATGATCCCAGGGTCCTGGGATCGAGCCCTGCATCAGGCTCCCTGCTCAGCGGGGAGTCTGCTTCTCCCTCTACCACTCCCCCTGCTTGTGTTCCTGCTCTGGCTATGTCTCTCTCTGTCAAATAAATAAATAAGATCTTTAAAAGTATATGCATTTGAGATTCCTCCATATTTTTTCATGGCTTAATAGCTCATTTCTTTTTAGCAGTGAATAATATTCCATTACCTGGATATAACACAGTTTATTTATCCATTCACCTACTAAAGGACATTTGGTTGCTTCTAATATATGGCAATTATGCCTAAAGCTGTTATAAACATCTGTGTGCAGGTTTTTATGTGGGCATAAGTATTCAATACCTTGGTTAAATAGCTAGGAGAGTGATTGCTGGATTGCATATTATGTATAGTTTTGTAACAAACTGTCAAACTGTCTTCCAGAGAGACCCATTTTGTATCTTTACCAGCAATGTATGAGAATTCTTACTGCTCCACATTCTCATCAGCATTTGGTGTTGTCAGGGTTCCAGATTTGGGCCTTTCTAATCGTTGTGCAGTGGTATCTCGTAGTTGTCTTGATTTGCACTTCCATGGTGACATCTGATCTTTCCATATGCTTATTTACCATCTGTATATCTTCTTTGCTTAGGTATCTGTTAAATTCTTTGGCCCATTAATTAATTAATTAATTGTTTTCTTATTATTGAGTTTTAAGGATTCTTTGTATGTTTTGGATAAGAGTCCTTTATCAGATGTGTTTTTTGCAAATATTTTCTTCCAGGCTATGGCTTGTCTTCTAATTCTCTTGATATTGTCTTCTGTAGAGCAGAAGTTTTTAATTTCAATGAAGCCCAGTTTAATTATTTCTTTTATGGATCGTGCCTTTGTTGTTGTATCTAAAAAGGCATCACCACACCTAAGGTGATCCAGGGTATTCCTATGCTATATTCTATGATTTTCATAATTCTGGGTTTTACATTTAAATCTATCATCCATTTTGAGTTAATTTTTGTGAAGGTGTGTTTGTCTAGATTCTTTTTTTTTTTTTTGCCTGTGGACATCCAGTTGTTCTAGCACCATTTGTTGAAGAGACTATCTTTGCTCCATTGTATTGTCTTTGCTCCTTTGTCAAAGATCAGGTCACTGTGTTTATGTGGCTCTATTTTTGAATTCTATTCTATTCCATTGATCTATTTACCTAGTTCTTTTTACTAATACCATACTCTCTTGCTTATTGTAGCTCTAGAGTAAGTTGTGAAGTCAGGTAGTACTAGTCCTCCAACCTTGTTGTTTTTCAATACTTTTTTGGTGATTCTGAGTCTTTTGCCTCTTCATATAAACTTTAGAATCAGTTTGTTGATATCCATAAAATAACTTGCTAGGATTTTGATTAGGACTGGATCTATAGATCAAGCTGGGAAGAAGTGACATTTTGACAATATTGAGTTTTATAATCCATGAGCATGAAATCTCTCTCCACTTATTTAGTTCTTCTTTAATTTTATTAGAGTTTTGTAGTTTCCCTCAAATAGATCTTGTACATATTTTGTTAGATTTATACTTAACTACTTTATTTTTGGGGAGGGGGAATGCTAGTATAATGCTAGTATAAATGTTATTTTAATTTTAAATTTCACTTTGTCATTATTAGTATATAGGAAAGCAACTGACTTGTATATTAACTTTGTATCTTGGAACCTTGCTATAATCACTTGCTAGTTCCAGGACGTCTTTATTTTTGGAAATTCTTTTAGATTTTCTACATAGATGATCATGTCTTCTGTAAACAAAGATAGTTTTATGTCTTTCATCTTAATCTCTATACATTTTATTTCCTTTTCCTGACTTCTTGTTTGCATTAGCAAGGACTTCCAGTATGATGTTGAATGGAAATGGTGAGAGAGGTCTTGTCACATTTTCAAGAGGGGACTCAGTCTCCCTAAGTAATCAGACATACATTTATGAAATTAGACAAGGAAAGTCAAATATGCACCATGTGAAAAAGAAGGAGTGTCATGCCTCTTTTACAATTATTTGAAGAAAAATAAAATAAAATGATGTGAATGTTAAATTCAAATAAAGAATTCCAAGTTGTTTTTTCTTAAGAAATGAGGTTTAGCAAATAAGAGTCATGAAACATTTATACAAGAGGAAATAAAAATGGTAAGTAAACAACAGTTTTCAATAATTTTAAACAAATAAAAATTAAGAATAGAGCTGAGGGGTAGCCTGGGGAAAAACCTCGGCGCCAGGATTGTTCACTCATTCATATATATATATATGTTTGTAACAAACTGTCAAACTGTCTTGCAGAGAGTATATATATATATATATACTACGTATGACATGCCAGGTAATATATTAGGGATGATCTAGGGATGATCAGGGCAAAAGGAGAACTCCTCCATTCACCAGGGCTGAATGACTCCATCTAGTTCAGCCTCCTTTTGATTTTTAAACTTCTGGAATCCCTTGAGTGTGAATTTCTTTAGCTGTGAACAACCTTGTTGGCTGCCCCTGGATAACACCTGACCCTCGGTACAGATAGTGGATCTTGGGAACGAGGCAGACATCATTCACGTCCATCTGGAACATTCAGAGAGAGAGAACTACCTTCTGGCCAGCATCCTTGAATGATGGTCTGACGAGCATACGAAGTCAGTGTCTTAGTCCATAGAAGGCTGGAATCTGCAGCCAAATGTATCTCATGTTTTTAAAGCTATTGCTTCTTGCTCTTTTTATTTAATTAATACCTAGCACCTCCCCCTGCCTCCATTTGCTCTGTGGAAACTAGGAGTGAAATGGTCTTCATCTATAACACTGTATCTTTTCTTCTTAAATATGCCTCTTCCTCTCTGGATGTGTGACTTATGTGTCTTGCTACTCATCTCAAAGAAACAACAAATGATGCAATAAAAATTAAAAAGATAAAATAGTACCATAGATGTGTGATTTCCCATAGGCCACACAAGTATTTTTGATGAAAAATAGGTATTTTAATTGGAGAAGTGAGTTTTACCAAAAAAAATGTCTTTAGGTGAAGATTTCTCTTGGATGAAAGTTTTAAAAATACCTGAATTAATGGTTCACAAATAAATATATAATGAAATTGTGTGTCTATGAAGCAAAAAAAATCTTGCTTTATGAGTTCAGTAGAAAGTCTTTCTGAATCAATTTAAAAAGTCCTGACATTCCTGAGAAACTGTACTAATGTAATTTATCCATTATCAAACTTAAATTCTCAAACAAGATGAATATATTTATTTATAGATATATAGGCATTGCCAAAATTATTGGTATGTTATGATTATGATGTTTATTAAGACCCACAGAATAGAAATTTAAAAATCAGCTTGGCAAGCAGAAAAATAAAATGTGATTCCCAGGCAAAGAACTTTATTGTTTGTATTGTCTGAAGTCCCTAAATTATAATGAAACCTTTTACTCTGATTTCTTTCTTTATAAGAGTGTTCCTGATTTAAATTTTGTTTCCTTTTCAACAGTCCACCATGACTTTGCATCTGAGGATCATACATTTGCTAATAATGGTGACTTATTATTTTTTTTTTGCAATTTCTTATTTTCTAGTACCTCTTTCATTTTCTTTTAGACTACCGAGTGGCAAAGCTAATTATGAATATTTTGATGTTTCTTTATTGTTGTAATTGATAATACTCATATTTACTTGTTTATTGTAGACACTGAATAGAAAAATAATCTGCAGATTATTATTTTCATTTTATCTACCACAAGCCTCTGTTTATCTAGCTAAACTAACATATATCTCATTGTTTGCTCAGTGATCATTGCTCACATCATTGCTCAGTGCTTCACCGAATCTGCCTTTCATGCCTCTAAGTCATTCAGCTCACGATTTCTCCTTTTTATTTCATATTTAACACTTTGTTGCTGGTTCTAAAACTTCGTAGACTTGAATTTTTCAAGTGAAATAATTGAGACATTCTGTTTGCTAATTAATTGAGTGGGTCCTAGAGAACATTTAAAATGTCCATAGTTCTGGGGCGCTGGGGTGGCTCTCGGTTAAACATCTGCCTTCGGCTTAGGTCATGATCCCGGGGTTCTAGAATCAAGCCCTCTGTGTCAGGGTTCCCTGCTCAGTTGGGAGCCTCCTTCTCCCTCTCCCTCTGCCCCTCTCCCCTGCTCATGTGCTCGCTCTCTCTGCTCTCTCTCAAATAAATAAATAAAATCTTTAAAAAAAATAAACTTTAAAAATAAATAAATAAATAAATAAATAAATAAATAAAATGTCCATAGTTTCAAAGATCCTGGTTTCCTATTATGAGGCATTATAATATTATATAACATATAAGAATGATGAAAACATACCCCATCATGTGAATTCCTAGAAAAGGAGCTCAATAGGATAGAGAATGGCTATTCTGCTTTTTTACAACCCCAGGAATTCATGGTCTTCTTAGCTCAGTCGGAGCTCCAGTTAATAAGCATAAGAAAGAATGACATTTGCTGCCCCTTGGCATCATTGCCTTTATAGGAATCAAACACACAAACAACCCCCTTGTGCCTTCCTTCACCTTTGCCAACTGGCTCCTATTAGTTAGGTGTGCGAGAAATACCTCTTCAATTACAATATCAAAACTAAATATATTTGCTTTTCCAGATATATAAAGTCTGTATTTTATCATCTTATTTGAATTTTCATTTACGTGGTTTAAAAATTAAATATAAAATGCACTTGCCAATGATTTTCTCTATAACTTTTCAGGTTGAAATTAGATGAGATGGTAATAAATATCTACTGTAAATCATACTTCTAAAAAGTGTAACAAGTGTTATGGAATACCTTGTTTCCTCTGAATGCCATTATTCAAATTTGAAGAAGTACTAATTTTATTCATATCTATACAAAGGGGTGAATTGTCAACGTTGAAGGGGAAATTAAGCTATAATCTGATATTTTATTCTCTAGTTTCTTCTCAAGATTATCATCCCCATTTACTGTATTTTAAAGTTAAATGGGAATGACAACTCTTAGACTGAATGAAAGAGAAATAACACCTTTATTATCTTGTTTATGACAATGCTTAGAAGAGTGCCCTACACTCACAGGCACTGAGTATAAACTCTTAGGACAATTATAGTGAAAAATACTTTGGATGATTGTCATGATGACGGTAATAAAGACAATAATAAAGATAAAATCTTCTTTCTTGATGTGTCCTTTTTTTTTTGTCAAAAATAGCATCACTATTCAATGAGGGCTCATTTTGAAACTATGATCTACCTTCTGTACAAAGCCCTTGACCTATCATTTATAAAGAAGCTTAAAAAATACCATTTTGCAAACTATTGAAAATCACTGGTTCAGACCAGAGAGATAATGTTTACTTCTTTATCTTCGGGTAGCTTTCCTACAGCAAAGAATTGGTAAAAAAAAAATAATAATAATCATAATAATCATAATCCCAAAGTGTTAACTCACAAGATTTCACATATCAGACTATCTTAAACACAAGTCAGATCTTGACAGCTACCTCTGTCTGGGTTTACTGATGATATTGGAAATTTTAAAAGGAGTAGGTTTTCCCCTAAAATAGCTTTATGTGTCAGATGCACTTCAATTTATAAGGTGACACAGTCTTTCCCTATTTGAATTGAATGCAAGAAGCTAAAATAATCTCCTCATATAGGCATTAGTTAATTTGTGTGACACTCTGCCGAATGTCGTTATTTCAGCTTGTCCGTGACTTCTAAGGATGTTTATTTCCTGCCACCCCTCTTGTTCTCCAATTTGAACAGATTCCAGATCAGCTATAATGAAATCAGACCTTTTTCTGTGACCATACTGGTCATTTTTGTCCCATTTTTCATTAGTACTTTGAAAACTTAATTGCAGGACAAAATGCAATTCTTTAATTCTCCTTACAAAGACAATGAGTTTTTCAAGGAGAGTCTATGATTATTTTAATTAAAAAACCCTTTTCTTTGAAAGTTAAAACAACTTTAGCCTAACATCATCATTTCTTTAAACACATTAACTCATTAAAGCAAAAATGCAATAGTAACCCTGAGCCTGCCTTACAAATTACATATTTAATGTGCCTTTAATCATTCACAATGGATTCCCTGATTAACCAATACTGCTAAATACTTGGCTTTGCATATATATATCATTAACAAGATGAAAATACTGAAGCTTAATTCCGTTTTATAGGTACATCAACTGTTGCCAACCATTTCTGCCAATCAACCTTGACCTAAAGTTAGAACTTTTGTTAGTTTTCATGGCAAAATAAGGACATTCAAGTTTCAAGCTAGTGAATTTAGAGGAGTTTAAATTAAAATAATTCCGACGAAGAAGAAGGTAGCGGGAGGGGAAGAATGAAGCGGGGGAAATCGGAGGGGTAGACGAACCATGAGAGACAATGGACTCTGAGAAACAAACTGAGGGTTCTAGAGGGGAGGGGGGTGGGAGGGTGGGTTAGCCTGGTGATGGGTATTGAGGAGGGAACATTCTGCATGGAGCACTGGGTGTTATGCACAAACAATGAATCATGTAACACTTCATCTAAAACTAATGATGTAATGTATGGGGATTAACATAAGAATAAAAAAAAAAAAATTCCGACGCCTGGCTCAGTAAGTGGAGCATGCAACTCTTGCTCTCAGGGTTGTGGGTTCGAGCCCCATGTTGGGTGTAGAGATTACTTAAAAATAAAATCTTTAAAAAAGTAATTAATTAAAATAACTCTGACAGATGTACACTGCACCCCCAAAATTAATTTTTTTATATTAGGTGGAGATACTTATTTTTTCTTAATTTGAGTGTTCTGGATAATGAATCAGCTGATTGTTTTCTCTACCATGTGATATGGTTTTATTTAGCTTTGTGTTTGTCACTGTACCATCCTGATAATATAACCAAATGTATTTAACTCGAGTCAAAAAAATACTGAGTAAAGTCAATTTAATTTTTTCCCTTGCCTCCTTTTGGTTTATCCTTGTCCATTTTTTTGGAGTTGATAGTATTATCAAAATAGGGAATACTCAGAGCTAGTCTCATGGTTCATTTATCCATGATTTATTTATTCCACCAATTTTTAGAACATTCGATGTGTTTTAGACATTAGCATAGACTCTGGAGGTACAGAAATTAAATGACATTGTTTCTGTTCCCTATAGCTCAAATTCCACTAGAGAATTCAGCCATTGATTGATTGATTGATTGATTTAAATCAACATTTTAAATATACAAACTACATAGTCTGATTTCCAACTTTAACAGTTTTCTATGACCCAAAGAAAAGGGATCCTGTTTTGGCTTTTTTTTTTTCCTGGAAAAAAATAGTGTCCACTTTAATGGTAAACCTTAGAATATGAACTCATGACTTTAGTACAATGAGGGAAACTTGCCCAAGTTGTGAAAACAAAATGAATCTATTCGTTTTTAGGTTCTTGGATTCCATAAATGGTGGGGGGAAAATGCTATGAGGCTGATGGATGTTCATATGCAATTTATGAACCAAGAAATCTCAATTAAGGAATTTAGTAGTCAATATTGAACAGGTCTACCAAATTAGAAAATGTAATTGACCAACATAATATGAATAATTACATATAGTAAAATAACTACATAAACTGTAAAAGCTAAAAAATAATTTTTTTACTTTTATTTACTGTATCTTAACCAATTCCTTTCCCATTATAGATTGTCTGTAACAGTCCTCCACTAGTCAATGAGGTGATGTCCCTGAACATGATAGGCTCTCCATAAAGATGTGTTGACTGACTAAAATTATTCTTGGTCATTTTATTTCAGTATTCCTGTTTCATACTTTTACCCACATAACCCAAATGTAGTCCAAATTTTTAGGATCATATCCTGTAATCTTCCTATAATGGCTGCAATTTGAAGATTGGCTTCTCCTCCTGATGAAGTACATCATTTAAAATACAAATTCAAGAGTAGACAGAAACTTACCTCTAAATCAAAATCATCTTGGTACTAGTGTCTCATTCATATTCACTTTAGTGTTCTTCACCTGATGATTGCTTGTTCCCTTTTTGTCTCTCTGACATTTACTTACTTGCTCTGGAGACTATACCCTCCTACTTCATGACTACTTGTGTAATTGGAATCCATTGTATGGTGTATCTCTGGTATCTATCCATTCTTTGTTTTTAATTGCTTATCCAAAAGCTAAAATATGCTCCTGTCTATTATTTGTAGATTTGGTTCATCAGTTCTCTATTACCTGATGCTATCCACAGCCATAAGGCTCATAGAAATTATTAAGAGTGATTTTACAAACTCTGACCACCATCAAAATTAAATTGTATACTGTCATTGGGTACAATGAAAAATATGTATCACCCTACATCTGTATATATAGTTTAACAAATTTCATGGGGAAACTATAAGGGTGTCTAAAATTCACGAGAAAATAGAAACATTTATTTTCCTGATATATATATGTATTTTGAACAATATGCAAAATACAGATTAGATACCATTTGTGATATATGTATTTCAAGAATAATTTACATACTCAAAAATACCTTAAGAGTCCTTGGTAAACAAGATGAAATCAGAGAGGGAGACAAACCGTATGACTCTTAAGCATAGGAAACAAACTGAGGGTTGTTGCAGGGGAGGGGGGTGGAGGTATGGGTTAACTGGGTAATGGACATTAAGGAAGGCACAGGATGTAATGAGCATTGAGTATTATATAAGACTGATGAATCACTGAAAAAGAAAAGAAAGAAGAAGAAAGAAAAAATAAACCATTGGCTAAATTAAAAAATAAAGAGAGAGAGAGAGTCCCTGGTAAATATTCATCAATACCATCCATACTGATTTTAAAGAAGTGTTTCTTGGGCTTTCATGGAGATCTGAGTTAAATGGAAAAATCACATAATCCCCTATCTGCTCCATATCATATTTCTCTCTCTTACTACCAAGAGCACTATGAAAATCTATGTAAATGTCTGTGTGAAGCTATGATGTAACTTTTTGGTGCTTTACTTAACAATATGAGTGTGAGAAGTTTTTTATTATTTAAGGAATGGGAGAAATTGCTGATTATTTTTCTCAGATATCTAGGTAGAATGTAATATTGTCAACCTCTTTGAAATTGCTGGATGGCTTTCAAATACCACAGTTATTTTTCATGGCAATTGTCAAAGTGTATCTTATGTCATGGAATACTTCCTTTGAGGCACACAATGTGCCAGAGTCAATAGGTGAGCTGAAAAATTAGTCACAAGCAGAGAACACCAACAAAGAGACCCAGCTGCTAAGATAATAAATCTTCTGATGTAACAGAAAACCGTCAAGTGTTGAGGACAAAAGCACTCAATTTTATGATATCTGGGCCAATGGTATTTCTTATTAACTAAATAATTTTGTTTAGAGGAAAATAACCTCCTCTTGTATATGAGGGGAATTGAACTGAGCAACTATCTGCCTATTTTTCATAAAACATTTAATTAATAACCAATCCACAGAGTAGTTTCTACTGGATTACTTTTGCCATGTACCACTCCACCCCCAAACTTAGTGGCTTAAAACAACCTTTCATTTACCTCATGATTCTGTGGGTCAGAAATTTGGGCTGGGCTCAAATGATGAATCTTCTGCCTGACTCACTCATGCTCTATGGTCAGTCGACAGGTTGGCTGGGGCAGGTTGTCTGGGGTGCAGGTAGGGGGCTGCACTGGAACATTTCATTTCTGCTTCCTGTGATCTCTTATATCTCAGCAAGCTCGTGTGAACATTTTCACATGGTGCCCAGAGCGTTCCAAGAGCTTTGAGGAAAGAAAAGCTCTACTCACAAATGTTTTTCAAACTTCTGTTTGTACTTACTAACATCTTAATTTTCAAAGAAATTCACAGGGCCAGTGGAAGATTGTGGGAGACCACAAAAAGTTACTCAGAGGATGTGGACACAAGAAGAATCTGGGAGCCATTTTTTTTTGGTTTTTTTTTGGTTTTTTTTTTGCATTCTACCCCTGTACTACATGAAGAGTGCTCACTTTGGCAGTAAACTAAAATATTGAGTTATCTGTAGCTTGCCAGATTTTTCTGAGGTAAGTCATTAATTAAAATCTGGATCTGATAGGTCTTGGCCCATAAGACTATTCCTGTAGGTATTATCAATCAATTGTGTTACACTGGGCAAGTAAACTACATGTTCAGTGTATCATCTTCCAATTTATAATATGAGGATACTAGATTTTATGTCCCTTATGAATCCTTAAAGTTCTGATTTCTTTACTCCAGAAAATATTTCATAAATATGTCCCATAAGTAAATCCCCTTGTTTACAAAATGATACACTACAGGTGCACCTGGGTGGCTCAGTGGTTAAGTGACTGCCTTCGGCTCAGGTCATGATCCTGGAGTCCCTGGATCGAGTCCCGCATCGGGCTCCCTGCTCAGCAGGGAGTCTGCTTCTCCCTCTGACCCGCCCCCCTCTCATGTGCTCTCTCTCATTCCTTCTCTCTCAAATAAATAAATAAAATCTTTAAAAACAAAACAAAACAACAACAAAATGGGACACTACAAAGAAACATAAAAGCTTGGGGTATGTGCACCCCGATGTTTATAGCAGCAATGTCCACAATAGCCAAACTGTGGAAAGAGCCAAGATGTCCATCGATAGATGAATGGATAAAGAAGATGTGGTATATATATATATATATACAATGGAATATTATGCAGCCATCAAAAGGAATGAGATCTTGCCATTTGCAACGACGTGGATGGAACTGGAGGGTATTATGTTGAGTGAAATAAGTCAAACAGAGAAAGACA
>NC_138372.1:79564663-79587465 GCF_054177405.1 Leptonychotes weddellii | reverse complement strand
GAGCCTGGTGATGGGTATTGAGGAGGGCACATTCTGCATGGAGCACTGGGTGTTATGCACAAACAATGAATCATGTAACACTTCATCTAAAACTAATGATGTAATGTATGGGGATTAACATAAGAATAAAAAAAAGCTTGATATTGATATGAAGAAATTTGCAATCTAATATTAATCATAATACTTACATATTAAGAAACTCTGTTATCTGTACATACACCCTCTCATTTAATATTCATGAAAATCCTGCCAAGTAATATTTATTTGCATTTTTGACATAAGGAAAAAGACACACAAAAGAACAAATAATTTGCTTGAAATCACATATCTATGACGTGATCTTGGCTAGGATGTGGAGCCACAGTTCTTAATCATTACATTATATTTTCTCTGGGCCCATATATAAAATATATCAAACGTATGTAAAATACATAAAAAACAGGATAAGTCCAAGTGCACAGAATGTATTGAGTTTTATGTGCAAATAGGGAAGTGTGAGTCAGGAAAGGCTTGATATGTAATTTTAGCTATGAGGTAAGATTGGAGGGACCTGAAGCTTAGGGAACTTAGGTTACTTGTCCTTTGAAGAAGTAATAAGAGACTGTTTGACTTTTGCAAGAACTTTGTTTTAGGAAATAGTGGTAGTTTCATCTAAAAAGATAGCTTGAGTAAAAATTGTACCTGATTTTGAAAATTACCTGGAGTAGTTTGAACTTATTTTTGCCCAAGAGGCAGTGGTGGTACATAGAATGTTTTTAAACAGGGAAGGTATATTATAACATGTGTTGGTTACTTTGGCATGACTACCTTTGAGGCCAGGAACTAGTTAGAAAATTATTAAAAATATTTTGGGAAAGCATTTCGCAAAGTGTGTTTCACAGAATACTAGTTCTTAGAGGTTCTAAGAGCTATTGTTTTTATTTAAGTTGCTGTGTTGAAATAAGATTGGGAATTTTTGTACTGAACAAGTCAATGAGGTTTCTTTATTGGAAGGTATCTCTGCTCATGAGCATTTAAATCTTTACAATGGCGTAAAGCATGTGGCATTTTCGAAATGTTTGTAAACATCACAGAAAGTCCTTTTTTTTGAAGAGACTTTCAGAGGGCCAGTGTTCTCAAATGCTCTGAAAAATGCTGTTTTTTTTGTTTTGTTTTGTTTTTAAAGATTTTATTTATTTATTCATTAGAGACAGAGAGAGAGAGAGAGAGGCAGAGGGAGAAGCAGGCTCCCCACGGAGTAGGGAGCCCGATGCGGGACTCGATCCCAGGACCCTGGGATCATGACCTAAGCCGAAGGCAGACGCTTAACTGACTGAGCCACCCAGGCATCCCTGAAAAATGCTGGTTTGTTTATAGGTGATGGAGAACAGTAGGAATAAGACAAGAAAAGAATTTAGGAATATTTCTTTTGGTGACAAAAAGTGTGATAGAATTATGGATTGGTTTATAGAGGACAAGGTAAAGATCCACAACTTCGAATTTAAATGAGGAAATAAACAAGGAAATAAACACTTAAAAAATGATGATGTGTGACTGATTAGATGGGGCAAGTAGAAATGGAGATGAATTCAGTTTTAGGTGAAGAATCTAGGTGGTCACTGGTATTTGATGAATATCCTCCTCATTCTTTCCTCCCTGTTAATCAGCCAACTTTCTACTCCTGATGTCTCCTTCCATGGGAAGGACTCCTGATTTGAATAATATTCTTGTCTTCTTTCTGACCACTTCTTTGTTCCATGAGAAGACTGGCTAGTCTTATTGGTAAATTTCAAATTTTTGGTTGGAGGAAAAGAGGATCTGCCTATTTAAAGCAAAAAACCTATGTCCTCATGGGGAAAACTCTGGTTTTCAGTGCTGTACTATGACGTGGTGCAGCAGTGTGCTGAATTAGAAACACTATAGTAGTATCAAAATTAAGGCATGGTCTCCAATCTAGATTTTATCGGTATAACAATTGGTATTTTGATTCCCATCTATTTATCTCTTTTATCTGTCTCTCAGTTGGTTCAGAATTTAGCAAAGGGATTTCATCAGCTTCTTTGAAGCACCCATGAGGGCCACGCCACAGCTCCTCAGTTTCATATCTTCTCCATCCAAGAGAACGATTTAACCTGAAACATTGAAATCCAAACTGTAAGTTCACAGTAGAGACAACCTGATGTACCACTTGGGATAAGTGTCTTCATCTGGTTGGAAGGCAGATTCACTTGGTACAAATATAGCTACTGTGGGCGGTTATATTATAAAAATTATTGTTAACATGACTAGCTTTAAGTTTAGTTTATTGTGAGCTCGAGAAAAACTCCATGAAGTAGAGATGAGTTACATAGTCAAAATAATCAGGCAAGACCAGCAATAGACTTGGGTTTGGGGGAAAAGTAAGTACAGATTAGCATTGGTATACACAGATGAATTTATTTTGTTTTTCTTAAGATGTCCTTGTAAGTCCTGAAGGCCTGAGATACGACAAGTGAAACAATATGAAGTCATGTATATTTAGTGTATTTACAATGGCAATGACTAAGTTAGTGTAGAACACTTTTCCAAAAGTTCCCTAAATCCCTTCCTAAGATGGAACTAGCTAAACAACCTTTGGACCTACATCTAATTACTGTTTACATGTAGCTTTTTGCATTAAAATTTCATAAGCAAATGCCAAACTGATCTAAACGATAGTAGTATACGAGTTTGTTCTCAGTTGGCTCAGAGCTAGCTCTGCTCATCAATCAAGCCAAACTGTGCCCTTGGCTCATCTCACTCCTGTGGTTGTAAGAAGGTAAATCCTGAGCAGTCCTCATTATCTCATCTTCTTTTCCACAATATCTCCTGAGACCACTGATCTGATGTACTATATTTCTCATTTACCAAAATTAAAATATTTCCTTCTCTTGATACAAGATTTCCCTTCTGATGGTTATTATTCAACCTTCCTGTAAAATTAGCATGTATCTTTTAAAATTTATTAATTCCCCTAAGGAAACCGCCCTCTCTGTATATATTTTTTAATGTTCCATTTTCATAAGTCAGTACTCATCATCAATATAACATCATATTATATTAACAATGCTGAGGTGTGGTGATAGATATACTTTTGAACCTGATACTATATGGGCACTCAACTGCATTGTCAATAAAGTAGGCTCACACCAATACCAGAGAAGACTAGCCCACTCTAATGCTAAACAATCACCTTGAAAAAATAGGTATCCAAGGCCCATTTATTTTTTTTTTTATTTTTATTTATTTATTTTTAAGATTTTATTTATTTATTTGAGAGAGAGAGAATGAGATGAGAGGGGATAGGGTCAGAGGACAAAGCAGACTCCCTGCAGAGCAGGGAGCCCGATGCGGGACTCGATCCAGGGACTCCAGGATCATGACCTGAGCCGAAGGCAGTCGCTTAACCAACTGAGCCACCCAGGCGCCCCCAAGGCCCATTTAAATAAATTATTTTATCTTGGATTTGAAGATAGATGATGATAAAGATAATAATTGAAAAAACAAAATTGTATGGTATTCATGAACAATATCACTTTGATATGATCTATTTAATAAGGAGACCACAAGAGTCTTACCAAGCATATTTGTTTCATACTAAAACCTGAAAATATGATATGTATTGGATTCTTCTTCCTGCCATTAAGCATGTGAGAATCCCCTAGACTGGAGTGATATGGTGAAGTAATAGTGTTAGAGAATTTGCGTCATGATTCTAACTTTAAATCATGGAAAAAGAAAGAGTAAATGTGGAATTTTACAAGCTGTCACATCAATTTGCCATTCTCCATCTTTATAAATACCCTTCAGCCTGAAAAAAGCAATTATTATTTAGAAGGAAGAATTCTCTGCCTTACTGCTATAATATGAAAATTAAAGGAGAAAATGATTATATTGTGTTTAGCTGGGAGTAAAATAACTTTCTAAAAATTAACTAATTGAATAGGCTTACTAAATCAGTGTCTAGATATTTACCCTAAGTAATTTACTATGAGAATCATGACTTTAGGGCAAGGATTCAGAGGTCAGTTTATTTTTGTCCTATAGAAAATACCCCAGGAATGAATATCAGGGCAGGAGAAATGCAATAATTCAGGTACTTTGGGGATAAACCAATCAGAAAAGCCCCCCAAACTGTGATCTGTTCAGTTTTTTGGCCCTTTACATATTGTCTAAAATTGTATTGATAACTTCATGCAATTTGTTGTGGTTCTAACCAACTCAAGCACTGACATATCCAAGAATGATTCTTTACCTTTTGCAAGGATTGCATTAATGGCAACAAGCAAGTTGTCATAAAGGATTTTCTTGCTGTCTTTTGGTGCATCTAATGGAGGGACATATGCACTAATCAGTGTCATTGTTTGAACTCCCTCCAGTCTCAATTTTAATGTCTTAAGCCTGCGGCTGACCATATGGCTCAAAAATAAGTCTTTCCACCCTCTAAAAGGTCACAGTCTATCTTTAGTTACATTTTTAAAACTGCTTTAAGCCCATGATTTAAGTACCTGGGTGACTTTCAGAAATGATAAATCTTTCCTGAGAATAAATGTGACTTGTTTACTAAGTAACAAAACAAAACAAGCCAATGTATCCAAATACATTTTAATATGTTGGAAAAACATATCTTAAAAGTGATGGAAATTTGTGGATGTAGTTTTAATTATTTTCACATGTAATGAGTCTCTAACACTAAGGAGGAATCTAAATGAGGACACAGTGGCATTTTCTTACCAAATAGCTCACCTTTATCACCTTTAATCAATTAGGAAAAATGAAAGCAACCTATATATAGATATAAATATTGATATATAGATATGATTGATATATAGATATGTTAGCAATCTATCTTTTTAAAACTCAGTTTCTGGATTGGAGCTACTACAACTGTAGATTTTTTTATATATTTTTCTTTTTTTAGACTTTTTTATAATTTGATGATTATATTCACATTTCAGTATAAAATTCTTGGCATATTAGAAAACAGAATTTCCTTTTTTTGTATTGTGGGAACTATTTATTAAACAAAGAAGCACTAAAATTAGTAAAAAAAAAAGACAACTGATTCTCAGTTGTAAGTTACATTTTCCTCAAGAATTTAAGAAAATGAAATGAAGTAAAACCTTTTTCCAAAATTCATTATGTTCAAAGTCTAAAACACAAAGTCTAGATTAATACTTCATTAAGTGTCCAACGTGTGTTCAAGACCTGAGGGCTTTCACTTGTTACTTCAGACACTCCCAATCCTTGAATCTCTCTGGTCTGAAGAAAGCAACAATCAGAAGACATGTTCTCTCAAATCTGTAGATTGTGTAACTGACACAAAAATGCTATCCCGGATGCCTACAAACCTACAGATTAATGCTACTATCTTCTCCCCCTACTTTCTAGATTCTCTGACATACACTCATTTCTCCATGTAAGAGCCTCACCCTGATCCACATCCAGCATAGAAATTCTGATCATTTGTTTGGTTCTTGCCACGCTCATTTTAATGAGAACTGATTCTTAGAAACCTAAGACTACCCCAGTAAAATCTAAATTTAAGTTACCTCCCTGAATGCTGATATTCCTCCTAGCCCCACTCACACTTGTTGGTTGTCTTACTTTTTCTATTGGTCAAATTGCTATAGTCCTACTGTGCATACTGCCCAAGTCTGCAAACAGACCAAACCCCAACACAAAGATGCCTTTAAGAATATATTTTATGTGGGCACCTGGGTGGCTCAGATGGTTAAGCATCTGCCTTCGGCTCAGGTCATGATCCCGGGGTCCTGGGATGGAGTCCCGCATCGGGCTCCCTGCTAGGCAGGGAAACTGCTTCTCCCTCTGCCTCTCTCTCTCTCTCTGACTCTCAAGAATAAATAAATAAAACATTAAAATATATATATATATTTTATGAGTGTTTTCTTAATACTCTGAATACGTGAATATGTTTTTTAAGGTAAATATATTTTCACGGGTAGTTATAAGGATGTTCCTTCTCATGGGACACAAATGAGATTAATGAACTGTCAAAACCTGAAAATACTATTGCACTGTCTCTTAACTCTCTGGCATTTAAATACAAACCTGAAAAAAAATAGACTGTCAATAACTTTCTGTTTTTGTTTTTTGTTTTTTGGTTTTTTTTTAAGGCAAGGAGGCCAAGATCTATGTGCCCCTTCCCAAAAATAAGCCCCTGGAGTTGGTGAGAAGAGTATGTTCTGTCTGTAAAACCTCTGCTGAAAGGTTTCTTGGTTAAAAACTGATCCTTGATGAATACCCACTGTTTGCATCGACATGGATGGAACTGGAGGGGATTATGCTAAGTGAAGTAAGTCAAACAGAGAAAGACAATTATCATATGGTTTCACTCATATGTGGAACATGAGGAATAGCATGGAGGACATTAGGGGAAGGAAGGGAAAACTGAAGAGGGGGAAATCAGAGAGGGAGATGAACCATGAGAGACTATGGACTCTGGGAAACAAACTGAGGGTTACAGAGGGGAGGGGAGTGGGGGGGAGGGGTAACCGGGGGATGGATATTAAGGAGGGCACATATTGTGATGAGCACTGGGTGTTATACGCAACTAATGAATCGTTGAATGCTACATCAGAAACTAATGATGTACTGTATGGTGACTAACATAACATAATAATAATAATAATAAAAACCCTCAACCTTGGTTTTTGTTGTTGTTGTTGTTTAAATAAAAAATTAAGAGAAACACGTATCCATCAGCATTCCAAGTGAGTTAATAGACCTTGGTGACTGGATGCCCTCATTGCATCAACATCCTAAATTTACAATCATTTATTTTCTCACTCATCCAACACACACAGACACACACACACACATTCACACACACTACAAAATATCTATATATTTATTTATATCTTGTGATTATAACCATCAAAGTATAGTCTAGTCATGGAAAACAACTACAATTTTGGATGTTGTTTCACAAATACGTTTCTTAAAATATATACTTACACAAAGTCATACAAATTATAAGACAGAAATTTGATGAATTATTACAAAATGAAAACGTGTGTTCATTTGCATCCAGAGCAAAAAACAAAATGTTAAAACAGTCCCAGAAGACTCCCCTATAACCTCTGTTAGCCCTTATTCTCCCTTTCCCCAAAGGTAACACCACCCTAATTTCTAATAAAAAAGATTTACTTTGCCTGTTTTTGAACAGTATATAAATGGAATCATACAGTATGTATTAGTTTGTGTCTGTCTTCTTTAGCTTAACATTATATTTGTAAGATTCACCCACATAGATTCATGAAGCAGAGTTTGTACATTTTCACTGTTGTGGAGTTTTCCATTGTATAAATAAAACAGTTATCCTTTCTAGTGTTCATAAACCATTTGGTATTTTAACAATTAATTAAAGCAGCTACGAAGATTCTCTTTTATTTTGGTCCATATGTATTTACATTTCTGTTGAATTTGTGCTTAGGAATAGAGTTACTAAGCCATAGGACTTGCAATTTTTTCAAATTTATGAAATAATTGGCAAATGTTAATTGAAAGTGCCTGTACTTAACCTCACACCACTAGCTTGGAGAGTTCCAATTGCACCATGTTTTCCTTGACACTTGGAATTTTCATTCTGTTTAATTTCAGTGATTCTGAACAGAGTGTAGATGGTATCATTTTTATTTTAATTTGCTTTTGCCTGGCAACGGAAGAGTCCCTTCATATATTTTTTTCTTTATATTTAGATATTCTCTTTTGCGTAGAGTGTTTGTTAAAGTCTGTTGTCTAATGGATTGTCTATTCTGTCTTTGAGTTCACCTTACACTCTGGATTTGAGCCCTTGGGAGTTATGTGTATGGCCAATATATCCTCCCTTGCCTTTCATTCTCTTAATTTTGTCTCTTAATGGAGGGTTTATAGTTTTAGTGTAATCTGAGTTAATGGTGATTTATTTACTTTGCAACTCATGCTCTTTATAACCTATTGAGGGAATATTTTTTTCCTTAGCATGAAGATAATTTTCCATGTCATCTTTCGGAAGCTTTATTGTAATCATTCAAATAGATGCAAGGTAGATGTTAAGACACATTTTCCCCTTGTTATTCAATTATTTTATTATCTTTTTAAAAAGAATATCCCTTCCACTTCCTCTGGAGCTGCATCTCAGTCATAAACCAAGTGTCCATCTATGTGTGAATCTCTTTCTGGACTCACTAGTCTGTTCCATTTGCCACTTTTTTTTTTTTTTTGCAAAAAATCATGTTGTATCAGTTCTCTATTGTGATCATTTTGATATCTGTTCAATCGAGCAAGTCTTCCTAATTTGCCCTCCTTCAGGATTATTTTGACTCTTTTTTTTTTTCTTTATATTTGTAATGAGCTTGTCATTTTCCCTGAAAAACGTTTGGAATTTTGAGTGATACTGGAATAAAGCTATTTATTCAATAAATATTTGGCTAGTTTAGGGAGAGATGATGTCTTTAAGCTGTCAACCCTTTCAATTTATTATCATGGTACATACAGCATTTAATCTAGGTCTTCTTTGATTTTATTCCTTATAATACACATGCCCCCTTTTTTTTCCTCTTCCTGACTTATTGTACTGGCTATAACAGCCTACATAATGATGAATAGAGGTGTGAAAGTACCCATTCTTGTCTTATTTCCTGATGACAGAGGAAAGCTTTTAACATTTTACCATTATGAAATTCCTTGTCTCATTGTTATTTTTAAAATATCCTTTATAGGTTAAGAAAGGAGCTTTCTTTCCTAGATTGCTGAGTTTTTATTACAGTGATGATGGTGATGAGGACAGTGAAGATGATGATGATAAGGATGACTTAAATTTTATCAGATGTTTTTATGAGAATCTTTAAAGAAATATTTTATTCTTTATTCATTTGTACACTCTTAGTTACCTTTTATTTTCAAAACACTTGCACAACAGTAAATATTCTCTTACAACTTAATTTATAGTAACATCTTTTTTTCCTAGAATATAAACATGCCATTTCCTGTTTAATCAGCTCTTAGCTTTTTGAAGCTGAGACTCAATATACTTAATAGCATAAAAAACACTACTCCCAACATCCAGTTCGACATAATTTAGTGCACTTTAGTGTTTTCCTTAAAATTTTTCTTGATATAGGCATATTCAGTCAGATCGTATATACTCTTAATTCTTTAGCTAAATATTGTGAAATTTCTCCTAATAATAATTATACTAACTTGCCCTTCAGTCTGGAGTACCTGAATCTATTCCATCTCCTTACACTAGTTATTGCATTTTAAAATATTCTTTTCAGCATGCTATGTGAAATTGGTATCTCATTTTAATTTTCACTGTATAATAGGCTTTTTAATTGGAAAAAGATAGATATACAACTATTATTTCCAGAACTATTAATATTAAAGTTTGGCTTATGAAAGAGATAAATCTGTAAAATAGGAAATAGAACAGCTTCAACCTAGTGGGGGTGATGGCCTAACTATAAAAAAAAATTCTTTTTTTTTTATTATGTTCAATTAGCCAACATATAGTACTAAGCATCGAATGCTTTCAATCTGGTTCCAAATCAACATTTTCTTATTTATCACAAACGATTATACAATATGTGAGCTATATAAGCACAATTTCTTTTAAGTCGTCCTTAATCAATCTGTAAATAGAATTACATCGTAAAATTACATTTGATGTACAACATATGTCCACCTTTAAAACCAAAACACTTGCGGTTATCTCTTACTTTCCATAGAGAATCTTTAAAATTTTAAACATTTTATATAAAAGACCAGTGAAGGATGTATTCTTTACATTTCTACTACTACTAAGTTGTTTATATGATTCACAATACTCATTCTTGTTCATGTACCATGAAATGCTTCAATTTAGTCTGTTTTAGATTCGCATTTATTTCTCAATTCTCTGGTGACTTTTGCTATTACTTCATAGATGATTTCACAACAGAAATGCTGAATAAGCAAATTCACCTGGCCTGAACTACAAACAATATCCACACATTATTTTACATTCTGTGTTAAATATGAATCTCTAAGTGCAATTTTAATCCCTTCACCAAGCTGTAGAAGGATAATGTTGGTAATTTATAACTCTACTGATAGAGAAAAATATTATATAAAACGTTAGGGGTGGTTCCCAGGTGCTAGTTTCACAGTGATTTATAATATGGTGTTTCCTTGTCTTTTATTGAAGGGAGTTAAATAGGAAAAGATTGATTTTGCTATTATTGTATTTAATCAGGATTTTTAGAAAGTGAAAGACAGCTGTCACTTGCTACATGAAATGCATAAAGAAAGAAACCTTTATTATTTTTAGATACTCAATTCAAAGAAGTTTTTCTTTCCTTCTGTGAGATGCAGGGCCTTGACTCTATGATCACATTTTTTTAACGGATACACTTTCTAAAAACAAGCCAATAAAAGCTTTGGAAATAAAATACAAAGCTTTTCCTCACATAGGTAAAAATGACAGTCACTGCAGTCAGTGGTCATTTAAGAGTTATGATGATTATGGCCATCTAGACTGAAACTTTCTCTAATCACATTTTTGGTTTTCTCCTGAGATCTGTCCTTCAGAATTGAAGAATTTGTCTACCAATCATTTGATGTATAACCCTTTGAGCTTCATAAGCATAAAGTACTGACTTGTGTCTAGGCATGCTTGGGGAGTGTAACTCTACACAGTGACATGCAAAGCATTACTCTTGGGCCGTTGGACACAGTCTAGTGAAACCCCCTATTATTCACAAACTATTGAGACAATTCTTTGGTTTCCTGGATGGATAACACATGGTCATTTCTAACTCTGCAGTTCCAGCCAAAGTATTTTAAATTATTGCCAGAGGAACCACTGGTAGTGTGATTTTCTTAGCTTTTAGTTTGGGTTTATGACTGAAGACTTTAAAGGTAATGAGAGACGATGGACTCTGAAAAACAAACTGAGCATTCTAGAGGGGAGGGGGGTGGGAGGATGGGTTAGCCTGGTGATAGGTATTGAGGAGGGCACATTCTGCGTGGAGCACTGGGTGTTATGCACAAACAATGAATCATGGAACACTTCATCTAAAGCTAATGATGTAATGTATGGGGATTAACATAAGAATAAAAAAAAAAAGACTTTAAAGGTAAACTTCTATTAAAGGGTAAGTGTCCCAGAAATTAATTGGCACTATGCCAGTGTTTAGTAAAAATAAACTGAATCTCCATACATTTAATGTTTTAAGTTTTTTTAGCTAAATTAGTATGTATGTAACTTATAGATATACTTTTTAGAAGATTTATTTATTTGTTTGAGAGAATGAGAGAGAGAGAGCATGGCAGAGAGAGGCAGAGGGAGAGGGAGAGAGAATCTCAAGCAGACTCCCCATTGAGCAGAGAGCCAGATGCCGGGCTCGAGCTCACCACCCTGAGATCACGACCTGAGGTGAGAGCAAGAGTTGGGTACTCAACTGACTACACCACCCAGGCCCCCAGATACAATTTTGCTTAGTCTTGTTCAGATGAGTTGTTTTCATTTATAGTTATAAATGTATTAGGCACATAAATGAATGCATACACTAATGTTCTTGGTTTTCTCTACTAATTGGAATAGATTTGCCCCATTTTGGGGTTCCCTTGATGTTTAAGATCATCCTATTACTGATCTCAAGAAGAGACACTAATTCTTTGCACCAATTTACTCTTCCACCAGCAAGTTATGAGAGTTCTAGCTCCTTCCTATCATTGGTGGCCCTTGCTGCAGTTCTAATTTAATCCAGATTGGTGAGTTTGTTTTGTCACCTTTGGGTTATAATTTGAATTTTGTAAATGATAACGGTGTTGAGAAACATTTTGTATTCTTTTGGCTTTAATTTGGATCCTCCATTGTCTATTTTTTAAATAGATTTATAGGTTTACTTAATGCAAGTTTTTCTTTTTTTAAAACAAGAAATGTATAGTGAAAATATTTTCTCACCGTCAGTGGCTTACCTTTTCAGTCTCTTACTTGTGCCTTTTAATGGACAGACCTTTATAGTTTTTGTACTGATTTATCATTGTATCTTTTATTGTTTGTGCTTATTGCTTCATGTTGAAGAAAAATCTGCATAGGGGCACCTGGGTGGTACAGTTGGTTGAGTAGCTGGCTCTTGGTTTCAGCTCAGGTCGTGATCTCAGGGTCCTGAGATTAGGCCCCACCTCAGGCTCCGCGCTCAGCATCGAGTCTGCTTGGACTTCTCTCTCTCCTTCTCCTTTTGCCCTTCCCCACTGCACTTTCTTTCTCTCTCTAAAATAAATAAATAAATCTTTTTAAAAAATATGCACATATATGAAGCTATTTTCCTATAATTTTTATGGAAGCTATATATTTTACTTTCACATTTAGGTCTATGAACTATCTGGATTTTTTTTTTTTTTTTTGTAGAGTGTGAAGTAATGATCAAATGGATTTTTTTCTCATATGGACACACCCAGGGATGCAGTGTGATTTGTTGAAAACACCATCATTTTCCAAGTTCACTGCACTTGCATCTATTTTGTAGTCAGATGGCCTTTGTGGGGGTGTTTTCTTGATTTTCAATTCTGTGCAAGTAGGCTATTTATCCTTGAATGAATGCCATACTGTTTTAATTGCTACAGCTTTATAGTAATTATTAATATTTTCAGGTGCAAGTCCTTCACTGTTGTTCTTCATTGTCTTTAGAGTTTTCACAGCTTCTTCAAATTTTCTATTTTCTTATAAATTCTAGAATTATCTTATTCCTAACACCTCATTCCCACACATAGTAAAAACAAAAAGAACAATTTTCTGGTATCGTGATGGTGATTGCATTGAATCTCAAGATCAGTTTGAGAAGAATTAGCCATTTAATAATTCTAAACCACCCAAAACATCAGTTAGGTATCCTTAATTTTTTCCCTGGCATATCTTTTATTATACATATTCATAGGTATTTGATCTTTTTTTTTTTTATTTTGCAAGTAATGTTTTTAAACCCCTGTTTATTGAGTATGATTTATAGACAGAAAAATTCACCCTTTTTAGATATTCACTTTGATGAGTTTTGACAAATGTAAACAATTGTGTAATAACTAGCCCAGTTAAGATATAGAATATTTCTGGAGCACCTGGGTGGCTCAGATGGTTAAGTGTCTGCCTTTGGCTCAGATCATGATCTTAAGGTTCTAGGATAGAGCCCTGTGTTGGGCTCCTAGCTTACTGGGGAGTCTGAGTCTCCCTCTCCCTCTGCCTCTCTTGCTTGTGCTCTCTCTCTCTCTTAAATGAATAAATAAAATATTTATTAAAGAAAGATATAAAAGGGCGCCTGGGTGGCTCAGTTGGTTAGGCGACTGCCTTCGGCTCAGGTCATGATCCTGGAGTCCCTGGATCGAGTCCCGCATCAGGCTCCCTGCTCGGCGGGGAGTCTGCTTCTCCCTCTGACCCTCCCCCCTCTCATGTGCTCGCTCTCATTCTCTCTCTCTCAAATAAATAAATAAAATCTTTAAAAAAAAAGATATAAAATATTTCCATTAAACGAAAAAATTTTGTATCACTCTACAGTTAACCCCACTCCTCATTCCTAGCCCAAGATAACCACTGATCTGACTTCTATTCTATAATTTTGCCTTTTCCAGAATGTCATGGTAAGTAAACTCATACAGCATGTAGTCTTTGGTGCCCAGCTTCTCCTAGTGAGCATGATGCATGTATCTGAATTTTTTTTCCTCTATAATGCTCAATAGTATTGTACGAAAATACAACAAATTATATGTCCATTCATCGGTTAGTGAATGTTCGAGTTGTTTGCAGTTTTGAGATATTATGTATAAAACTTCTATAAACATCCATGTGGACATATGCTTTCTTTCTCTTGTACCATATGGTAAGTGTATGTTTAACTTTATAAGAAACTACCAAGAAGTTTTCTGAAGTTGCTATACCCTTTTGCATTCCCTTCAGCATGTGAGTTGAGCTCTTCAGCTGATACACTTCCTTACCAGCATTTTGTGCTCTTTGGTTGTTCTTGTTTTTAAAGTTTTTACCATTTTTATAAGAATGCAGTACATCTGGTTGTGGTCTTAATTTGCTTTTACCTAAAGACTAGTGATGTTGAATACCTTTTCTTGTGGTTATTTGCCATCTACATCTCTTCTTTGATAAAGTTTCTGTGCAAACCTACTGACCCCTCATTTCTTAGTGGTTGTTTTTCATCTTATTAATAAGTTGCAAGCGTTCTTTATATGCTTTATAAATTCTGTACAAGATACAGGTTTTACAGCTGCAGGTTCCAGCTTGGTTAGCTGAGTGTAGGGTGGATTTTAGCTCCATTTACTCCATTAGCCAGATTTAACTGTGCAGCGAACATCCTGCAAAATGTATGCAGCAGTCACTGGATAGTTCTAGAAAATTAACTCTATAAGCTTATGATACTGTTCATTTCTCTTTAATTTACTTTGCTCTGAAATGTAATCTGGGCATTTTGTTTGGTTTTGGTTTTAATTTTAACTGAAGAGATGGAGTGTATGAAAGAGAGAACAGGATACAGAGATAAGAAAGTACACATGGAGAGAAGAAGGAAAATTGAGAGAGAACTTTTGGATTTCCAAGGGGATGGGTTAGTGGATTTGGGCCAGTTATAGTTACAATGCTAAAGGGCTATGTCATTGGGATTGTTTCTGTTTTCATCATAAAAAAATATGTATATTGTTATATAAGTCTACTCTATATGAGACATATTAAGCATTTTGCTGGTAATCACATGTTCATTTTAATGAATTTACTGATTTAAACTAAAAATATGATGTGTTCAAGATGATATTGTGCTATTTTTACATAAGTATAAGGTCACTTCAAAATTAGAAGTCCTTCTAATACTGATTATACAAATATATCCCATAAAATCATATGTCTCATATTTTCCTTCTTTTAAAGTTTTACTACTAGTTAGCCCAACAGAAATTTTAAAATAAATTTTTAATGCTCATTTCCTTTAACTTTATAACTAATCTATACAAGCTTTTTTTAAAATTTTTTGGCCACCTAACTAAGATCCTTGTTAGAATGTCTTTTTCCCCCCCTCAGGACTCAGTAGCTATTTCAGAAAAATAAAACGTGGTAGAGCAGCCTATTAGAAGTATTAGATAAATACATCTTAAAAAACATGTAAGTGTGTCTCTGCAATGTTTGGGGCATATACATAGTATAAGCTCTACTCTAGGCTCGACTCCGCTCCAGGTACATTGGACCATGAGCTGTTCCTTAAGGATCACAGGTGTTACTGAATCCCTAGTTCAGCCGCCTGTCACTCAAAAGACCAATACTCAGAGATGAGTGTTGATTGAAAAGGAATTTAAGCTTTATTCAGGAAGCTGGCCATCTGGGGAGAAGATAGACTCTTGTCCAAAACCCAACTCCAAGTTTTCTGCCTAGTCGAGACAGTTCTAAAAGCATGGGGCATTGTTAGTGAGGGGGCAGAGTGGCTTATTAACATTTCCTGGTTCTGTGTACATTTAGTGGTGCCTATTCAGTTTTCAGGGCTTGAAAGTTATGCAAGAGGTCTCATTCCTGTTCTGTGATGCACGAGGGCTTTCTATTCTCCTCTTAAGAAGAAATGTCAGATTTATAAATATACAAGCAGGGTGAGTAAATGAAGCATATGAACTTAAGAACACCTACTGAAGATCACCATGCTAGTTATGAAGAGCAAGGTGGTCTCAAAGGCACATTTACCTTAAAGCCCTGTCACTATTTCCTATACACTGAATGTTCTTTACCAGAATCCACTTTTACTTTCTTCTAATCTCTGCTCCATCGCCTTCTTGGTGTGAGACCTGTTCTGTCTGTGCTATTTACAATTGCATTCCTACCCTACACCCTGCTCTAATTTTTTTGTTTTTCCATAATTTTTATCAAAAATCTTCTTATAATTATTTATTTTATTTCTTGTTTATTGAATATCTGTCCTTGCTGTAATGTGAGATCCATGGAGGTATGGATTTTTCTATTTTGTCCATGACTATATCCCAAGCATTTACAACAGTGCTTGGCCCATAAGAGACGCTAATAAACATTTTTTAAATAAATTAATGAGTGTGCAGTAATGATCTAAACACTTAGAGAAAAGGGTTTTTCTTTTTTGGTGGGAGATATGTGGATTTGCACAATGCATTGAAAAATTAATGTTACCAATCTATTAAAGTAAGATCAAGAATTTTCCATGTGTATTGATTTGAATGCCATTCCAATATTTTTATTGTTGAGCTTAGATCATAACTCAGCTTATTTTTTCCACAGCTGCATTTTTAATTAGTTTAAAAATATTCTGAGAAAGCTTATTTCTCATTTTAGTGACAATACATATATGAATAAAATTTGTAATGACCTGGGCATATTCTGTAAAATATATGGTATTAATTGCCTATGAACTATTTTATATGTTGCTCTCTTAAACACCAATATCAGGCCACCTATTAAGTAATCTATCAATATGCCACTTGGCTTCTATGCATCATCTTGCTTCCTTTTTATTGAAAATGTAAAGATTTTGAGGATCTTCACTATATTCCATAGTGACTTTCTCATATGAAAACATGTAATTATAAGTACTAGTGTTAGGAATATTTTTGCTGCTTCTGATAAGTATGACATTAAAAATCTTATGACAATGTTGAACCATATGAATAAACACAGTCTCCTTTGCACTGGTTGCTAAAAGCTCAGAGACAAATTTATGCCATGATGTGGACCTTGGACTAACATAGCAACCTCTCTGATCCCAACATCATAATTCTTTTTTAATATTCTTATCTTTTCTTGATTTTTCATTTATTCTTAAGATCTTGTATATGTAAATGCATGTTTTAAGTGATATTAAGTGTTTTAAGGGAAAAAAGAAGGACATGACTGAACAATGAAATAAATGAAGAGTATCATTTCATCTAGCATTTTCCCCAGTAGCTACCTTCACACCTGACTGTATATAAGATGTTGTCTCTGGCAGACCCATTCATCCCCAGCATTCCCCCACAGCTCCACTCAGGGACGATATGCAACCCCATGGGGTATGGCAATTATCATAAATCAGTCTACATAATTCTAAAAATGGTTAGAAAATTTGAAAATCCCAAAACATGTCTACCAATTTATATAATTTCAAACCTATTACTGGTTATATAGCTGGAATTCTAATTCAGTGGTTGAGTTAAAACTACACTCAGTAATCCTAGTGCCTTAAGAGGCATGACTCTTCAATCATTTCATTTCCCACCCAGCCTTCTTATACTCTTTTATGGATGATATTTATTCAATAAATAGCTGTTTAGCTACTATTAAAACCCTCCATCATTCTAAGCCACTTAGACACGAATTGGTCAAATCTTTAGTTCTCCAATTTTGTCTTCACTTCTGTTTGACATTTTCCTTACAGATAATAATGCCTTGTTTTTTTATTCACTCTCCTTTTGCTGACTAGAACTGGTGAAATTAAATATCTGAAAGTCAGCAATGCTAAGGATTTTATAAACCCACAAGATACATTTTATTTTCAATTTTTGTAACTAAGACAGATTTTCACCCTGAGATTTAGATTGTATGACTCAGATAAAAGAAAACATTACCATTTTTAATAAAAAAAAGTGTGACCCCAAACCATAAATCATACTTATGGGACTTAATTTACAAGGCCATCATCATTTTTCCTTCACTTTGAGAAAGCAGATTCAACAAAGAAGTTAAACATTATAGCTTACTGTGTATTTATGAAGGGTTTGTATACATTAAACTCTTGATAAGAAGTACATGATAGGGCGCCTGGGTGGCTCAGTTGGTTAAGCGACTGCCTTCGGCTCAGGTCATGATCCCGGAGTCCCGGGATCAAGTCCCGCATCGGGCTCCCTGCTCGGCGGGGAGTCTGCTTCTCCCTCTAACCCTACCCCCTCTTGCACTCTCTCTCTCTCACTCTCTCTCTCTAATAAATAAATTTTAAAAATCTTTAAAAAAAAGAAGAAGAAGTACATGATAAATATTTTTAAAATCTAAACTTTTAAAAATGTCAAACCGCAGGTTAAATTGTTAATTGATTTTCTACTCAACCCATTACAAAATAATAACTATAATCTTTTATTCTGGGCATCTCCACTCAATTTTCTCTCACCACATACCACATCAAAAATCTAATTACTCACTGGGTATTGGAAACCACTAGCTTGTCTAGAGAAAATGTTTAGATATGAATTCGCTTACTCCCTGGCCAAGACCCTCCTTACACTCTATGATAGACAATGCATTTCTGGCATAGTGTCAAAATTTGTGCCTTGAGGTTGATTTGATCTAGCAATTTAGGACACACTTGTGCCCTAAACCCAGTGTTTCATTATTTCGCCATGTCTGGCATTATTGTTTTATATTTCTATTCATCTCTCAACCCAAATATGAAAACCATCATGAAACCCTTAGGCAATTCATTTGTTCCTCTTCAGTCCTTTAATAATGTTGAAGATGAAATTCTTCTTCAATACTCATGACACTGTATTTGTATTATATTTTTCATTAATATGTTTACCGAAAACTAATGGGATAGAGAGCATTTCTGTGAGCTGGCTAAACAATGACAAATAGGACAAAAGGCCTATATAACTGACATAACCACACTGACTTCAAATTCTTTATTTTTATTTACATCATCAAATTCTAAGTCTATTATGGACAGATACCATGGCTTACTATTCATTTTTCTATGTGTAGTATTAGCAAGTTGGTAGACATATAGAGTATAGAAGACATTTGGTAAATAAAGATATGTAGGGCTGGTTGGGAAAATGAAGTAAGGAAGCTAGCTGAAATCATTTTACAGAAATTAACGTTACGGTAGACAACTTTACAATTGAGAGTATTTGAACAACCAAATATATAGTTGGAAGGGAAGAAAAGCCTGGTAATTTGGTCTACAACATAAGCATCTGTGATACTGCACAAATTAGCACAGGGTTTTCACAATTATTGCATAAGAAAAAAAATCTAAATTGTAGTTCTTAAGTATGAAACTGACTTAACTCTCACATTAAAAAAAAAATTTTACTTCTCTGTAAGGCTTGATGTGAGATTGATGTTTGTCACTCTTACTTCTACTGCCACTGAACAGGGCTGTGCAACCCATGAGAGCATCAGTCTTCCAGATGAATTAGAAACAGTGTCACACAGAGTTGATTAAAATAGTCAAGACAAGATCTCCATTTATGGGGATGAGCACCATCTCAGAACGGAGTTCTGGTTGTTTGTACTTTTTTTGGAGGGAGGTTAATTAGGATCTGATTTTTTTTTTTCCCTCCAAACCAATTCAGAAAATGAAAACAATAAAATACCTATCACGTTATCTTTTGCCTCTGGGAGCAACTCTTTAGCTTTAAATTTGCCAAAGTTATTTTCAGTGTCTTTTGTCCAAAGAACCCTGAATTGATGGAGTACAACAGTAAGGAAAGTAAGTAATCAGACTTTTTTACAGATTATCTGAGGGAGGGAAAGACTCTATAGTAAATGATAAAAAACAGGTTCAAGCCAAAGTAGGACACAGGTGTAAGAACAAGACAAGAGGCATCTAGACCAGATCAGATTAGAAGCTGTTCTGAGAAGGGAAATATTTAAATCAGAATTCTGCTGTGCACATTTTATAGTTATTCATATAAATTGTATAAAGTTGAACTGAAGGGGCTTCTATATATATAAATCCTCCTCCTATTGTGTTGATTCAGTACTTTCCAGTAATCACTTAGCTCTCTTCATAAAAATCTTGAGACATCCCCACAGATACTGGTGGAGATCAATGTCTAGATCGGGTTGGTACTATTTAACTATCTCAGTCAATGTTCTTGTTTGTAAGGTGTCAATAACCAAGTACTCTATATTCTGACAGACTTTTGCATAGTGGCTGTATATGTTCTGAAAAAAACACAGGTGAGAGAAAGGTCAAATTGAGGAAAGCTATCAGATTTAATGGGTGATTTGGTGATTTACTCTAAGAAAATAACATTTTGAAGGGACAAAACAGATCATTGAATAAACTGGGGGGAAATGGGTATCAAGCCTGGAATGCAAACTTGTGCAACATTGTGACCTTCAATCCCATTAAAAAAAAAAAAAAAATCTATGCCTTGTCTTGTTTATTTCACTGTTCTCTACAATTATTTCTCTCAACCCCAGAGAGTGTCTTTTGAATTAGATTTTAATAAAATTGCCTAAGTTCACAGCAGTTAATAGTTGAGGATGAAAAGATACAGTCACAATGTCTGTGCACAAACAGAAATCTGACTATTTTATTTTGCCGTGTAAATGTAATTAAAAATACAGATGAAAGGCATACACTAAAGCAATTGATAAAACTGTATGTATTTGTTTCATGCAATTCTCGCCAGAGATGCCTTTAAAACAAAGCTAAATAAATAAATAATATATAAATAAATAAAAGCATATATATATATCAAAAATCTACTATATACAACTCTAAATTCCAAGCTTACAAACTGTGGGTGGAAGCTAAATGTCCATCCCTGCCTTTACACATGCCTGACATATTGTATCAGAATAGTTTAAAGAAACAAAGAGGTGAAATGTGCATAAGTGAATTTGATAGTGTGACAAAACTAAGAATACTCTACAGACCACTCACTTCTTTATAGCATTTTGTGTAGATTCCATTCAGTGCATTGTTTTACAAGAATTTGTGTTTTAAACCTAAGCATAGCAAACAAAGTACATTCATTTATGTTTTGAAATTGAAGTAGAAATGAAAGAAAATTGTCCTCTTTCTGAACATTTCATCTCTGAGGGAGAGTTCTTTTTATTCAGTTATCCAGACTGAATAAATAAAAGTAATAATTTGCTTCATTTAGAAATTATTTATCCCCCCAAAATTGGAAAATTGGAAAAAAAATCTGCCAACTCTAATTTTGACCCATAAGCAAAATAAGAAAAGTTATACTCTTATTGTTATGAGTATTAAGTAAGGTATCTGAGGCATATAGCATATGTGATCAACAAATGAGCTGTTGTCCGATTAATCCTTATGATAGAAAAGAAACACTATTTTATTGTGATTAAATGAAAGCTTAGAAACATATCTAAACTAATTGAATTGGACCTTTTTGACTTACTTATTCTGAGTATCCATAATATTTCAGCCATTAATCATGACATAATGAACATCAAAACTTTAAAGATAATTCTAATTTATGAATAAAGTGAATTCTTTGCTATGTGGTATTTAGCTGTATGTGTAGTAAAAAATGCTTACAATTCTACAATTACATCTCACCAATAGGTGTCACTATTGGTGAGTTTAGTGCAAATTCAAATTACTTCTTATTTAATCACATAAAATAATCTTAAGAAATGGTATCAAGAGGAATAAAAATAGATAATTTTCAAGAAATAAAATTTAAAAAACATTGCAGAGTATATCTTTTTAACTAGGAATCATTGAGTAATCAAGAAGTATAAGCATGAATATTATTGCTGTTGTGATACAATATACCCACACTGTGCTTAATGGAATTTAATTTTACCCTTAATATCTGTGAAATAAGAAAAAATGGGTTTTCTTATCACCTGTAATCTTCATCTTCTGGGATAAACATATCATGGAGTGAAATACGGGGTTCATACTCCTGCATTTACAATGATCAATAAGTATTTAGAATGATCAATCAGTGATGTTCATGAACACGCAGGTGGTGTGTGTGTGTGTGAGAGAGAGAGAGAGAGATTGCATTATTTGTCAGAATTTACCCTAACTGCTAATTGTCTCTAAAAGTAAATTGACTTTTTCTTTTCTTTAATTTATTTTTATTATTATGTTATGTTAATCACCATACATTACATCATTAGCTTTTGATGTAGTGTTCCATGACTCATTGTTTGCGTATAACACCCAGTGCTCCATGCAGAACCTCTTTAATACCCATCACCAGGCTAACCCATCCCCCCACCCTCTCCCCTCTAGAACCCTCAGTTTGTTTTTCAGAGTCCATCGTCTCTCATGGTTCGTCTCCCCCTCCGATTTCCCCCACTTCATTCTTCCCCTCCCGCTACCTTCTTCTTCTTCTTTTTTTTTTTCCTTAACATATATTGCATTATTTGTTTCAGAGGTACAGATCTGAGATTCATCAGTATTCACAGCGCTCACCATAGCACATGCCTTCCCCAATGTCTATCACCCAGCCACCCATTCCTGCCACCCCCCACCACTCCAGCAACCCTCAGTTTGTTCCCCGAGATTAATAATTCCTCATATCAGTGAGATCATATGATACATGTCTTTCTCTGATTGACTTATTTCCCTCAGCCTAACACCCTCCAGTTCCATCCACGTCATTGCAAATGGCAAGATTTCATTCCTTTTGATGGCTGCATAATATTCCATTGTATATATATACCACTTCTTCTTTATCCATTCATCTGTCGATAGACATCTTGGCTCTTTCCACAGTTTGGCTATTGTGGATATTGCTGCTATAAACATCGGGGTGCACGTATCCCTTTGGATCCCTACATTTGTATCTTTGGGGTGAATACCCAGTAGTGCAATTGCTGGATCATATGGTAGCTCTATTTTCAACTTTTTGAAGAACCTCCATACTGTTTTCCAGAGTGGCTGCACCGGCTTGCATTCCCACCAAAAGTGTAGGAGGGTTCCCCTTTCTCCGCATCCCCGCCAACATCTGTCGTTTCCTGACTTGTTAATTTTAGCCATTCTGATTGGTGTGAGGTGTCTGGTATCTCATTGAGGTTTTGATTTGGATTTCCCTGATGCCGAGTGACGTTGAGCACTTTTTCATGTGTC
>NC_138372.1:79536710-79564563 GCF_054177405.1 Leptonychotes weddellii | reverse complement strand
TGATTTGGATTTCCCTGATGCCGAGTGACGTTGAGCACTTTTTCATGTGTCTGTTGGCCATTTGGATGTCTTCTTTGGAAAAATGTCTGTTCATGTCTTCTGCCCATTTCTTGATTGGATCATTTGTTCTTTGGGTGTTGAGTTTGATAAGTTCTTTATAGATTTTGGGATACTAGCCCTTTATCTGATATGTCATTTGCAAATATCTTCTCCCATTCTGTCAGTTGTCTTTTGGTTTTGTTGACTGTTTCTTTTGCTTTGCAAAAGCTTTTTATCTTGATGAAGTCCCAATAGTTCATTTTTGCCCTTGCTTCCCTTGCCTTTGGCGATGTTTCTAGGAAGAAGTTGCTGCAGCTGAGGTCGAAGAGATTGCTGCCTGTGTTCTCCTTTAGGATTTTGATGGACTCCTGTCTTGCAACCATTCTGAGTCTATTTTTGTATGTGGTGTAAGGAAATGGTCCAGTTTCATTCTTCTGCATGTGGCTGTCCAATTTTCCCAACACCATTTTCTTTTTATAGTGCGAATGTTTCCTAAAATCTCATCAAAAACCACAAACCACTTTTAAAGGAAGCCATCTTGCCCAGCTTCCCTTGAGTGTGATTTCTGTCCTTTAGGCCAGCCACATCTGCCTATCTCTGTCCAGCGGCACCTATCCCCTTCAAGGAAGATAGAAACATCAAAGAGCCTAAATGCACCAAGATAATCAGAAGAAAGGTGATTATTAGATCTCTGAATAGCACTAACTCACTTCCCTAACAAAACTCCACTGTTAGCCTCCCTAGTCTTTTTTTTTTTTTTAAAGATTTTATTTATTTATTTGACAGAGAGAGACATAGCGAGAGAGGGAACACAAGCAGGGGGAGTGGGAGAGGGAGAAGCAGGCTTCCCGCTGAGCAGGGAGCCCGATGCGGGGCTCGATCCCAGGACCTTGGGATCATGACTGAGCGGAAGGCAGATGCTTAACGACTGAGCCACCCAGGCGCCCCTAGCCTCCCTAGTCTTAACCCAGCTTGAAAATTATACCTACTTGAGGAAGGAAAACGAGAGTGATTGCTCAGTTTACTAGAGTGGTCTTTTTTTAACCTCAGAATACTTTTTAATATTTTTTCTTGGATGTGAAAGGAAAAAGATCTAGAATAAAAGCAAATGGAAACAACTCCAATATTCTGCTTAATCTTCTTGTTCAGACAGTAGAAAAGCTATAGTGCGATACTTGAAAATGATGGTTGGCTAATTTGGAAGGCTGTGGTATATTTTTATTAATTTATGTTTATAATTAATTATTAAAGTTCCCCTCCAACTGGAAGTTATTATATAATTGTACTTTTATCAAATTATGTTCTAATTATTTGTTTTTATTGAAATTGTGCTTTCCAAAGTACATTTTTCTTTCAGATATTCAACTATTGTTACCTTCCTGAAGTCTGAATGAAATTCTTGACCATTTTATGGTTCTAAGTAATACACATAAGTACAGAATTTACCCTTAAATTGTTGGTGATGTGCATGTAACATATTAAAATTTTAAACTGATCTGGGTTGTTTGATGCATGTCAAAATCACTATGTAATGAGTGAAGATGTTTATCAATTGGACAATGTACTTCATTACCACTCAGCTATTCTTCAAGATACCAAATGGGAAATGTTGGGCAAACTGCCATCTCTCACTAACTTCTGTCCTCTGAATCAATTTCCTACCCCTTCCCTTCAGTCTTGGTTTCTTCCTTTAGAGGCAAGTGGTTAACAGCTTGACTCTGGAGTCTTACTAACTTGGCTTTAAAGTCAAGCATTGCCACTTTCCAGCTATGCACCCTTTGATTAATTTTTTAACTTCCCTAAGCTTCATTTTTCTCTATTCAGTAAAATAAGAATGGCAACCTCTTCACTGCTATGAGGGTTAAGGTAGTTGTTTGAGGCACGTAGTGTAGCATGTGGCCTCTAATATGTGGTCAACAAATGAGCAATTATCAAATTAATCAAGGAGTGTTACATTCCCCTCCTAATTATTTCTTCAATCTGATACTTTGTCTTTCTCTCTATTAAAACCAAATTACTTCAGGCTCTTACTAACTCTCTTATATTATTCTACTAGTCTCACAAACTAGTCTCCTTTTCCTTATCCTTAAATGTTCCAAAGCATCGTTCCAAAGCAAATATCTGATTTTATAACCTTTTTATTTTGCATGACCCTCCACCTTCTACTACCATCCTCTTTACCTACCTTTGAAATATTTACATGTATTTATTTATAAACTATATACATGACCTACTATGTTGCAAGAGTTATAAAATACAAAGAGAAACAGGAAATAAGATGAGATAAATATAATCAGAAAGCAATATTTCTCTTCAGGCATTCCAGTTAATTATCTTGCACAATCTGTTAGGGGGACACATTCAAACTCTGAGGCTCCTAAGAAGGTTGCTAGTGATTCAAAGTTTCTTAGCAAGCATTTATATGTTTTTATCATACTTTTGTTGTCTTTGAACACCTTTCCCTTAAATGTTATGCTGTAGCAATTTAGACAAAAGCAACTGGCTGCTGCACAAACCCTGCTGTTTCTAGTCTGGGTGACTTTCCTATTCACACTCCTGGAGCACGTTCTCTACTCTAGGGAAGATCTACACTCACCCTTCATTAACTTTCTCCTACTTTTGCCACATGAAGATGTTATTATTCCTCCTTTAATATTCCTTTTAATACTATGCCTAGTCCTGGGTTGTAATTTTGCATATTATTTTTAATTATCTGGTTACTTTGATTAAGCTTCTAGATTGGGTTTCTTACAGGGAAGAACTGTTATTTTTCTTTGCATTAGCTGATAATAACAATTCCATAAATATTTATGGAATTAAATTATTCAATATATACGTGTTGAACTAAGTGAACCATTTGTGAGATTTCTTAGACTTCCTTGCATCCTTTATACTAGACTGTGTGTTCAACTCCTATTTACTTTTTAATACTCAGAGCAAGTATTTCTTCTGTAATATCACTTTTGGTTTTTTTATTTTTCAAGGCGGAATTGATTTTCTCTTCTTGGAATTATTCCTTTACCTGGTACTTACATATACTAGTGTTTATCTACGAGCTTGAAATTTTTGCTCTACTAGTCTGATTTTTGCCAAGAAAGCTCGATTTTATTCAGGTCAAAGATAATGTATCCATTTGTAGCTTGTTACAATATTATTTCTTGATTGAATCAATAAACAAATAACCAAATGGATGAATGAGAAAGTCATCAAATGATAACTGAAATATCCAAGATTCACTGTTTTAAATGGTTTCCTTTTTCTATTCTAAATCATAAGAGTGTTTGAAATGTTCTACAGCGTTTAATTAGAGAAGGAAAATATTTTGTTTCTCCATCTGGAGTCAGGAAGACCTAAATTCTTTAAACACTGGTATTGTAATATCTGTACATAGCAAGATTTCAACATTTATTTAATGACATATGAATAGAACTCAAAATTATGTATTTAAGTTAAAAAATTGGGCTACAACAATAAATAAAATCATGGAATTTTTTCCTAAGTGTCCCTATATTTGCTTCAAATTAAATCATAATCATCAATATTGTCATCCTAATTATTATTACTGATATAATATTATTACTCATTTAATCTAAAGATGTTTGTTGTGAATACATCTGGCCTATTGTTCTTTACAGTTTAAAGGCATATGCAAAGATGAAATTAATCTATAACCAAATGAGAGATATATTACAGCATAATACTTTTTAGTCTTTTTTTTTTCATTTGAGTAGCTATAAAAATGGCCACAGTGGCTAAATGCCATGTTTCTTAACATGCTATTGGCCGTGTCTCATATAATATTATTGTTCCTGGTGGGCCCTTTAAACTTAATTAAAACGTGCAGTTTTGCTACAACTTAGAAAATAAATCTGACATGCTATAATTCAAATGTAAGTACCCTCCTGGTGGCTATCAATAATTGGTGAAGCAGAGAGGAAAGGTCTTTTTTTTTCCTCCAAATTGTGCTTATGAAGGACTGTTATGTGGTAAAATCCCATGTTTTATTAAATTCAGCTGTCTCATGATTTTATCCTTACTGTATTCTTATAACTGGTACTCTGATAACAGAACATAAGCCAATATATCAGGTTACTGCCTTAAGATACACCAAGTTTAAATCCATCTTTTTCCGAGCATCGTGTAATTAACCATATAACTGATTGATTAATCACTGAGTGGTTTTAAAATAACATGATTCAGTGAATAGGTGGACAACTTTGGAAAAATTACTTAACTTCTCAGTTCTCCCTTTGCTCATCCATAAAAGAGGATACTAGCAAAACCTGTCTCATAGATTGTTGTGAGAACTAAATGCTGGGTTCATAGAAAAGGACATATTTCTTCTTTGCTACATTCTGACCACACTGCATTCAATTCACCATGCTTGTCTTGCATTAAGTAAGTATGAGTAGAAAAAAATGTAATTTGGGCTTGCTTATATCAGATAAAAGTATTATTGTGTTTGCCCACTAATGAACAGTCACAGAACTTGAATCCCAGACTCTGATTAATAGCTTTTGAAGACTGCAATTAACATAGGCAAAATTTTGATGGATGGGCTTACATTTATTTTTCTCTGGATTCATTTATTGTTAGATGCGTGAGGGTGCTGGCCTCCTGGGACTTCGTTATCCAGAGTGATAGCGTGATATGTGAGATTTGTTGAACAGAGACCTGCTTCCTCAGGGAGGAAGATTAGAGAGACCCTAGAAGAAAGGCATCATGTTTAGCCTTTGAGCTTCTGTAGCAGGAAGGAGCAGACATTGAAATAGAAGGCAGGAAGACAGAAGGGAAGAAACGGTGACTGAATATTGGAGCAGAAAGTTTGATTGGCCATGGATTTCCACCAAACTTGGTGAGTAACTTGCACATTTTTCTTGAAAACCAGTAAAAAACAACAAAACACTGGCTTTAGAGATGTGGATTATGAATATGGCCAAGGTGTATGGTAATTTGGTTACCATACAAAATATAATTACATGCCTCAGATGTCAGAGGAGGAAGAAGCTACACTAGGCATATACACTATGCATCCGTTCACTTTGCCTATTATCAGTGAGGCCAGTGTTATGATCTGAATGTTGGTGTACTCCCAAAATTCATATGTTGAAGTCTGAACCCTTCAAGGTGATGGTATCACTAGTGGGTGGGGTCTTTAGGAGATGTTTAAATCATGAAACCCCATTACAAAATTAGTGTCTTATAAAAGAAGTCCCAAGGAGATGTCTGGCATCTTCCACCATGTCATGATATAAGAACTCTGCCACCCAGAAAGCACACTCATTGACACGTTCACTCCCTGATTCAACGTCTAGTCTGTGAGAAATAAATTAGTTTTTTTGAAAGCCATTCAGACTGTGGTAGTTTGGTATAACAGCCCAGGAGACAGACATTGTCTCATTCTCCTAAAAACTAATCCCTCCATTTGTAGACTCAATTCCTTCTCCTCCTACCTTTACGAAGGCCCTTTTAGTGAAAAACAAGGAACTGTATCAAAAGCTGCTGAGAGCTTTAGGAAAATAAGTCACAAAAAGTGCCCCTCTCTATGAAATCATGCTAACCTGATTTTCATCCTCATTTTTGGTTTGTTCTTTCTTAAAATTCTTTTTACTGCCTCTTTTTTTACCCAAGCTGTACTTATAGGACTTCCTTGGTGTTCAGTTCTGAGTGTCCTTACTATACACGATCAATTTATCAACTCCTACAATCCTCCACACACTCCTCTCTTTAGGGTCAGGTCTGTGTACTCTACTACCTACTGAATAGATCTATACTGATTATTTTCCATGTACCTTCAATTAAATGTCAAAATATAGTGATTACTCTTCAACAAGTCTGCCTACTCTAAACTGCTTTTTCTTCTTTGTTCCCAACTATTGTAACTGACCAAATCACACTGCCTCGCTCAAGCTAGAGACCTGGAGGTTATTCTCAACATTTCCTCTCTTCCTTAACTAACCCATCAAAAATTCCAATGATTCCACCAGAAGATATATCCTGATTTCATCCATATCTCTCCAACATTACTGCCACTAAATCTTTACATGGTACCATCAACTTGTATGTGTGTGTGACTGTATAGTCTTGAATTGGTCTCCCTGCTTCCATTTAATACCTTCTTCACCTAATAGTGACAATGAATCTAAAACATAAATTGGAGCATGCTAGTTTTCTGTCCAAAATCTCTAAATGGATTCTTATTTCATTTAGGAGAAAGAATAAACTCCATATTTTACATGGCTATCAAGATTTTCAAGAACTGAAACCTTTTTCTAGCTTCAGTGAATGCCCATCATTACAATGTACCATCCCACCAATAATGTTGATGTTTACCTCATCGCTTCCCTTCAAAGGCATTTTCTGAGGCTCCAAAGAAAATGAAATCCTCTGCCATTTCCTCTCATAATACCTGGCACTTTTGTTTCAAGTAAAATTGCAGTTTGATATTATGTATTTACATAATGTTTTTATTTAATAGTAGTCTTTTAATGTGTAATATATTTAGCTTCTACTCTACTGACATTTTCTTAAAGGTAACATTTGGTTTGGTTCTAAATTGCTACTAGGCACATAGTGGACATTAATAAATATTTGTTGAATGAATAAATAAAACTAAAATCTCGGGGCGCCTGGGTGGCTCAGTTGGTTAAGCAACTGCCTTCGGCTCAGGTCATGATCCTGGAGTCCTAGGATCGAGTCCCGCATCGGGCTCCCTGCTCAGCAGGGAGTCTGCTTCTCCCTCTGACCCTCCTCCCTCTCATGCTCTCTGTCTCTCATTCTCTCTCTCGCAAATAAATAAAATCTTAAAAAAAAAAAACAAAAAAAAACACTAAAATCTCAAAGGTAAAACTACACAATATTCAATCCCCTAATATAGGTTTTGTTTATCTTGAAAATGCTGATATTTCTCCTTGGTTCTAATAATCCTCTCCTCTGTGTCTTATAAGTGACTTCTCCATCTAATGCTTCATTCTTGAATTACAGGACATTTTCACAACTATATCGACATGATACTTAGTTTTGGAATTTGAAATTTATCGATATTGCTTTAAGCATCAAATTCTATATATTGCAATAAATCTTTATCAATTGATTTCTATAGAGATTTGTTATCTCTTATTTATTATGTAAAACACTTTCTATGATTTCACTTAACTAATGGCATCTTTCTAATCTAAGAGCTTTATTCTGTCCAATTCAGGATACTATGTAAATGCAGAGTACATTTGAAAGTCTTTCTGGATTAGTATCTAACTAAGCTGAAAGTGGCTCTCCTAACCATGGAGTGAAATATAAATACAACACAATACCCTTAAATTAAAACAGGTATGGAGGAAAATAGAGATTGAGGATGACTTAATTAGTTTTGTTTATTATTTATAATATGTGCAAGGTTTATTATTTAAACCTTTTAACAAAGGCCCTCAGTTATCTTTTGTTGACTATCTGGTGTCTTTTTATATCCATATTTGATCTTTATGAAATATACCTATTGGTTAGACTCCAATATGCCTTTGGCCTCAAATTTGATATACTACTTATGAAATCTGGCATATAAACCTTTAGAATGACATTGAAGTTCCAATAGTCACTTCTCTATATAGATTTGTCTTCTAATACATTTCCAAGCGTCACTCTTCATGTTATCTCAACCTTTTACCTTTACACCCCAATCAGCTTCTACTACCATAAGACAAATATTTATTAATATTTTGAATTCATTTTTACCATTATCACAATTACAAATTCTAATGCAATTGAATTTTTAATTACCTAAATTATTTTAAATATCATCATTTATTTGGTAACTATAAAAGCAAATTTTTTTTTCACAGATAAGGAGAAATTTTATTTATTCCTCATTCCTAAGAATCTGGCTTAGTGCCTGTCATAAAAGAAGTATTCAATAAACATTCACTGAATGAACGAACAAGCCAATTTTAAGCAATTATATAGATAATTTTTTCTTATTTCCATAGGATCATTTTTAGTTTAGATATTTCATATATACTTTAGCTCCATACTTTCCATATATATTTTAGTTCTATATATATTTCATATATATTTTAGTTTCCTATATTTTGATATATATGGTTTCATATATATTTAGTTTCATACATATTTCATATATAAATTTTGACAATGGAAATTGTCTCATTCTGCCGTCTTACTGAGTGTAACCCACCCCTAGTTTTTACTCAAGTATTGTTTCTTACAGACTTTCTGATAAGACATCCATTGGAATATCAAATTTATTCCAGAAAAATAACTTCAGTTTAGTTTTCCTAAAGCAAATGCATTTGGCAAATATCCTCTCCTCCCTTTTTTATTTCAGCTATCTTTCCAAGCATCTAGTATTTATCCAAGCATCTAGTATTCAGCTATCTCTCAAGCATCTGGACTCATGAGTTGATTAAAATCCATGTGTTCTATATGCTCCAATCATGTCAAAAGTACACTTTATACTGACAAGCTTTCTTTGGAACATGACATAGATTTAAAAAAAATGTTTCCCAAATTAATAATTTCATTAAAAATGTTTAATTTTGCCATTTAGAAAGCTCTTGGTGGTATAAGGGTTGATAAACAACTGACATCCCTATAAAAAGATGTGGTTTACATTAAAATGGAAATTTGCCTATATATACATCATAACATTACTCAGTCTGTGTCATAATTGTAAGCTCTGCTCAAAGGAACATTTCATCTCCTGATATTCCTTTTCTATGGAGGGAACTCAGTTAACATAATATGTTAGCCTCTCTCTTCCCTTTATCTCTCTGCCTTAAGATAAGTTGAGTGACTTATTCAATTGGTGAATTTCAAGAGAATAGGGGGAGAAGATTCCCTCTGTTCCATCCTCTTTTTGCTCGGGAGCAAATGTGTTCATTTATTTCAAAGAAGAGGAAATTGCAGAAAAATAACCCTGAGCGTGTGTGTCTAATTTCCCTCATGTCACTGCTGGTTCCTAACCTTGTATGTGAGGACAAGATTCCGATAAATCCAACATACAACAGAGCTTGGAGGCAAAGAAGCTGAGTATCCATTTATGGAATTATTTTGAATTGGTGAGACAGAAGTAAAACTTCAGACCAAGCCATGTTAGATGAACCTTAGTAAATACACTGGGCTTAAAGCTGAAATCTCAGAATGGTTATGAAGTCCCCTGAAGAGTGGTAACTGTACTGTAGGAAAAAGAGCTATGCAAATCTGAAATCAGCCAGTCCTAACATAGCCTAAAACCAAGCCTCCTCAGGAAAAGGTGATCTGCCCGCATTCCACCAAGTGCCAGCATTACAATGAAACCTTTCAGAAGGAATGTATCATTCAGCATCTGCCTTCATTGACCTACAATCTCTGAAACCAACTGAAATTTACAAAGAAGGCTAAAAAATGTGAATAAATGACAAAAAGCAAAGAGAAATAATTGAAACTTGAAGAGAAAAGTAGAATGATTTTAAGTAGTAAGGCAGTACGATCAGTAGAGCTTCTGGTGATCATAAATGTCAAGAGAGGGGTTGATCTGGAAGCTAGATTGCAGGCTTGGAAGAAAAGAGCAAGAGCAGATTTGGTTAGAAGAGGAATAAAACAATTTCAGACACACAAAATGTGACATATTTGTGAGGCATCACGATAAATACATCTGAGAAGTGACAAGAGGGAAAACTGGACTTAAAGTCCGGTTCGGGGATACAGGTCAGGGTGGGATATATAGTTTTGAAATAACCAACATATAAATCCTAGTGAAAATTATACAACTGGATAAGGACGCCAAGATACAAATTATTAAGGTTGATGAGGGGTCTTGGGGGGGAGCCTTGGAACACTGTGGCAAAAGCAAGAAGAGAAAGAAGAACCAAAAAAGAAAACACAGGACATAGTGGCAGAGGGCTACATGGGAGAGAGTAATGCCATCACAGACTCTACAGTATTGCACAAACACTCAAAGCTTCATCAGATACATGCAACTCCATCCCAGATCATTAATTATATTACCCAACAGTAACACATAATCTTAGATATATTCATTCACATCTCCATGGTTTCATTTCTGAATTCAATTCAGAATTTAGAAAGGATGTATTATTTTTAAAAACAAGCCTTCCTGAAGCTTGGCTAAGAATACTTTTATCTATCCTAAATAATGCTTGGACAAAAATTTAAATAACCCAAAGACCTTCCCACCTAGCATGTGAAGTCTATTATTTGAAAACAGACTCAGAGGGTGAGTGACTTTGACAGAAATAATTTCCTTGAAGTGTGAATTTTTTTCTTGTCACATAATTTTTAAATTTCCTTTACCATATACTAGGGAGCTTTACAGATATGCTGGGAGTATTTTATGTAAATAAATTATCTAAGAGGAAGAATTTAAATGTGTGTAACTTTTATATCTATCACAGTTAACTATTAACTCATTTGGATTTAAGAGCACAAACTCCTAAAGTGAGTTTATATCATGTGGTGAACTTCATACTCCGTTTGCTTCCATTTTGGCAAATATTACATGGAAGTGTTTTCATGAATTATTTTCCTCTGAAAATCAAGCTATAGTAGTAACAACATTAGACTTGTAGTCAAGAAGCCTGAAATCAAATCTGCACTGCGTCACTCTGTCACCATCTATGTTATTGTAGGCAGACCACTTTCAGTAGTGAGCTGTCTGAAGCGTGTGTATGTAAGTGATCTATGTATTTCATACACCATGTCCATGAGGATATGAGTACACATGTTTCAAGAACTGCAGTGATTCAAGCATGGTAGATTGTTGAAAGATGTGCTATATTGTTTAAATAGGCAAAGAAAGGAACACCTTCACAAGCTATGTAATATTAATGGGGAGGAAAGTTCATATATTCCCATTGGTGGATGGTTTTAGGCAGTTCAAATGGAGAATTGTGTCCATTATTCATATAATTAATGCAAAATATATACTTGCCACAATTCTAGTGAAGTTTTTAATCTGAACTCTGCATATTGTATCATAATCTATAAAGGTAAATATAATTTATTATTTTGTTGTTGTGGCTTTGCCTGTTAATAAGTACATATGAAAGTACATATTGTTCATGTCTTTATATAATTTGTTTTACAAGAGTAGCCTGTTTTTGAAGATTCTGAGAGTGCCAGAGATCTAAGTGCATCTTGGCCATAAAATAGAACATGGGGAGACGACTATTACTTTTACCTCGGTGTGTTATAATTATGAGAAATAGCTGCTGCTAATTTGTCAGTTGTAAAGTATAGCTTTTTGCACACTGTACGTGTAGTTGACATACCAAACAATAAATCTCAAGTAAATCTAATAAAAGTAAATTGTCTTTGTTGAAGAAGAATGGGCTTTGCTATTTCTCTACGATTTTTCTAAGCATACCAGCTATCCTGATGAAATATAAGGCACTAGACACAATTCTTTGGGGTATCAGAATCATGGAAAGAGGCAAAGTATATGGAAATGAATAACTGAATTATTAAAGGTACAGTAATAGGTTTTGTATTTTGCCAAGTTTACTTCTGCTTTTAGTCACAATGGCATTCTTTTTGTTACCACCCTGAATGTCAATAATCATTATTTGTTTAAAACATTATCTTGAGGGGCACCTGGGTGGCTCGGTTTTTGAGCATCTGCCTTCAGCTTGGACCATGGTCTCCTGGTCCTGGGATGGAGCCCTGCATCGGACTCCCTGCTCAGCTGGGAGTTTTCTTCTCCTTCTCCCTCTGCCCCTTCCCCTGCTCATGCTCACTCTCTCTGTCTCTGTCTCTCAAATAAATAAAATCTTAAAAAAAAAAATTAACTTGAGAATTGAACTCAGATTTCCACTTTTCTAAAAGTGAAGACTTATGTCAGTTTCAACATATTTTTAAATGTTCTTTGTATTTGCTTAGCCCTATTCTGTGAAAATCCTATTTTGTTAGTATAACAATTGTTTTACACATTAAGATGGCACATAACCCAGAATAAAAATTGCCTTAACAAGAATTGGAAAACTACACCAAATACATCAGCACTTACTCTTGGGAAGGAGAATGGAAATTTGAGAGGAGTTTTTCACTATATAGTTGATAGTCCTTGAATCTGGTTGCAATGAATCAAATTTGGGTATTCTAAGGTATTGTATTAATTCTAATCCACAGTGGCAAAACATTAGAGTTAATGATATAGAAATGCGGTAAAACAAATTTTTGTAATAGCTATAGTATTTGTCAATCTCTTTTTTGTCATGAAGATACTTGAAGGATACAAAAAATATCAAACAGAAAATATCTAATGATATTTATAAATACTTAGGAAATTCATTCAACCTAATGAGTATATTTGTTAATACAGGTCTTGGAAACAGATATCAAAAGACCGAAACAAATACTTTTGATATATGTTGTCAAAAGATGTGCAGTTGGTCATGGAGCACTTTCCAGAGGAGTGTAGGATAAAAGCTTAACGATCAGACTAGAGAAGAATGGCTCACTGACAGCTGGGAAATCATTCAGCTTGACAGTGTCTCGTAGATAAAACAGATAAAAAAAAACCTCTTAGTGAATCTTGTTGGGTAGGCAGTTCAGTATCTATCAATCTATAAAGAAGAGTTACAGAAGAAAACACTGTAATAAAAGTAAACAAACAAACAAATAAATAGCAGAGGAAGAAATACTTTCCAGTTCATACTTATGAAGCTAGCATTATCTTAATACCAAAATCTGATACAATAATAGTAAGAGAAAACTGCAGACCGATAGCCCTCATGAACATAAACCAAAGCTCTTTCATGAAATATCAGCGGGTTAATTATAGACATGCATTAAAAAAAAAAACTACCTCATAACCAAGCGCAGTATATCTGAGTTATCTGAAATTGGTTCAATATTCAAAAACCAATTAAAGTAACCCACCATATTTACGGACTCTAAAGGAAATCCATATAATTACCTGAATAGAAGCAAAAAAAAAAAAAAAACGACAAAAGTTAACATCTATTCCAGATCAAAACTTTCACTAAACTAGGAATAGAAGGAAAATTCTTCAAACTGATAAAGCGAATGTTGGAAATTAGCATCTAATATTATTCTTCATGGTAAAAGACAAGATTTTCTTTCTAAAATCAGAAACATTTCAAGAATGTACATGTCACCACTTCTTTTCAACTTTTACTGAAAAGTATAGTATGACAGCATAATAGGGCAAAGACATAGTTGATATGACATTATTACACTAGAAATGTAATATGACAAAGAAAAAATACAGCAGATGGCACAGAGAATGAAAAGGAGGAAAATGCTAAATTGTCTATAGAAAAACCAAAAGAACTAATCAAAAAAGCTGCTAAAATGAATACATGAGTTTAGCTAGGTTGCAGAATAAAAGGTCAAAATATTAAAATTAAATGTATTATTATATGCTGGTAATAGACAACCAGAAATTTAAATGAAAATAGAATATCATTTTCATTAGTAGCAAAAACAAGATATCATAAAGACAAATCTAAAAGTATGTGCAAGATTTGTGTGCTACAATTTATAACATTAATGAGAGAAATTAAAGACATCCTAAATAAATGGAGAGATATAGTGTGGCCGAAAGTATTGGAAAACAGTATTGTTAAGATATCAAATCTCTTCAAATTGATCCATACATATAATAACAGTAAAAATTTCAGCAAAGTTTTTTGTAGATTAAGCTGGTTCCAAAATTTATAAGGAGAAGCAAAGGATCTAGAGTAACCAAAACAATTTTGGAAAAGAGGAACACATTTAGAGAACTCACACTCCCTGATTTCAAGACTTATTATACAGTTAAATTAATCTCATGTGGCATTGGTATAAAAATTAACACAGAGATCAATGGAACTGAAATGGAGAATTGAGAAGTAGAATCATCCATTGTACACATTGTGGTGCAATCCACCAAATGGCACATCCATACAATGAAATAGTATTCAGCAACATGAAGATACTGAAATAATAATATATGTAACAACATGGATGAATATTAATAATATTATCCTAAGTTGAAAAAAAGCCAGACAGAAAGAGTATATGCTGTTTCCATTTTTATATGTTCAATTGATATCCAACTAAGTTGTGAAGGTAGTTCTGTGGAAAAAGGGTAGTCTTTTTAACAAATGGTGCTGGAAAAATTGGATGCTTTTATGCAAACAATGAAATACACTGCAACTCATACCTTGCACTGTAGGCAAAAATACAAATAGTTATTTGAAAGGCATCCTAAATGTAAAAATCTACAACTACAAAACTCCTCTGAGAAAATAGGAAATCTGTGTGACCCTGGGTTAGAGAAACATTCTTAAAATAGGACACAAAAGCACATATCAGAAGAGGAAAAAAAATGATCACTTGGATTTCCTCAAAATAAAAAAGTGTGCTCTTCAAAATATCTCTAAAGAAAATTAACAGATAAGCCACAGATTGGGAAAAAAGTATTTACAAAACATACATTTGAGAAGGTTCTTGCAGACAGAATATTTAAAAACTCTTGGAACTCAATAGTAAGAAGACAAACCAATAAGAAAATAGAAAAATATTTGCACAGACACTTCACCAAAAAATAGATATAAAAGGCAAATAGGCACATTTAAGAATGTTTAGCATCATTAGCCATTAAGATAATGCAAATTAAAAACCACAATGGGATACAATCACAGACCTCTAGGATGGCTTAAATTAAAACGATACAAGCAAAAACAGGCGATGGAATTGTTGTTGTTCGTTGGAACGTAGAAAGGGTATAGCTATTTAGGAAAACAGTTTTGCAGTTTCTTATAAAGTTAAATGTTCACTTGTACACTTATAAATTAACCAAACTACCCCACTCCAGATATTTACTTAAGTGAAATGAAATGAAAACATACATCCACACCAATACTTATTCATGAATATTTATAGAAGTTTTGTTCATAACAATTTATTGGAAACAAACCAGATGTCTGTCAAACTGTGAACAGATAAACAAATGGTGGTATATCCATGTGGTGGAATACTATTCAGCAATGAAAATATTAGATTACTGATTCATGCAACAATATAAATGAATATCAGCAGCATTGTGCTATGTAGTTGAAGACTGAAAAAGTAGATACTGCTTACTTCCATTTGGATCAGATTCTGGAAAAGGCAATGCTGCTGTAGGAACAAAAATCAGATCAGTGGGCGACAAGAGCTAGTAGTAGGGAAGAGTTTCACTACAAGTAGCAGGAAGAACATTATGGAAGTGATGGGAGTGTTTTTTTCTTGATTGTGTCATGGAGTCTTAATTATATCCACTTGTCAAAACTCATTGAGTTGTACATCTAAATGTACATCTAAATGTTAACTTACGTAAATTATTCCTTAACCACCTATGACTTAGGAAGAAGGAATTGTCTTAAATGTTAGAAAAAAAAGAAAAGAAAATTGAGCAAGTCCATTTATTGATTGGGAAAACTCTGTAAGATATGGTATAATTAATTTTACTACTACTGGTCCATTCATAGCATAATCTGTTATAGAGTTCTAGTTTGTCATTTTCCTTTTATAGCCTCTTATATGCTGCTTAGGTATTTTCTTATGTCTTCTGGGAACCCATAGTCCTCTAGGATGATGTTTGTAATGCAGAGGAGAAGGGAGGGTAGATAGTAAACTGTAGGCCACACAACACCTGGGTCTTCCACATAGAGTTTGAGAAGCTTGCACGTTCAGGGAACCTGATGGGTGTTTGTAATCACCAAGCACATAGGCTGTGAATGGAGAGCTAGGGGAGGGCCCTGGTGTCGCCTCTGTTTATTATCTGACCCCTGTTCCAGCTGAATACTAGTGCCTCCTGCTGCTGGTGCTGACCAGGGATGCTTCTTCTTCTTTTTTTTTTTTTCCTTTTAGTGGTAACTGGCCACACAATGACCCACTGATGGTAGGACAGGAAAGAAATATGAAAATGAGTCAAAAAATTCTCCCCCAAATTATACCAGTCTTCCTGTGGCAACTGCTGGACTTTATTGTGGAAGGAAACTAGCAGACATGTACTTCATTCCTCTTACAAGAAAAGAAAATGTATAAACACTCAAACTGAAAACACACAGTTGAAATTAGGTTAAATCCTGACTGTAGTTTCTACAGTCTACAGTTAGCTCTCACTATAACAAAATAGTTGAAGCATTGCGTACTGATGTGACAAGGTAACATTCTCCAATAAATTCATTTACCTCTCTTTAATGTTTAATCTTCTTCATATTCCTTTCTGTCATATCAGAATATTTCAGAAGCATTTAGTGGAAGTGAACAAAATTGAAACAAGAAGAATCAAACTATATTGCAAAGATACTATTAATAGAATTTTGTGACTGATTTGATATATACACAGAGAAGATCAGAATTCAAGAAACAAGTCTGAGCATATATATTCTAAGGTCTAGAGTTTTTCCTACATAAGATAGTTATTAATTAACTAATTAAAACATCTGCTGGGGCACCTGGGTGGCTCAGTCATTAAGCGCCTGCCTTAGGCTCAGGTCATGATCCCAGAGTCCTGGGATCGAGCCCCGCATCGGGCTCCCTGCTCCATGGGAAGCCTGCTTCTCCCTCTCCCACTCCCCCTGCTTGTGTTCCCTCTCTCGCTGTGTCTCTCTCCGTCAAATAAATAAATAAAATCTTTAAAAAAAAAATCTGCTAACACCAACTTAATTTCTCCTAAGCTGAGTCTCTTAGCCAAGCAAATTTTGTCATTCCCTAACCTACTGTCTGGTTTTAAAATATATTTTTGTACTAATACAACCACACCTTTTTTACAGAATATAAAACATCACTCTCAATAGTTTAACAAATTCTAACTCATTTTTTTCTTTTTAAGGCTTTCAAATATTATGATGACATTTGCTAAAATACCTTAACCTTTCCTCTCTACAGTGTATCTAAATAAGCTCATGCCAACTTTCTTATATAAGTAAAAATCTTCTGTCTCACTCCTATAACATTGAAATCATACCCTACATAACCTCAATTTCCTTTCTTCTCATTATTAATAAATGAATGCAGCACGTTGAAGTACCATCTTTATTTATCAATTAAATGTTTTGAGATTTAATTTTTCAAGACTCAAGAGTATCATCTGGAAACTGGCTTCTTTACACCCTTAATCATGAATACTATTCCTTTTTTTCAATTTACAATATAGGAAGTTTCTTCATATACCTATGATTGGAATCACATAGCATTTTATTTTCAGGACAAAAGGTAAGATCACATATGTCCTATAGAGTCTAGATCATGATTAAATTAATTCTGCCAGCTTAAATGATCTTGCAGATTAAAATGTGACTTTTAGAATGAGAAAATTAGGCAGTGAGGAAAGAGTAGTTAGAATTTTTAAATCTTTAAAATATTTATGATTTTTACTTTTTTCAAGTTCTAACAAATTACCTGTTAATAAAGATGATGCTCCCTAATGTCATGCCTCATGGTTAAAAACTTCATTGTTAATGGTAATATAAAAAAATGATGAGAAGAACTGTAAAATAAGTTCAACTAAATATAATTCTAATAAAATAATTTAAATACAACAGAAAACAGTAACAACGTATTCATGGTTACTAGGGTAGAGATAGGGAGTTAATTTCATGTTATATTTTGGTGTTTTCCAAGGACAAGCCTTTGTTTGGGTTGGCAGGATGCAAGAGATTTAGACCAGAGGAAACCAGAAACCAACCCCTTTATCACCAGAAAATTCCAAGGTTGAGATTCTAAACATGTCTGCCTGACCAGCTCTTGTCTCATCCACCCCAGGGGTACAGAAATATCCCTTAGATCCAACACATTGAGCCACTCTTAGAAGACTAAATTGGAGCCAACAAATTAAGACTCTGAAATGATTCTTATATTTTCTTTAACAAGAAATAAACTACTTTTAGGCTATTGCTTTAGGGATTATGTTTGAATCTTTTATATGATATCATATCTCTTATTATTTCTTACACATAGCTGAGTTAATAAAATTTCAAACTAAAAATTAAAGTGCAATAGACAATTCATGTTTTCCAAAATTTATAATAATTCATGTAATTATATGAGTCTTTGGAGGAATGTAATTACATGTTTCCTAACAATTAAAAAGAAATTGATAGCATACAAGTTGGTAGTGGAGCCAAAACACAAACTCAAACTCCATCTTTTCCACTCAGTCTTCTTACTTTGTTTACCTCAACTATAAAATGGAGATAATACCAGTATTTTCCTCATGAGGTAATGCTAAACCGATGAGACAACATGTGCCTATATGTGTGTATGTGTGTGTACATATATGTGTAAATACATACATATATGTGTCTATGTATATACTACACATAGACACATGCATGTGTGTATACATATAACTGTGCTGGTCACATAATCAATATTCAGTAAAGGTTAATATTGTGTTGTGTTTATAATTTTTTGATGGCCTGATTTACATTGACTTTTCTATTAAAAAGCTTTGATTCAGAAGTATCCTGAATGGTGTCATTTTTTATGTTAATGTTTTTATGTTAGTGTAGTAAGGTTTGCAATGTGTACAATAAGCTACAGTGGGAGATGTGAGGCAAATGGTATTTTTTGACTAGCAAACCAAGTGACACCTAGCAGCATCAGCAACAAAATGAGAGCCATCCAAAGGAAAATAGCAGCATTTCACAGCCCCCAGGCAAACCAGGAAAGTTGGTCGCTCTAACAGTGACTGTTGGTCAAATATAAACACCGAAAAACACTTTCTCCCAATCTATAGATTGCTTACTCATTTTAATGGGTTTCTTTGAAGATGGTAAGTTTTTATTTATTTTTTTTTAAAGATTTTATTTATTTATTTGCGAGAGAGAACGAGAGACAGAGAGCACGAGAGGGAGGAGGGTCAGAGGGAGAAGCAGACCCCCTGCTGAGCAGGGAGCCCGATGCAGGACTCGATCCCGGGACTCCAGAATCATGACCTGAGCTGAAGGCAGTCGCTTAACCGACTGAGCCACCCAGGCGCCCGAAGATGGTAAGTTTTTAATAATTGATATATAATTCATCATTTTTTAAAAAGTTATGTTTAGTGCTGGTCTGAGAAATCTTTGCTAAACCAATATGACAATAATTTTACATTTTTTTAGGTGACATATAGTTTGAGCTTTTCATTTAAGTCTACCATCCATTTCAAAATGATTTTTGTGCATGGGGTAAAGTAAGTTTTGAGGTTCATTTTTCTCCTATGGATATCAAGTTTTCCAGTCATTGAAGGAAATTATCATCATTTCAAATTGAAATTCTTTGGCATTGTCAAACACACACACACACACCATATTTCTGACTCTTGAGTTTATTCCATTGGTTTATACATTGGTTTATATGTCTACTATCCATACAGTGGGTACTACACTGTATGGATTATAATAGCTCCAAATTAAGTCTTGAAATAATACTAAAAATTGTTTTGGCTGGCCTACATCCTTTATGTTCCATATGAATTTTAAAATCAACTTACTGATTTCTACAAAAAAAAAGACATTCTCATTCCAAAAGGGAGAAATTGGATGTAAGGAAGAAAAGGGGGAAAGGTCCCAAGCAAACTCCAAACCTGGCAAGACAAATTCCATTAGATTTTATGGCTTGAAAATAAATCCTCTTTGGTTAGATGCTCTGCCTTCCAAGTCCACAAGGCGGTGGCCCTGCCCTCCTTGATCATGGGTGCAGCCTTGCCCATGGGGGCTTCGATGGAACTAGTGTTGAATATCTAAATCAGGTTAGAGAAAATAGAAATAATAATCCCTGAGTGAGTAGTGCCACAATTGTTAACTTTCCAATTTCTGGGGATTTTTCCAAATACCTTATTGTTATTGACTTAAAATTGAATTCCAGTTCAGTGAGAAAATATATTATCTATAATGTCAATCCTTTTAAATTCATGGAGACTTGTTTTATGGCCCATCTTCATAAATGTTCCATGTTCACTTGAAAAGAATGTATATTCTGTCATTGTTGGGTGTAGTGTTATATAAATGTCAATTAGGTTAAGTTGGTTGAGTGTGATGTTCCATTCTTCTATATCTGTATTGATTCTCTGTCTACCTGTGCTTTCAGTTTCTGAGAGAAAAATGTTAAAATCTCAAGTTGTAATTTTGAATTGTTCATTTATCTCTTTATAACTATCATTTTTGTTTTACATATTTTAAAACACTTTTGTTAAGTATATAAACATTTAAGATGGTTATATGCTCTTGATGAATAGACTCTTTTATCATTAAGAAATGCTCCTTTTTATTTCTGGTAATGTCTCTTGTTCTGCAGTCTATTCTGTCTGATATTAATATAGCCATCTTTCTTATCATTAGTATTTACATAGTATAATTTTCTCTTTTTACTTTTAACTTATCTGTGTCTTTTTACTTAAAGGTCAGATATTATGGGCAGCATTTGTTTGTGTTTTATTCTTTTATCCATTCTGACAATCTCTGCCTTTTAATTGGAGTAACCATGCATATGTAATGTAATTATATATTTGAGTTTACAACTACAAAGATGTGACATATAATAATCACTACAGATTTTTCTCTTGGCAGATGCCAATCCTCAGTTCTAGATTATCCCCATATTTAAATGATTCCCATTTCTTCACAGTGCCACGATATGTCCAATGCTAGAATTATTCATATGTATTTGCCAGGAAGCATCCCCAACTTCCAACTGTTCACAGTGTTTTCTAACCCCCTTCCTCACTATATTTTTGCCTGGAAATTTTCTACAAAATTTGCAAGATTCAGCTCATAGGGAAATTTCCTACAAGAAGCATATTTTGATCTGCCAAGTCTGACTTCTGTCCTACCATGTTTCTATTGTGTGCTATATTTTCATTTCCTTCACTAGCACTTACCACATTTTTATTTTTTAATTGACTATTGTCTGTTCAGGCTTCCATAACAGAATACCACAGACTGGGTGGCTTAAATGACAGCAATTTTTTTTCTCATGTTTTGGAGATTAGAAGTCCAAGGTCAAGGTGCCAGCAGGGTTAGTTTCTGGTGAGACATTTCTTCCTGGCTTGCAGAGAGATGCCTTATGGCTGTGTCCTCACATTGCCTTTCCTCTGTGCACATGAACTCCTGGTGTCTCTTCTTATAAGGACATCAGTGCTTCTGGAATGGGGTCCCACTCTTACAACTTTATTTAACCTAAAAGTCCTTATTTCTAAATATAGACACATTGGGGGTTTGGGCTTCAGCATATGAATTTGGGGAAGACATAATTCAGCTTGTAGTATTTTTCTCCTGCTACCCTCACCAATTCATGTTCTTCTTGCATGCAAAATAAAAACACCTCATCCCAACAGCCTCAAAATTCTTAACCTATTCTAGCATCAACTCCAAATCCAAAGTCTCATCCAAATAGCACCTAAAGTAGGTATGGGTGAGACTCGAAATGTGATTCATCTTGAGGCAAAATTCCTCTCTAGCTGTGTAGTGAAACCAGGTCAGTTATTTGCTTCCAAAATATAATGGTGAGACAAGCATAGTCTAGACATTCTCATTCCAAAAGGGAGAAATTGGATGTAAGGAAGAAAAAGAAAAGGGGGAAAGATCCCAAGCAAACTCCAAACCTGGCAAGACAAATTCCATTAGATTTTATGGCTTGAAAATAAGCCTCTTTGGTTTGGTTTTTTGCCTTCCAAGTCCACAAGGTGGTGGCTCTGCCCTCCTTGACCATCGGTGCAGCTGGTGCCCTGAAGTTCTCAGTGAAGGAGGTATGTCCTATCGACAATGCAGAGGAGGCCCCACTTCCTGAAAGCAAGGGGGAGAGAGCCTTGCCCCAGAAAGGTCAGGGAGGCAATCGCAGCCCTGTTTACATAGCCCTTGGGATCATTCTTCTTTTTTCTTGAAGGTTAACACTTACTTGCACTCAACCATCTCTATTGTCCTGTCCAGCAGAACCCCCAAACTCCAAAAGCTTTCTTTTTATATTCTCCTGTCTTTTCTCCTTTAATCCAAACCTACAGTGGTATAACCCCATCTCTATTACTGGCTTCAGCTGAGATGGCTGGTTAAATTAATGGGTCATCTCTTATGGAGTGATTGGCCATCCATACCCTTGATGATCTCTCCAGAATACACGTCTTCATTTTTCGAAATATGGATAATCTGAGAACCCTCTACATCTTCATGGTTCCTTTTTGCTTAACAATACCTTCAGTTTATCTCTTTCTTCTTATATTTTTCTATAAGCAATAAGGAGGAGCCAGACGTACCTTCAAAACTTTGCTTAAGAATCTCCTCTGCTGGATGTCCAAGGTGGTCCCTCACTAAGTCTGTCTTCTACAAAACACTGGAATGTAATTCAGCTAAGTTCTCCATCATTTTATGACAAGGACCACCTTTCTTCCAGTTTCCAGTAACATGTTCCTCATTTCCATCTAAGATCTCACCCAGAAGCATCTTTAACATCCATGTTTTTTATCAATAGTCTCTTTGAAGTGATATAGGTTATTTCCAACAAGTGGCACAGAAATTCTCCCAGACTCTGCTCATCACTCAGTTCCAAGACCACTTCCCTATTTTTATGTATTTGTTACAGCAGTGCCCCGCTTCTGGGTACCAAAATCTGTGATAATGTGCTTGGGCTGCCATAACAAAACACCACAGATTGGTTGGCTTAAACAACAGAAATTTATTTTCTCACAGTTCTGGAGGCTGGAAGCCTAAGATCAAAAGACCATCAGGTTTGGTTTCTGATGAGATCTTTCCTCCTGGCTTACAGATGATCACTTTCTCTCTGTCCTTAGATGACCTTTCCTCTGTGCATGAACAATTCTGGGGTCTCTTCCTCTTTTTATAAGAATGTCATTCCTATTGGTTTATTACCCTCTCTTATGGATTCATTTAATCTTAATTACCTCCTTAAGGACCTTATCTCTAAATATAGTTACATTACAGGTTAGAACTGCAACATATGAATTTGCAGGGGGACACAATTCAATCCATAACAAGTGCACACTTGTCTGTACCATCTACTAGACTATAATCTCTAAGAGGACAAGGAATGTGTTTATCCTGTTCACAAATCATACTATGGCCCAGTACAGACAATACAAACCCTCAATTAATACTTAATGTGTCAAATTGCATTGAAGTATGAAACATGAAAAGGGATTATAGCCATCAACCTGATAAGAATCAGTTTTGAGAAATTTCCTGAAGTTTCCCCTAGCTAAATTTTAGTAGTCTATCAAGCTATGTATTTGGTGGATTTCAGGGGGCAAATAGTGACAGCAACTGCAAGGAAGGATTGTGATCAGGTGTGATGATTGTTAGAGATTTTAAAAATGTAAAGGCAATAGTGGAGGAAAATGAAACAAGAATTATCAATAACAGAAGCAGAGACACTAGTAAGGGCCCTTTTCTGCAGTGATGTTCTTGCAGTCATGCCAGAGGGCACTGGAGGGAAAGTACAGAAATGACAGCCCCAACTGAGGTGTAAACACTTGATAGTATTGAAGCAGGAATAAGAAGAGGCAGTGATAGTGGAGCAAGAATATAAATCAGTATGTATGCCTATATATGGGGCAGCCGTCCAATGGAGTGGAATCACATAGAGTGTGGCTGGCAATTGATTCACTGGGCAGCAAAGGAGACAAAGGAGTCAGATTCCTTTGTCAATGGCTATAATCAATGGCTATAATTAAGCAGCATTGGAACATTGGCAAATGGAGCCTACAACAGTACCTCAAGCAGGGATAGTAGTACGGAGCTCAGATGGCAGTGGTGAAAAAGTTAAAAGCAGAGTTTCAGTAGTTAGAAAGGTAAGGCTCAGAGAACATCAGGCAGAAGAAGGGGTTGGTGATATGCTTGGGACACGCCCATGGTTGATGCTGCTGGGGTATTGGGCCAGAGGATACAGGATATTTTTTAGTTGTTCCTGTAGGTTCATTCTTCACCCTTCCCCACTGTACTTTTGATCCCAAAAGCTTTATCTGTATGGACACTATTACACTGCTTTTGGTTAAATCCTTAAAATGAGACATCCAGAAGAAAATATCAGGGCAGAAGGAGAGGAAGTTTGAGTTATTTATTTTTCTGGATCCTTTCTTCTGAGGTCCCCTTGGCTGACTGCATAAGTCATCCCAAGGTCATCTTTCCCTTTAGGATTCCCTTTCCACTTGAATTCCTTTATTCCAGGTTTTGGTGGCCTTGGTCCTCCATTGCCACTTCTGACCTGAGGATAACTATGGCCCCTTTTCTCCTTACTAGATTCAAGATATTGCACTATCTTTCCTGGTTTTACTATAAATAACCCATATAGAAATAATACTTATGTTAAATTTTCCTCAAATTACCCATTTTGTGTATATTAATAATTTTCTGCTTTGATCCTGATGAATACAGGCGGGGGCAACAATGATGTTACTGTACTGGAATGCCAACCCATCTCCATTCACTGCAGGTCAAGTCAAGCTCACTGAGGAAAAGAACAGTTGAGTTCCCAAGGGGGATCTTGGACTCAAAGGGGACAAATAAAACTGTCTAAATGCGGGCGCCTGGGTGGCTCAGTTGGTTAAGCAACTGCCTTCGGCTCAGGTCATGATCCTGGAGTCCCGGGATCGAGTCCCGCATCGGGCTCCCTGCTCAGCGGGGAGTCTGCTTCTCCCTCTGACCCTCCTCCCTCTCATGCTGTCTCTCTCTCATTCTCTCTCTCAAATAAATAAAATCTTAAAAAAAAAAAAAAAACTGTCTAAATGAGAAGGATCAGGTAAGTGTGAGTCTCAGGAGACTTGAATTCCCCATGGCATGCATGTTAGAGATCTCTGATCTTAGATTTGTGGACTTAATCAATGACTTTTTTACTTAAAATTCTTTGACAGCTGCAACCCCAGTATATCAAGTTATGTCATCTTGTCTAGAACAAGACTGGAGATTAGAAGAACTGACATGAGGAAGTTAATCTTGTTCAAAATGATGACCATGGTTTACTAAGTCACATGTGTTTTCTTTTGCACCTTTACATTAATTATATTTTTAAATTTCAGTGAAGGACAATGGTAACTTCAGAAATAACATTGCCCTTGCATTTTCCTTGTTCTTAATGGTAACTTCCATTTCTCTTCCAGCAGGAAAAATTATGCTCCCCTATTGGTACCTTTTTACTTGATTTCATAAACTCATAAATTAGAGAAGGTTCTGTAATAAATTTCTTTCAAAGAGAAGGCATACGTATCCCTTTATCATATATGTCTCTAAAGAATGCATGGAGTCTATTGGTTCATTTATCTCCTAACTAATCGGTATTCTAAAAAGCAATGCAAACTAGGAGCTCAGTGTCCGTGGTGAGCTTATCAAATATTTTCTTATTCATTTACCTCTTCATTTATTATTTACTGTTTCTTACTCATATCTTTTACCACTAAATAAGAGCTACTCTTAATTGTTTTTTCCCCCACCAAACAGTTTGAAACGGGTTTTCCCAAATTTTGTATTGTAGGACAAATTCACACATTTCAAAACTGACTATATTCTCACTACATAAGGAAAAATAAGGAGACTACAAACACTGGAAACTTACCACGTTATAGATGACAAATTAGTCGATAAATGTTAGAACATACTGAATTCTTACAACAAATAGATGCAAATGAAATCAACAGCATTTACAACAACATCTATGGTATCTGCAACCATCTGAGAAAGGTCTATTATCTACTCAAAATGATAGATGAGAAAAATGTTATGGAGATGCAATGATCAGCAGCTATCAAGATGCTGTAGGTTAAGGGGTGATGAGACAGACAACCTCACGTGAATATTCTTCATAGAAATTGACATTCCCACTATTAGTTTCTCTTTGCGCTCAACACATTACTTATAAAGGACACCGGTATATGTAAACTAGGACAATTAATGTAATTGCACATTAGCACTAATAAATTAGAAACTGGAGGTGAGAGTTGTGGTTGATAATCATTAAACCCATAATAACGACAAGATGAGACAAGAAAGAGGAAAAGTAAACTTAAAGGGGCTATCCAAGGAAATACAGGCAAACACTGCCAAATTCAGTATTATTTAATGCTGATTTTGATAGTGCTGAGAAATTCAAGTCCCATACCATTCATTTCCAATCAAAGGCCATGCTATATAGGAAGAGTGTAGTACCATATAATTACATTCATCTGATCATTTCATCCATATTACTTTTAAAATTGTATTATTCCCCACACCCCTTTGCCTTTGCTTTCTTGTGTTGTTGATCCCCATAGTCATACAGAAAAAAAAATACTCTATGGAATATTGTCTCTAGAATTTTAAACTGCAGTGTGATAAAAATCCTCTTTTGTTTATAGAAAACTTACTGATTTATTTTTGTAGAGGTTTGTAGGTAATGTTACAATAAATGAGGTTCTTAGAATAACGACTGACTTAGCAACATATATATTTCAATGTTTTTTCATTTAGCTACCACAAGCCATATGTCATCATTTAATTAAAGGCTGAAATTAAGTGTTACTGACAGGAAGAATGTAGTGGAGATCCTTGAAAAGCAATTCACTATCTTCATTTGAGAAACTTTCAGTAAGAGGTTAACCTGTAAGCATCTAAGTATTGTCCATTTTGTTGCTCTCGAATGTAATCAAAAAATCACAGACTTAAGGCCAAGGCTAGCCATTCAATTTAAAAGGCAAATTTTCGTTTAGTTTTTTTTAGCCCAACGCTCTTTTCATTTCCTCATGAAAAATGCTAAGTGTGTGAATAGAAATGGGTAGAAATATCATCAATTATTTTAATTAAGAAGGATTATAACAGAAAAGTCATATCTTTTATCCAAGTTCCACCAAGAGATGTCCTATTGAAAACAAATGAGAAAGCTAATAATGATTATGATGATGATAGTTAACATTTTAAAATATTTAATATGCCAATAAATTTGCACATATTACTTCATTTAATTCTCATAACAACCCCCTGAGGCATGATGTGGAAGTTAATTAGATTACCCAGGAGGCAGAATTCAAATTCAGGCTGCTTTGCTTCAGAGACCACTTGTCTTTGTTGTTGTTTTTGTTTTTTAGTTTCAAATTTTTATTTAAACTTTATTTAGTTAACATATAGTGTAATTTTGGTTTCAGGAGTAGAATTTAGTGATTCATCACTTATATGTAACATCCAGTGCTCATCACAAGTGCACTCCTTAAAACCCATCACCCATTGAGTGACCATTGTTTTAATCATTAGGCTGTACTTTAGATAGAGATGCTCTTGGCCATTTCCTCAAAGAGGAAATCTTACATCATGTTTCTGAAGTAACTGACTTTCCTTCATGTAACTGTCCTTCTGGTTTTGTATTTTTATTTTCTTTAGTCTTTATCCTAGTAGCTAACACACCTCTATGTCTCAGAGTTTCATTTAGTACCCATTTTATGTGCTCAGAATTCTGACTCCTATGTCTCTTACAGCTGCAAATCTTTCACTGAAACCTTGTATTCTCCAGGTTGTATGACACTCTAAACACCTTTTCAGTTGAAAATTTAGCTCAGTGAATTCATCTGAAGGAGCTTCTACTCCAACAGAGCTGTAAATGTCCTTGTCCCAACCAGCAAGCTGTGTGTCAATAGTCCACCAGACAGTATGGTAGTTTCTACTAATGCAACCATTGCAATACTGAAAGCTTCAAAAATATATTTTATTTCTACTTTTCTCTTCACAGTGCAAGATGATGGTATGCATTTATACCTAGATAAATAGAAAGATTGATAAATTGGGCGCCTGGGTGACTCAGTTGGTTAAGCGACTGCCTTCAGCTCAGGTCATGATCCCAGGGTCCTGGGATCGAGTCCCGCATC
>NC_138372.1:79527986-79536210 GCF_054177405.1 Leptonychotes weddellii | reverse complement strand
TTTTTTTAAACATATAATGTATTATTTGTTTCAGAGGTATAGGTCTGTGATTCATCAGTATTCACAGCGCTCACCATAGCACATACCTTCCCCAATGTCTATCACCCAGCCACCCCATCCCTCCCACCCCCCCACCACTCCAGCAACCCTCAGTTTATTTCCTGAGATTAAGAATTCCTCATATCAGTGAGATCAAATATGCTTACTTTTCAAGAGATACATTATTTAAAATGTAACCATCATATAGTGCAACCTAAAGCAATGAAACATTGTTTTCAGTGAGTGATATTTGTCATTCTAAAACTAATAATGGATTTTTTTAATAATGATTAAAAAAATATGATAAATGAATTTCCAGAATCCTTTCAAGAAATGTGCAAAGGAAGCACAAAGTCTTAGGATCAGATACTGTTAAAACATAATAGGCAATCTGCTTATTTATTGTAAAACAAACTCTTAATAAATTCTACTTCTCTATATAAACTTTTACATATTTAATTTCCATCCTGATTATTGAAATGACAATACCCTTGTGAAAAGGAATGATGTTATATAAATTTTATTATCAATATTGATTATATACTTTATGGATATTCTTGTTCAATGAATAATAATTATTCCAATTAGGTTAGGATTCCAAAGGAGAGACCAAATCTGGATGAATTATTTGAAGTTTCACAAAGTGGTAATAATCTAAGAAGTGGCTCCAGTCTAGTTGTTACTTATTGTTAGCACTTTCCTAAATTCACCTGTGTAAAATGATTTATAATAATTTCTTTGGCCATTTTACATTGTAAATTGGTAGCTTTGTCACCCATGCAATGTGTGATATTGGGGAAATCTCTTCATATTTTATTCTTAGACAGCTTCAGATATAAATGATTATTAATTGTAGTTCTTTCGATTGCAAGAAACACACACACAACGGCTTTATCAGTGTTCATAGGCTTTCTCAAGTATTGCCATAAAATTTTTCAGTGCTTATACTACTGAATTCTTGTGTTTCTTCATTAAAGACTTAACTTCTCAAGAGGTTGTCCATCCCCTCTTAAGACAGAGATCCCTAGCCCTAGATCAATCAGTTATGTCACTTGGACAGAAAATTTGCACGGGTTGGCCTCTGGGAAAATCTTGTGAGTAGAAGACAATTCCAATTTGTATGTATGGCAGACAAAGTGATATTCAGGGTAATTTTTGACTCTGATAAAATATTCTATTCACCAAAATAGGTTAAAGGATAACAAGACTGTTGTATAATTTCTGTAACTTGATAAGTAAAGTGCTACCATTAATGTCTTGGCCTCTTACTTTAACCTCAACTCTAGATTCTTTCCAGTTTAGATCAGTTATAGTGGAACAACCCATGACACCTAATATTCATCTGAATTTGTTATACATCCAACATTTCAAATCAGGATATTATCTGTTTCCAAAATGTTTTCAAAAAGTACTCCTGTCTCTTAACTCTTATCTTTTCTCTTGGTCTATCACTTATTTTGTTTTCATATGATTACTTAACCATTCATCTCAATAAAGCATACCCCAGGCTATTAAAAAGGCCCTATTCCTTTCATATAAAATAAAGAAAAATGGCTTCTACTTCTACTCATCTTTTTAGTTGTGCAACTATCTAATCCCATCTCCTCCAGGACATTGTTATTTCAATTGTCCACCTTCTTCTTAATTTACATCCTTAGTCTCTTCATGAACTATAACCTCTTTCATATCTATCCATCCATTTTATTTCTCTGGGGATAAACATAAAGAGTTTCCCCTTCTGACAGTACTCATTTTCTTTCTGGAAAATACAATTACACAATGTTCAAGTTTTTCAACCTAACACAAATAAATAAAAACCTTATCTTCACCGCCAACTTCTCAAGAGTATGGATGATTATCTTTATTTCTTACTGTAGAAAGCACTTTTTTGAATTTTCCAATGTTTTCATACTTCTTATGCATAAGTCAAATGGTAAAATGTGATTCTAATATTAGGTTTAAAATATTTCTAATCCTTCAACATCCCCTCCATGAATCATTTCTTTAAGTCTGATAATTGATTGGGATTTCTCTTCTTTTATTCTTTAAAAGTTAAAAGATTTTTTTGTTTCAAGTGCTCTTATGGTATATATTTTTTGGACCCCAAAATTTAGGAAAGACATCATAATGTAATTTTATAGCTATGACTGAATGCTATCATTCAGATCATACTTTTAAATAAGTGGTTTCAAACAAATGAAACAATGATTATCAGTTAAAAAAGTATTCTTTGTTTCTGTGACTGGTTTGGCTCTTTTAAATACTTATGTAAAATTTACAAATGTATATTTTTCTAAATATAAATATGTATATGGAATAAACAACATCCAAGTTGCTGATATCACTATTCTGCCATTTCCTTATTCATGATACTTAGAGTGGCTTCTAAATTTTCTTCAGTGTCCAGGTTACACCACACTATTACACTAGATATATTTTGCCACACTAGATTTTTTTCTATAATACCACTTTTTTAATAATACCATTTTCAACCTATTACTTCCCCCTTAGTAAATAGTTTCTCACTGCTTGAGTTAAAGTTAAAATTCTCCAGGCTTGCAATCAAAGCTCTTCTCATTTCCATTCACCTCAGCCCATCGTTCCAAGTATATTTCCCACTCTTCTCTCAATGACGAATTTCTAATACAATACATGTTTTTGCCTATAATATCATTTTTATGTCATTCTTGTAACTACTTCTTCAGTGTTTTATATGCTGTGGTCCTCAAATGAATCTATTTTTCCCAAGTCATTCTTTGCACATCTGTATTTATATAATTTCATTGTCTTCACAGACATATGCTTTGTATTACACACTGGATTTACTATATTTCAAATATTCATAAATTAATAAAATTACTTCTTCAAAGATCTCATAGTCTTACTACGGAAGCCATAAACAAATAATTGCCCTGTAAACAAATAATGGCAATGCAATTGATAGTGCAAATATAAAGCGTAGTGCAAACTCAAGGAAAAGAAAGTTTAAATCTCCATCAGAATGTAGAAAAGTCAGGGAAAGTTTTTGAAACTGAAGACTCGTGGGACTTTCCTAAGACATCCTAATGTAATAGTTCTAGGATAGGGACATAAAATTCTCGCAAGACACCTCGAGAAAGATTCCTGTTTTCTCGAGTTCATCCTGTAATGGGAATCATATGAAGAGTCAACGCAAAACATAGATGAGACCTGTTTTAGCAATATATAATGATACTTTTGCTAGGAATAACATGATAAACTGGGGATGAATTTTATTTAAAAAGGGACTAAAAATTAGTGTTCTTGGTGCCAGGGTGTTGATTATTCAGAGAAATTTTTAATGTTCTCAAAATCTAAAAAATGTGCTTGAAATTTTTGCTTCTCACTTTAATATGCTAGATTTAGAATATCACAGTATCTTACAGGGGATCATAGCACTACATTTTAGGATGGCTTCCAAGCAGGGATAAAATTTAATGACTAACTGGCAAAACTCCAATAGATTTTAGATAAAAATCTCTAATTAAATCTCTGTAGTCTAAACATAGTTTATTGCAGATTTTCCTAAAATTCCCTACAGATTTCTACTGTCCTTGGCAATACTGTCTGAATTGAAAATTGATTCAATAATTTTCAACTCAGGTAATAACAATGTATCCATTGCTATAAATAATCAAGGTTTTCTACTTTTTACTTATCTATTGAAATTACATTTTAATCGATGATCTATCTATTTGTTTCACTATTTCTCCCTTAAAATATGTTATTTATATGTGGAAAAAAAAGATATCTGAAAATATTTTGGAGAATTAACCATGCTGGTGCATTCAAAGAAATCATTTAACTCTACTTTTTACACTACTATCTCTACTATGGCAACTAAATGGCTAGCATTCCGTAATGAGGAAATAGTGGCAGGGATATTATTTTTACTTTCTCCATAATGTCAAAAACATATAATGCCTTCAGTTCTCTATTTAAGGAGACAGTTAAATAATTTTGTGGTAGGAATAGTGACTTGGTTGTATGGATGGTACTAACTGGTCTCATGCTTCAAAATATTTAAAAACTTTTACAAATATCTTACTGTAGTTGCACATCAATCTTGCCAAAAAATGCTTTCTTTTTGTAAGTTCCATTTTTTAAATTAATGATACACACATGGATTGGGAAAATTGGACGGCCACATGCAGAAGAATGAAACTGGACCATTTTCTTACACCACACACAAAAAAAGACTCAAAATGGATTGAAGACCTAAATGTGAGATAGGAACCCATCAAAATCCTAGAGGAGAACACCGGCAGCAATCTCTTTGACCTCGGCCACATCAGCTTTCTGCTAGACACGTCTCCAAAGGCAAGGGAAACAAAGGCAAAAAATGAACTATTGGGACTTCATCAAGATAAAAAGCTTTTACACAGCAAAGGAAACAATCTTTAAAACCAAAAGGCAACCAACAGAATGGGAGAAGATGTTTGCAAATGTCTTATCAGATAAAGGGCTAGTATCAAAAATTTATAAAGAACTTATCAAACTCAACACCCAAAGAACAAATAATCCAATCAAGAAATGGACAGAAGACATGCACAGACATTTCTCCAAAGAAGACATACAAATGGCCAACAGACACATGAAAAAGTGCTCCACATCACTCAGCATCAGGGAAATACAAATCAAAACCACAATGAGATACCATCTCACACCAGTCAGACTGTCTAAAATTAAGGCAGGAAACAAAAGATGAAAAGGGAACCCTCTTACACTGTTGGTGGGAATGCAAGCTGGGACAGCCATTCTGGAAAATAGTATGGAGGTTCCTCAAAAAGTTGAAAATAGAGCTACCCTACAACCCAGCAACTGCACTAGATACAAATGTAGTGATCCTGCATCCCAATGTTTATAGCAGCAATGTTCACAATAGCCAAACTATGGAAAGAGCCCAGATGTCCATCAACAGACGAATGGATAAAGAATATGTGGTATATATATACAATGGAATATTACTCAGCCATCAAAAAAATGAAATCTTGCCATTTGCAACAACATGGATGGAACAAGAAGGTATTATGTTAACTAAGTGAAATAAGTCAATCAGAGAAAGACAATTATTATATGATTTCACTCATATGTGGAATTTAAGGAACAAAACAGATGAACATAGAGGAGGCAAAGGAAAAATAAAATAAGACAAAAACAGAGAGGGAGACAAACCATAAAACACTCTTAACCATAGGAAGCAAATAGGGTTGCTGGAGTGGAGGGGGGTGGGGAGATGGGGTAACTGGGTGATAGACATTAGGGAGGGCACATGATGTAATGAGCACTGGGTGTTATATAAGACTGATGAATCACTGAACTCTACCTCTGAAACTAATAATACACTATATGTTAATTCATTGCATTTAAATTTTAAAAATTTTAATAGAAAAAAGGATACATACATGGAGTCTCAGGATCACGAACTTAGATGCATATGATCAGTGACAGGTGAAAAAGTTCAACTCATGGCCCAACTACTAAAAGTAAATGTGATAACACCTGGCCTTGCTACAGCAATGGGTCATCTCAGTGAAAAGGTCTATAAGGACGTAAGGCTCCTCTTCCCTACAGATGCAGAAGGACCATTACCTATGTACTTCTTAGAACTAAAGGCAGCATCTAAATAAATGCAGCCATGGGGTCATTCATTCCTAAATTTCAGAGTTTGCCTTTTTCAATGCTGTTCATTGATATGCCCTCTAAGGGAGGAAAATCTGCCTCCTACCTTTCTCAGGTCTATGGCTGGGCAGAAAAACTAAATTGTCGAAAGAAAGATTAACAGAAGAAAAGCATACAAATTTTATTTAGTATTTTTACATGCACACAGGAGTCTTCAAAGCAAAAATGAAGATCTGAAGAAGCTGATAGGCCCAAAAAGCTATAATACTGTTTTAAATAAAATGATAAGTTATGGGGGTGTGACAAGAAAAAGGGTCTTGGACTAGGAGCAGTAAACTGGGGACCAGTAACTAGGAAATATATGGGTGAAACTAATAGAAGACAAGGGTTATTTTAGTAGGTTTGTTTACAGAATACAATTGTTTACAGTTGGCTAGTAGTATGGATCCATTTTGGTGTCAACTCCCAGTCTCTGGTAAAAAGAATGTTCCATCTCTTCCTGATAAAGAGAAGGCACCTTTCTCATGAGAGATTTTATGACATGCTTTTAGGGAGAAAGGCAGAGGTCAGAAAGCACCTTTCTGCATGTGCTATTTTTAAAGTGCCATCAGTTGAGAATAACCAATATGCCAAAGTGGCATATTTTGGAGTGGCATGCTCTGAACCCCTTCACAACACTTTGTACATCAAACTTGCTTACTTATTGCATTGTTTACTCTAATTTTTTTTCATATCCTCTGTTCACTATGGAAGTCAAATCAAGTTATATACATAATCATAACCCACTTCTATTCTTCCATTTTATTATTTTATTGCCTCTGTGATACACATTCCTAAATAGATATCGCCTTCTCATTTTTCCTGAAATAAATAATTATAGTATAAAATCTTTCTTCCAGGGTGCCGGGGTGGCTCAGTCAGTTAAGCATCTGCCTTCAGCTCAGGTCATGGTCCCGGGGTCCTTGAATCAAGTTCCACATCAGGCTCCCTGCTCCTCGGGGAGCCTGCTTCTCCCTTTGTCTCTGCCTCTCTCTCTCTCTCATGAATAAATAAATAAATAAATAAATAAATAAATAAATAAATCTTTCTTCCATAAAAGATTGTAACATTTTCATGTTCACTGTTTCAAATACCTGGAGACTTACTGAAGTTTGATTTTGTAGAAGATAGGTATTACAATTGTTCTTACTACTAATTACCTAAAGATGAGTTTTGAGAGATAAACAGATGATAGAATATAAATCTTTGTCAGGCTTGATAGGAAGATTGAACTTCACTTATAAATACTGGTGATCATTGAATAGTTTTAATGAAAAAAGCAGAATATGACTTGATCAGATTAATAATTATCCAACTCAACCCAATGTCTATGACATACTTTACACAATAACAAACACTGATTTGGAGAGGGCATGAGTGGAAAGCAGAAAAAAAAAATGGATTCTAGCTCTTATTGAGGTCAAGGAATTATTATTTCCTGACAGAGCAAATCTGAGCAATCAAAATTATAACTATAAGTATATTATAAGTATACCTACAGATAATCATTTGTTTGAGGCAATTCAATTACTTAAACTATTTTGTCTCATAACTGTAAACCCAAATTACAAAAACAAAAGCATCTACTTATTAATAAAATTTAATTAGCCAAATTATCCATTTAATTGACAATTTTGTTTTACAAAGTAGGTTTGTTTGGTGCTCCTAGAGTTGTGTGGATATTTCATGATGCTGTATTTATAAATCCATGCATTTGCTTCATTCATTTACTATTGTAATTATAACTCTCTTTTTAAAGAACCTGGACATGGTTTTAATTTTATTTTTTTCAGGTTTGAATGGTGTATATAAAAATTTAATCATTTTATACTAGCTAAACTCAAACTTATTCTTTCTTTTCAATAATAATTATTTCTCCTTGACCAAGGTTATGCTTCTCACCATTCTCTTAGACTAGAATGAGTTTCTTTCATTAACATTATTCGGTCATTCCTACTTAATAGGGCACACGCAGGCTTTCCCTAGAAATTCTCAGTGCTTTTCCACATGGACAAGAGGCAGCTAGCTCTCTATCAATGATTTATTTGCTCTTTCCATGGAGCAGAATTGTTGCTTGGCCATGGCTTTCCAGGCTGTAACTACATTTCCCATCCTCCTTTGTTTCTGGGTGGAGCCAGTGGTATATGGGTAGAAGTTATGATTATCACTTCCAAGTTTAATAAACTTTCAGATCTTAGCACATACACCCCATCCCTCTGACCCACCACCACTCAGCACCCTCAGTTTGTTTCCTGAGATTAAGAATTCCTCATATCAGTGAGGTCATATGACACGTCTTTCTCTGATTGACTTATTTCGCTCAGCATAATGGTGAGCACTGTGAATTGTATAAGACTGTTGAATCACAGACATGTACCTCTGAAACAAATAATACATTATATGTTAAAAAAAAAAGAAGATAGGGGCGCCTGGGTGGCTCAGTTGGTTAAGCGACTGCCTTCGGCTCAGGTCATGATCCTGGAGTCCCGGGATCGAGTCCCGCATC
>NC_138372.1:79509515-79527886 GCF_054177405.1 Leptonychotes weddellii | reverse complement strand
AGATATTGATCCTGAGGGTGAGCTTAGAAGCCACATATTTAATATGGCAGAGTCTCCATTAGCCTGAGTCATGAATGGCTGCACAGAGCAGAGCTCCCCATTCTTCCTGTTAACTTTACCTGGGTGAGAAACAAATTTCCATCTTCTTTAACTACTAAGAGTTCATTGTTGATTGGTTACAGCAGCAGTCTGGTGTTACCTTAAGTTAAATAATACAGCAGGAAATTCTGAACCACAGGCTATAGATAACTTAGGCCCTTTGGGTTGTGTCTCCTGTTAAAAATATCCTCAGAGCCAGCCATTGATAAAACTCGTCTCCCTTTGTTTGCAAATCAGGTTTCTTTAGCATTAGAGTCCACAGGTTCCTTTAAAGAAATATGGAGAGAAAAAGAAAGTAGCATTGTTGGAAGCACACTATGTAGTTAGTTCTTAAAAGGTCACCTCACTTATTTCTCATGGAAACTCTGAACTATTCCTATGTGAATAAAATCAAATAAGTCATTTTAAAGTTTAAAAAAACCCTGAAGATCAGAGAGATTAAGTGACTTGTTGAAGGTCACAGAGCTATTGTTGGAATTGGAGTTTATACCCAGAATTATATAACCCATGCATGTTCTTTCAATGACATCACACTGTTTTCCAACAGATATAGCTTTGAAGATTTCTGTTTCTCTGAAAAACTCTACTACTTCTTAAAGAGACAAACAAAACTAATTTTGAAATTCATTCCTCAACAAATATAAGCTCTGAGCAAACATTTCAATGTAGATATAATGACTATTCAGGGGTCTATAACCCACAACAACCACCATATAAGACAGTGTCATTTATTTGAAAGATGTATGTTTCTTTTTTTTAATTGAAAGATGAAAGATGTGTGTTTCAGTAAGGTGCAGCCATGCCTGCAATTTTGTTATTATGTATATTCATTGGCTACAACTTTCAAAGGATTAGGAAAGAGCAATCCCATTTGTAATACTATACACGCACATATCAATAAAAATACTCTCTGAAGTTAATATAAAAGCCAGTGAAGATTGAAAAACACTCTCAGAAATACAGATAGAGTCATATGGGGTCACCTGCATTGTCAGAGAGAATACAAATTTATTTGAATGTGCTGAATCTGAGAACATTTATAAAATAAATGGTGGGAATATAAATTCAGGACCAAATAGCTGTTGTACCAGTGAAATAGATAATCTAGACTTGCTTTCTGTTGTAACCCTTTTGTGGTTTTATACTGGATGAGGATAAGGAAAGTGGGCTTAGTTGGTATTGAGGATAGTTAATGAAGCACATTTTCCTTCACAAGCAAAACAGACACAGAGCCAAAAAAAAAATCACATATCTGCAACTCATCTATTCAACAACCATACTGGTACAAGAAGAAGAAAAGGATGAAGAGGATAAGGAAAAAGACAGAACCAAGTCATATAATTTTTAAAGTAAGTCTAAGCTGCCCTCCTCCCCTCCAAAGTCATACCATTTTATCATCAAATCTCTTGTAGTTTACCAATAGTAAACAGAATCCCTCAAGTCTACCTTCCATAAGATCACTCACAGTTTTATTTTCCAGTTTCCAAATCTACCGAGAAGTATATTAGAGAACTAAATGAAACTGCAATGATGTCCATGAGACATGCCAGCATGACAGCAAAGGTAAAAAAGAAAAACAAAACAAAACAAACAAACAACAACAAAAAAAAAACTATGAAAACATTTGCATGCCCCAAATTGGAGATATTTGGTACCATTAAAGAAAGGCATAGACAGACTTCATATGCTTGAGAGAATCATTATATTAGGAAATACATTATTGTTTCCACTGATGTCTTCAAGAAAAGTTAAAATGTTTAAGTGTTCTTTTGAGGGGAGATACGATTATATTCCTTAATATACTTGAAAAGATCTACATCCCTTCATTTATTCAACCAATAGATATTTAGCATTTTCTATTACAGACAGTGTCCTAAATGTTGGGACTCTAATATCAAAAAGAAAGAGAGAGGCAAACCAAGAACCTTAACTATAGAGAACAAAGTGATGGTTCCCAGAGGGGAGGTGGGCAGGGACATGGGTGAAATAGGTGATGGGGATTAAGGAGTGCACTTGTTGTGATGAGCACTGGTAGCTGAATGGAAGTGTTGCATCACTGTATTGTACACCTGAAACTAATATTACATGTATGGTAACTAACTGGAATTTGAATAAAAGCTTTAAAAAAATAAGACATATAGACCTTGATCTCTAATCTATTAGGGCTTGGATAATGGGAGGCAGAAAATTCTCTTCTTCCTCAAACACAATGGAACATCATGGAGCATAGCTTGGTGAGTGGATTACAGGCTGCATTTCAATCCTTTTTTTTTTAAGATTTTATTTATTTATTTGACAGAGAGAGACACAGCAAGAGAGGGAACACAAGCAGGGGGAGTGGGAGAGGGAAAAGCAGGCTTCCCGCCGAACAGGGAGCCCGATGCAGGGCTCAATCCCAGGACCCTGGGATCATGACCCAAGTCGAAGGCAGATGCTTAACTGACTGAGCCACCCAGGCACCCCCATTTCAATCCTTCTTTACTGGGTTCCCTTGTGTGGGAATGACCTGCCGTAACATGCATGATTACAGGGTACTGGGCATGATAAGAGCATTTAATTCAGTCTGGAAGTTGTAGATGAGGGTTTGACAATTGATAACATCTGAGGGAAAGAAGATTCAAGAATGAGAATTATTATAATACAGGGAATGAAGCATTATGATGAAAGTATATACAGGGGGGCGCCTGGATGGCTCAGTTGGTTAAGTGACTGCCTTCGGCTCAGGTCATGATCCTGGAGTCCCAGGATCGAGTCCCACATGGGGCTCCCTGCTCGGCAGGGAGTCTGCTTCTCCCTCTGATCCTCCTCCCTCTCATGCTCTCTGTCTCTCATTCTCTCTGTCTCAAATAAATAAATAAAATCTTTTAAAAAATAAAAAAAAAAGAAAGTATATACAGGGGATATATATATCAGAAAACATCTTTCCCATATTGGGGAAACTTCACTTTGAGATACCTGTGATGAGCCTGGAAAGACCATTAACATATAGCCAAGTAAATAAAGAATAAAATACATTCTAAACAGAAAAAGCATTTTCTCTTTAATGTTTTGTGCTTTAAAGAGTAATATAATATGTTTTTAAAATATTACAGTTTCCCATAATCCTTGTAGTCCTTATAAATATTGTAATTATTACTTTACCAAAATATACCAAAATCTATGCCAAAGGCTGGGTATAATCAATACAGCAATATTTAACTTTGAATGCAATTGGAAATGGAAATAAGGAAATCTAGTTTTATATTTGGGTGGTTTGACTTATCAGTGAGAGCCAAAAGAAGGACTGATTCTGCATGGTTATCTGCTTCAATGCCTGTTTTTATTTTAAAATATGTAAGAAACTCTTACAAAAACAAAAACTGTCCTGGGTAAAGTTAAACAAACAAGGAAGATTTTTTCAAGGTTATTGCAATAGGGAAAAGAGACCAGAATGCATTTTAAAGTCAATCCCAGTGAAATTAAAGGTGTGATGGCTTTTAAGTGCTAGGGTGAGCTAGTGAAAAAGTACTGGGGTACAGTGTTGGGGGGAGAATGATCAATGGCATGTGTGGGTTATTTCTGAATTTGTGAATGTTTTTCTCTGTGGTTAAGCCATCCTTTATGCTAATTGGTGTCTATGGAAGTTAAGCTCCTACCCTCCCACAGAGACTAGAAGATGAAAGAGCTCTTTTCCTTGATGTTTACATTTCAAAAAAATGGATCCTAGGTCCTTGGGGAAGACATTCCTTGGTCTCAATACTGGCAAGAGACTTTTTAAAAAATTTACATATATATCAAAGGGGCAGAGAAAGAATTCACAATCTCATGTTTTCTAAAGAAAATACTCTGAGAAAAGGGAGGTCAGGGTCTAGAGTCAGGAAGAAACCTCTCTAAAGTCTAATAAAGCTGCAGGAAATATTAAGGCTGTCTTGGTGAACCCAATTCTACCCTTGATTCTAAATTTAGACCAAGTCACCCTGTTCATGAAGGGTCCTGAAGGTAGGACTTCCTAAAAAATACTTTTGTGATTATCTCTTTGAAATATAAAAGCTACATCCATAACTTTAGCTATTAAGTACAAAGTTCATTTGGTTTGAATATCCAGTGAAACAGACAAAAGACATTATATTTGTTAAGTAAAAAACAAGTCTGGACTTAGGTAAGAAGAGATTTTATTCCAAAAGATGACTGAAATAGGGGGAGATGAACTATTACAATAGAATGTTTCCATGTTAAGACCTGTAAGCATCTCAAAAGTTAGGCAGAAAAGACAGAGTAAGTAAAGATGGAAAGAACAGGGTGTGGGGGAATAGGATGAGTGGATGGTGTGATAGAACAGTTGAACAGAAAATAGGCATATAGGATCCAACATTTGGTTAAGTTCCCAATACTTGCTTAAAATCAAGAGTGGGTCAAAGTTCAGGGACCTGGGGAAAAGAAGAGATAACCTGATTAAAGTTTGGCCATTCACATTTAGAGGATATTTTATTCATATACCTAGTTTGTCATAGGTAAATCACAAGTCATCTGTGAGTCTTAGCTAAATCAAATGGGGAAGGATGGTTCTTTGCAATATACCATTTCCTAGAACACAAAATTGTGGCAGGATTTTTCAACCATCAATATTTTCCAGGAGCACAGACTCAGATAAATTTCAATATTCTCATATTGAAACGTAGGCATAAGAATATAATTTTATCATTTGATATTTGAATCCATAAATTTGAGTTGTAAATAAAATAGAACCAAAATGAATTAATCTCACTTCCATACCTTTTAAAAAGTAAATAAACCAAAAAATGTAATTCTTACTTCTGACATTACAACTTTAGAGAAGTTGGAGCAATTCAAGTTAAGACTCCTTCAATGACCAGGACCTGTATGGGTCACTCAAAAATGTCTGAGCCCTCATTGTAGCTCAGAATATTTGGAGGTAGAATTGCATTGACCCAGTTTCACTGAGGGCCTGAGATACAAACTTAATTTTCAAATTTTCCTCTACCTAAGCAGCAGTTACTGGGGGCAAAGGGGGTCAATAAATTGAATCATGATGCTAGTGGAGCCATTAAGACCACCTCCAACAATACTTACATTAAAATGTTTAAATTTTGATACAACATTATTTCTGTTCATGTCCCTTACACCATCTAGCAATCTATTGAATTTTCCTCTTTCTCTTAGCCCAGGGTAAACTGTCTTTATTAAAAATCATAACACCAATGAAATTCTAGTTCCCTATTTATATAATGACTGTCACTTGTATTGTTGTTCTTAAATATATTTAATTGTTGGAATTTTATATCTCTTTTTATATATTTGTGTAATACTTTGCCTATTAGACTAGAAATTCCTTGAATATGAGACTTAACTTCTGAAATCTTTTTCAAAGTCCAAAACAGTAATTTGTGCAAATTAAGATGTCATTTATTGTTTAGTTTTTACATATGTTTCATAACATATGTAAAATGTCTCATTAGTATAATATCTTTAGATATTTTCTGATATTTGATCAGTTAATATGTTATGTTCCTTACAAAATAAGTTATTAGAAAGCATCAGACACTGAAGTTTATTTAATTCAATTCACTTATTTTATTGAAGAGGAATTTGAGATCCAGAAAGATTGAATTTTTACCTCAGTAACTAGTTGGGTGACATGTAATAACCAATTTTGATGGCTACTTAATTTAAGTAATAATATTCATCATTTCTTCACTTACTCAAAGGGACTCCTGACCACCACCCACCCCCAAATGGTTAAGAAGTACCGACCTAGATGATTTCTAAGAGCTTTCACACTTCTCGCATGATTTAAGTACCATTTTGCTCTGTATACTTACTCATGCAAGTGAGAAGTTGGGATAACTATTTAAGTAATTCAAATTGTAATTGTTCAGATAACTCAGTTTGAAGTGTCAAAGTATCTGGAAGAATTGCATCAATTCTTTAATTTATAATTAAATCTACCTTTGATGAAGCATTGTTGCATAATAAATGCTTCTACTCAGACCAAAATGCCTTACAATTACAGGACATGAATGATTGTTGGCAAGATTAAGCCCTTCAGGCCATAGATAACCCACTGCAGTCTCAGTCACAGGAGATACCAGACAAATGCTTCTTTATCAGTAGGAGTCAGAAATAATTTGAGGACTCATGCAAGCAAAGAAAGGCATATTTCCTTCCAGAGGAACCCAGAGACATAATTAGACATATGCATGCAACATTTAACCCTTAAGTGGGCTTTTTAGTTAGTTATATAAAATTATTGAACTCTGTCTCATCATGGACTAAAAATGAGTACAGATGTACAAAGTTCATACATTAAAGATATAGTTCTTTGGAATAAGCAGTTAGGAAAGTATTATAGAAATGCAAAATTCATAGACATGAAAATTGCACAAAATTAAATGATAACATGCAAGATTTGACATTATGTTGCCTCTATCCAGAGGCCTTCCTTGCTTATCAACATGAAATCATTTGAGAAACAAAATAAAACAAGCAAACAACAAAAAAGACCTGGTTATCTATTATCTATCCCCATGATAAAATGTTTAGGATAATATGAATTGATTATTTTTTAAGTGTTTTGAGGTCTTAGATTGTGTGTGGGGGGGGATAATTCTTCTCCATCAATATAGATACATACATAAATATACACATAAGACAAGATTTTGAACACATTTTGCAGTATTCTTTATTAATTCCAATTAGGATTAAGTTAATAACCATTGACTTGAACTGGATAAAACACTTAAATTCTCTGAGGATAAGTTCCATTTTCTATAAAAGTTATGCTAGATTAAAGAAGACTAATTTGGAATGCAGGGAAACAAAATCTACTTTCTTTTGGCTCTTTAACAATCGATTTCCTTGTGATCTTCACTCTTGAAGAAAAACATTCTAATAAGGCTTCAGTACAGGGTTAAGATTGTTTTTAATTTCACTCTTTGAAACTGAGTCACAATTATGATATTTTCAGCTGTTGGTGAAATATAAAGTTGAAAAGTTTCAGTCTTTGTCTTCAAAGAGCTTACAGTTGAATGTTAGAATCAACTATGTGAATAATTATATTACTGGATAAAATGAAATTAAGTAAGAAATACAGGCATATGGAATCATAAAAGAAAAAGTGAATTAACTCTGCTAGAGAACATGAAATAATTACGAACAAAGGTGGTAAGAACTCTAGCTACTAAAATATATTTACAGTTTATAGTAGAGTGAAAACCCTTGATAGGGAATGGCATGGAACCCAGGACACAAAGTTTATAAAGAATTAGTGTATGTCTGAGTACTTTCAAAAGACAAAACTGTTAGAGTCCAAAGCAAAGTGCTCAGAATGGTTATCTCTGCATGATGTTAAATATATATATATATATATATATATATATATAGACCCTTGTTAAAATGATAAAAGAAGACTTTATTCAAGACAGTTGTAATGGGCAGAAGTGTCAAGAGTATTGCATTTGGAGAGAGATCAAGCCTGACTCTACATACAAAGAAAACAAGGGGGATTTATCAACAAGGAGCAGGTTGGGGGAGAAGATCAGTGGGTGGAAAATTACTAAGAGGAGACATCAGGGGAAGAAGAATTTTTGCTAAAATTGACCTCACAAGATTCTTGTTGAAGGCAGGCCAGGATGATCAGATATCACAGGTGGGAAGATTTTCCCTACACTGACTTAGCAGGATTCTTGATAAAACTGGGCTCTGAACAGAGGAACATGAAAACCTAATGTCAAGACCTAGTCAAGAAAAGGGTTCAGAGGAGCCTGACTAAAGTCTGGTCAAGGAGAGAGTCTTTGTCACCATCAAGTGCTAGGGGTGGCAGGAGTGGTTGAGTACAAAGGAGCAGGATCCTTTTTTGGGGGGTAATAGAACTGTTCTGTATTGGATTGTGATAGTACTTACACAACTCTATGTATTTGTTAATATTTGTAGAACGGCACACTGAAATGGGTGTATTGTCATGTAATTTATATACCTCAATAAAAAATAAAACCAAAAAATCAAATGTATAAAATGTAGGATAAATAAATGTGTGCCCCAAAAGTATCATACACACACTGGGACAGCTTTGCTGCTGAGCAGGCGGATGATCTATTTGTAATTCCGGACAGCAGAAATATATAGGAAAGGCTGAAAGGAAAACAAAGGCAGATTTTGGCTCAATTAAAGAAATGCTGATAATTAAAGTATCACTATTGAGCATGACTAGTGGTTCAGTGACACTGTATCATAAATATTGTAGGAGGGGATTTGAACATACAATTGAAAATTGTACTGGATAACCCAAGTCTCTTCTTGGGTTCCTCCTCAAGTTCCTATAATTCTATGATTTTAAAATCTTTCCATCAAAGTAAAGAAAAGGGTAAGTGCTGGTGGTATGTCAAGCCCTCTCCAGTGGGAATCAGAGAGGTGATCATAGAACATAAACAGAGAACATAGACTAAAAGTAAGCTTGGAGCACTCCAAAAGACCTTTCCAGTTCTATTGGTTGGAAAACACTATGCAAACTTGGAGGTAAAAAAGGGAAAGCATGAGTCATGCCTCTTAGTGTCTTACCTCCTAAGAGGGTGCAAAACCCACTTTTGTATTCAGAGGAGGATGCAAGAGTAACATCTTTCTTTTACCCTAGATATTTTTAGCTCTTGTTTATTTTCTGTTCTGTATTTTACTGTTTTTTTTTTATGTTATAATGGATAAAGAAGCTAGGTATACATGGTAATTACATCATTCAAATGATTATAGTAACCAATATAGATTTGACATTTTTATGCTGAATGACTTAACCCATTATCTGAGTAATAAATATTCATAAATGGATGTGGTTATAAATTATGAGTTTAAAATATTTACCAATCGATTGAAACAAAATAATTCAGCAGAGCATTATCAGAAGCTTTACTCTTATGATTCCTAAACACAAAGATGAATTATTGCTTATTATCCAACATTTGATATTTTTTGTTATCTTACCAACACTCTTTAATGTAAAGAGAGATTGATATAATCTTCCTTCTTAATTATTTTCCATTACCAGATGCATGACACAATTCCTGACAACTAAGCCTTCTTATCTGTTTTTCATGTAATTGTTGGCATAATTGGAAATTTTTCCTTCTGAAAATCTGTGTTGATTCCCCCCATCTTTTCATTACAGTTCCCTGAACTGTATTTTCTGTGTATTTCTCTTTTCAATTTTTAATATTACACAGACACATAAACACACATGCATTTTAAGGAAAGAACACAGTTGAGTTCCTTATGGTCAATCAGAATGCAAGTAATATATCTAGAATAACACATAGCATAGAAGAAAATATAATTTAATAATGATATTTTTATCTTCACACACACACACATATATATATGTAATCATAGTTCATAGAAAAAAGTATTATTGTCGGGCACCTAGGTGGCTCAGTTGGTTAAGCATCTGCCTTCGGCTCAGGTCATGATCCCAGGGTCCCGGGATGGAGCTCTGCGTCGGGCTCCCTGCTCAGCGGGAAGCTTGCTTCTCCCTCTCCCTCTGTCCCTGCTGCTTCCCTTGCTTGTGCGCGCTCTCTCTCTGTCAAATGAATAAATAAAATCTTAAAAAAAAAAAGTATTATTGTTGAAAAGAGCAACAGGAGCTTTTTTATTCTTACAGAGTTAGAACCCTAATTCAATCCATACTTCCTCAGAATCATGTTATATGTCCCCATAACTTCGGGACCTAAAAAATAAAAACAATCATAAATAAGTGAAACATGTTTTCTTTTGGTATTGAAAACCCAGGGAGATATAGTAGAAGCTCATTTTTAAATAGCTTATTTAATATGAATTTAACATCATGTTATATTCACTATTCTTATATGTAGGTAGATTCTTTACAGAAACTAAAGTTCAGAGATTGGATTTAAACCTATGTCATAATCCTTAATAAATAAAAATAATATCATATAATTGTCAAAAATTATTAGTTAAAATCTAAGAAAGTTTTTAAAATTTTTTAATTTAAATTCAATTTAATTAACATATACTGTATTATTAGTTTCAGAGGTAGAATTCAGTGATTCCTCAGTTGCATATGACACCCAGTGCTCATTACTTCAAGTGTCCTCCTTAATGCCCATCGCCCAGCTACCCTGTCCTCCAGCCCACCTCCCCTCCAGCAACACCCAGTTTGTTTCCTATAGTTAAGAGTCTCTTATGGTTTGCCACCCTCTGTTTTTGTCTTATTTTATGTTTCTTTCCCTTCCCCTATGTTCATCTGTTTTATTCCTTAAATTCCACAGATGAGTGAAATCATATAGTATTTGTCTTTCTCTGACTGACTTATTTCGCTTAGCAAAATACCCTCTAGTTCCATCCATATTGTTGCAGATGGCAAGGTTTCATTCTTTTTGATGGCTGAGTAATAATCCATTGTATCGGTTTAAATTATTCCATCCAACTGAGCCTCTGATAAAGGACACTATCAGGGCACTGGGGTGGCTCAGTCATTTAAGCATCCAACTCTTGCTTTTAGCTCAGATCATGGTGTCAGGTTCATGAGATAGAACCCCACGTTGGGCTCCCCATTCAGCAGTGGTCTATTTTTCTCCCTCTCCCTCTGCCCCTCCACTCACATGTCTCCCTCTCTCTCATTCTCTCTCAAATAAATAAATAAATACATAAATACATCTTAAAAAAGAACACTATCAATGCCAAAAGAGTGACTACTTAGGTCCAGTTAGTTAAAGAGCTAGGACTAGATCACAAAATTCTGATTCTTAATCTCTTTCTTCATTCTTTAGTCATCAAGTACTGTCATATATAGTTTCAGAATAATTATCTAAGTGTACCAGGGATGTTATTATTAAACTATTTTTGCAGGTAAGAAATATGACACTTAGAACAATTCTGTGATTTTATTGGAGTTGCACAGAAGGCCTTACCTCAGAAAATCTTCTGAGACATTCTTTAACTTAAAAAAAAATTAATATATATTCATTATTTTGTGAAGCTTCTTAAATAGCCTTCCTTCACCTTCACCTCTGTATCAGTTTGAATTCAGCCCAACTTTATACTGCCAGGAGGAAAAACTTTTCCCTACTACCTTAGATTTAGTAACTGGGGGCTTGTGAATTTAACTAATAAAAGAAATTAACAGAAGAAAAAGCACATACTTTTTATTAATATTTATCTGCATGGGAGTTCACAGAAAAGAAATGATACTCAAAGAAGCAATTAGACTTGGGGGCTTATATAACTTTTTAACAAAGGGAGGGGCGTTTGGGTTTCAAGGGATGGTAATATGTGGGGAAGTAACTAGAAAATATATGAAGGAACTAATGGAAGATTGGAACTATTTTAGTAAGGGCTGCTTTTGCAAATTGATCTTGGTATCAACTCCTCATCTGAGGTGATAAGAGTCCCTTTCTCTCTCTCTGATGAAGGCTTTCCTTTTTGCCCAGCTTTTGGGCAGATAAGAGAAGGCAGAAACCCCTTCCTACATATGTGAATTCTCAATTGCATTCACATCAAAATAATACTCATGCCAAAGTGGCATACTCAGGGATTTGGAGGTGCTTCACAGTTATCAGAGACCCAAATCCCTTCCATATATCTGCTCTGAATTTCCACTGCAAGTTCATGCCATGGTCCAAGATGGCTGTCAGAGCATCAGTCAGATCCGTTACAGCCTTCAGGAAGAAGGGAGAGGGTGCAAATGGAACATTTCACCTAGCTCCATCCCTTTGTAAGGAGCATGACTTGAAGTTCCACCCATCAATTTCTATTCATGTCTGAAAAAGAAGTTAATCATGTGGCTATGTACAGATAGATGCGAAGGACATTAGAAAAGCAGTCTTTTAGCTGGGTGTTTTCCTACTCTGCATAAATATGAGGATCATTTTTATGGAAGGAAGGAGGGAAGGAGGGAAGGAGGGAAGGAAGGAAGGAAGGAAGGAAGGAAGGAAGGAAGGAAGGAAGGAAGGAAGGAAGGAAGAAAGGAAGATAAGCGGTTCTGCTGCATAATTTCTATTTGCTCTTCCAATCTACTTCACATCATCATCTACTTTGTTTTTTTCCCCTAGGAGGCTAACTTACACAAACTGCATCATCAGAACACCCTTACCCTCTGGCTGCCAGTTAGAGTTAGCCAACAGGACAAACAAAAACACTGAAGGACGGACGTAGTAAGAGTTGTGGATATTTATTCTCTATGCTTCTTTCCTGCCAGCTTACAATTCTTTGGCAGCTACATTCAACTTCTTGAGACCATAGCTTCTCCAAGGGAATGTTTTTCTACAGTTACAGCTGCCTTTGGACCTAGAAGTGGAGACAGTTCTTTGATTTGTTCGTCTGGAGGTACTCTACCATTCCTTTCTCTGTCCGCACATTCATGAATAGACCTGTATTAGTTTGCTCTGGCAGCCAATCAAGTACCAGAGACTGAATGGCTTGAACAACAGAAATCTATTTCCCTCACAGTTCCAAAAGCTAGAGCTGTGAGATCAAGGTGTTGGCAGGATTTCTGTATTCTGATGTCTCTCTCTTTGGTTTGTAGATGGCTGTCTTCTCCCTGTATCTTCACATGCTCTTCCCTCTCTACCCATCAGTGGCCATATTTCCTCTTCTTATAAGGACACCAGTCATATTGGATTAAGGCCCACTCTTATGACCTCATGCTAACTTTATTACCTCTTTAGAGACCCAATTTCCAAATACAGACACATTCTGAGGTACTTGGGGCTTTAACATAGGAATTTCTAGGCAGGGAGAGGTACACAATAACAGCCCATAACAAGTCACTTCAAGGGAGAGGTACACAAGTCACAAGCCCATAACATTTCTTCAATTACTCCTTGGGAGTCCATTTGTCCTTGATAGGAGGCTAACAATCTCTGTCTTGGTCTCCATAGCACTTATGGCAGTGTTTCTCAAACTTTAACGTACATGCACATTACTTGGAAGTCCTGATAAAGATACATTTGGATTCAGTAAGGAGGAGGAGTATTGCTATTCTGCATGCTTCCAAATGATGTCATTATAATGCACCACATTTTGAGTTGCAGAGCTCTCTCTTTCTCTCTCAATATTTTTAATTTTTTTTAAATTGAAAAAATTTTAAAATGCTTTAAATTTCCCAGTTGCTTGGAATTTTTTTTTTAATTTCCCAGTTGCTGGCATGAATAATCATTCCACTCAGCTGGTCCTGTCTCACCTTGGACTTACTGAGGCTAATTGATGTTCTGCTTTGTTTTATTTTGTTTTTTTTTTTTTTCCTGGGTTCCCAATAAACCTCTTGACATGAGGATTCATACATCTTCATTTACTAGAACAGTGTGGCCTGACTTACTGGAAGTGTGAGTTCTGGTTTTCAGTGCAGTTCAATATAACATAGATAATGTTTATTGTAACTTGTTTATAAATGTCTCCCCAGAGTAACATGTTAATGAACTTTCACTTTAATTCTTTAATTCCTCAAAGTGGTTTGAACTAAAATGCATTCTAAGTGGCATTATAAAATAAAGAGTAAACGTAAAATAAAACATTATAAAATCTTTATAAATTAAATACATTGACATTTCCTGGGCTCTTCTTTTATAATAGCTCATTAGCACAAAAATAAAATTATTTTAATTTGGACTTAAGAATTACTATCAGTCACTCCTCTGGGAGTTAGGCATTACTGGTTTTCTCAGGAAGTTCACATTTTTAATCCTAAATAATAATGTAAAAGGGGGATGCTGCTCTCAGTGTTCCATTATATACATAATAGCAGGTTTTTTATAACCATTACCTTAAAACTAATAAATATTAGCATGTCAGTTGAATAAATGGATGGATAAATAAGGGACTGATTGGTGGAGTAAATGAACATGATATATTTACAAAGTATCTAAAAATAAAGGTGAAGAAGTATTGGTGAAACATCTAGTTGCATTGTCAAAGCTGTTAAGTCTTTCTGGGGAGTTTATATTTGATAGTGTAGGAAATAAGGTCATGAAAGTTTTTGGTTTCAGACACAGGCTTCCTGATGGGGCCTCTTTCCTCAAGTCACATGAGCTTGTACTAAAAATATGGACAGCAGAACAGTAAAAATATGGTAAATCTGGCTTCAGCTACACCGGCAAGATGCATGAACAACAGCCCCTGTACTTCCCTGAAGGAAGCTCACATATTTATGCACGCTCATGAGAGTCAGCAGCAGAGCCTCTGCCGATCCCCTCCATTATTTGTCTCCTTTAGACTCCTGACAGCAACTCCTGCTACTTGTCACAAGCTTGATACACTCCCTATTGACATCATCTCAAATTTCTACTGTCACCATTTTGAAGCGAAGGAACTAAGACAAGTCAGAACTGCCTTAGGCCCCGAGTGAATGCAGATACTTAGGATGCAAGAGGAAAAAAAGATGAAGCCAGGGGGTGAGATCACTGTACAAATATACACTGTCACATTCTTCACACTAGCCAGAGGTAAGTCACAAATTCCATTATCCGAAAAAAATGAAACAAAATCAGCTATATTAATCAGATTATATTCAGCCATAAAACTTGTCATTTATTCTATATAGGAATATTTTTCAGGCCCTGAAAACTACTGAGAAAAATCTACCCCTGAGGAGTTTCCCAGAATATGGCACCATGAAATGTGAATAGCATTATAGTCTGTCCCGTAGACGTTATTCAAGGAATATTTATTGATTTATATAATTGATTTGCTAAAACAATTAGGGTAACTGTAACGTATTTGTTATAGTTCCTCAGTGTAAGCTAAATAGATATTGTCATGGTTGTATAAAACTAATTTAACAAAGGAATAATACATCTAGATTTTAAATCTTTAATGGTCTGACTTATCTGAAGTTTAGAAGATCTAGAGGAATAAATGTGTTGCATTTCTTTAGTAAAATGTGTTTACTATCTCCTTACTGTAGGCTGAGGATATGGTTTCACAGTTGCTGATAATTTCCCTGAATCACGGGTCTTGGGTGACAAAATGTACTTCAAAAACAAAGTAGTAGAGTTCTAATTGTGGTAGGAAAGACCAATCCTGTCAATTTTGGATTTATTTTATGATTACATTACTTGTATACCACCTTAATTCAGGGTTCACGTACTGTGAAAGACAATGGCTTAAGTACTGAGGGTGAATACGAATAAGAACAGGCTGTCTCTACAGTTCATAAAGTAAGGTAAAAATTTAATAGACACGATGAACAATTTGTTCGTCTAAACCCAAAAGTTTATTTCAAATTAGGTTGCATGGAGTCTATAAAATTATTATATACACATAAAGAATTGTTCTCACTCCTCTAAGTAGGTTGTATTCAAAGAGAGAAAGTGAGCCCCGCTACTCCAGGAAACAGTTTTCTAATAATTTCAGTGAACCAAAAGGAAGCGGTTCATGCAACAAATAGAGGATTAATTGCTCTATAGAATTAAGTTTAGACAGTCTGTGAAAAAAAACTTGAATTCTTGTACATTTCAATAATACAATTAGGAAGGGATACATCCTTCAATTCACTTTTACTTGTAATGTTCTGATACTTACCCATATGTTCAGTTAGTTTTTTAAAGACTTAAATATTGCTATGTTCCACTAGAAAGTTCAGAGAGCCCTAGGGTACCTACTGAGTGAAAACATTTGAAGTCATAGCACTGAAATAGCTTTAAGAAGATGTAAATATTACTTACTAACAATTTTCTTGAGAAATGTAGACCTTTATAAACAAATATTGGTTAGGAAAATGGACGTGTAATGTGGGACACATGCTCTAAAACAATCCTACTGATGTCCATTTAATTAATTTTGGTATTCAAATGTAAAGCTGATTTCTTAACTACCTCTTATCCCTAGCAAATTATGGTGGAAGGTTTTGCTAAAGGTTAGAGCACTAAACACAAAGTTACTCCCAGTACTTAAAGGAAAAGGGACTAAGCCATAGTGAAACAATTATAACAGGTGGTATGCAAGTAATATAATCATAAAATAAATCCAAAGAAAAATCTGTTTGCAGATGAATATGAAATTACTGAAATCAGTGACATTCTGAGAAAGTTAATAAGAAAAATTAGGGCCACTCTTAAAAAAAAGATTATATTGAAATAAAATTATGTAAAAAATAATTGAAATGTCATTGAGAACTCTCCATTTTAAATGTTTATCTTCATGGCGTGAGATTGTCTTTAGTTAAATACCAGGCCCTCTCAATAGAAAATAAGAAGATAAGTATACTCCCAGAGACCTAGTCATACAATTTTAATGAATTAGTTACAAAGAATTTTGGAATCTATCCATTGTTTGAAAAAAAAAAAGGATCAATATTCTTTATGAAAAAACTAAAAGTAGTTGTTTCTAAGAGGCATTTTTTTTTATTTCAGATCTTTTTTATTTCTTCAGATTTATTTAACAGGAGTGACTGAAATAAAAAATAAAATTAAGTCTCATCATCATGGAAATGGCTTTAAGAAAAAAATGGATCAGATGAATATTATTGCTTCCCATTTTGAACCAGTAAATAGTTGCCACCGATAAACAGCTAATAGTCTGTCAAAAATACTCTAGGTATGTTATATAATACATGCCTGTTCACAGGGGGAAAAAACTAGGTAAAAAACTTACCTGAACTAGTTGATTCCATCACAAGACAAGCACAAAAGCACCACCCATGCCTCTGAGAACATTGCACCATGCGCCCTTGAAAAAAGCTTTGGTTCCTTCATCGAGAGCAAACTTCCTCCAGTAGTCAAGCATGCTCGTGTACAAGATGTCAGTTCTTTTGTGTTCTGACTGCATCATCATACTGACACAAACAGTGTCAAATGGATAGGGAGTCAACCCAGCAACCGCTATGATGGATTGTGCGATCATCCAGCTGATGAAGATGTGAGTATTCTTGGGATCTGGAAGCACGCTCTTTGCAGGGTCAGAGATACCAAAGTAGGCAGCTGGGTAGATGAGAATACCTTGGACAGACACATTAAAGCCTGGTACAGGCCCTTCATCCTATCAGATTTGTAGATCTTAACCAGGCAGCCACCAAGGCCTCTGAATTTCCTTTCAACTCTAGCTCTGCCCACATCAGCTGCTAGATGGGTGTGGGCAGCATCAAGAGGATACACAAAACACAAGAATGTGGCCCCACTGGCACCACCTAATGCCAGACTCCCTGTAAAGTAGTGCGAAAACTGGGTTCTCTTGTCCACACAACCCAGGAAGAGCTTCTATTTATCCCTGAAGGAAAAGTTGAGGGCCTGGGTGGGGAAGCATCACATGACATTGGTCAGGTTACCATGCCAGAAGGACAGCACTCCCTGCTCCTCAGGGGAATGAGCCACACAGTCTATAATGCCCTCCCTACTGCTTATCTGTGGTGATTTGCCTTCTGGCATGCTGCACTTGCAGCAGCAGCTTGACCCACTTGATGGATGCTACCACGGTCTTGGAGATGGCCATGGCCACTCCACCTGCCAGGCAGTCCTTGGCAAACAAAGGACACAGCGCCATCTGTCATGTTGAAAGGAAAGAGGAGGTGGGAGACTGCAGGACTGCAGTAGGAACTGGCTGGAACTTTAGGAGATATATTTTAATATTTAAGGAGTCATTGTCAACTCCATAGAGCAAATTAATATGCTTTCTTAGCTTGCAATTTTTAAAAGCTTTTAAAAGCATTATTGAAGGAAGGGGGAAAGATGATGGAGGAGTAGGGGACCCTATTTCAAATGGTCCCTGGAATTGAGCTGGGTATCTACCAGACCACCCTGAGCACTCACAAAACCAGCCTGAGACATAAGAAGATCTGGATCTCTACAAACAGAATATCGCAGGCGGTTGGTTTTGACATATGAAGCTGGGAGCCATGATTCTGCGGGCAGATATCGGAGGATAAATAGCAGCGGGACAGTGCCTGGCCGTGGGGATCCTACACCGCCGGTGAGCGACAGCCTCGCACGCTGGGGACCGGGCACAGACTCGCAGACCGGTAGTGGCGGGGGAAAGGACTTTAGGGCAGCCCCCGGGGCTGAAATCCGGAGCGGTGGGGTCGCACAGGCAAACTGGGAGTGGCTGGTGGTTTTAGAAGCACAAAGGGCAGAGATGGGCCCCGACCTGGAGGCAGGACTGGGAGCGCTGCGGAGGGGCACACAACCCAGGCCGCTGCAGGTTTTTTTTTTAATTTTTTTATTGTTATGTTAATCCCTATACATTACATCATTAGTTTTAGATATAATGTTCCATGATTCATTGTTTGTACATAACACCCAGTGCTCCATGCAGAACATGCCCTCCTCAATACCCATCACCAGGCT
>NC_138372.1:79483971-79509015 GCF_054177405.1 Leptonychotes weddellii | reverse complement strand
CCCAATGTTCATAGCAGCAATGTCCGCAATAGCCAAACTGTGGAAAGAGCCGAGATGCCCTTCAACAGATGAATGGATAAAGATGTGGTCCATATATACAATGGAATATTACTCAGCCATCAGAAAGGATGAATACCCAACTTTTACATCAACATGGATGGGACTGGAGGAGATTATGCTAAATGAAATAAGTCAAGCAGAGAAAGTCAATTATCATGTGGTTTCACTTATTTGTGGAACATAAGGAATAGCATGGAGGACACTAGGAGAAGGAAGGGAAAAATGAGGGGAGGGGAATTGGAGGGAGAGATGAACCATGAGAGACTATGGACTCTGAGAAACAAACACGGTTTTAGAGGGGTGAGGAAGGGGGGATTGGTTAGCCAGGTGATGGGTATTAAGAAGGGCACATATTGCATGGAGCACTGGGTGTTATGCACAAACAATGAATCATGGAACACTACATCTAAAACTAATGATGTAATGTATGGGGATTAACATAACAATAAAAAAATTTTTAAAAAAACCCTAATGATGTATTATTGTATGGTGACTAACATAACATAATAAAATAAAAAAATAAAATAAAAGCATTATTGACAAAAAATATTGATATAAAATGGATTGTATATATTTAAAGCTCTGGGAGTCTTTTTTTAGATTCTTTGTGATTATCTGTATAGACAATCATATCTTTTGTTTTATTTCTCCTCTTTTTCTTTTTTTTAAACATTTTAGTTATTTATTTGACAGAGGCAGAGAGAGCACAAACAAGGGAGCGGCAGGGGAGGGAGAGGGAGAAACAGACTCCCTCCTGAGCAGGGAGCCTGATGCAGGGGCTCATGCAGGGCTCAATCCCAGGACCCTGAGATCATGACTTGAGCCAAGGACAGACGCTTACCTGACCAAGCCACACAGGCACCCCACCTCTCCTCTCCTTCTAACCTATATGCCCTTTTATTTTCCTTTTTCTTTCTGCCTTATTGCAAATCTTTCTCACTAGCACATCAACATAACGTTGAATATGAGTAGGGAAAGGAGACAGCCTTGCTTTATTTCTGATCTTAGGCAGAAAGTAGTCTCTCCTCAAATATGATGTGAGCTGAAGGATTTGTTGATGTTCTTTATTGGATTAAGGAAGTATCCTGCTTCTAGTCTGTGGAATGTTTTTATCAGGGACAGATATCTGATTTTGCCAAATACATTTTTCCTTCATCTGTTGATAAAATGTATTCTTATTTAGTTAATCTGTTAATATGATAAAATACATTTTTTTTTTCAAAACTGAGCAAACCTTGCATTCCTGGGATGAGCCTCACTTGGCTGTGATGTAGGGCTGGGTTTGTTGTTGTTCGGGTTATCCTCAGTGCATCAAATGCTACTAATTCTTCTAGTAATATCTTTTGTTTGTCTCTCCACTTAGTTTTGAGTTTTCCTTTGCATTTCTCCCTAGAGAAAGCCCATGTCTTGCAGTTCTCCCAGATGTCTTCCACTATTAGTTTTACTAGATGCATGTTAGCTTGTTGGTAGGGAGTTGGGTGGGGTGTGTGATGCTCTGATAAGCCTCAGTCTTAAGTAGACACTATGAGCCTTGATCTCAGCCATGTGCCCTTTGTAAGTATACTGTCTCTTCTCCAGATGCACAGCTAGGGTTAGTGTATTCCCTAGAGCTCCTTCTCCAAGTAGAAACATTTTTTTTAATTCCTTGTTTCCCTCCTTAACTGCAGTGCTTTTCCACTAGTACCATTAGTTCACAGTTTTGAGGCCCTAACTCCTACAGATTAAGGATTTTGTTCCTTAGATCAGAAGGGGTGACACATCTGGGGTGGGAATGGGTGGTAGCCACCTTGAGTTGCAATGAATTTCCACCTCTGCACGTGATCTACTAATTTGGCTGTCTTCCTACCTGCAAAATCCCATGCAGAAAAAAACTTATTTCATGAGGGAGATAGAGAGAGACGGGTCTGGATGGAGTTTTGGCAATGGTTATCATCCTGCAACCCCAGGAAGAACCATGAAGGAAGTTGTGTTTTTTTTTTCTTGTTTGTTTGTTTTTTGCATTATTCAGATTTCTCCATGACATTCCCTGAGCACCTTGTGGGGTTCCTAGAGAAAACACTCTGCAGAAGGGACACAACTATCCTATGTCTGTGGCCCTCAGGGGCTTTACAGTTTCACACTAACCATACTCAGCCTTTTGCAATTAATTAACAATGTCTACCTTAATATTTTCACTGACTCATATGGCATTTGGTGGCATTTAACCCAGGTAAACAAATGGCTGTGTCCTGTTTCTCCCTGCCTGTGCTTCTTTTTCTCCAGATATTGGCTGAATTCTTTTCCTTCCCACTCCAGTTCTCTCTAGAGTTCAAGAAAAATCTAATTTGCAGTCTGTTCAACTTTTTTCTCTTGTTCTAAGAGTGACAATGACACGTTAGCTCTCTATATGTCTGAACTAAACCCAGAAGTCTGTGTAATGAAATTTGGTTACTAAATTTACAAATGATGCTGTTCTGAGATATCTAATTTACTGTCTGCTTTCATATACTGTCCAAAGAGGTTGAAGTGATGGAGAATAAAATTTCTGTGGTTTTTTTTCATTGTATTCCTACTGCCTAGGACTTAGAAAACTGGCTAGCAAAATCCAACAAACATTTACTGAATAAATGTCTTTATGAATAAATTAAAATAAATATATCTTTAGTTTGTTATTTAGAAAGTTATTTCTCACTTGCCTACATATCAAATTTACCTAAATAGGCAAATACATTGTTAATATTGTTGATAGTATATTGTTATTCCCTAACAAATCATGATCAATCACCTTCCTTTTCCATTTTGAAAAAGCACCCTTAAATTCAATGCAGTAGTGATGTGAGTGTTAAAACTATGTTATTTTCTTAACTAAAACACTTGAGTTACATATTTTACCCAATTTAATTTAAAATAAATCACATCAGCAGGCAACAGAAAACACCACAGTGTCATTTTTTCTACTTTGATATCCTGATCTTATTTTGGATCTGGAGTCTTATGGTGATCATTTGAGTACATACTCCATACACAATTTTTGTAATTTGAAAGTCTTGCTAAAGTGCACAACTTTGGAAATTAACAGAAAATTTGATGGGCCAGTAGAATAGTCCCTAACTCTCCCTCTGTAGTTGAAAGTTAAATAAAAATAATCCTTCTCCAGCTCACACGAATGCTTCCTTCAGATTTACTCCTGTTGTTGGAAAAGTAAGCTCAATTGCATTACATAATTTCTGAGATGAATATATAAAAAATAGTAAAAATAAGCTGGTTTGTCCAATAAAGATGACTAAGAATAAAGTAAAATGTAAAATCTAATATCACATTAAAACTTTTGAACAATCGTATTAGACCAATTACCAAATTACCCCTATTATATTTTCTATTATGTATAGCATGTATGCACTAGAAAAATTCAAGAAATGAACAAGAAGACAAAAGACAAGTTAAAAGATTCACTCATCAACATCAGCATAGAATGATTTCTTTTGCCTGAATGGAAGACATTTAAACATGACCATATCAGTATACAAAAAAAATTTAGAAGACAAAATTTGAAAATATTGGTGAAAGAACAGGTCATTACTGGAGCAAGTTCCCCAAGGCAACAAGAAGAGGTATGATACAAATTTTAGGCATTGGAATTAGCCTTAGATGGGAGGGAAACCACCACTTTTTCACTAAATTAGGATTAAGAGAGGAGGAGGAAAGAAAAGTGAAGGAGGGAAGATAGAAGGAAGATTGGTGAGCTATAGAATTGACAGTCACTTTTCAGGAGATGGCAGAGAGAAAGACAGGGTCCCTACCGTGATTTTTCCTGTGGAATAGGAGCCAAGGTCATCTAAGGTCAGAAGGTATAGAGTAATAGGAAGTTGGCAGATGAATTTGGTCTAGGAGAATAGCAAGAGGGAGAAAAAGACATAAGAAGAAATGCCTCATGTAGGAAGGAATGTAAGTAGCACTGAAGGAGTTGTGGAAAGATTGGCAACTGTCAAATTGTAATAGTTTTATAATTTTTTTAATTAAAATGTTGAGTAATCAGAGTGCAAAAAACAAGAACTCAGGCTCTTGGTTTGAACTGAGTTGGATTCAAGTGGCTTGAGTTAGAAGGGAACCATTGGAAGGACAGTGGTAATAAAGGTAATAAAGGCAAAATAATATTCCCAAATGCACGGCAAAATCTGTGTTGATAATTCTAATATATGCTACAATAATAAATAGGCTAATATTCTGGTTGTCTTTTGCTGTGTAACAAACCATCTAAAATCGAGTGCTGTAAAACAATAATTTTATTATGCTTGCAAATTCTGTGAGTTAGGAATTTAGATAGGGCAGGGAGGGTAGATAATCTTTGGTTCATGTCTGGGGCTTCTGCTGGGAAGATTTGAACACCAGGGAGTGCACTGAGCATCACTCTCTTGCTCTATGTAGTGTGTGGGCATCTTTACATGGTCTTTCTGTGGGACTTCTCCAGCATGGCATTCTCACTCTAGAGAGACTTTTTTCATGGAGCTCCAGGAGTGAGTGTTCCCATAAAGAAAGCAGAGGCTGCATGGTCACTTACGACCTCATTTAGGACATCACATAGTATCATTTCAGAAACACTCTATTGACTGAAGCGGTCACAAGCCCACCTAGATACAAGGGGAATGGAGCTTAAGCACCCCACTCAATGAGGGGTGTAGAACAATAGTCATATTTTAAAACTGTAACAGCTGGATAAATATTGCTACTACTTAATAAAATGCTTAGTATGTGCCAGGCCCTGTTGTAGGCATTTTTCATATATTAACTTATCTAATCCTCCCAACATTTTGAGGGTGATATTATCATGACCCTCAGTTTGCTGTATGGCGTTTAAGTAATTTGTCCATAATCATTGCTGGGGAAGCAGCTGTTGCACGACCTGTTGCCCTTCTCTGGGTTTGCCCAGTCAGTGCCCTGGGCCTGGAACATTTCCCAATATGGAAGCCAGGTCCTGAGCTACTGTTGGCCCAGATTCTTATTCCTTATTAGGAGAAAACATTCTCTGTTCTGGATACTCAGTGAACTTCCTTGTAATACTTAAGAGAGTCATATGTCACCTGGTCAGTGCCACCAGTATATCTGTCCCCAGATGGAAGGGAACAGTCTTTCCCACAGCAGGAGAGGGGTGCGTGCATTGGGAAAGATCTACTAGCCATGGCAGATCAGCGCACACTAACAAACACTGATCTTAATCTGTGTTGTGTCTCTTCTCCTTTCTGTGAGTAAAATGTTTCAACCAGTGTTTTGTGTGTTGAGTCCTCCCTCAGTGCTCCGAACAAATAGAAGATGAAGTGGGCCAGTCTGCAAGCTCCTACTTCTGGTGGCTGGCAGTGTTATGATCCCTGCTGTCTCCATGAGGTGGGAATCTTCACCTGAGATTGGTAGCTGGATATTCATGCTTGACAATCACATAATCAGAGACATCTCCAAGATTAACCTAGCCAGGCAGGCTGGGCTCAGAGTTTCTTATAATGGCCTGAATCATTATGTTTCTTTTAAAGCAGATGGAAAATGATAATAATAATTTGAAAATAAGTCCTCATACACTCATATTATCTCAATAGAACAGGTACTCTTTTCTTGCTCTAAACATCTCTTAAAGTGATTTTCTCAGAAGCCCTTTTCAGTTCTCTTTGAACAATTCTTGTTCACTAAATTGCTATACAGAAACTATAGCTCCATGATCTACATCATGTTATAGATAAATAATAAGACAATAGCATTTCTAAATGAAATAAAATATTGTTGTAAGCCAATCTCTGTATTTGTCTAGCTAAAACTTTTACATCGTTTCATACTTGAAATTAAATGTGAAAGCTATGGGCCAGTGATCTGAATGAGAAAGAGAGCAGACTAAGAAATGTGGTTAGAAATTAGAGCACCAAGGGGTGCTTGGGTGGCTCAGTTGGTTAAGCATCCAACTCTTGGATTTTGGCTCAGGTCATGATCTTAGGGTCGTGAGATCAAGCCCCGGGGTTGAGATCTGTGCTCAGCTCCGTGCTCAGCAAGGAGTCTGCTTGAGATTCTTTCTCTCCCTCTCCCTCTGCTCCTCTCTCCACTCACTCTCATTCATCTTTATGTAGAAATACTTCAGGAAAGTTGAAAGCCCCACCAGCGTTAAAGTATTTCTATATAGGTGTGTGAGAATGACTAAAATTCATATTTTATTTATCCATTCATGCCTGAGGATATGCTAAATACTAGGTTAAAAAGCAAATTCATTAATTAGAAAAGTAGCACACATTAAATCATTTTCAACTATTAGTGTTTTATTATGAACTGGGGTATGTAATTAGCAGGCCAGTAGCCTAATGAGGCTTTGAAAATATAAAACAAATTAGTAGTAACATTTAGCAGTGAGAAATCAGCAGGGCAAGGTGTAGAGTAGTATCTTCATTTAAAATGTAGAGCATTCATGTAATGTATGGTGATTAACATAACATAATAATAATAATAAAAAAATGTAGAGGGTTCAGACTTCACTAACAGAATGGTGGAAAACAGGGAATAAGGGGTTTCTGGTTGTCTTTGACTAGAGGTTCTCTAACTGGTCCACACTAGAACCACCTGGGGAACTTTTAAGCAATATAGAGGTATGCCCTTCTTCCAAACCAGATATTGATTGAATCCATCTCAGTTGGACCAAGGAGCTTTATGTGTTCATGTCTTTCCCAGTAGGTTGTAATGTGCAGCCAGAGCTGGGAACCCCTCCCTTAGCTTGAGATTTGCTATAAGAGGTCAAAAAAGGTTTAAATGAAACACCTTTACTTTACAATTTTCATATAGGATCTGCCCATAGATGGGGAAGATCACTACAATCTCTTTCCCTTGAAATGTCTTGTTATTTCTTTTTGCATCTGCTCAGCTGGGATGAAACAGGATGATATGCTCCAGTAGTTAAAGCTGGTTAATTTGGTAAGTTCTATTTAAGCCAAATAATGGTTTTTTAAAACTCGTAATTCATAACTTCTATGTAGTCATTCTGCTAATAACAATCATATTCTTAGTAATTTAATAATAATGAGTATTTTTCCAGTTTACAATCTTTAATAAGTATTTAGACATATTATGTTAGATTGTATATGGTATTGTATTCAGGCAGATAAAGTACAATGAATGCTTTAAGAAGTATTTTTAGAATTCCGTATTATGTAGACTTTTGTTTTATTATTTATTTTTTATTTTTAAGTGAGAAACTGAAATATGACAAAGATGACATATAAAAAATGTCATCTGGGATCATCACAATGAATTAATATGACTAATACCATTCTGCCACAAGTAACAAAGAATGCAATATGTAATATATGTTTTAAGTCTGGATATGAAAATATATGGTGTATATATATATATATATGGCTGGAAAATTAGAAACAGAAAACTTCAAATGTCATAAATTCTCATTACAACCACATATATAAATAGATATGGGAAAATAGGCTGGAAATAAGGAATGTGTGAAAAGTAAAGATAACAGAGCTTGCTATTCATCTGTTCCTCATCGATATCTTATTTCCTGACATCCTTTAAAGGTAGAATATTAATGAATTCTAGAATTAATTTATCAAGATCATTTGGCCATAGAGTGCTTATTTATTTTAGAAGCTCAGTTTTCCGAATAAGTTTTGGACTCAAGTAAACATTATTTCAGCACAGGGGAGAATTCCACAGCCTGGAAATGTGGCTTTATTTGAACTCCAGGAGTGATGGGCACATTTCCCTTGTGTACTGGGGAAATGTGCCTGTCACTTTTATTTTAGCACAAATAACAGTGTCAGAAGAGCTCCATTAAGCCTAATCTTAAGGTAGTTTTAACACAGTGGATGTCATTTAGAAGATAACTGAATTAATTTAATATATCTTTTACTAAATCTCCTCCATTTTTCTTTGAAACTTACCTGATCCTAGCTATATGAATTTCAAACATTCTAACCCAGTGCTGTTCAATATAAATGTAATGTGAACTACAGGCAGACACCTACATTTCCTAGTAGTCAAACAAGTAAAAAGAAACAAATAAAATTACTTTTAATAATTACCTGTTTTAACCATTTAGCCAAGATGTATGTAATCAATATAAAAAATGATTCATGGCATATGTTATATTCTATTTTTCATACTAAGTCTATAAAATCCAGTGTACATTTTACACTTACAGCCTGTAATAAATCATACTAGCCAATTTCAATGCTCAATAGCCACATGTGACTAGTAGCTTCCTTATTGGTCAGTGCTGCTCTAACCTTCTTAGTAGTCCATAATGTAAACTGAACACAGATTATCATAAAAGTGAGTTTGCAAATCTTATTACTTATACAGTAATAATTTCATCCTATTTTCTTCAGAGCACTCAATTAAAAATTGTATGTGTTAATCTCTTTAGATTAATATAATTCTTGCTATCTTGAAATACCTGGGCATAGATAGCTTAAACAAAAAATAAAAATATAGAGAGGTGAATATATAGATAAATAAATGGTCATTGGATATCTATCAGCCAACAGTTGATTTAAAATGTACGTATGCAAACAACTTATAAATTGACTTTTAACCTAATTTGTACAGCGCCCAGAACAGCAACATGGAATATACGTGCTCTAATGATGATGAAGATGATGATTATGCTGACTGGTTATAATTTTGTAAACAGTGAATTAATGTGTCCTCAATGAGAGATATGGCATCCTCATGGAACACAGAGAGGATATCCTAACACTTCTCCCCCACTCTTCAGTAACATATAAGTATCTCCTGTTGACCTAAATACATTGCAGAGTGAATGAACTGAAATCATGGAATTAAAACTATTTCCAGGAGCCATTACATCCTGATTCTCTGTATTTCATAATAAGTACTTCTGCCAAACACATGTCAATATCCAGTCAAATACTGTTGTGTATTGTAACCACTTTAAGAAATTTAATGGTTATACCATTAATGAGAACATTTCGCATTTTCATGTGTATTCCCTCATCCATGGAATTCTATTCACACTTAAAGGACTGGGATAATGTCTTTCACAGTGCTGTATCAATAGAATATTGAACAACTACCGACCTACAGTATACCTATAATTTTTCCCTAAGGATATTTCATTATATCCTATTTCCCTCTTAGTCTGCGTGCAGAACTGAATCGTTGACAGAATGGTGAGATCCTCTCGCAGGAGAACAAAAATAATTTACAGTTCAGCCACAGGCCTACAGAATAAAATCAGGTATCCTAGATAAAAGACGTAACAAAGGGCAATGCTGTAACAACCATTTAAGTATGTTTTGTTCTAATACTTCTAGAGAAGCTATACGCATATTTTGTTGAAAGCAAATTTGTTGAGATCCCAAAAGCAATATATTTTTTGCAGAAATATCTGGGAGAAAAAATGACTAATTGTTGAAAGATAATTCATTATATTTAACTCAGAGATGGGAAATTATTCTTTCACTTTGTGTGTGAACTCTTACACTCTAAAATATTTTATTAATAGCCCTCCACATAGCGATAAAAATCCATATGTTCAGTCATGACTTAAAGCTTTCAGAATTATATTTCTCCTATTTGTAATAGTAATAATATTCTTAAAACACATCAACCAATATTTTCTAATTACTATGAGAAAGTATGTTCTTATTGATAATAATTGTGACTAGCACTTTTAACTCTAAATTATAGCCCTAGTCAGGGTAATATTTATTGAATGTAGATGCACAATGTCCCCTACTAAATGGCAAGTGGTGTGCTTAGAGTTGTAATAAAATAAATAGCAGAATAAAGTTTATGCCCTCAGGAGGTTAAGAGACAAATATATGCAAAGATCATTTTAATAAAATTCATAAAAACAACTACCATTTTTGAGCCCTTACTACCTGACACTAAATATTATACAGATGATATATGTTAAATTCTCAAAGAATACCATGGCGTGGGTGATTAATTTAGCCCCCTTTTAGGAAATGCTGTACTGATATGAAAAATGAAAAATGAGTTGAATCTTTTTTTTTTTTTTTTGGAAAATGAGTTGAATCTTAAATGATGATATTTCCTGGAAGGCAGGAGGGATTGGTCACTCCAAAAATCTTTGCTTAAAGACACAGAAGCTTGCTTAGGATTGAGAATGTGTCTAATGTGGAGAACGGATGTGGGTACAAGAACACGATTTTGATGGCAATAATGAATGGACCAGGACAGTGGGATAGAAAGCTATAGCTATCACTCAGATGGGAAGAAATTACCATACAGTAGACTAAGTCGGTGTTGATGGGAACAAAGAAAAAGAGAACAAGTAAGAGAAGAGCAAGAATAGGTATGTGGATGATAAAATGAGTTTAATATTGGTTGTGTTACATGTGAGGTTGCTTCAAGATATCTCCATGAAGATATATAGAGGCCAGCTGGAGATAGAGGTTTGCATATTATGGGGAGATGGGATTTGGAGATCTGATTTGGGAGTCATCAACACTTTGGGCTGATTGAAATGGCTCACAGATATCATGGGGAGCAGTACAAGATGCCCAGATTATTATTCACAAATTTATGACAAGGTTATGGAAAAAGTCTGTATATCTTGTATGTTTTGACTTCAAGAGCTGAAGGCACATTAAATAATGAGCTATAAAAATATGGGGTGAAGATTCAATATAAGTGTATAAATATTACCAATTTATAAAGTAGGGTTTATGTAAATAGTAATATCTTCTGCAATATCTAAAGTAAGTTTTAAGTGACAAAATGCTCAATTGTTTCATAAGCAAATTTTAAGAAATACACTTATTACATATGTAAGGCACACCCAGAATCTAAGAAATACGTCTTTGTAAAGTATATAATCTTCCAATTATTGCTACACAAAACAAAACAATAACAATGTGGCCTTCCAAATACTTTTTCTGTAATGACAGAAAATGTAGGCCTCTCCCAACCTGTCCTCACTAGTAAATTATAATTGGGTATTTCCTGAAAATGCAGTTGTGCAATACAGTCTTAATGCTTGCCATAAGTCTAATATTATACTGTAGGGGAGGAAAACTTTTTCTTTCTTCCCTTCTATATTCTTCAGCTGGTCTATTAATTAAATTGACATAAGACATTAACAGGAGAAAAACAAATTTAATTTCCTATGTACAGCAGCCCATAAAAATATGAGACTGGAAAAAAATGACCAAAGCAGGCAGCTTTTATACCTTTTGGACAAAGAACTGATAAATTTGTGAAGAATTAACAAGATAAAGAAGTGTGGGTTTGGGGTAGTAAATTAGTGAGAAAGTAACAAACTTTGTTTATATAATCTTCCAGGCCCTAAATTTCCTCTCTCTGGTGATAAGTCTGCCTTCTACCTTTCTGGTACAGGGAGGATACCTTTCACACGAGAGATTTATTTCCTGCTTTCAGAAGGACATACTGGGGGTCAGAGTGTCCTCCTTGCGCTGGCTGTTTCTTAAGTAACTTTAATTCAAAAAAATCAGTATGTCAAAGTGGTATTGAATTTTGCTCCCCTTCAATACATAATCCCAGCAGTTGCTAGTTTCTATAAAGTTATAAAATTACATTTTTTTATGTTTTGTTTTGTTTTTTCCCTAAGGTAAACTCTCCATTCTGGAGTTTGTGTAGGAACATCGTTTATCATAAAGTCAGGAGAAAGTTTAAAATTAATTATCATATCTACTCACCTCCCAACCTATTGTAAATATGGGCATTTTACTAAAGGTCTATTGCTGCTTTCTTTTGACTTGATGGAAATATGATTTACAACCCAGAATCCCATGCATAATTATAATAAAAAGTTGTGGTATTGTGATTTATAATAAAAAATATATATTCAGTCTTCCACTGTTCCTGGCACAGAGCTCCTAAAAATCTTGGAATTTCCTGTGATAAGAGAGATAAGAGTCCTTTTTAATGTTAATGAAGTGACTTTTGGGAAGCCCTTTGGTAACCTAAGAATGGGGCGGCTGGTTGCCCTTGGAACCAATTCTATGATTAGTGGGTTGGAACTTTCAGTAACCCCTTAACCTCCAGGTAGGGGAGAAGGGCTGGAGGTTGACTCAGTCACCAATGGTTAATGATTTAATCAGTAAAGGGGCAACTGGGTGACTCATTCGTTAAGCGTCTGCCTTGGGCTCACGTCATGATTCCAGGGTCCTGGGATTGAGCCCCGCATTGAGTTCCACATTGGGCTCCCTGCTCAGCTGGAAGCTTGCTTCTCCCTCTCAAACTCCCCCTGCTTGTGTTCCTTCTCTAGCTGTGTCTCTCTCTCTCAAATAAATAAATAAAATCTTTAAAAAATAATAATAATAATTTAATTAGTCATGCTTATGAAATGAAGCTTCCATAAAAACCCAAAAGAACAAGGTTTGGAGAGCATCCAAGTTGGTGAACACATGTAGATTTGGGTAGATCAGTGTACCTGGAGAGGGGATGGGAACAGTGCCTTGCCTTGCCATGCCTTGCCCTATATGTCTCTAACACCTGGCTTCCCCTGAGTTATATCCTTTTAAAATAAACCAGTAATCTAGTAAGTAAAACATTTCTCTTAGTTCTGTGAACTGCTCTAGCAAATTAATGGAACAGGAGGAGAGGGTCTTGGGAACCTCTGATTCACAGCCAGTTTGTCAGAAGTGCAGGAAAAAACCTGGACTTGTGACTACTGTCTAAAGTTGGGGTGGGGGTGGCAGGGGATTTGTTGGACAAAACATTTAACCTGTGGAATCTGATGCTTTCTCAGGATAGATAGTGTCAGAATTGAGTTAAATCGTAGGATACCTGCTGGTGTCCGAGAATTGCTTGTGGGTGTGGGAAACCACCTCCCCACCACACACACTGGAATTGGTACAAAAACTTATTTAAAAGGCCCTCTGCACTTAATTTCTTCTGCAGAATTGTTCTTAAATGTAATAATTATGCAGCTGAATATGTATCTAATGGAAACTGGGCAATCAGAAATCACAATTTCTTAAACTACATATACATAGAAAATTTAAAGCAGTCTGAAGATATGAGAAGTTTTGGGTGGGAAATACCATACTTATAATGAACAGTTCTATGATTTACTCCTTTTGTACTTACTTAGACTTTGGCTCATTATAATTGACATTCTAAACATTGTAGTACATGTGGAAATTCTGATGTTCATGATTTTTCCCAGATAAAATGTAAAAAATAAATCTGCTTAAGCAATAGAAATATGCTAATGAAAATTTTTCCTATTATACTTTCAACATGAAGAAACAAATACTTCAATCTTGAAAATATCACTTAAAAACCAAATTTTGATATTAATTTTATGCTAAAATGAGTACGACAAATATTATTGAATGTTTTCTATATGGAAGTTAAAATCAAATGATAAATAATAATTTTCTTGTTGAAAATCACAGGCAAATATAATACAAAATTAAGAATAGCAAGCTATACTTTTAGATACTTAGTTTCTTACTACTTGTGTCATGACTTTATTTTTGGCACAACTGGCATGATTTAATGAAAATTGCCTTAGTATTGTAGAGAAACGCAGAAACACATCATAAAATGTGGGAAATAGCCCACTATATAAAAGATAAAATATACTTTGCTTTATTTTTCTTCCTCTGTGTTCTTTTGCCTTGACTTTCTCCTCCAGGGGATCTCAGAGCTATTTGCAATTGAAGTCTACATATTTGAGCCCTTTGCAAGGGTCTGAATGTGTTAAAAACAAACCAAAACAAACTAAAAACTTAAAAACAATACAAAAAAAAAAGGCAAGTTTCTTATTGGATCTTTTCTAACCCTTTTATTCTATGGGAATATTATAACATCACCAATCATTACTTTTTGAATGACAGAGAGAGATAAGAGTTCTTAATAAGAACCTTTATTGGTGGATCCTTTCAAGAAACAACTCTCCTTCTCCATGCAAAATAAATTCACCCCAACTGATGCCCCCCAAAGTGTCATATCATTATAGCATCCAGCTCAGATCTTCCCAACCAAATCAAGTATAATTTATGCTATCTCACAATTATGTAGGTCAGGAATCTGGACAGAGTGTAGCTAGGTGTTTTCTTCTCCTCCATCTGGTTTGCATGGAGGTCATTTGGTAGAATTAAACATTTATAATAAGGGCCCATCTGGAAGGTCTGAAACAGGTTCAATCACTATCTGAACCCTTGGTAGTAATAGCCGAAAGCCTGGGCTCAGTTGGAATCGTTGAGTGAGTGGTAGGCTTACTTGCGACCTATCCAGCATGGTGGTCTCAAGGTACTCAGAATTATTATATGTCAGCCCATAACTCCCAAAGAGAGATTCCAAAAGATAGGAAGTGGTTCCAGGAACTGGTACAGCATTGCTTCTGTTATGCTCTGTTCTCTCCAGAGCCCACACAAGGTTCAAAATGAGTGGCAAATAATTTTATGAACATTTTTCATCAGTCACAACATTTATATAAAAAAAGATATGGTTTCGGTTAAGTACTCAAAAGAATCCTCACTATTGTCAATAAATAGGAAGATGATGGCTGCAGGTCCTTCAAGAATTGAAGCAATAGGTTAACTGGAGAGGTAGTTTGATGTAGCTGTTACAGTTCCCTTTGGAGCTTGGTACATCTAGGTTTGTGTCCTGGCTTTGCCATTTGCTAGCTCTTTGAGTTAGAAAAGTTACTTCACATTTCGCTCCAGTTTTCTCATCTATAAAATGATGATGGTGAAACCTATTTTACAGGATTAAGCATTAGTCAGAATAATTTGTGTTAAGACATGGCACAGTACTGTGACATAGCACACATTCAATGTCTTGCAGTTATTATAATTGAACTATCAGTAGAATGGTAGTGGAAGTCCAGGCGATTCAGTGCACAGTGCGGTATTAGAAGAAAGCACTGGCAAGAACAACAAAATTTATTTTGTCTTGTAATTGAGAATGTTAACAATCAAATCTACCCTGGGAGTTTATGGTAAACAGTAGGCTAGAATATGTTATTCAGCATAAAATACTCTATAATTGATAAGTTTAAGAACGAATAATATGAAATTTTAAGGCTGTTAAAAATTAAGCTAATTATACAAAATAAGGCAGGTATGGGGCCCCTGGGTGGCTCAGTCGGTTAAGCATCTCCCTTCGGCTCAGGTCATGATCCCGGCGTCCTGGGATCGAGCCCCATATCAGGCTCCCTGCTCAGCTTAGAGCCTGCTTCTCCCTCTGCCTGCCGCTCCCCTGCTTGTGCTCTCTCTGTCTTTCTCTTTGTCTCTCTTATAAATAAATAAATAAAATCTTAAAAAACAAAGAAATAAGTCAGTTAGAGAAAGACAAATACCATATGATTTCACTCATATGTGGAATTTAAGAAACAAAACAAATGATCATAGGGGAAAAAAAGAGAGAGGGGCAAACCATAAAACATACTTTTTTTTTTAAAGACTTATTTGAGAGAGAAAGAGCAGTGGGAGAGGCAGAGGGAGAGAGGGAGAGAGAGAGAGAGAATCTCAAGCAGACTCTCCACTGAGCAAGGAGCCTGATGCAGGCCTGATGCAGAGCTCAATCTCAACCTCAGCCAAAATCAAGAGTCAGGCACTTAACCAACTGAGCCACCCAGGTGCCCCGAAACATGCTCTTTTAGCTCTAGAGAACAAACTGATGGTTACCGAGGGGTGGTGGGTGGGGGATGGTTAAATAGGTGATGGGGATTAAGGAGGGCACTTGTCGTAATGAGCACCAGATAATATATGGAAGTGTGGAATCACTGTATTGTATACCTGAAACTAATATTAACTGGAATTTAAATAAATATTTAATTGAAAAAAATTAAGCTAATTATAGAAGCTACTGTTTGGTGATAAAATAATACTTTGAAATTAGTTTGAATAGAGATAGATCATAAAATTTATTTGTGAAGGTGGGACTATGATATTGATATCTATGATATAGATAGTCCCAAATGATATTTGGAGATATCATTTTCTATGGGGCAGATACTGCAGAAAAGTCTTTTAAGCCTTCCCTTACATACCAAGATCAACAATATTTAGGAATCTTCCCGGATACATATATAGCATTCTTTAACACATACATTAAAAAAAAAAAAAAGATCAGTAGAATCCTTTTAGGCATTCCAGCTTTAGTGTTAAACTTTTTCAGAAGTTTTAAAACTACTTTCCAAACTTAATTTATATAGAAACATTTTAAAATCCTATTTAACCCTAACCTAATGTTAATTCATTCTCTCAAGAGTAAACTTGGTGCAGCCCAAAATAATTATCATGAAAAGCCACTTACTCTGATTAAACTAAGTGTTTTCACAGAAATCTACTTTATTGGAAAACAATATTCCAAGAAATGGCCTCAATGTTCCTTTTGCTAATGCCACTCGAATGCTGTTGTTCCTGAAGGAAAAACTTAAAGAGATATAAAAAGTTAATTAGATATGCCACATGCAAACGATTATGATTACTTAATTAGCAGTACCCCTTAAATTGGCACAATATGTAACCTAATATGTAGCTTAATGGCTTTGTTATTAATCAATTCTTAATGTAAACAGTTTGAAGCTCTTCTTGTTTTGTAGTGTTCATTATAAATAGTCCCTGTGGGAATCACAACTTTATTTCATTAAAACTCCTGCTTGCTGCTAATTGCTGCTAGGAAAAGATGCACAAATTAATTGTGTTGTAGAAGCCAAGGGTGTAAATTTATAAGCTTCTGCATTGATTGCTGGGGACTGCTGGGTTGTAGATCATTCTTCCCCACTGTGATAGATAGCATGCTATAGTTGGCAACACTGACCTGTTCTAAATCAATAACACTTGGTTAGTAAGTCTTACTACTATAGAGGTTAAAAAAAAATGTTTGAAAATTCTGTTTATCATGCCAGCTGGGACATAATATGAAGTTAGGTTATGGGCAATTAATTTGTAAGTTTTAATGACTTCTTGTGCAAAACAAACAGTAGTCTTTAGCAAAGATGACTGAGGAACATTAAATCGGTTAGTATTTTTAAAGAAATGCTCAAACATAAATATAGTCCTGCTTGTTGACAATTCCCCCCAATCTTTTATTGTTACAGATGTCCTGTCCAGCAGCGACCACATGAGATGAATTTAAAACCCCAAATATTAAAATGCTGGATTAAAAGGGAACAAACCACACTAGCTTTCAAGTGCAGATTGAGACCAATGAGAAGAAACCTGTTTATATTCTCAGCTGATTGCCGATGTCTTAGCTTGTTGTTTCCACAATATTTCAGAATAAGACCATCTGTCAACAGGGAGAAAGAATAGTAACAATCTAGGCAGAAATGTCTTCATACATGAGGAAATAATATTTGCCTAATGGTTTTTTTTGGTCGTGGATGGTACTATATACATTACTTTTTTATTGCTTTTATTTCAATTATTCAAGAATGAAATAAAATTATACCCTTTTCACAATTGTTTTCCTGTACTAATCCTTACAATATTTTTTGTGAAATTGGCCATATACATTACCTGATCTCTGCTAAAAATACTCTTGCAATCTATGAAAAACCAAAACACACATGTAAATTGGATTCATAGCACCCATAGCTTGGTTAAGTGGGGGAAGTGAGCAAATCTTTAAGAATCGTCAAAAACGTTATGTAAATATTTTACCGGAGTAAGATGTGAGATGAAGTACAACTGACTTGGTCCACCTGTAAAAGTAATTAATTTGGATAGTTGAAAATAGTGATTCTGACAATTAGTTTACAATTTTAAATTACTATTCTTAATTTTTAAAACGCTTCATCATATATGTGGGTCAAAGAATGAAAAGCATAAAAAAATTACACTATGAAAGTATTCTTCTATCTTTCACCTCCTAGTATTTTCTTTTCATCCAAGACAGGGATACTGTACACACTGTAGTATGTTTTCTTTTATTCATGCCAATGTATATTTTGGAGAGCTTTCCAATTCAGCATGAGGGTTTCCTGATTTTCTTTGAATATTTTATAGATGTACCAAAACTTAGATAACCAGTGCTCTACTAACGAATTCTAATTTCCTATATTGTGTTATAATTTTGGTAATGATAGTAATAAGAATAACTAATGTTTAAAAATAATCTTACACATATTATTTTGCACATATGTGAGTATATCTCCAAGAAAAAGCCCCCGAAGTAGAATTTCTAGTTCGAAAGGTATCTACATTTTTATTTTTGATAGATATTTTCAAAGTGCTAGAAAAGCCACGTACCAATTACACTCCCACTAACAATACATGAGATTATCTACCCACATTCTTCTGAGACAAAATGTTTTCTAACTTGGATTTTTGACAATTTGATAAATTAAACAGTGTCCTCTCCAGATACTTTATACATACATTTTCTAATTATCGGTGAGGATGAATAATTTGTAAATGTTTAAAAGCCAATTCTAATCCCATCCAACTGCCAACCACACACTTTTTTCTTTTTCTTTTCTTTCTTTCTTTCTTGTGAATCATTCTTTCATTTTCTTTACGCATTTTTCATTTTCCTTGTTAGACTTTTTCTTCACAACTTCTAGTGCAATTTTTACATTAGAAAGATTAGTACTTCTGATATGAGTTGCAAATATTTTTCCCATTTGTATATCTATATTTTGCTTATGTTTATTTTGCTATTCTAAAGGGTTAGGTTTTTTTCTTAATCAACTATATCAAGATATACTTAAATCCAGTTTTAGTTGAATAAATTTCTATAAAATATGTAATCATAACAATAATCAAGGTATAGAACATTTCAATCACTCCAGAAAGTTCTTTTTTGCCCTTTTCAGAGATATGCCTATCTCTTACTTTGGACAACCATTTTTCTGTCATTACAGACCAGTTTTGCCCATTCTAGAATATCATATAAATGGAATCATTCTGTGTATATTCTTTTATGTTTGGCTTCCTTTGACCTACATAATACTTCTAATATTCATTCATCTTGTTGTATATATCAATAGGCTTTTGTTTTATATTTTGTTTTTGTTGTCACTTCTTACTGCTCAGTAGTATTCCATTATACGGATAGACCAAAATTTGTTTATCCATTCACTTATTGATAGAAATTTAGTTTCTTTCTAGATTGCAATTATTATGAATAAAGGTTCTATGAACATTAATATTGAAGTTCTATTGTGGATGTATCTTTTTATTTATTTTAGGTAAATATCTAGGAATGCAATTCTTGTCATATAGTAAGTGTATTTTAACTTTCTAAGACAATATCAGGTGGTTGAACCATTTTACATTCTCAGCAGCAGTGTATGAAGGTCCCATACATTGGTATTTCAGGTTTTTTAATGTAGCCATTCTAGTGGGTATGCCATGATAGCTGACTGATACTTTTAAAATTTGCATTTACCTGATGACTTTGATGTTGACCATCTATCATGTACTCATTGGCTATTCATGTATCTTCTTTCGTGACACCTCTGTTCAAGTCTTTTGTCATTTTTTAAATTAATTACTTGTTTTTTATTGAGATATAATAGTTCATTAGTTATTCTGCATGCAAGTCCTATATCACATGTATGTATTTCCAATAAATTGGCTTATTTTTAAAATTTTCTTATCAGTTTTTTTGAAAAGTAGAAATTTCAATTTTGATGAAGCCTAGTGTATTATTTTATTTTATGCTTCTTATGTCATTGCTAAGATTTCTTTGCTTATCTCAAAGTCATGAACAAATTTTTCCTGTGTTTACTGCTTTATATTGTTGCTTTGTAGGTATATGTTTTCATGTTACAGAAATAGTATTATTTAATATTTTATTCTATTCTTACTATTTTCACTAAATACTCTAATTTTAGTAGCTATTCATAATACCATGCATATGTCTAATCTGTTGCTTCTGTTTAATATTTTTTGAAGTGTCTCCATTATATATTACTACTGATGACAGAGTGGCCCTGTATGCATTAGATTATGTCTTTGTAGACCTCAAACCTCTAACTCTAATAGACTAACTAGAGCCCTACATATTCTACTCATAGTTTTACTCATACAGCTCTTACATTGGAAGTGAACTTCCCAGGCATCTATCTGTCTCTACCTCTAATGTTCAGAGCTGTGCCAATACCACTGACCTTGAAATTGGCATAAATGATTTTGCTCTCTTTCATTCCTAATTCTGTTACGAACCAGAAGAAGATACACATTTCTAGGATACTATCTCCTATCCTGCATTCTAATCTCCTCCTTATTCATTTCATTCTTTACTCTGTCCTCATCTTCCATAATATTTCTAGAAGCCCCTTATGCCTTTTCAAGCAGTTAAGACAACAGCAGAAAGCCGTATATCCTCATCTTCTTCTCTGTAAGTTTTCCTTACTTTCTTCAACAGGACCAAATCTGATCTCTCTTTGACAACATTAATTCCCCTGTAACTTTTTCATTTTTTTTTTCCCCCTGTAACCTTTTTAAATTGCGGTCAGTGTTTTTCTCCTTTAACATGAACCTTGAGATAAGTTAGGAGTCTTTCATGCTTCACATGTCCACTTCCAAACTGTTCTTCCTCTCTCTTCTACAAATACTTCCAGCACTGAGTCTTTGTTGATTTGTTTACACAGCTGCTGCTTATCTTTTTAGTTGTCTACACAGACCTCGCATCATCTCTCTCATTTATTCAAGGTTTTAACTCATCTTATTATCACATTCTTCACTACTACTCCTGCCTTAATGCCTAATGATTCCTGTATCCACAGTTAGCATCACACCAATACCCTGGTGCCATATTTCCGTGAACTTCTTTTCTCTAATGTTCTTTTTCTGTTTCTCATCTTCACACCTACCTCAGCCAGTCACTCACTGAATGTACTTCTTTTTTCTAATGTTCTTTTCCTGTTTCTCATCTTCACACCTACCTCAGCCAGTCACTCACTGAATGTACTCCTAGAACTTGCCGTTACCAAATCTATAACCCTTCCATGCACTCAATATCGATTACCCCCTTCTCTGATTGCCGTATCCTTTCTTTTTTTTTAAAGATTTTATTTTATTTATTTGAGAGAGAGAGAGAGTGTGAGAGAGAGCACAAGAGGAGGTAGGGTCAGAGGGAGAAGCGGACACCCTCCCCCCGCCCCCAGCAGGGATACCGGAACACGGGGATCATGACCTAAGCCAAAGGCAGTTGCTCAACCAACTGAGCCACCCAGGCGCCCTGCCATATCCTTTCTTAGAAGCTAACTGCTTCTGGCACAAGATTCTGATAATCCTTCTACCCCACAGGGACTGCTAATCCATGAATCCCACCAACATTTCCTGCGCCTTCAGCCTCATCTATTTAAGCCCCTCCTTACCAAGGTAAATTCCTCAGGAAATTACAAATATACTCATCATTCCCTTGCCCTTGTCTTCAATTATTCTGCACTTCCCTCGTTTTCTTGTAATTCCAACCTGGTTAAATCCTATTGTCCCCTTACTCTGTTCCTACGTGGTCTGCCTCCGGTCCTTTCAATTGAAAGCCCTTTCCCCAGACATCTCTAAGGGTTACTCCTTTCCTTCTACAAGACTTGACAAAAATGTTATTTCCTTAAGGCCAGCTCTTTCCCTTTTTTAAATATTACAGTACTCCTCCTTCACCCTTAGTTTTCCTATTCTCCTTGTCTCCATGCTCTGCTGGATTTTCCTCCATAACAGCTGTTACTTTCTAATATTCTAGGACTTTATTTATTTTATTTATGTACTGTTCTCTCTTCCCTACCCTCTCACACACAGGATAGAATGTGAGCTCCAGGTACCACTGTCCATAATTGTTTTCACTGAGGTATTCTCAGTTCCAAGGACAATGCTTGGTTCATAGAAGTAACTTAATAAATATGAAAAAATATGTTCAAGAAATGAATGAGCAGGGTGACTGGGTGGCTCAGTTGGTTAAGCATCCAACTCTTGATTTCGGTCATGATCTCATGGTTGTGAGATCCAGCCCGTTTTGGACTCCATGCACTGGGCATGGAGACTGCTCGGGATTTCTCTCTCTCTGCCCCCCCCCCTCCTCTCTCTCTCTCTAGTAGAAAAAAGAAAGAAAAGACAAAAGGAAAAGAAAGAAGTGAATGAGCAAATGCAAATTGCCTTCAATAACTGGTACTTGCAGCACAGATAGTCTTGACATGAGCATAAATGTGCCTTCCCCCTTCTAAATAGTTTTGAGGATTTTCAAGTGTTTTCCCAAAGTTGAAACAATTCGTAAATGAACAAGCCAGTACTAAAACCTCAAATCTATAATTCTTTCCACTGCACTACCTAGCCTTGGGGCAAATTTAATTTCATTAGATGCTTAAGTGTGAAAATATCTGTCCTCCAGTATTTGTGGTATGTTGTACTTTTATTAAAATATTATTACCATCTATTCATATATTATAAATATGGTAGGGAGACTGAACAAGAAAAAACTTGTGACTCCAGATATCAAATTTTCTATAACAGAGAATGGATAATGAGACAAAATGATTCAATTCATTCTCAGGCTACTTTCAAAGCGGAGAGACAATTTTGTGAAATAAAATGTATCTATGTTCTTTTCTAGGTAAGATGATTTGCTATAATTGCCCTATTGGGATTTTAATAAGCTCTTGGAGGCAAAGGAAGTTTGTTTTTAAATCAGAAAGAGGGTATTGTTTGTCTATCTTCCATAGCAAACCACAACAATTTACTTTGTTACACAATGTTCGACATAATACAAACCATTATTACAGATATAATACCTAGTTATACAAGGCTCAGTACTTCAGGAAGCTTAACTTTCTTGAGCTTATGCATGAAGATTTCTCCTTTACATAGCCACATATTGTGGGGGATTAAATAGCTAATAGAAGTTTGATTTACATTTAACATAACCTCATATTCATTTTGTAAATTTCTTTCCAGATTACTAATTAAAACATCAATGGCTACCCTAAAAGGTATTAAATCAGCAAGAAGTGCTCAAATATCTTTCTACAAATTGAAAATATTCAATTGTGCTAACCTAGGTGATTCAGCTAACCCCTTATTTATTTTTTTCTTATCAGTCTTAAGCATCTTGATGCAATGTGCAACAAAACACATACATTTCCTAAAACCTTTGCAAATGTGCATCTTTTTAGCAGCACTTCTTCCTGAACAAATTGAAAGTGGTATTTAATTTTGAAAGGCGAAATAATAAGACCCCAAATAATATCCTATTAATGAGAAAGGGAGGAAAGCTGGTAATATTTTCTCCAACATATTCTACCACTTGGTTCATGAAAGTAGCTATCATGCCTAATTGCTTTCTAGAAGGTAGAAAAATTACTAATAAACTCTTTTTTTTTCTTTCCTAAAGATGGATCAGTTCAAGTTACCAGCACTTTAAGACATTAACTGCAGGATACATAAGTAAGTGGTAGTTGAAATAAATGGACCTTTTTGAAAAATACATGAATCAGATTTAGGATCATCACTGAGTTTCAGGAAAAATGTTAATTTTGATCATTTTGGACTAATTAGATGGCCACTGTTACGAGAATTGAAGGCCTGACTCAACTTAATATACTATTGGGTTGATCCTTGGCTAATAATTCTTAATCTAAACTTTCTTGAACAATGCGGAGGTTGGACAATGCCCCCAAAGTTATGGGGGGCATTTTCCCTGCAATCCGGAATGTTACCTTACATGACAAAAAGAGAGGGCAGATGTGATTAAGTTAAGGATCTCCAGAATGCCAGGTTATCCTGTACTATCTGGCTGGGCACTAAATGCTATCATAAGTGTCCTTATTAGAGGGAAGAGAGAGATTTGGCACAGAAAAGAAGACATGTGAGCAAAGCAAATGGAAGAAGAGGGTGGCAGAAGGAAGCAGAGGCAGAGAGAGATGATACTTGGCTTACCCTGGTGTTGGAAAAAGGGACCTGTCCCAAGGAAAGCAAGTGATGCAGCTTCAAAAGCCTGAAAGAGACAAGGAAGTGAATTGTCCCCTGGAGCCTCTGGAGAGGATCTGGCCCTGCTAGCACCTTGATTTTGACCCAGTGAAATTGAGCTTAGACTTCCCACTTGCAGATTGTAAGAGGATGCATTTGTGCTGTTTTAAGTAATTTGTTACAGAAGCCATAGGTAAGTCATACAATGAAACAATGACAAACACTAATGGAAAAGACTAATCCACTAACAAAAATTGTCTACAACACCACGGATATTGGTGTGCAATCAATTGGAAGACCATAAGACTCAACAGCAGTCTGAAACTCATAACACATACAAAAAATATATATTTTTTGAATTTAAATTTAAATAATATTTAAAATAACACATACAAATATATATATATACATTCTGAGGATAAACATATGATATGATTTTGGTGAAAAATGTTTTGTTAGGTTGTCATGAAATAAAATATAAATATATAATTTTGTACTTTAAATTTTATGGTAATTGTTTATGTACCTGTAAACCGATTTCTAAAAAGAAAAATAAAGATAGGTACTTTGTTTCACGCAATTCTGTTTCAACTCTACATTCTTCTTGCCTGTTAAGAATTAAGAACACTTTAATTTTCTTTTTAGCTTTTTTCCCCAAAGCAGATAAATATGATCATATAAGAGTAGATAGGATTTTAGTGATGCCAGAAGAAAAAGAAACTTACTTTTATTGTGTTACTGTACAAAGCAGGGTACTTTCTGTTAAGGTATACATTCATTTTTTTTAAAGATTTCTTTTTTTTAAATTTTTTTATTATGTTATGTTAATCACCATACATTACATCATTAGTTTTTGATGTAGTGTTCCACGATTAATTGTTTGCATGTAACACCCAGTGCTCCATGCAGAACGTGCCCTCTTTAATACCCATCACCAGGCTAACCCGTCCTCCCACCCCCCTCCCCTCTAGAACCCTCAGTTCATTTTCAGAGTCCATAGTCTCTCATGGTTCGTCTGCCCCTCCGATTTCCTCCCCCTTCATTCTTCCCCTCCTGCTATCTTCTTCTTCTTCTTCTTCTTTTAACATATAATGTATTATTTGCTTCAGAGGTACAGATCTGTGATTCAACAGTCTTGCACACTTCACAG
>NC_138372.1:79449793-79483471 GCF_054177405.1 Leptonychotes weddellii | reverse complement strand
GGATCCCTACATTTGTATCTTTGGGGTAAATACCCAGTAGTGCAAATGCTGGATCGTATGGTAGCTCTATTTTCAACTTTTTGAGGAACCTCCATAGTGTTTTCCAGAGTGGCTGCACCAGCTTGCATTCCCACCAACAGTGTAGGAGATATACATTCATTTTTAATACCTCTGGGAAAACCAGGAGCTAGGCATTACTGCAATGTCTGTTTTAAGCCCTACTGTCCTTTTCCCAGGCTATGCCTTTCCTACCATCTACCATTTTATATACCTTGGGCACCTGTTAATGATTGGCATTTCTAAAATTTGCAGTTTTCTCTTTTCATCTGGATAGACTTGCAAAGGAAGTTACCATGTTCTTATGACACAAATACCAAATGTACTTTTGGAAATTTCTCATGCAGTTGACTTCATATGATTTATGTTCCTCTCTTCCTTGCATGCCTGTGTCACATTGAGCTCCTGTCATCCATGAAGTGGTGCATGTGTTTTCTACTGTGGTAGGGAGAGACATGGAAGACTATCCTCACTTACTGAAAGCCCGATTTTACTACAGAAACTGTTTATAATGATCTTAAATCTGTTTTGAAGATTTCTCTGGAATTAATTTTTATAGTTCTGGATGTCTGAGTGTGATGGGGTTCAGGACAGTGTATCCCAAAATATGTACGGCACCTTAGTGTATTGAATATTTTAAGCTAAGGAGTTTGAGAAAAGGTCCCTGACCTCCCCCCAACCCCACTTTTCTTTCCTGAAACAGGTCATAAAATCCTCCTGTGAGAGATGCCCTGTCCCCCACACCCAGAGAAAAGGAGCATCCCTATCTTCAAAGATAAAGGGATGCCAAGAAGAATCCTAACAAACTAGGCCTTCTTAAGTGTCCCCAGTTTATTACGATTACTTCATACTCCTTAACCTATCATATTCCTACACATCTATCCTTCATCAAATTTAGAGTAAAAACACAAAGGTCCAACTCTTCCTTTAGTCTTCATTTCCTTATGAAGGCTCCCGTGTCATGTAGAAATTACATTAAATAAATCTGTATGCTTTTCTCCTGTTAACCCATCTTTGTCAGTTTAATTTTCAGACCCAGCCAGGGACCCTAAGAGGGTCAAGGAAAACTTTTTTCTCCCCTACAAGAGTAAATCATGGGAAGTATATGTAGAGTCCTCACACTAGATAAAGAGATGAGTCTAGTTACACACACTCATTAATAAGAAATAAAAATGACAGAATATACCTAAAGTGCCTCAGAATTAAGAATAATTCTATCATCCACTTTCTGTTTCCCAAAAAGATTTTAGATCTCTAATGCTACTAATTATTTTTCCTACCATTCAGTATCTCCATAATTTATTTGTGAAAGCTTCAGTATCTAAGCCTATTTAAGTATCTCAATGTGTAAATAATACAGGGTTTGTGATCACTTCTCAGCAAAAGGGAAGGATACCCTAAGTATCTATTCTCCTGATGCTAGACAGACTAGAAACAGACAAATAGATGCATAGTGTGGAAGGAGTTAGTAAATGCTGTGACAAAAAATAAAGCTTAGCTTCATAGGGACTCCTAATTTTTCACCAAAATTCACACTGATACTCCTTTATCTGAGGAAGTAGCTAGCTGAATCAACCAGCCTCCAGTTGAGGCAAAGTATATTCATGTGATGGAGTTCATTCACAGAAATGTGAGCAGAAATTATGTGTATAGCCCTTAGGTCTGGCCCATACACAGCAACAAAACAAAACAAGACAAAACAAAACTGCTTTGCTTTCATTGTTTTCCTGCTCATCAAAGAGGCCATAAAAACATAAAAGTTCTCACTAGCAGGGATGGCAATGACTCCAGCAAGCTTGCAAGCTGCATGTTGAAAACGGTAGCCTAGCTCCACTCAGACTGAGACCCTGAGCGAAATTGTGGAGGAAAGTCATACCACGGAGGTATTTACATGCTCACTGTTACGTGAGCAAATTATGAACTTCTATTGTGTTTGGGTTTATGGGACATACCATTGCAGTGACCCAAAGTGAGGGGAGTGGCACTTCACCCAGCCTGGTTAGAGACGCCTCTCTAATAAAGCAGGGCTGAGAGCCCGAATGATAAGAGAGGCTGTCATGTGTCCATCAAAAGCAGAGTGTAGCTGCCAAAGCAAGAGATAATTGCAAAGAACTGAAAGCAAGAGTATTTTTTGTCAGTTTTGAGGAAGAATAAAGAAGCCAGTGTTGCTGAAGCTCTGGCCTCAAGTGGGAGGAAATGACGTCAAAGAGGTATCATGGTGCCATGTCATAACAGAGCCTTGAAGACTGTGATAAACTTTTTGGATTTCATTCTGTGTGACATGGAGAGCCAGAGATATAACATAATCTAATTACATGAAGAAAATCCTCTTTGGGGTTGATAATTTAATGTAGGAGGCAGGCGAATAATTAGAAGGATATTCTAATATAAGTAATTAATGTTATAATTTTCCTTGTAAACACTGCTTTAGCTTCATCCCATAAATTTTGATACGTCTTGTTCTTTTTAATTCAGTACAAATGTTTTTTAAAATTTCTCTTGGGATGGGGTGTCTGAGTGGCTCAGTCAGTTAAGCATCGGCCTCCGTCTGCCTTCAGCTCAGGTCATGATCCCAGGGTCTTGGGATCTAGCTGCCTTGGGCTCCCTGCTCAGTGGGGAGCCTGCTTCTCCCTCTCCTTCTACCCCTCCCCTTCTCGTGCTCTCTCTTGCTTTCTCTCTCTCAATAAACAAATAAAAAAATCTTTAAAAAAATTTCTCTTGGGATTACTTTTTTGGCCCACTCATTACATAGAAGTGTGTTGATCAATTGCTAAACATTTAAGGGGGTTTCCAGGTTTCTTTCTGTTATTCATTTTAGTTTAATCCATTGTTATCTAAGAAAGTCCTCTGTGTGATTTCTACTTTACATTTGTTAAGATTTGTTTTGTGGCCCAGAATATGGTCTACCTTGGTGCGTATTTCATGTACACTTCATAAGAATTCTTATTTTATTGTAAATCATATTCAAAATATTCTGAAGCCAAAAAGCATTTTCCTCACTTTGCAGATAAGAAGCCTGAGTCTCAGAGTGCTTAGGAAACTTTTCTAAAAGCATGCAGCTACTAAGCAGCCTTGCTGACACATGAGATCAATATTTTGAATCTGGTTTCAGTCTTTCTACTACAGGCCAAAATGTTCCAGGTTTCTATCCTTAAAAAAAAAACAAAACAAAACAAAAAATCCTCCACTGAGATTGTCTTTCGACCATCAGTGCTCTCTGAACTTGCTCAGGGGAACACATAACTGCTATCATCAGATGTAAATTCCAAGAATAATCATCTCCTTTTATGAAGTTGTAGTACAGAAAATATGATGTATATATATAAAAAAAAATGTTAAGTACCTCTATATTTCCTCCCTCTTATTCCACTTGCCTTTTAAGGTAATACTGATGCATTCTCCAGGTGCAGTTATCAGATTATGTCTTTCTTCTGATATTTAGTAGTAAGCATTAATCTACCCTTGAAGGCAAATCCTTGAGAAGTTGTCAGTAATTTGTGTTTTTTAACATTATCACATTTACACTAAGTATTTGGATCTTGAAGATTTTGGGATTCACTTTTAACTTCATAGTTTCATTTATGTATTTTTAAAAATTGTTTGCTGCTCAGAGCATGTGAAAGGATGATTAAACATCAATTTGAGCCAGTTCTAGCAAGCGGTTCATTCTCCCAAAGTAGTGTGCAGCCATGGGTGACTATGACTTCTGGTTTAGAATTCCCAGAGAACATTGAATGATTGAATCTGTGCTTATCAGATTGAAGTTTGAAAAATTTAGTGCCATTAGATTGATTTTTTTTTCAAAAAGTACATGTATATATATTAAAGACTAAGTTGAAACCCTTAGAAAGTAGCTCTAGAGTGAAAACTTACTGTTTCTAGTTATGAAGCTTCTGGTTTTAAAAAATGAATTAGATCATTACCTTGATATATATGAAATTTTTATAAATAGAATATGTATTATGTGCTAATTTTCTTAAAAATATAAAAATTCCTGTGTTGCTTCACCTTGCATATATATATATGCAATTTATTTAGATAAATGCAGTATCTATAAATATGTATTATATATTCATGTATAAATTTATATATATTATATATTTATATATAAATTCCTGTGTTGCTTCACCTTGCATATATATGTATATATGCAATTTATATATATCAATATATATTCATGTATAAATTTATAGATTTATAAATATATAAAACAAAATCAAGAAAAATCTTTCTAACTTGGATTTTTGTAGATAAGCAAAAAATAGATTCCTGATTACATTCTAATACACCATAACATAGTTTTAAGAATATGAATTCAGGAGATGAACTACTCAATTGCTAAGCCCTGCTTAGCCCCTTATTAGCTACAAGATTGGTATAATATTCTCTGTGCCATGTTTCTTTCTTCTTAAAATGGTTCTAATAAAAATGTCTACCTTGTATGTTTCTTTTTTTCAATAAAGATTAATGAAAATATATGCAAATGCTTGGAATACTTCCTGGCATATAATTAACACCATATAATTATTTGCTTTTTTAACTCTCTTTTGATATGTGGTTTGAAGCCACAATTTCTACCCCAAATTTCAATGTTTCACAAGTATCTTAGAATCAAAGGAAAACATATGTGATTCTTTAAAATCAAGAACAAGTCAACAATATGCACTACCACTGCTTCTTTTTATTTTTTTAAGATTCTATTTATTTATTTGAGAGAGAGAGCACGAGTGGGGGTGAGGGATAGAGGAAGAGGGAGAAGCAGGCTCCCTGCTAAGCAAGGAGCCTGATGCAGGACTCGATCCCAGGACCCTGAGATCATGACCTGAGCCAAAGGTAGATGTTTAATGGCCTGAGCCACTCAGGCGCCCACTACCACTGCTTCTATTCAACATTGTACAATAGGTACTACCCAGTGGAGTAAGAAAAATGAAAAAGAAATTAAAATGTATAAGGATTGGAAAAAAACAACTGTGTAGTTATTCACAGGTAATATGGATTTAAAGTCAATATTATATATTCAACTTCATTTATATGTACCAGCATAAACAGTTAGAAATTCAAATATATTTTAAAACTATCATTTATAATGAATAACAAAAACTAAAGTATCCAGGAATAAATCTAACATATTTTCAAGACCTAAAAGGACACAATTAAAAAAAATATATTGGAAGACTTTTATGAAAACCTAAATATTCATGGATATGAAGATTAAATATGACAAGATGTCAATTCTCTTCAAATCTAGTATAGGATGAAGGCATTTCCAATTGAAATCCAAAAGGATTTTGTGAGGAACCTTTCAAGTTGATTTTAATGATTATATATTGTAGGAAAGGCCTCAAAATAGCCAACACATTCCTGCAGGAGAAAGATTATTAGTGGTACCTGCACTACTAAAACTCAACTTATTTTAAAATTTTACTAATCACGAAAGAGGATCAGAAGTAGTTTGTTTTTATGTGGGAAGAATAGGAGTATAATTCACTTTTTGGCTCTGGGACTATTTTCAATTCTCATTGGTACACTCCAGGAATGGCATTATGTTACTCGAACCTGGTGAACAGAAGGTGGTAGGTAATTTGGATGTCTGTACGTGTGCCAAAGAGTGGATTGCCTAAAGCTTGTGGGGTCTATGGTCTGAGGCATGTAGTAGAAATAAAATGGCCATGAATTGTACTCCCTATCCTTAAAAAAAAAAAACCTCTCTGTTTCTTTAGATTTTGGAGGCAACATACTGTTCCAACCTACTTACCATGTGACCACGAAGTCTCAAGTGGGACACAGAGAAAAAGAAAATGTTGCAGTAGGTTCAGGCTGCAGTGTAAGATATGTCCCAGGAAACCAATATGTTAGAGATGTCACATTTGCACAAGGATGCTGTGTGGTCTTTGGTAAGCCCAATAGCAGATGTCCGGGAAGTTTATAGGGCAATGCCATTTGTGACAAAAAAACAAAAAACAAAAAACAAGCAAACAAGCAAACAAAGAACCACCACATTCTCTTTTTTGTAAAATAACTCCCAGTGTGCTGAGTTCCTCTCCATGGGACCCGCGTTCTGCATTTTGAGTTGAGTGTTATCAAGTCTACTGAACGTAAAGCTGCAAGTGCGAAGAAGCAAGCCATTGCACGATGGAAATAGAATAGTGAGGATTGGGCGCCTGGGTGGCTCAGTTCGTTAAGCGACTGCTTTCGGCTCAGGTCATGATCCTGGAGTCCCTGGATCGAGTCCCGCATCGGGCTCCCTGCTTAGCAAGGAGCCTGCTTCTCCCTCTGACCCAACCCCCTCTCATGTGCTCTCTCTCTCTCATTCTCTCTGTCTCAAATAAATAAATAAAATCTTTAAAAAAAAAAAAAAAGAATAGTGAGGATTGGGCTTGATCAGATCCAGAAGGCCTGAGTAAAACTACACAATTACATGGCCCAGCCTTTCATGATACTTAGCCATATAATACTAACCTATGTGTGTATCTCCAGAAAGCTAGTGTATCTATACACACACACACGTGCGCACGCACACACACACACACTCACAAGCTTTATTTTAGCCACTGATTTAGGGGGAAATTTTGAAAATGAAAGAGGGAGAGTGTGTCATTAGAAGCTTATTACAGATGTGATCCAATATATGAAATTGTAATTCAGGAACAGGAAATGAAGAGTTGTAGACATTTTATTAACTTCTTTTTGTATACTGTGTTTATATTTCTTTAGATATAGACTCCACATGCAGCCTGTACTCTACTTAATAACTAATTTCGAAGATTATTAGCACATATTTGTGATAAATCTAGTACAAATTTTGTCCAACTTAATATTCATAGCACTGCTTTTTTTATTCTTTATTATGCCTTGGTTATCTGTTCATTATATTGAGGCACATTTAAGGTCTAAGGATTAATCTTACAAGTGGGTCACCACTAAAAATGATTATTAGCATTTTATAGTTATTGTTTACTTATATTAAAAAATTATTATTAAGGAACTTGAACTTTAGCCTATACATCTTTCTTTGTATTTTCTAAATAACTTACTCTTTGTGAGGTCACATACCCAGGAAGTTCCTTTGTCCAAAATGACAAAATAAAAACAACATGTAGAAAAAAAATAAAAAGATCTCTTAATAGCCTAAATTAATATTATAACATGCAAATAGAGTTAATATATTTTACTAGATGAGAATTCACCATATGTCATAAATCTAATGAGTTTGTATATTTTCTAGCTTTCTTACCCAGATATTCAGAGTAAATTAGGAATAGGTTGAAATGGAGCACACTGGCAAGATAGCAAGCATGTGGTGAAAACCAAGCACATTGATGAGAAAGAAGAGGAGGCAGAGAGCAAAAAGATCAAGGAATTAAATAGCATGCATAATAGATGATAATTATATGGCTCTCAGCATTTCTGCAGTTATGTAATAAAGGGTCAATGGTTAGCTAAACCTCAGTCCTCTCCAAGGATTCCATCATGTGGCAACACACAGTTTCACCGAATTGTAGAATCCTAAATTTCAAATCCTTAATATCTCGGTTCAACAATCAAACTGCATAATGTTCTTCAAAATCTACTTCAGAGTGAAATGATTACATATTTATTCTGAGATATTAAGTAAATGTAAAAACGTATTTTTATTCATAATTTGCACACACAAAAATAAACATGTCCCTAATGTGTAACTTTGTAATGTCCAATTTGACATTCTGAAACACGAGAGAGTGGAAAGAAATCTCACTTATTCAGCATCATGGTAGAATTACAAATATTCCATAACTTTCCAGATAACATAATTTATTCATTTCAAGTGCAAAAAAATCTTAATATTCCCATTTTTATTTAGTTATTTAAGTTTTTCTCATATACTTCAATACCTATTTTAAAAAGTATGCTAAACATAGTTTAGGATTTTCCATTTTTTTCTTTTGAAACATCTTCTTTATCACCTTCATTCTCATTGCCATCATCTAATTAGAACTAAATGATTAGCTGCAATGTCATGTATCATTTTCCACATTCGTTTCCCTGTGCCTACCTTCCTTAATATTCCCCCATTCTCAGAGTCATATAGCATATGCAGCACATTAAACTTTGTATTTAACTCAATGATATTTTGTATTGCTTATAGTATTTTATGGATATTGATTTTGACTCTCTGACATATAACTACACCATATACTCCTTAAAAGCAAAGGTAAAGCTTTCATTATTTAATCAGTACTCCATTTTTTTAAATCCTAGAATAATATTGAATATATAATGCCTTCTGACTAAATAACTATTTTTATGTTTAAATTCAGTTACAGTCATTTGAAAAATGATATCTTACACTAGCTTCATATAAGTAGTTTCAAATTTTCTAAAGCCACAAAACTCTTTGATAGAATGAGATTTACATTTAAACTAGAAACATATAAGCCTAACAGCTTTCATTGAAATGAGTTGGGAGCAGCAGAGCTCACATTTTTTCCTTGCTTTCAAACAGATGACCTCTGATGTATGTGAGTTTTAAAATGTCTTTTCTATAATATTTAGTCTTGCTAAATTCTAGTATTGACTGATCAACTATTTCAGAATATAAAAATGTCAAAAATATAAAAATACTTTCCTATGATTAGTATTTATAATAATTTGTCACTTACATAAGCCTTGTGTTCCAACTATATTCAAAAGTGGGTTTTGGGTTTTGGTTAGTTTAGGGGATCAGAAGTAACATAGGCCATCCAGCCAGCCAACACTTGTTAAGCACTTTCTATATGTTAAGCACTTTCTATATGATTTCTATATTGGCACTGGAGATAAATAGCCAAAAGGACAAAATTTGCAGAGAGGTCTCTACTCTTAGGTGTCTTGTATTTTGTTGGGGAAGACAAATATAAAACACACATAATGTCAGGTGTCATAAGTTAGGGCTTATGAAGAAAAAAATGAAGCAAGGTAAGTTTGAGAGAGATGGAGAAGATGAAGCTGCTGCTCTATTTAATAGAATGGTTAAAGCACAGTCTCTGCAGAAGTGAATTTTGATCAGAAATCTGAAGGTGAGGGGCGCCTGGGTGGCTCACTCCGTTAAGCGTTTGCCTTCGGTTCAGGTCATGATCTCAGGGTCCTGGGATCAAGCCCCGCACTGGGCTCCCTGCTCGGTAGGGAGGCTGCTTCTCCCTTTCCCACTCTCTCCGCTTGTGCTCTCTCTCTCAAATAAATAAATAAAATCTTAAAAAAAAAAAAAAAAGAAATCTGAAGGTGATGAGGTGAAATGTAATGTGTTCATTTCAGAAGCTGGTTTATATCTTTGTTTTTGAGCAGCAACATCTATGTTACAGATTTAAGGAAGGCTTTTTTTTTTTTTTAAAGATTTTATTTATTTATTTGAGAGAGAGAATGAGAGACAGCACAAGAGGGAAGAGGGTCAGAGGGAGAAGCAGACCCCCCGCTGAGCAGGGAGCCGGATGCGGAACTCCATCCCGGGACTCCAGGATCATGACCTGAGCCGAAGGCAGCCGCTTAACCAACTGAGCCACCCAGGTGCCCCGAGGGAAGGCTTTTTTAAATATAATCAGAACTGTGATGCTTTTAAGATTCTCAATTCTAGTCTGATGTCCAAGTTCAAGTGGGAGAATACTCAGGACTCATGAATATCCACTTGTCTTGTTTTGGAAAGGTATGACAAAGCTATTTGTATCTAAAGCACGATGGTTCTTACAGAAGGACTCAACCTTGAAGCTCCAGGATTGAGATTTAGCATATTTAACCATTTGTTCACAGAATTGCAAAATTGCATAATAAAATAATATTAACTATGTGTGATGAGTATAAATCAAAACTTTTTCTTTGTTATTAAATTAGAGTAAGAACCTAAGTGTTTTTTATATGTAGGGGATGCAGTTTTGAAAAAAGTTGAGCACTACCAGTTTGACATCTGGCTCAAACATACTATCAGTAGATTACACTTATAAATAATAATTCTCCAAGCAACTCAAAGCCTTTCAGAGATCTTCCTCATTAATCCATACAACTTTAAGGAAAATTTCAGAGACCGCTACTACTGTTTTTTTTTCTCCCAGGGACTGAAAGTAAGGCACAGTCAGATTAGCTGCCTTGCCCAGGGTCAGTCAACCTTTTAACAGAACTGAGAATAGAACTGAGCCTACTGACTTTTTCCAAGGAGCTAGTTTCAAAACCTTGCCTCACTGTTAGAAGAGTGTGCTTTTTGTCATTACCAGAGGCAGAAAGGTAAAAATAAAAAATTGCCTATGTCAAAATCATGCCACCTTTAGAAAGGTTAGCTTTCTCATGGTTCACAAAGTAGGCTTTTTGCCTTTTTTTTTTTTTTAAATATAGGAATCCAGAAACAATAATAAAGTTTTGGGAAACCATTGAACTTGATTCTTCTTTATATTGCTAATATATCAATGTCAATATTTTCTATAAAGTATGCACATTACACTGGACATTGCTAATAAAGTGAACAAACGAACACTTGCTAATCCAGTCTGTAAAGTATCCATTACTTTCACAAATGTTATTGAGACCTACTTAGTAGGAGCGGGATATGTATCAGGAGTGATAATGATATCTATAAAAGATTTTGCCCCTTGTTCTACTTGAAAGGAACTTCTAGCATAGTCAGGGCAGTAACTCCATCTATTGAGCACATGAAAATGTCCTAATATATCATATATAAAGTACTGTGCTATTTCACCTGAGTGAGAATCATTCATCAATTGGGTTTCACAAAGGTTTCATGAAATGCCATTGAAAGTTGAATTTTGGTGGCCAGATATTAGGACAGTGGGAACTACAAGCGTATTGTGTGGTCAACCCCTGGATTTGGACTGAACCTTAACCATGTGTTCTGTGAGCAAGATTTTAGGTAACAACCACTGTTACTGGAGGTCTTTCTTCTCCAGCTTTGGCCTGTTGACTAGCCCTGCCGCCTCCTAGAGAACGTGCACTCTGAACTGCTGTTCTTTGGCTGGAGGGCTCATCGAGCTATGTAGCTGCCCGCTAGCAAGCTTGCACTTTGACCTGTCCTCCCTTGTGCTGCTTTGTGCTGCATCTCCCGAACCTAGCAAACTTCTGTTACAAATCGAACTGACCAAAGTCAGACATTTTGAGAATTGGCATGGGATATGGGCTTGGGGCCCTTCTTAAAGTGGCCATGGGTTGCTTGTCCCTACCCGTGCCTGTGGGTCTCAGATTGAACTGTGTGTGTCAATTTCAGTAAGGGGAAGGACTGACACTAGGCTTAGGGGAATGACTCTGATCCTGTGACTAGTGGTTGTACGTCCCATCTGGGCCTTGGGCCCGTACGGGAGAGCACTCAGGAGAAAGAATGGGACACTATGCAGTATATGAGCTCATCAGGCGGTCACCTGTAGAGAGGAAGAGTAGTTACTATGCGCTGTGAGAGCCATTCTCCTCAAAGCAGATGGCTCACTAGGAGTCTAAGAAATGTCTTCGCCAAAAGAAAACACACACTGCACAAAATGCTTGGGATTTTCCAGAAACACGGATAGCCCAAGGATGACTGAAACATAGGAGTGCCTATGAAATTGGAGTGAGCACTGAGAGTAATAGTAATAATAACAGTGACGGCAGTAGAAATTACTGTCAACAGTGCACAGCGTGCTAAGTACCAAAAAACTCAGTATAAACTCATCGGTGGTTCTGCAAGAACAGGCTTCGGGTTTAAGGTATTACTGGGAAATACTGAACTGCTGAAGTTTTCGGAGCGGAGCTGAGCTTTAGAAACGTTAATCTGGTTGTGTTGTGATATTATCACAGGCTTTATAACCAGTCAATTATTTTTCATTAGATTTTTTCTTCCTAATACATCGGACACCAACCAAGTTTTAGAGTTACTGCTTTAGGCCCCTTGCTATAGTAGTTCTACAGACACGTCAGTCATTTTACAAGAACTAAAATTCACACTCTGCTATTCACTGTTGTGTGAGCCTGGGGAAAGTTAATTTTCTCTATGCGCTCAGGTATTACAATCTTTAACATGAGGATAGTACTCAGATCTATTTCATAGAGCTATGGTGAGAATTAACTGAGTTAACATGTTTAAAATATTTACAATAGTGTCTTATAGACAGTAAACCCTGATATAAAAGTTGTCATTTAAAAAATACTTATTAAGGGGCGCCTGGGTGGCTTCAGTCAGTTAAGCGACCAACTCTTGATTTCGGCTCAGGTCGTGATCTCGGGGTTGTGACCTCACCATCATGAGATGGAGCCCTGCCTCACGTTGGGCTCCATGCTTAACACACAGTCTGCTTGTCCCTCTACCTCCCCCTGCTTACATGTGCTCTCTCTCTCTCTCAAAAAAAAAAAAAAATACTTATTAAGTAATATCCATTCAAGAAATATTTATTGAGTGTTTATATTCCAGGTACTGTTTTAATGTCTAGCAATATTGCAGGGAATAAGCAGATGAAGCAAACAAATTGTCCTCATGTATTGTAATAAAATACACAAAACTGTCCTCACGTATTGCAAAACAAAACAAAACTGTCCTGTGTCTTGTAACAAAATAGTTGTATCTTGGGTGTTTGGGGGTTTGAGGAAACGGAGGAGGATTTTGAAATAGAGTTCATCACAGATTTTTGTTGATATATTGAACTGTTGAACGTCTGACCTCATTTCTGTTCAGGAGGAATGTTTGTAGTGTGTGTGTGTATGTGTGTGTGTGTGTGTTGGTAAGAGGCAAGGCCCCAGCTCACACTAGGAAATTTAAAGTTTCTGCACTTTCTTCTTTCTGCCCTCTGGCAGTTGAAGCACTGGACTGTGACTGAGGCTCTCCCAGTCCGATGCTCTCCACAAGGAACAATCAAGCAGTAAGAGCTGAGGATTATTCACTCGGTGCACAGTGGAGTTAAGAGCCCAGTGATGCTAGCCGTAGTGGGCGTTCAACGTGGCTGGGCCAGCGACAGCGCTGTGTGAATGACAAGGACATGACACAGGTTATTTTATTTGTTAGCCTTAGCTCCTTTTCATGGTCTTTGGACTTTCTGGATATCCTTCTGTATGATTTTCACTATAGTCAGTGTCCGTTTCTTTGTTTCCAACCAAGTGCGTTCACTGGTATACCTTTGATGATAGTCAAATCACTGTCATTTACAGCATAGCTACAAGAGGGAAGTCATGAGGAGACTTGAATTCATTCAACCCAAATATATGAGCAGCTTCTCTGACTTAATCACCATAATTGAGCAAAAACAGGTATCACCTCTGCCCTCTTTAATCAAATATTACACATATAAATTTAAAATTGCAGCTATAATAAATCTTTTGAAGGAGAGGTACATTATACATAATTATTTAAAGCAGGAGGATTTGACCTGATCAAGGATGTCAAAGCAGGCTTTCCTGAGGCTTTGACAACTGATTTGAAATTAATGGTTGAATGGTTAACCAAAAAAAGGGTGGTGGGGGGGAGAGTAGTATTTCATGATCAGGGCACTGCTTATTCACATTCCTTAAAGTGGGAAGAAGGATGGGGAAGGTCATTTAAGAATTGTTAGAAAATGTCAAGGTTGTTAGATTATAGCGAATTATAGAGTGAGTCTAGAGAAATAGGGTGCAAAATAACCAGGAGCCATTGGGTTTGGTGCAGGATTTTTTAGCCCAAGTAATCACGTCATTTAATGGTAAGTTAGAGCCTAAAAGCAGAAGGAAAACCAATGAACTATTTAAATTGTGTGTGTGAGTAGCTTAGGGGTTTTTTAAATTGTATTTTAGAAATCTAACTTTGTGTTCAATGTGAATAATTAATTAGATGGGGAGTAAAACAGATTTAGATAGAACACTTTAGCTATAGTAAAATCTAACAGAAACTTCTTCAGTGATGTAAATGTTATATATCCAGGCTGTTCACTTGAAATGTGACTGAATTTTAAGTTTCAGGGAATTTAAATTTAAATTTAAATAGCTATGTGTGGCTAGTGGCTACCATACTGGGTAATGCAGAAAAGCTATTGCAACAATTCAAGCAAGAGGTGATAGCAGGTCAGATTATACTTGAGACAATGGGAATGAAAAGAAACAGAAAGATTTGAGAAATTTATGAGATAATGTTAGATATGAAGATGAAGGAGAGGAACGAATCAGGATGACTTGGTTTCTGACTTACTTAGTTGGATTCATATTGATGTCATTCACTGAAGGGAGAAACATGGAAAATACCACCTTGTGGTCATGAGGATCATGATTTCAATACTGGGGTTTTTATGTTTCAGGTATAAGGTATCAAGTAAGCAGTTGTATTTATTAATCTGGGGTCAGAAGAGAGCTCTGGGTTAAAGACCTGATTTTATGAACATAATTTTATGATTGTATGAGGCAAGAGAGAGCTGAGGGAAAGAATCTGAATGAAAAACGAAAGGAGGATAAAATGCACTTGAAGAAGCTCTGACTATTAATAGGTGAGGACAGAAGAATGAATTATCCCATGATGAAGACTAGGAGAATATCATGCCATTATTTTTCTCTCTTTGTGACTCAAATTTGTTTATAAAATAAATGGCTTGAAGATATTTGGTAAAACTCAATCATCGTTTAATCATTAAGAAAAAATGCTATTTTTTTCATCTCAGATACTGATCGTTCTATACAGGATTTTAATTTTTATGTTTCTGTATGGTTAAGGCTTTATGAATACATTTATTGGAATGTGGGTTAATAATCAAGGCTTGGAAATTAAAAGATGACTCAATAGGTTTTGAGAACTCTGAGAGATTTGTCTCCATGAGGTATGTGTTTACATTCAAAAGGGGATAAAACCAAGAACCATGAAAATATTACAAGGCGTGTAAATGTAGAAACACTTGTATTATCTCCCCCTTGTAGACATTTACTTATATTTCAATGAGTAAGAACCCAGGATTCTTCCCCTTCTATTTCCAAGGAGAATTTGTTTATAATAGGGAGATATCAGGAGGGAGGAGGTTCAACATATATAAGCTACCATATTCATATTTTGAGGTTCATCTCCTGTGATGCAGACCCTGTTGTATGCATAGAAATGTCCATCTGGCTGTCATTGGGTAGACCCAGATGAAGGGATGATTAGGGCAAGGGTGACCATTGTAATTATTTCTATAGGAAATAATGATTTTCCTTGATCAAGAAATGGCACGTTTACTTTTAGGAAAATATGAATATTTAATATAATTAATATGAATACATATTAAAGGTTAGCCATTTCACTAATATTTGTTACTCTTTTGGCAGTTATTCAATACAGATAGGTACTTCCAGTTTGGAAATAAATAGAGATGGAAATGATCTTTATAAAGATACCATGTAAAAAAAAACTCCAAAAACCAAAAAACACAAACCTTGAAATTTTCTATCTGTATAATCTTACATGACTTTGAGCTACCACCATACATTCTTCATATTTAATGGTGCTTAACTTATTTTCCTTAATATTATTCTCATTTGCCTATTTGTAGTAGTCCTATTAAAATCATAAGCTAATTGAAGACTAGGGTTATATCACATTTATTTTTGCTTTTACTTCTGTATTGTTTGGCATTGGTGAATGTTTTTATAGTCTAAATTGAATTGGCCAGAATAGATGTGGTTTGAAATCCTGTACATGTAGCCCTGAGGATCATGAAGAAAGCTCCCTTTCCCTCGCCTCACTCTCCCTCACCCAATTTTCCCATAGCTCTATATTATCTGTATGGATCTATTCAAACCATTACTTTGGGAAAAGTTTTTAAAATTTATTCACAGGGTGGGGGAAGGGCAGAGGGAGAGGGAGAGAGAGAGAGAATCTTAAGCAGGCTCCACACGCCAGGCACAGAGGCCATCTCGGGGCTCAATCTCATGACCCTGAGACCGTGACCTGAGCCAAAATCAAGAATCAGGCGCTTAACTGACTGAGCCACCCAGACGCCTCTACTTTGGGAATATTTAGCAGATAATTCTATTTTGTGTGTAATGAATAGGGCTTGGATTTGCTGAATAAATTTACTATTTGGACAAAGATTATCACTAAAAAAAAAAAGACGACTCTAAATTATTACATTAGACATATGTATCATTCCATGAATATTTAAGAGTTCTGAGAAACAGTTTTATTGTGTCTTTCCCAAAAGATAAGTAACTTGGTCTTATAAGGAAACAGCTTTCTATAGAAAAGAGGAAAGAGCATTTTCTTTTCTTCCGAGAATCTTATTTAATGCTTTCCATGATATTTTAGTTGGAGAGTTATAGGTGTGTTCATTGTAAGAAATTGTTTCTTTTGGTTTATAATTTGCTTGGGTAGATATTTTCACTGATGTCTTTTCCAGAGCATTCTATCTATATAAAATTGAATCTAGATATTAGCTGCTCCATTGAATTATTGTGGTACCATCAAGGAAATCTTGTGACTGAGTTTGTCTAAAATTTGCTGGGATTGCATCTCACATATTACATGGCTAAATGATATTATCAATGAGAAGACACTGTGGCTTCTTTCTTTTTCTCTTTCTTTCTTTCTTTCTTTCTTTCTTTCTTTCTTTCTTTCTTTCTTTCTTTCTTGACATTTATTTTATTTGAGAGAGAGAGAGCATGAGCAGGAGGGGCAGAAAGAGTCTTAAGCAGACTCCACACTGAGTGCAGAGTCTGACACGGGGATCGATCTCAAGACCCTGAGATCAGGACTGAAACCAAGAGTCTGACGCTTAACCCCTTAACCGACTGTGCCACCCAGGTACTCCACTGTGGCTTTCTTTCTTTTTTTTTTTTTTTTTTAAGATTTTATTTATTTATTTGACAGAGAGAGAGACAGCGAGAGGGAACACAAGCAGGGGGAGTGGGAGAGGGAGAAGCAGGCTTCCCGCCAAGCAGAGAACCCGATGCGGGGCTCGATCCCAGAACCCTGGGATCATGACCTGAGCCGAAGGCAGACGCTTAACGACTGAGCCACCCAGGTGCCCCAAAAGAATAACTTTCAAGGAGGAAGTCATTAACTCTGTCAAATGCTTCTGGACATTCAAATAAGAAAAAGAATACATTTGACCGTAAGTTTTAACAGTGTGTGGGACATTAAAGGAGGCATTCTTCCATGTGTATAGATATGAAGTTAATTGCATATTTTGTAGCTGTGGTATAATACCATTGTAATATCTGGAAGAGCAGCTCATGGAGAAATTTTAAACAATTAAATCCTGAAGTAAAAACAAATAATTCTGTCTTGTTCCTACGTAGGAACGTAACCAGCAAATAGTGGGTTACACAAAAACTGTACCAAAGCTGAATGTGTGGAGGAAACTGGAAAGGAATGCATTGTTCTACATAAGAAAATAGAATTTGCCTTTAGAAAATATCTATCTCTGTTTTTGCCCTTTTGTGTTTGATTTATACATACAGAGAGAGGGGTGATGGGAGAAAGGAGGGGGAGGAAGATAATGGACACGTGGAGGATGACAGAAGGACACAGCAGAGCAACTGAATAAATTATTTTATATCAAAGATAATTAATACTGAATTTTATATTTGTAACTTGTAAACTCCTTTATCACACCAATCTTTCTGTGAAATCTGCTCCATCCGCAAAGAGCTTAGGTGAGTATTTTGTTTTTCTTTGAATTGAAGGACTGGAGCTGAATTGCAAATTGATATCAATTTCTGCACTTAGAAAAAGTAACAAATGAAAGATACAGGGTTCAGAGCAGAGAGTAAAAGTTCAGTGGGAAATCATGTGAAAAACAGCATGTGGATAACAGCAGAGTCACATGAATAAATAAAAGAACATCACTAGACCGACCATGAATATGACGTGGAGCTTCAAAGCAAACTTACCTCAATGTGCTAAAGACCTTGTGACCCAAGATGTCTCTTGGATAATATAAGATGTTAATGCAAATAGATGCACCTTTCAAAGAGAAAATCAATATGCCACTTTCATCAATAGGTTTTGCTTGGTTAATTATTAAGTTTCTCCAAAGAGTGAATTATTTTTAGAAGTATGAATAATGATACAAAATAAAGGAAGGGAAAAATCATTCAGACTCACCTTAAATAGGCCATTGTTATTTAAGGTAGGATTAAGCCAGATAGCCCAGAGACATATGGTCAAGATTTTTTTTAAACACGCATATTTCTATGTTTATGAATATCATCCATTTTATTTTATTTATGTATTTTAAATTAACTGTACACCCAATGTGGGGCTTGAATTCACAACTCTGAGATCAAGAGTCACATGCTCTTTGGGGAGCCTGAGTGGCTCAGTTGGTGAAGCCTCCGGCTCTTTACTTTGGTTCAGGTCATGAACCCAGGGTCATAAGATCCAGCCCCACATTGGGCCCCACTATCAGTGGGGATTCTGCTGGAGATTCTATTTCTGCCTCTGCCCCTCCTCCTGCACTCATTCTCTCTCTCTCTCTCTCTCTTAATCTATCAAATAAATAAATAAATCTTTAAAGAAAAAAAAAAAAAAAGGTGATATGCTCTACTGACTAAGCCAGCCAGGTGCCCCTAGGGTCAAAATTTAAAAGTATAAATAAGGAATAAAGTCATCTCCGTTAAATTTAACACTCCCTATCTTTACAATCTGGTATCTTAGGTTGGCAAATGCGCTCTAAAAAATTTCTGCATTTTGACACATAGCACAAAGCTTTTGGAAATGCCTCATAATTGCTATAAGTTTTGGCAGAATGAGGTTGTGGGAAGGTTTGGTTTTTAGAGGTTTGGAATCATGAGTTCCTAAGAATTTGCTGTCTATTGGAAACACAAACATTCCTTCCTGCTTCCAAATCCAGTGTTACGGGAATGTGGATTATTGCCCACAACAAAATGCTTATTTAAATCTGTTACTACTTCATTTTCCTTTATCTAAAAGTTTCCAATGATATTGCTGGAATCTGTAGATTTTAAATGTTTTTATCTCCACCTGGCCATTTTACACAAGGCACCATGGTTCTTTTGTTTCCCTGACTGGCTTCAGTGGCTCTAAACTTCCCTACAAGATGAAGGTATGCAGTTCTACAAGCAAAAGGACTCAATAAATATTTGCTTAATGATTGATCAATTGCCTACAAACATTAAATATTTTAAATAAATTTTATTTTGGGGTGCCTGGGTGGCTCAGTCGAGTTAAGCACCTGACTCTTGATTTCAGCTCACGTCATGATCTCAGGGTCCTGGGATAGAGCACGTGTTGGGCTCCATGCTGGGCATGGAGCCTGCTTGAGATTCTCTCTCTCCTTCTGCCCCTCCTCCCCTCTTTCCCTCCCTCTCTAAAAATAAATAAATAAATAGATAGATAGATAAATAAATTTTGAGAGTAGTTTTAGAATTACAGGAAAATTGCAGATAGTATAGAAATGCCCATACACTGGGTGCTGTTTCCTCTATTAAGATCTTACATTAATATGGTCCATTTGTCACAATTGATGAACAAATATTGATATATTTTTTAAAGTCCACACTTTATACAAATTTCCTTATTTTTTTCCCTAATATCCTTTTACTGTTTCAAGATCTCATTCAGAATATTGCATTAATTTTAGTTGTAATGTCGCCTCAGACTCTCCTTGGCTGAGGCAGTTTCTCAGACTTTTCTTGGTATTGATAACCTTGACCTTTTTTAAAAGGACTTAATCAGGTATTGTTTGGAATGCCCTTCAATTGGGGTTCGTCTGATGTTTTCTCTCCTAATAAGGGCAGGTTATGTGTTTTTGGCAGGAAGACCCTGGAGGTGAAGTGCCATTTTCATCACATCATATCAAGGTTACATACCATCCTCATGACTTAGTACTGTTGATTTGGATTTTGATCACCTGGTTGAGGTAGTGTTTGAGAGGTGTCTCCAGGAAAGTTAGTCTTTCTCCCCTTTCCATACTGTACTCTTCAGAGGAGGTTACTATGTGCAATTCCCACTTAAGTAGAGAGTTATACACCACCTACTTGAGGAAGATGAGAGAATATTTACATACATCATTTGGAGTTCTTCTTCATAGGGTATTTGTCTATTCTGCCCCCATTTATTTGTTTACTCAATAATTTATTTATATCAGTATGGACTTAATTGATATTTGTTTTATATTTTGAGTTATATAATCCAACATCACCTTATTTTATTGCTCAAATTATTGGGATTTTGGCCATTTGAAATGGCTCCTTGACATACCCCAATGAATGTGTTGTTTGTTTTGGTTTGGTTTTGAGTACTTCCTTACTTTCTGTTACTAAAGGAAGCTCTAGGTTCATCTTGTATATTTACTACCCTAGTTCCAGAATCATCCATCTTTCTAGGGAACCCTGGTTCCTATTTTTGGAGAATGGTATCAGAAATCAAGAGCTGGGCTGAAGTGTGCTTGTTGCTACTGGAATGTCATTGTTTGTAGACCATCTCAGGCTGACAGAATTAGCAGATTATATGTGTGTATATTTACCCATATATAGACACATACCTATAAATATTTCTATGTGAAAACATCTGTATCTATATTAAGCTAAATACAAGTTCATACTAACATCTCCAACTCTAATTCATCACTACATAGATCATTATAGACTTTCCCTTGCTTGTCTTTAACCTTGTATGCCAACTGTGAGAAACCTGGCTCCCACCATCTGCCATCCCTTATGTAATGGGTCAATTTCTTGTCTATAAGTATAATGATATCAAAATGGTTAACCTGAGCCACTGGTGGAAACTAATTTTATCAACTAGTGCTTATATACAGCTCTTTTTGCCTTGAGTATTACAGATCCCAGTAATTCCCAAGGTTAATTAGGACAGTGTCCTTCCCCCCATGTTCTTCCAGAAGCTGTTTCCCACGTTCATAATAGTTAGATTGTTTTGTTTCATTCTACATACTGAGATGCACTGACCTCCTAATGGACTTTCAAAATTTGCAAGTTAAGGTTTTCTGTTAGTGATGTACAGATCTGTGAGTTTAGGCAAATGCTTAATGTCATGTATCAATAATGACAGTGTAATACAGAATAGTTTTGCCAACCTAAAAAATCCTCTGTGCTTCACCTAATCAACTCTCTGCCCCATCCCTGAATTCCTGGCAACCACTGGTCTTTTCACCATAATTATAGTTTTGGTTTTTTTCCAAAATGTCATACAATTGGAATAACATATTATGTAGCTCCTTCAGACTGGCTTCTTTCACTTAGCAGTACACATTTAAGATTCACCCATATCTTTTCATGCCTCGATAGATATTTTCTTTTTATTACTGAATAATATTCCATTGTATGTATGTATCATAATTTGTTTTCCCACTCAGCTGTTGAAGGACATCTTGGTTGTTTCAGTTTTCAGTGATTATAAATAAATCTACCATAAATATTCATGTTTTTGTGTAGACATAACTTTTAAGATAAATTGAGTAAATTCCTAGGAGCATGAATTTTAGATCCTATGGTAAGGCTATGTTTAGCTTTCTAAGAAACTACCAGCTTGTATTCCAAAGTGTTTGTACATTTTGCATTCCCACAAGCAGTGAATGAGAGTTCTAGTTGCTCCCCTACTTTAATTGGTATTGTCCGTTAAAAAATAATGATAATGTTAGCCATTCTAATATGTGCATAGTTATATATATATCTCATTATTGTTTTAGTTTATAAAGAACTTTCGATTGAGCTTATTCACAGTCCCTTTTTTGTTAGCCAGCATTTGATGTAATATTTTATTATCTTTCCTCATTCTAGCCAGTTTAATCATTGTTAAACTTTACTTCTCAAAGAGACCAAACTTTTTTACCCCACAATAATGGTTAAAACACAATTAAATTAATTAAAATACATAAAAAGCCACCCCAGCAACATTTAAGTATATTACAATAAATTATACATGCAAAGGAAGCAGCTGCAGCCTGTGCACATTATAGATTTATTAAAAATGAAAACACAAAACTATGAGGTATCAATATGCTAAGTGTCCTACTATGGTTGGCTAGTACTGATGCAATGCCATCCAAATCATAAATTAAGTCAGAATTTTTAATGCCACTATGTGTTCTTTTTAGTTAACTTATGTCACTGATGCAGTGTCCAGTGGGGAGAAAAATAATGCAAATTATGGTTATCAGTTTTGGTGGTGATACTTGGAAAGAAAATAAATGGGAAAAGGAACCACTGATATTTGGCATTGCTTTCAATACAGCTTTCAGAAAGGATGTCTTCAACTGTTGCTAAATCCTATCTGTATGATAGCCTTCCAATGGATAATTTTGCATCAAACTCAGGTGACTGAACAGTTGTGAACCCTTTTATGAAGTCATTTTGGACATCTCTTTGCTTAGTTGATAGATTCATACCATGTAGGGGGTTAGAAGTGATCTAATCTCCTTATCTTTCAGATAAGAAAATTTAAGATCTGAAAGGCCTTACTAATTTTAAAAAAATCCCATGAGCAGTCTACCAAATATGGGGTGAGAAGCCCAGTCTCTGGATTCCATTCTGTTTTGTTCCCCCAATGGAAGCGCAGAGGAGTTGGCCGAATATGCAATTCATATGCAGAATGTACAATTTAAGGTAGACAGAGAGGTTGACTCTGGAAATGGCTCTGGGGAAATTGGATGCTCAGGGAGATACTACACCCAAGTATCTCTGACCCTCATTTGTTTGTTTAAGTAATGGGCTTTTCTGATTAAGTAAACAAGCGAAATTAGTTCTAAGCCTTGGCTTAGATTCTGACAGAAATACTGACTATTCTGCATCCTGGTTATCTTTTGAGCACCTGATCACGAGTCACAGCTATCAATGGTGATATAGACTTTTGTTGATTATTCTATTCCTGCTTTACTTCTTCACTAACCCTCATTCTTGTCCCTGAGAACTCCTTCACAGATAAGTTACTAACACACAAGGCTCTGTCTCAGGTCTGCTATTAGTGGAAGCAAGAAAAGGCAAACATCAAAATTATACATATATAGGGCGCCTGGGTGGCTCAGTTGGTTAAGACCTAACCTTCGGCTCAGGTCATGATCCTGGAGTCCCGGGACCGAGTCCCGCATCAGGCTCCCTGCTCAGCAGGGAGTCTGTTTCTCCCTCTGACCCTCCCCCTTCTCATGCTCTCTCTCTCTATCTCATTCTCTCTCTCAAATAAATAAATAAAATCTTTTTTAAAAAATTATACATATATATACATATTTTTTTAATGCACAATTTTCAGTCCTGCTACTTAGTTGCAAAAGTTTGAGCTTTTTTTTTTATCTCCTTTTTGATGATTATCTTCATTTTTATAATAATATTCTTATATTTTTTTTCTCTGATTGGTCCACTTAAAGGAAATGAAAACTTAGCTCACTTGCATAATCAACTCCAATTCCTCTTCCCCATCTTCTTAAAAGTATCATGGGTATTAAAGAGGGCACGTACTGCATGGAGCACTGGGTGTTATATGAAAACAATGGATCGTGGATCACCACATCAAAAACTAATGATGTATTGTATGGTGACTAACATAATATAATAAAATAAAAAAAAATGTATCGACTTCACTCTTTTTAGTGAAGTTAGAAATCACCATTTTAAGCCTTATGATGATTTAATACTATTCACTCCAAAGCTGTATTTTATATTTCCTGTCTTGAAAAAGTTGTTTTACCCCCTTGGGTTAATTTTATCTCTTTTTTCATTTGCATAATTTTGTACATACCTATCCATAATTTTTATTACATATTCTATAATTTCAATTCACGTATCTTTTCTAATATATCATTATTTTTCCTGAAGATCAGTATAAGATTTTCTGGGTTCCTGCTGCCATTTGGAGGATGCTTGCATGTTGTAAAGGCTCCTCTTTGCCTCTTTCTATTTCTGGAACACTCTTTCCCACACTTCCTGTTTTTGAAAACATGGCCTCCAGTGTGTTCCAAAGAAAGAAGACGTGGAAAGTAAAATTCTTGAGTCCTCTCCATTCTGAAATGTGTGTTTAAAAATAATTTTATCTTTACTTTCTATTTATTAATAGTTTGGCTGGATATAGAATTCTAGGTTAAAAATATTTTCCCTTGGAGGCATAATTTATTTTAATACTTTAATAGAACACTAACATAATACTATTTTTCAATCTATAGTCTATATTCCAATTTCCCTTAATATCCTGCAATACAAGATTTTTTCCTTTCTTCCTCTCTTTCTTATTTCTTTACTTCTTTCTCTTTTGGGGGGGGCGGGAGGATCCAATGTCTTTCATTTCTTTTAATCTAGAACACTTTTCATGTTCTTTTCCTTGCAAGATTATTTTTAAAGGCCAAATGCTAGTTGTTTTACAGACTGTCCCTCAATTTGTATGTGATGATTTTCCCATAATTAAATTGAGATTAAACAGTTTTGGCAGATGATATTGAATCTCTTAATGCATCACAAGAGGAAACATAACCTGAGTTTATCTTATTAGTGAACTGTAAGGTAGAGTTTGATACAAATATTTACACACTGAACTGTAGGTTCACAGTGTTCACTAAAGAACAGTTCACAGTGTTATTCATATTGGAAGGAATTGAAGATGTATATTTGGGTACAGAAAATCATATCACATTCAATTAAAAAATGTGGAATATATTTTCACTAAATATTCAAGGCTCAAATGGCAAAATGATATCAAATAAAGCAACTATAAATACACAAAGTGACTACAAAATTTACCTAAACTGATAAAAAGCACATTACATGCACTGATTAAAGGACCTGAAATTATAACACTGATAGATTGTACAACTTCTCTGCAGAGACCCTACGTAATGTGAAGGCCCAGGAGGGACTATGCAGAACTTGGGTTTCCTTTTCTCTGTTCTTCTCTCAAAATCCCATAGGAGGTTATGTGAGGGCAGCATTCTAAAACTACTAATATTTTGAACAGTCATTTCCTTCTCATTAATTCTAATCCTCCCCAATACACTTGATATTTCCATGTTCTCCCTCTGGGTAAAATAATAGGCTTCCCTTTTTTTTTTATTATGAAGCTCAGACCAAATTAGTATCTGTGGAATAGTCACTCTTAAATGAGAGTAAAAAGATCTTTCTCTGAAAAAGGCATACGATATATGTGCAGGTGAAATTTGAAACTGGCCCCTGTACACAGAAGGCAAGAAGAGACCAAAGAAAGAGGCAGGCCACTCCAGATTGGTAAGCGGAAGGTTTAAGCAAAGGAATTTACATACAAGGTTTGTCTTGAGGGGCTGCAAGATGAATACGTCTCTGGATCCAGGAACTCCATAGAAAGTTTATATAGAGGCCTTAACTAAATTTAGTCACATATACAATCCACGTAGTCTCAGGGGAGGAGTTGAGGAGCTTTGATTGCTCGGGTCCAGCTCTCCTCAACCAGAGGTCATGTCTTCTTGATGACTTCCTCTAATACTTTCTGAGTCCAAAATCTGGCTCTACCTTTTCCTAGTTTTGCTGAATCCAGGCCAGTGAGTCAATCTCTCTCCCTCATGTTCCTCATCCAAAAAACAACAATACTAGCATCAATTGGAGAAGATTATTATAAGGATTAAATTAGTTAATATGTATGAAACACTCAGAACATAGTAAGTACTAACTTAAGTCTTAATGTGATTGCCAATCTTATGGTATGGATGCACTTTTCTGTCTTTCTTGTTGAAAACTGTCAGTCAGGGATGATTTTTCTCAATTTCTCTTGCCTGTTTTCTAGGACCCATCTTAAATGCTAACTTCTCAGAACACACAGTCACAATCACATGTCTACTCCTTGGGCATCTGGAAGAGTTTATTTGCAGTTCCATGTAAAGTTGCTATTACATTCTTTTGTTCTTTGATAGTACTGCTTATTCAGAGGCTTTTCCTCCTCCCACTATCCTTTCAGTTTGAGTTTGTTGCAATAATCCATGTTACCAGGATGACTTTTTCTTGTTACTTATTATCTTCTCTATGGCATGACATTGTTGCTCATTTTTTAGTTATTGAGTCAAGACCTCATCAACATGATAGCAATGGCCAGGGATGTCTCTTACAGTTTAATGCAAGAATATATATATAGAATTATAGGTGTATTTTTTTTCTCAGAAAGGAATGTATCCATCTGAACCTCAAATGTAGAGGAATCACTAATCTTTACACTGAATAAAATAAAAATGCGATTATGCTTGGCTTGTTTTCAATATCTTTCTCATCGTTCTCTCTCACCTCATCACTATGTATATATGCCATTCTAATTAAACTGATTTAATTGAATTGATTATAAAATTAATTCAAAGGAAAAAAGTGGAGCCTCACCTCATTTTTAATAAATTAAGGACAAAGAGATGAAAGAAAAGAGAGAAAAAAGAATACAATGCAAAAGGAATAATTATATTGTGATGGAGTGTTCCGCTAAACCTAAGCTGTGTCTATGACTTAAGGAAAGTCGATTGAACTTGTGCATCAAAGAAACAAGACCTGAACTTTTACAAACAGAGATGAATGGATACTGTCAGTCAAAAAAGGATGGAATGCTTATAAGTGGAAGTTTTCAAGGAGAGAGCTTCTCTTTTCAAGGAGAGAGAAATGGATTACAGTAAAGCATCAGATATTGAATTTAAAAGAAATAAATGGTACTGTGTTAGATATACATCTACTTGGAAAGTACAACACTCAATATCAAAAAAGTTAGTGACTGAAGAGTTTTGAGAAGAAAAAAAAGAAGGAAAGAAAATGGATAGAAACTAAAAGAGGAAGAATAAATGAGGCGAGTAGCACTCAGGCACAAATGGATGTGCTGAGCACATTGTCCCCGAGCACCAGATCATCCACATTAACAATCTACCTCAGAAATTCCAACTTTTTGTTTTTGCTACACCTAGGCTTTCTTACATAGTAATTTCTTTTGAGATTTCACTGTTCTTCTCTCATGAAAATCTGCCAAGCTCTCAACGACCTATTTAGATAGAAGGAGCAAGATGAGTCTCAGCTAGTAACAGTTAATTGCTTTTTTAACAGGAAAGTAGACAACAACTATCCCTGACATTTTGCCAGGGATCAGATATAATTCTTGGACATTCTTACACGTTATCTTATGTCACCCTCAAAAGAGTTCTCTGAGTCACACGGACCTGTACATTTCAGCAGCTACCTATTGTGCCTTGATAGATAATTTTTATGTGGCCTTTCTCATAAAACAACTCCAAACACTCCCAACTATTAAAGCGTATGCCTACATATTTTCTCTCTTCCCAGTACCAATACTTGTATGTGTTTATATTTAATTAAAAATAGCTTACGGTGGGGCGCCTGGGTGGCTCAGTCGTTAAGCTTCTGCCTTCAGCTCGGGTCATGATCCCAGGGTCCCGGGATCCAGCCCTGCATGGGGCCCCCTGCCTAGCGGGAAGCCTGCTTCTCCCTTTCCCACTCCCCCTGCTTGTGTTCCCTCTTTCACTGTGTCTCTCTCTGTCAAATGAATAAATAAAATCTTTAAAAAAATAAAAATAAAAATACCTTATGGGTAATAATTCAAAGTACTGTCACATGTTTTCTATTTTATTATACAAATGACAAAAACCATAAATTTAATAAGAACAAATGTACATTTTTTCAAACATTCAATTTTAAGTAAATTCTCTGGAACTTCGTAATCCCAAGGAAAAGCCACTAAACACTTTCACATAAATAACTAATTTCAGGCAGTTTGAATAGAAATTTTTGTTCTGATTTTATAGATGAATAATTTAATGTTAGGAGAAGTTAAACAGCTTTACCCAGATGGTTCATCCAGGATTTCAATGTACAGGCAAAATCTATAATTATCTTTTCCTGAATATTCTGTGTTTTCTTAGTTTTGTTTTGTTTTTTTTTTTTCTATTTGGCATGGGGGGAATGTTTGGGATAGAGCAGAAATTCACACATAAACATCAATTGTTTAATTGAATGATGCCATCGGTATTTCTCCTTCATTGTATTATTTTTCTATTAACAGATATGAGAAAATCTATAACACTATTTGGAGAAAAATGTATAATAAAGTTTTACTGTAGAACTTGATTATATGATGGGGTTATAAAATAAGATCATGTGTTTGGACTCAGATTATACAGTAGAAAGATTTCAAAAAATTACCTATTGGTTTATCTATATTGCCAAAGCAAGATTATCTTTTATATATTTATATCTTTGTCCTAACACAAAGAAAACCAATATTTACAAACTGGAATCTAATTAATGAGATTAAATTATCCCCTCAGCTCTGAAACTTGTTTTTCTTTTTTCCAAGTAATACTTTATCCTAACTGTGTAAAAAGTGCATTTGTATTATGATTTTTAATGCTGTTACCATATTCTGTTGATCAAAATAACTATAATTTGTTTAACCAATTTCTTATCTTCATTCACTTAGATTGTTAAAATTATTTGCTGCTATAAAAAATCCTGCAGTAAACAGGAATTATAAATATTCCAGCCCCAAATTCATAGCTTAAATTTAATTATGAGGCCACATCAGACAAACCCAAGCTAAAGAATATTCTATAAAATGACTGAACTTCATTATTCAAAAATGTCAATATAAGCAAAGGTAAAAACAGGTTTGGGATCCTTCCATAGCTTTGGAGATTAAAGAGACATGATGATTACTTCCAAATCATAATCTTAGATTATATCCTGGAGTGAGAATAGTTATAAAGGCATTATGGGGATGTGCATTAGCTATCCATTGTGAAATAACAATTTAGCAGCTCAAAATTTAGCAGCTTAAAAGAGCAAACATTTATACTCTTACCATTTCTCTGGGTCAGAATTTGAGAGAAATCTGACTAGGTAGTTCTGTTTCAAGATCTCTTGTGTCCTTGTAGTTACTAGGTGTCAGTATTTCTAGATCTTCTAAGCAGACAAGTAGAATATATTTATGAATTCCAACCAATATATACACATATACCTATAATTGTTTCTGAATCTATTCATTAGTGTATATATTAAGTTAAACATAAGTTCATACAGATGTCTGACTTGAATTCAGTTCTAATGTTATTAGGGCAATTGACTCCCTTCAATGCAATTATATTATTCATTTGTAATGTTATTGCATTACACAGTTAGTGTTGTGTCTTAGCTTCCCCAAAAATACTGGTTGGATTTTTTTCTTAATTTTCATACATTTAAGTTCACTCTGTGTATGTACTTTTCTATGGGTTTTGAATACCCCAGTATCATACAGAACAGATCTACCACACTAAATTTATCCTTGGTAGATCTCCATTTAAGTCAACTACTCTGCCCTCTCCCAATTCCTTGCAAGTTTTGATCTGTTTTCTACCACTATAGTTTTGCCTTTTCCAAAATTCACATGAATAGAATCATACAATATACCTCCTTTAGAGTCTTTTTTTTCACCTAACAAAATCCATTTATGATTAATACACAGTGTTTATGAATCAATAGGTTGTTCCTTTATATCATCAAATAATATTCCACGGTGTGGATGGACCACAGTTTGTTTAGTAGCTTTTCCCAATAGAATAGTATTTTGGTTGCGTCCAGCTCTTTGCAATTATGAATAGGTTGTTATAAATATTCCTGTACAGATTTTTGTGTAAACATAAGTGTTCAATTCACTTGAATAATTTCCTAGAAAAGATATTGCTGGGACATATGTTAAGTGTATGTTTAATTTATAACAAACTGCCAAACTGTCTTTCGTGGTGGCTGCACCATCGGTATTCCCACCTGTAATGAATTCCTGTTGTTCCACATCATTGCCAGCATTTGTTATTGTCAATTTTTAAAGTTTTTGACATTTGAATAGTCATCCAGTGGAATCTCATTGCAGTTTTAATTTGCTTTTCCCTAATGACAAATTATGTTAAGCCTCATTTCATGAGTTTATTTGATATCCATATATCTCCTTTGGTAAAGTGTCTATTCAGATCTTTATTTTTAAAATTTTTGTCTGTTTTCTTACCATTGAGTTTCACAAAATGATTATACATTATGCATAAAAGTCTTTTATCAAATATGTGATTTGTAAATATTTTCTCTATTGCTTTTCAAAAAGCAGAATATTTTAATTTTGATAAAGTTCAATTTATCAGCTTTTTCTTTCATAGTTTATGCTTTTGGTTTGTTTCTAAAAACTCATCATCAAACCCAATGTCATACATACATTCTGCTATATTTTCTTCTTAAAGTTTTATGATTTTATGTTTTAACTCTATGATTTTAAGTTTATGATTTAAGTCTATGATCCATTCTGAATTAATTTTGTCTAACGTGTGAGATATGTTTCCAGGGTCTATTTTTTAAATATATGCAGTCCAATGACCCAGCACAATTTCTGGGAAAAAAACAAACAAACAAACAAACAACTATCCTTTCTCAGTTGATTTGTTAAAGTTATGTGTTTAGTAAATTATAAAGAATCTTTGGAAGCAGAACAAAAATCCGAAGTTTGATGAGATATGTATTATTTTTCCAGGGTTTCCGTAGCAAATTATTATAAATTGGGTGTTCAAACAACAGAAATTTATTATCTCATAGCTCCATAGGTCAGAAGTACAAAATCAAGGTGTAGGTAGGTTTGGTTCCTTCTAGAGCCAGTAGGGAGATCTGTTCCATGCTTCTTTCCTAGCTTCTGGTGGCTCCCAGCAATCCTTGGTATTTCCTGGCTTATTGATGCATCACTGCAGTTTCTATTTCTGTCTTCATATTGCCTTGTCCTCTGTGTGATCTCTCCTTTTCTTCTCTTATAAGGACATTTGTCTTTGGATTTAGGGTTCAACTTAATCCAGATTGATCTCATTTTGAAATTATAGGAAGGTTTATCTGATAATAGCAGCTAAAATTATTAATAATTTCAAAATGAGATCATCCTGGATTTAAATACCCTATATCTGTAATGATCCTTTTTCAAATAATGTCATATGAATAAGTTCCTGGTGTACAAACCTTTTTTTGTTCCTTTTTTGGTGGGGGTAGGGGCAGATGCTGCTCAACCTACTATAATTCATATCAGGAATATTAATGATGGAATCAAGATTAAGTCTTGCATAATTAGAATAGTCAGAGAAGAGACTAATTTATTTCATTAGACTGGAAATAATTTTTTAGTGCTATTTTGAAAATTTGTGATGCTGCTTTGAAATTTTTATTTTGGAATACTATTACTTGCTTACCTATCTTTCAGCCCAAAGAAATGCATGTCATTCCGATTATTCAAACACACACAAAAAAATCCAGTGTCTTGAATATAAAATGAAAAGATTTTATATTTTATGACCATAAGTTAAAATGAGTTGGTAAAGACATTTATTTAATGGGAAAATGATAAACATTTTGGGAAGATGGCCATAGCAGTGGATAGGTTTTATATCCCAGATTTATGGACAAAAACAAAATACTAACATAAAAATTAAAAATTCCCTATAACACAACTAAATAAAATAAATGACAGTCAATTTCATGAGCTCCAAAATCTGAGCAAGTGGACAAAACCATCTTATTCTACCAGACCATGAAGAATCAAACCTGTGTGTAGCAAAGACAACAGGGCTTCTGATAGTTTTAAGAATAAGAGAAACCACATTCCCAAAAGGAACTCACTGAAAGTATAGGAAGGTTTATCTGCTAATAGCAGCTAAAATTAAGAGTATTACTCCAATTTATGGAGAACAAAAAGCACCTATAGAGCAAATGGCATTAGAACAAGATGAACTGTATGAATTGAAATTACCATGTGAAGCTTCTTTCATATTGCTTCAATCTCTGCATTAAAACTATCTTCTCTTGGGCGCCTGGGTGGCTCAGTTGGTTAAGCGACTGCCTTCGGCTCAGGTCATGATCCTGGAGTCCCAGGATCGAGTCCCGCATCGGGCTTCCTGCTCAGCAGGGAGTCTGCTTCTCCCTCTGACCCTCCCCCCCTCTCATGTGCTCTCTCTCTCTCTCTCTCAAATAAATAAAATCTTTAAAAAAAAAAACTATCTTCTCTTTAGCCATAATCATCACATCTCAAGTGATGTGTAAGGACATCAGAGGCAAACATAAGCTCAAGATTCCCTACTCAAAGAATTTTACATTTCTGCTGGTTCACCAAGAATAATGAACTTTGTTTCAAGCATAATATAAAGAAACTAGTCTTAGTTTTTCTTGAAAGAGATTCAAGACAAAAAAGGGTTGAACAAGTAAGAAAACTGTACATGGTCACTGGCAAATGTTTATCTAGTCATATGGCTCAAATTCTTCCTCTTACCCATTCCTGGATATCTTAGAATGCATAAATGACACTTTGTGTTCTCATCCCACCTGTCTTTCCAAACTTAGCTTCTGCTATCCTCCTACAAGCATTTTAGCTTCCAATCTTGTAAACTATCTAACGTTCTCTGATGTCACTGTGCTCTTTTGGTAGGCACTTAATTAATCTGTAAAATCCTTAAATGGTGCTGAGCATGGCCATAAGGCAAGGAGAAGAGTCCAGTAGAGAAGGCATATTGAATATGAAACAGGAAGAAGAATAATTAATAGGCAATAATCCTAGAAGAGATAGGATACTTTGACATTAATAATATGCTGGGGGGGTAGTTTCATGAACATTCTAGATGCTGGGCTCCTTGAAGGCTGAGGTTTGTGTCACTCATCTCATATCCCAAGGGCATGGCATCGCGCCTGGCTTATCATATGCATTCCAGGATGTTAAGAATGAGAATGTACTTGAACTTAGATAAATTTGGAAGGGAAAAAGAAGGACATTTAAGGATTTTATAATGCCCTATTTAGTTTCTGACTCTCTAAAAAGAAGGCAAAAATGAATGGAGTGGTAAGGTGGATGAAAGCAAAGAAGAGTTGAAGAATGAACTACAAAATATTTAAAAGGAATGTGAAACTGGGGTGCCTGGGTGGCTCAATCATTAAGCGTCTGCCTTCGGCTCAGGTCATGATCCCAGGGTCCTGGGATCAAGCCCCGCATCGGGCTCCCTGCTCGGCAGAGAGCCTGCTTCTCCCTCTCCCACTCCCCCTGCTTCTGTTCCCTCTCTTGCTGTGTCTCTCTCTGTCAAATAAATAAATAAAATATTTTAAAATTTTTTTTAAAAATTAAAAAAAATAAAAGAAATGTGAAATAAAACTGACAGTGCAGTGGAAGCTAATTAATGTGAATGTTTAGGAATAAAGCAAAAAAAAATCATAATGTTCAATTATAAGCAAGATTATTCCCTGGTCATTTTTATACTTATTACACACTTAAATCAAGTGAATTTTGTTTTTCCAAAATAGCCACTATGAATAAGACTTCCTTACTCTAAGGATCAAATAAATTTCTAGAATGACTGAAAGAAAAGAAAAGAGGGGTACGCCTCCATGACTCAGTTGGTTAAGCATCTGACTTCAGCTCAGGTTGTGATCTCAGGGTCCTGGGATCGAGCCCCTCATGGGGAGTCTACTTGTCCCTCTCTCTCCCCCTCTGCCACTCCCCCTGCTTGTGCTCTCTCTCTCTTTTTTTTAAATTTTATTTTATTATGTTATGTTAATCACCATACATTACGTCATTAGTTTTTGATGTAGTGTTTCATGATTCATTGCTTGCGTGTAACACCCAGTGCTCCATTCAATATGTGTCCTGTTTAATACCCATCACCAATCTTACCCATCCTCCCACCCCCCTCCCCTCTAGAACCCTCAGTTTGTTTCTCAGAGTCCATAGTCTCTCATGGTTTGTCTCCCCCTCCGATTTCTCCCCCT
>NC_138372.1:79423767-79449293 GCF_054177405.1 Leptonychotes weddellii | reverse complement strand
TCCTGAGATTAAGAATTCCTCGGGGCACCTGGGTGGCTCAGTTGTTAAGCGTCTGCCTTCTGCCCAGGTCATGATCCCAGTGTTCTGGGATCGAGCCCCGCATCGGGCTCCCTGCTTGGCGGGAAGCCTGCTTCTCCCTCTCCCACTCCCCCTGCTTGTGTTCCCTCTCTCGCTGTGTCTCTGTCAAATAAATAAAATCTTTAAAAAAAAAAAAAAAGAATTCCTCACATCAGTGAGATCATATGATACATATCTTTCTCTGATTGACTTATTTTGCTTAGCATAATACCCTCTAGTTCCATCCACGTCGTTGCAAATGGCAAGATTTCGTTTTTTATGATGTCTGCATAATATTCCATTGTATATATATACCACATCTTCTTTATTCATTCATCTGTTGATGGACATCTTGGCTCTTTCCACAGTTTGCCTACTGTGGACATTGCTGCTATAAACATTGGGGTGCACGTACCCCTTCGGATCACTACATTTTTATCTTTGGGGTAAATACCCAGTAGTGCAATTGCTGGGTCGTACAGTGGCTCTATTTTCAACTTTTTGAGGAAACTCCATACTGTTTTCCAGAGTGGCTACACCAGCTCTTTCAAATAAATAAGTCAATTAAGAAAAAAAAGAAAGAAAAGAGGAAATAACTTCCCTAGATCTACTACGGTAGACAATTTCAGCAGCAAAGACAAATTTCCAGGCAGGTTCTATCACCAACGTGAGCTACTTCATAATATTTCTGGAAAGCCATGGAGAAAGAAATATTAATAAAGTAATGATATGATGACACATCTAAACAGGAAACCTGAAAGGTAAGGCCATAAGGGAGAACAACTAGCAAAAGTGTTCCATTGAAATGAAACAAGGAATAGAGCATAACTTTCTACCCTAAAGTGTAGGGTGTGCCTAGTGACCTCCTTCCAATGAGTAAGAGTGAAGACAGGGACAAAAAAAAGAGTCATTTTATGTTCAAGAAACCTGAAAACCACTATCTCAACCTGGGTGGTCAAGGTGAACATCAATAGTAATATGTAAGTATGTAGCCTTGCTGTGATGTGCTAATATGGCATCTTCCCTCTGTTGTCTTCTTCCCCAGGATCCTAGGGCCGTCATGAGAAGAACATGAAACAAACCAAAATTAAGGGACAGGCTACAAAATACTTCTCAAAATTGTCAAGGTCATCAAAAGCAAGGGAAGTCATGGCTAAGAGGAGCCTAAGGAGACATTGTGAATCAATGCAACGTGGTATCCTGGATGAGATCTGAAAACAGAAAAAGAACATTGGGTAAAAACTAAGGAAATCTAAATGAAGTATGAACTATAGTTAACATAATGTATCAATATTGGTTCATTGTGACAAATGTGCCATACTCTTGCAAGATATTAATAGGGGAATCTGGGTGTGGAGTATGTGAGAACTTTGTTATCTGTTGAATTTTTCTATAAATCTAAACTTTTTTTTTTTTAAGTTTATTTTATGCGGCGCCTGGGTGACTCAGTTGGTTAAGTGTCTGCCTTGGCTCAGGTCGTGATCTCAGGGCTCCTGGGATCAAGCCTCACATCTGGCTCCTTACTCAGCAGGGAGCCTGCTTCTCCCTCTCCCTCTGCCACTCCCCCTGCTTGTGCTCTCTCTCTCTCTGTCAAATGAATAAATAAAATCTTTTAAAAAATAAAATTAAATTTAAAATTTTAAAAGACAAATGTGAATTGCTTGTGGTTCCTCACTTTATTTCTGATTTTTCAGTTCTCAATTTAAATAAATTCTGGAGGTTTTCTAAGAGCAGTTTTGGAGAAGTTTTATTTTTTAGAGCAGTTTTAGGTTCACAGCAAAATTAAGCAGAAAGTACAGAGATTTCCCTTATATACTACATTATTTTATTTTATTTTATTATTTTTTAAAGATTTTATTTATTTATTTGAGAGAGAGAATGAGATAGAGAGAGAGAGCATGAGAGGGGGGAAGGGTCAGGGGGAGAAGCAGACTCCCCGCTGAGCAGGGGGCCCGATGTGGTATTCGATCCCGGGACTCCAGGATCATGACCTGAGCCGAAGGCAGTCGCTCAACCAACTGAGCCACCCAGGTGCCCTATTTCATTTTTTTTTTTTGAGAGATTTTTTTTTCTCCCCCCCAAGTTTTTATTCAAATTCCAGTTAGTTAACATACAGTGTAATAACAGTTTCATGTGTAGGATTTAGTGCTTCATCACTTAGATACAACACCCACGCTCATCACAAGTGCACTCCTCAATACCCATCACCCATTTAACCCATCCCCTCTGACAGCCCTCAGTTTGTTCTCTACAGTTAAGAGTCAGCTTTATGGTTTGCCAGAGATTTCCCATATATTTCCTTCCCCCACCCATGCATAGTCCCTCCTATTATCTATAGCCTTACCAGAGTGGTACATTTGTTACAATTGATGAACCTACATTGATACATCATTATCATCTGAAGTCTAGAGTTTACATTAGAGTTCACTGGTGGAGTACATTCTATGAGTTTGAACAAATTTATGATGACACATGGCCACCATTATAGTATCATACACAGTAGTTTTACTACCTTGTATTTCTGTTTTTTTAAAAGTAACATCATGTTGATGGTAACATTCATTTTTCTCAAATTAATGCATGTGTATAATTACAAAATAAATGAAATGCAAGACTTAAACAAAACTCTTCTTTTCTTATAAAGCTTGTTCTCGCACATGGATAAATCTTATCAAGGAATTTGTCAGCCCCCAACCCCTTGGAGACATCCCTCATAGTGTCTCTGTTCTCCTCTTATCTGGACATACTATGCTTTAGGCTGCCATGCCTTTCATTCTGGAATACTTTCCAGTACTATCCTGGGATGCCTTTTGATTTCTCTCCTCTGTAAGGTTATATTGTTGTTTTCCCAATTCTGTGCCCTCCTCTTTGTTGGCTTACTCCACTCTTTTTTCCTGGAATTTCTTTTCCAATGTATTTCTGGAGAATACCTGAGAAGTAAATTTGGAGATACTGTGTTTCTCTGAAAATGTCTGTTTTATCCTCATACTTGTTGGAAAATTTGGCCAACTGAAGAATGAATTGTCATAAATTATTTTTTTCTCAGGAAATTTTATGACATTGTTTAATTTTTTCTTTCAGCTTCTAATGTTGTTTTTGCAAAGTCTAGTTCCTTTTTTGTTTCTAATCCCATTATATTATCTATTGCTTTTCCCCTTGGAAAGCCTTTAATATCTTTTCTTTACTTCTAATATTTAAAAATGTTCCCATGGGGGCGCCTGGGTGGCTCAGTTGGTTAAGCGACTGCCTTCGGCTCAGGTCATGATCCTGGAGTCCCGGGATCGAGTCCCGCATCGGGCTCCCTGCTCGGCAGGGGGTCTGCTTCTCCCTCTGCCCTCTTCCCTCTCATGCTCTCTGTCTCTCATTCTCTCTCTCTCAAATAAATAAATAAAATCTTTAAAAAAAAAAAAACAAGACAAAAACAATAAAAACGTTCCCATGGCATGCCTTGATGATTTTTTTAAACTTTAGTGATTTGGGCTGTTTCATGCTCTTCAAAAATGGAGTTTCCCTATATTATTCTTAATTATCATTATCATTGTCATTATTGTTTTACAATTTCTTTTTTCCTCTTTCTTTATTTTCTCTTTCTTGAATTCCTAGTGTAAAACTTCCTTCTAATTACTGGTTTATTCTTGAAAAATCCTGAAAGTCATTGGACTTGGAATGAGAGTGAAGGATAGGGAAAAACCAATAGAAGAATTTGTTAAACGTGTAAAAAGAACAATTAGACCGTTCAAGTTCCCACCTCTCTCTGATGAATACTCATAACTACCCCTTTCTCACAATATTAGGAGATGGAGAAATGGAACCAGAGAAGACTTAGATTTTTTCCATCAGGTCTATTGAAGAGAGGGGACAGTAAGAAAAATTTTATGTTCTCAAGAATGGAACTTCAGGTTCTTGTCCCTCATCAGCTCCTACAATGCTAGACAAAATTCTGCAACCCAGCCTGCTTTCTTTTCAGCATCTCCTTCTGTATGTGGTTAGGTATCAGCTTCCTCTACACATTTTCTTTTTGTTGTGCTTTGCCTCATGCAATTTTATACCATTTTTTAAAATTCCTTTAATTTTAATGTGATTTCAGGAGACATGTTCATAAAGGTTAAATTTATAATAGATAGTTATATATTTTAAGCCAACAAAAGTCAAACACAAGGGCTTACATCATCGATGTAACATTTATTTATCTTACATCATAGATACACTTAAAGGAAAGTGAAAAACTGAGGAATAGAGCTTTAAAGAAAATCACAGAGAATATACCAAAAAAGAGCAGGAGGTCCTAAATCAAACACTTTTGTCCTATTTTTACTGCAATCTCTTTTGGAATATTCTTCCTTCTTGCTATTTTTTTCCCCTCCACTTTCTTCAGTTATCCTTTACCATATTTCTCTAATTTTAACAAACTGATGTTTCTGGGCCTGCAAGAAGATGTTCCAGGAATATATTGAGCTCCCTCTGTGATAAGCACTAAACATCTAGGAGCATAGATTTTACCGCAATAGGGTAGGAAAGGAAGAACACCACTTTATAATAAAATAAACATGTATTATATAATAAAATTAAAAATTTACTTATGTTTTCTAAAGAAATACAAAACCTTTGAAGGACATTTGTGATTGTCCTGGTTTTCAGAATCTCTAGACATATGAACTCTCATTTCTCTGCCCTCAGGCACTTGAAGAGAGAGTTTTGAGAAACTCTGCTGGAGGAACTAAAATGGTTGTTAGAACTGGGCCTTCCCAGAGTCACAAAATCTTTCACTGCAAATAATAATCTCAGAGGAAATTCACCTTTCAGAACATTCATTGTTTACACGAGAAAAGCAGAGTTCAACAACTGGTTTGAATACAATGTTTCTCTGAAACCTATTACAAAGAATCTCTAGGGCTGTCTCTAAGGCAGATAGTTATTCCTCAGTTTTAATCAGTCAATCAATTAAATCAGTCTGAGTTTCATGAATAAGAACCATTGTGCTCTGTGAAAATTCTCTAAAATATATGTATTAAATTTTTTGGAGTCCTTGCACAAAATCAATGGTCTACATATTAACAATTGCAAGGTATTTATATGCCAACTTTCCATTTCAATCAAATGTTATTCTTTATTTTCTATAAAGTGTCATAAAATAACAAGTCTAACACATTAGTTTAGGCTGTGTTGTTAGCATGTGAGTTGTCGTGTGCAATAAGCAACCATGCAATGAAAATCATAAGGTAGAACAAACTGCCTTATTTTGCAATTTGAATCTCTGTTTATTTTCTTTGTACTCACTGCCTCTTATTTTTTGTTTAAATTTAAGTGCATGCAGTACAAAGAAATAATAGGATGATTAGAATATAAATAGGAAGCTTTGATGGGAACAACTAAAAAGTTGGAGTGGATGGGTATAGGAGAGAAAAGATTAAATAAAAATGGGTGCTTTGGTAGAATCAGACACGGCCCTTAAACTATCATTATGGCTAGACTGAGAATGTAGACTAGAGCAGGGTGGCCAAGAAAACCGACATAGTATTTGTGGACAAAGAATGATAAAACAGGTAATAAATAAGCCATAAGCAATTCAGTAAGGCTCTGTGGTGATGTCATTTCTGAGCCCCAGAATAAAAAAGGAGTTGAAAAATTAGTTGACTCTTGATACTATTCTTTTAAGACTCCTGACTTCCATAACAGTATATATTCTGGGTTTTTCCCCACACCTGCAGCAGCTGCTTCTTCTCCATTTCTTTTGTTAGTAATTCCATATTTTTCTGACATATTGAATTCCTGAGCTTTCATCTCATCTCTCTTTATTGTCTTGACTTTAGGAATTACCTATCTATCACAGACTCACAAATTTTTATCTTCAGTAAAAAATTTACTTCTGACTTCTAGACTTGACTACCTAGCTGTTTACTTTGTACCTTCACTTAGATATCTCACAGGCATCTGAAACTTAAGATGTCCAAAATTAAAATCAATTTTCTTTATCAAATGTATACATATCCCAGTCTTCCACAGCAATGCATCACACCATCATCAAACCAGTTTCTCAAGCCAGAAAAATGGGGTACCTCCTTGAAGAGAAACCTTTGTCTTCTTTACTCTGTATGCAATCGTTTTTATTATGCCCTCGAAATATTATTTTTTTCTGCTTCTTTCCATATATATTTCCTCAACTGAAACCCATAATCTTTACTTGGGCCACTCTAGCAATTTTCTAATTTATTTTCCTGTTTCATTCATGATCTCCTGCAGTCCATAGCTACACAGTAGTCATAAAAACCTGTTTCTAGAACTTAAAGTGTATTATATCACTTTCCTGCTTAAAACTTTTGAATGAATTTGAAATACTTCTTTAAAATGTAGTTCACTTTGGCATGCCAAGGTTTCTTTTCATTTACTTCAGAGCCAATATTGATTAAACAAATGTTTTTGGAGAATCTTCTATGAAGCAGGTCAAGTTCTAAGCATTGCTGCATGAACCAAACATAAAAAAACAAAAGCTGCTACATTCAAATGTACATTTTAGTGAAAATGACTACCCTATTTTGAGTGACTGTTCCAGACTTTACACATACTCTGTTATTTAAATCATTCAGTAACCCAATGCTATAGTTAAAGCTTTTCACTTATATCTTCAAAATGAATACCTTTATATCAGCAAGCTCTATTTTAAGTAGCTAATACAGTTTTGCAGAATAATTCATTTGTTAGGTAAATATCCACTGAGAAACTATTATATGGCAAACATCTGAACAAAACAGAAACAAGAATTTCCTTGTCTTCAAACCGATTACACTTTAGGTGTGGAAACTGACAAGCTATAAGATAAATGAGATATATGTGAGATAGTTATAAGCGTTTTAGAAAAGATTAGAAGAGAGATGAGGATCTGAGAGATGGAGGTTGTATTTAGGTGGTTGTTGTAACAAAGTGAATGACGTAGAAGCTAGTATACGAGAAAGCAGAACTATGGTGTCTTAAGTTTCCCAGGGCTTCTGTAAAAATACCACAAACTTGGTGGCTTAAAGCTATAAAAAGTTATGGTCTCATAATTTAGGAAATGTGAAATCAAGGTATTATTCCCCTGCAGCTTTTCTTGCCTCTTGCCATCTTCTGGTTTCTGCCAGCAATCTCCGGCATCCCTTGCTCTATGGTAGCAATACTCCCAACTGCTGCCTGTGCTTTCACGTGGATGTCCTGTCCCTGTGTATTTCACTGTATCTCTGTTTTATTTTCTTATAAGGATACCAGTCATGGATCAGAGCCCACCATAATCCAGTATGACCTTTTTTTAACCATTTTTATCTGCAAAGACCTAATCTCCCAATAAATTCATATCCAGGGGTAGCAGGGGTAATTTTAACATATATATTTTTGGAGTGGGATTGCCATTCTCTCTTTAATAGTCACATTCTAAAAAAAATAGTCACATTCTAATAGTTCCAGGAGTGCATAAATGTTAGGAATACAATATTCAACTCACAACCATCCGCTATCTGACCTCTAGTAATTCACATTTATAATATATGAAACATGCATTCACCCTATCTTAACACTTCCATATGCCTTAGCTCCTTCCAGCATCAAACATTTCATTTGGAACTCATTCAAGGTACTAAATGATAGGAAGCTATCAGCAAAACCTGAAGACATGTTTATCCTAAACACTGAATGGAACTTATGTATAGTAATATAGCAATAGTCCAATGCAGTCAATAAAATTTTCTTTTATGTGGCTTGAAAATACTACCAAAGCTTAAGCTTTTGAAATGATACATTAAAAATTGATGCTGGGGCACCTGGGTGGCTCAGTTGGTTAAGCGACTGCCTTCAGCTCAGGTCATGATCCTGGAGTCCCGGGATCGAGTCCTGCATCAGGCTCCCTGCTCAGCAGGGAGTCTGCTTCTCCCTCTGACCCTCCCCCCTCTCATGCTCTCTCTCTCTCATTGTCTCTCTCAAATAAATAAATAAAATCTTTAAAAAAAAAAATTGATGCTGGAAAAAACAATAGAATGATATGATCAGCATTTCTTGTTTATATTTTATGTTGGGCCCATATAATTTGCAGACACAAAATTAAGGGTTAAGTATGCATACTAGAAAACAAGTAGTTCTATTATTCAAATAAAAAAAAACTATAGGCTTAAACTCTAATGATAGAAACATTTCTTTTTTTTTTAAGATTTTATTTATTTATTTGAGAGAGAGAATGAGAGAGAGAGAGCACAAGAGGGGGGAGAGGGGGAGGGAGAAGCAGACTCCCTGCTGAGCAGGGAGTCCGATGCGGGACTTGATTCCGGGACTCCAGGATCATGACCTGAGCCGAAGGCAGTCACTCAACCAATTGAGCCACCCAGGTGCCCTAGAAACATTTCTTAAATGCCTCAAATTATGGCTATAGCATGACAAGAAAAATAGTTTTATCTATCTTAATAATGGAATAGAAGGATCTATAAATAAAATACTCTGCCTAATTGTTATGAGCTGAATTGTGTTGCCCCCAAATTTATGTGTTGAAGGCCTAACCCCCAGGACCTCAGCATATGACTGACTTTGAAGACAGGATCTTTAAAGAGGTAATTAAGTTAAAAATGAGGTCTTTAGCATGGGGCCCAATCCAATCTGACTGGTATCCTTATAAGATTAGTACACATGAAAAGACCTGGGGGGCTGTGTGCACAAAATAAACATGTAAGGGCAGAGAGAGAAGGCAGCCATCCACAAGGCAAAGAGAGGGTCCTCAGACTGAAATCTTAAACTGTGAGAAGTAGATTTTTATTGTTTAAGCCACTCAGTCTGTGGTATTTTGTTATGGTAGACACAGGAAACTAATATACTCATAAAGATTTTCCATTTATGTGATCATAAGTTTTCAGGAATTACAAAGTAATAAAATGTGCTTAATGCTAAACAACAGCAAACATAATTCAATTTGTGATAGTTTAGAGAAAAATTTTAGACATTGCAAAATCTGAAATTATTATCAGGAGAAATTATTACTGTATTTCAGAAGTACAAAAATGTTCTCCAAAAGCACTCCCCCCTGACAGAATATGATATACAACAGATTTTGGACTATGTACTTTATTCTTAAATATTGAGTCTGAAAAACAGCAATTAAAATGATCACCTCAACGTGAACAGTTTAGCATTAAAATTCAATGATAAATTTTATTTACTATTAAGTAAGAAAAATGTAGTAGAAACTGCTGAGAATTTTAATAAACTATATTAATTGAAATATTTTATTTCTCCTTATAAATTATCTTAGAGATAAATTTACATTTGATAGCATCACTGTAGGTTTCATATATAATTTTTATTTTCTTGAATTTTATCTGTGGATAATAGCAGACTATATAAATGCAATTACTAATCTATATTCTCATTAACTTCATGTAAAACATTGTGTACAATCATTGGTATATTAGAAACTATTATACCTTGTTCCCTTTCTCTCTTTCTCTCTCTTTTAAAGTATTTCCTTGAAAGTACCTCAAGGAATTCCTTGTATGGTTTTAAGAGTCAATTTAATGTGTTACTTTTTTTTTAAGATTTATTTATTTTATTTTAGAGACAGAGAGACAGTGAGCATGAGTGGGAGGGGCAGAGGCAGAGGAAGAGAGAATCTCAAGCAGACTCCATGTTGAGCGTGGAGCCTGAGGTGGGGCTTGATCTCACAACCCTGAGATCATGACCTGGGCCATAACCAAGAGTGGGATGCTTAACTGACTACACCACCCAGGTGGCCCAACTATGTTACATTTTTGAACAAATTTTCAAAGTAAAACAACTTTTTCATACAATTTCCTTTTAGTTTTTTGTATTTGCCCAGAATTTGTTATTTTATCTTTTCTGTAAATACCTTCTATCATAATTTTTATAGCACTTATCACATTCTGAAATAGGTCTTTACATTGTTGGCTTTCCTTTTTAATGTAATTGTCTCAGTTCTTAGCTCTGCACATGGTTGCTACAGTGAGACTGTTTTGAATTAAAGATGCTCAAAGAGAAGAGAAAGCATGAATTTTAATAAGATAAATACAAATGGTTTTGGAGTGGCTAAGTGGCTCAGTTGGTTGAGCATCCAATTTTTGATTTTGGCTCTGGTCATGAGATTGAGCCCCATGTCAGGCTCCCCACTCAGTGGAGAGTCGTCTCTCTCTCTTTCTCTCAAATAAATAAATCTTAAAAAAAAAAAAAACTCAAACAAATGTTTTTGATACTGTGTCATGTTTTGACTAACTTCTACTAAATATTCATTAAACACAGACAGAACAAGTTTCCAGATAAGATCATGTAAACATATATGGAGGGGAGGCAAACCAGGATAGGGCAGAAGGGATTGGGACAAGAGCTCTGAAAGCTGTCTTGTGTGATCAGACAATAGACAAAAGTACTATAAAAATGAAATAAAAATGAGTTATCTTCACCATCTAATCACAAGCCAACATCATTTATCATATGTATGTATGTAAAATATATCTATATATATGTGTATAAACATATTTAGGCATACATACAGATATGTGTATATATAAATTACATCTATGCAATTTCTAGATAAATGCCTAGGTTTCAAACAAAAGTTTAAGCTACAAAAGAATTGGGAAATGGGTACTATTGCAAAAAAAAAAAAATGTAAAGGCCCCAAAGTTGCATGTGGATCATACAAAGGCTGTTCCTTTCTTTAGCTTCAGAGAGAAAGGTAACGTCAGAGAGAGAGTTTGTAAAGCCTTAATTTGCAGTGATTATCAAGATCACAGAGACAATGAGTCAACTTAATAAACCTTGAAGGAGTATTCATGTGTGAATTTGAGAAGGTAAAGGCTAATTTACTGAAAAGATAATGTAATGGTTAAACAAATGAAAGAAATTGCACAATGATTCGGTGTACAGTGAATCACAGATGAACATATTATACTGTTAACCTAAGGAGTCTTTTTGTTTTTAAATTTTAAATCAAGCAGAAGGTGGTAAGTACTGCCAAATAAAGTCTATTCTAGTTAGATGTGAAGATAAAATTCTATCCTTCTCTATCTAGTTGATGTCAACTCACTGGTATAAAACCTGGGGCAGAAAAATATTTATGACAGGCAGGCATTATAGTTAAGGGTGGGAACGACTGGACTAAAAAGTACAGAAGGAATTCAGGTCTCCCCTTTTCCTTTTGTTGCAGCTAGACTTTCACATGTGAGAGCACCTCTTGTATATTGGTATAAGTTGCAAGTGGATTGAATGGGAAATGTGCATAAGGGAACCATTCTGCTCATTGCTTCCTGTTTGTATTGCTATGATTTATTTTCTTCTGAATAAATCTCTTCATCATCTCAGATTCAACCCAGTCTAGCCAAAAAATTTATATTTGACTTAGTAATATAGCTCTGAAAGAGGGTAGTAAAGTTCATTCAAGTTTAAACTTATCATTATTCCCTCAATGGAGTCAGAGGTACTAAATGACCAGATAGAGTCATTCAGAAAGGACACATTTTCAGACTTCTAATCCCGTACTTTTCCCACCATGATATGCTATTCTTGACAAGAAACTATATTCTTTATTATATCGAGAAAGAAATTATTGGACATAATCATGCTTATATAAGAGAGGAGCACCTGGGTTGCACAGTCAGTTGAGCGTCAGTTGAGCAACTCTTGATTTTGGTGCAGGTCATGATCTCAGGGTCAAGGGATCAAGCCTCACAATGGGCTCCATGCTCAGTATAGAGTCTGCTTGAGATTCTCTCTCCTTCTCCATCTGCCCCTCCCACTCTGCTCTTCCTCTCTCTCTAAAATAAATAAATAAATCTTAAAAAAAACCTAATAAACAAATTTATTCCAAAAATGAAAACCAGCCTTCAAAATCATAGCACTATTTTACAAAAATATAGTACAGATCCTCTTCCAATTTTTAAAATTATGGTAAAATACATATAACATAAAATTTACTACCTAAACCATTTTTAAGTATACAGTTCAATGATATTAAGTACATCCATGATACTGTGCAATCTTCACCACCTTTCAACTCTAGAAATCTTCTCATCTTGCAGAACTGAAACTCTATACCCATGAAATTATAACTCCTCATTCCATTCTTCCCCTAGCAAAAACTATTTTATTTTCTATCTCTATGAAATTGACTATTCTATTTTCCTCATACAGGTAGAATCATAGAGTTTTGTCTTTTCATGTTTGGCTTATTTTACTTAGCATAATGTACTCAAGATTCATCCATGTTGTAGCATCTGTTCGAATTTCCTTCCTCTTTAAGGTTGAGTAATTGTCTGTGGTATGCATATATTGTATTCTTCTTATCTATTCAGCTGTCAACGGACAATCGTGTTGCTTCTGCCTTTTAGCTATTATGAATAATGCTGCTGTGTGTACAAATATCTCTTCAAGACCATTTTCAATACTTTGGAGTACGTACCCAGACATGGAATTACTGGATTATATGGTAATACTATTTTTAATTTTTTGAGAAAGTGCCATACTGCTTTCAACAGTGGCTGCATCATTTTACATTTCTGCCAACAGAGAGTAAGTGTTCCAATTTCTCCACATCCTGTCAATATTTGTTACTTAGTTTTATTTTTAATAGTAGCCATCCTAACGGATGTTAGGTAATATATCATTGTGATTTGGATTTGCATTTAGGGGATATCTCATTGTGATTTTGATTTGCATTTCCCTAATGATTAGTCATATTGAACATGTTTTCATGAGCTTATGGCCATTTGTATATCTTCTTTGGAGAAATGTCTATTCAAGTCCATTGTCTATTTTTGAATTAGTAATTTTTGTTGTTGAGTTTTAGGAGTTCTGTATATTTTGGATATTAATCACTTATCAGATATATAATTTTCAAGTATTCTCTCCCTTTCTGTGGGTTATAATTTATTATGTTGACAGTGTTTTGATGCACAAAAGTTTTTAAATTTCATGAAGTCCAATTTGTTTATTTTTTGTTGTTGTTGCTTGTGTTTTTGGTGTCACATCCAAGAAATAATTGCCCATTCCAATGTTGTGAAAATGTTGCACTATGTTGTCTTCCAAGAGTTTTATAGATTTTAGCTCTTATGTTTACATCTTTGATCCATTTTGAGCTACTTTTTGTATAAGGTGTTAGGTAAGGCATCAAATTCCCAAATTCATTTTTTATATGGATATCCACTTTTTCAACATAACTTATTGAAAAGACTGTTCTTTACCTATTGAATGGTCTTGGCACACTTGTTGAAAATCTATGCTATAGTCTCTTTATGTAGCTTAACTTCATTGTAGAATAAGATGATCTATAATGGGTCAGCTTTCATATAAAGAGCTTTTCTTTCTTGATAACCCTTAATGGATTTTTAAAAACTTGGCAAGACACTATAATGAGAGTATCTTAGATGCAAAAGCATCAATGACTAAAAATATAATAATTAAATAATACAATTTAGTCTCTGATTACAGCCATTTTATAAACCAATGTAAACTATTTTTATACACAAGTTCATTTCTCTTCATTTTCACATATTTCTATATATTTGAGCATAAGAGGTACAAGAATTGGTTTCATTAGACACACACATACTCAAAGATAGGACTATTCAAACTTCTGTATTTATCCATTCATTCATTTTTAAGTTGAAGTATAATTGACATATAATATCGGATGTACATTATAGTGATTCAATATTTTTATACATTATGGACCAATCTCCACAAGTCTAGCTACCATCTGTCACTAAACAATGTTATTATAATATTATTAACTACATTCCCTATGCCATATTGCCTCCCCATGACTTACGTATTTTATAACTGCAAGTCTGTACATTCATTCATTATGTATTCATATATTCAAGTAGCTATTATTAAGAACCTGGTAAAAGACAAAGCATTGTGAGGGGTTCTGGGTCAACAAAGGTAAAGGAAACTAGACATTGGCCCTTAAAATCACTCTACATAAAAATAAATAAAGATCCTAAAAGTCATAGGAGCTATTATTAAAAAATACAAAGAGAAGGTTTCCAAGCTTGGAGAAAGAATATCAGGGAAGTATTAGAGAAATATGGCCTTAGCTATATACAGTATACTGTACTATATACACCTACATGCATATTCTACATTATATATATGGCAATGTAATATATCTATGCACTAATGTACTATACATAATTCTATACTGTGTATAAATATTCAAATGTAAAATAATTAATTTTCTATATTGAAAACACTTCCAATATTTATGTGAGGATGGGCAAGACACATATAAACTGTCCCACTACAATGAACATCCACTATATTGCCTAAAATAACTCATGAAATTACTTTTAAAACTTCTCTAAAATTTTTATCTATAAATCAAAGTCTCCTTCTATCGAAAAAGTGGTAAGCTTCAAATTTCAACTCTTCACACTGCAGATTGTTGTTCTCCTTATAAGAGAAAAAAAACTTCTGCATCAAAAAATAGATCTAGCATTCCCATTAAAGACAAGTCTTCCTTTGGAATTACATGAAAGGAAATTGATTCCAAACAAGACCGTCCATGTGAGGCAAAGCACCTATATCTCACTCTTAATAGATACCATTTGTTAAAGCTATCATCTTAGAAAACTTTAAAAGCAGTGGCAAAAAAAAAAAAAAAAAAAGAAATGCAGAGTTTTGTGAACTACAGTCCATTAGATGAAGAGCTGAAACAAGAACTTCAGTTTCTCAGGGTTTGATATTTACTCAAAATACGTGTTGGTTTCTTCTGGCAAATGAAAGCTACCTTCTTTTTTCTCAACCCATCTAGATAAATACATTTTTGGACTTAGGTGAAACAGAGCAAACCTCACATCATAATCATAAGTTTTCCCTCTAATGCTCCTCAATCATAAACTGCTATTCTATTTGAACACCTTTCTTAAGACAGATCTAACTGAATCTTGTCAGTGTGATGTGAGGTGGATATGGATGAGTAGGATAATCTCATTGAGGGTAATCTAAAGATCACTTGATGGTGAATGTAGATATCCCAACTCATTCTGCCACTTTGCCGTTCAGGGGCTCTCAGTTTAGTAGAGACAAAATTTAAGAGAAATTTCCAGCCTGAAGTCAGTGAAGGCTATGCATTTTCTCAGCAGAGTATTAGCTGGAATGGAAAGATCATAATGAAACTATTTAGCTTTGTTTCAATTCTGTTTAACCAACTCCCATAAGAAAATTTCCCATATTTTACAATGTAACAAATATATCCTAAGGAAATAATTAAAATAGCTTATTGCTTTTTGTATTTATTTCTATAAAGGGATTTAAAATTGAAATGCTGCAATATAGTAAAATTCTAATAAGATTTGCAGACATTAGTAAGTGAATGCTTTCAAAATCTATTGAATTAAGCTTACTCTTCAAAAATTACTGAGCTAAAGTAGGTGCTCAAATGGAGCCAGATACAAAAATATAGCTTGTAGGGGTGCCTGGGTGGCTCAGTTGGTTAAGCAACTGCCTTCGGCTCAGGTCATGATCCTGGAGTCCCAGGATCGAGTCCCGCATCGGGCTCCCTGCTCAGCAGGGAGTCTGCTTCTCCCTCTCCCGCTCCCCCCTCTTGTGCTCTGTCTCTAAAATAAATAAATAAAATCTTTAAAAATATATATATATATAGCTTGTAATGATGTATGAGAAAATTGAGTAGGTAGGAAGTACCCTGTTTAACAATTACTCTTTTTTCACTATTTTTTTTATTTTGAAAAATACAGTTATTTTTATAAAAACATGTGATGTATGTTAAAATGTGTTTGCATTTATTAATTTTAAGTTAATAATTAGGGTTTTCAAATTTCTCCTTTTTGTTTTTTTTTAAAGATTTTATTTATTTATTTTAGAGACAAAGAAAGAGTGCATGGGGGGGAGTGGGGAGGGGGCCTGCTGAGGGGAGGAGAAGAGAGAGAGAATCTGCATTGTACCCTACATGAAGCCCGACATGAGGCTCCTGACAGGAGACTGGATCTCACAATCTCGAGATCATGACCTCAGCCAAAATCAAGAGTGGGCCACTTAACCGACTGAGCCACCCAGGCACTCCTTAATTTCTCCTTTTAATTCCAACATAATAATTATTGCTTGTAAAAATTATTATTATTATTAATGATTTTATTTATTTATTTATTTGAGAAAGAGATAGTGAGAGAGAGAGCACAAGCAGGGGGGAGAAGGAGAAGCAGGATCCCCGCTGAGCAGGGAGCCCCATGTGGGGCTCGATCCCAGGACCCTGAGCCAAAAGTAGGTGCCTAACTGACTGAGCCACCCAGGCCCCTGGCTTGTAAAAATTATTGAGGCCATAATTATTCTTCATTCCATGGGGCTAACATGTCCAAATGACAGCTTCCATTTAGCTCCTCTGCCCCAATCAGTACCTTCTTTTCTTTCTCCTGCCCTCCCTCACTCTTTTCCTTTTCAGCTTTCTCTCTCTCCACCTCCCTTTACTTTTTCTTTTCTTTTGGAAATATTATTGAAAAGAATCTGGGTGCCCAGCAGGAAAATGTAAAAAAAGTTTCTCCCATCCCAGAAATTGAGTTTCTGTTAATGAGCTGTGACACTTGAAGCCCATTCCACTGTCCTTAAATATCAAAGAAAATACTCTTTTTAAAAGACAGGAATGCAATTCTTTACTCTCCAATAATGCTTAGCAGGACTTGAAAAATGCTCCTGCATTCAGTCCTTAAGAATAAAGAGTACAGAGACACCTGGGTGGCTCAGTCAGTTATTCATCTGCCTTCAGCTCAGGTCATGATCCCAGGGTCCTGGGATCGAGCCCTACACTGAGCTCCTTGCTCAGTGGAAAGACTGCTTCTCCCTCTGCCTCTCCCCCTGCTCATTCTCTCTCTCCCTCTCTCTCTCTGACAAATAAATAAATAAATAAATAAAATCTTAAAAAAAATAATAAAGCATACAAGTCTGTATTCTAGACCTGCCATACTAAGACACAGAAACCTACTTCCTCCCTTCCTACCACTTGACATTCTAGTGTTATTCAGCATACACATACCTGTAATGACAACTTGTATTGGAAAATAGAGAGAATCATGATACATTAGTGAATTAAAGCTGCAGCTATAGTTCAATTACAAAAACAGAATTATGTGCTGACTTAAAGCACATTTTAATCTTCATTATGGAGTTCAGTATATGAAAACCTTGCTTAGAGTTCTGACCTTCCCTTCCTTCCTTTTTACTGAAATCAGGCAATGGCATCCATGTACCATAACAAAGCTCAGAATTATAGGTAATATTAAATTATGAAATCCACAACTTCCCAGGGCTGAAGTGAACTAGTTCCTAAATTCTAGTTTGTAAAATGCTTCCCTAATCATTCTTCTCCTCACCACCATCTGAGACCATCATCATCTCTCACCTGGTATTACTGTCACCAATTTTTAGTTGGCTAGACTCTTCTTTATTCTCTTCTTCAATCAGTCCATTTTCCATACTGCCAGGGTTTTATTTCTAAAGTGAAGATTAAATTATATAGCAACTCAGCTTAAAAACATTCAAAGGCTTTCAGATGTCTGGATCAAGTCCAAATTTCTCAGTGTGATAGCATAGGCCCTTCATATTCTCATCCCAGCTACATTTACCTCTGGCTGTTTAGATCCATTATTTTAAACATTGCCAAAATAGCAGTGTCCTAATGTATCATGTTCTTTGATGCCATTGTACCTTTAGATATTTCTATTTCCTTTTGGGGGGGAAATGTCCTTTTTCCACATATTCTCCTAAAGAACACTTGATAATACCATGCTTTGAGATTCAGCCAAATATCAACCCTGTTGTGAAGCCTTCTCCCCTCCAGCACTCTTCTTCTGATCCACACCCCTTAGAACATTTAGAACTTTGTTATTACAAGTATTTATTTCTGTGCATGTCTTCCCCACAAAGAAGTTTAGCTATGCCAAGTCACCATCATCACATTTATTCTCTGTACAAAGATTTTTAAGGCCTTGCATTCCTTAACTCAGAATCCATCAATTTAAAAATAAAATATTGGGATCCCAGAAGGAATACAAGAGCAGTGTACTTTGTTGGAAGCTGTTATTTATCATTAATAAACAATTCATTAACTAAATAATCAATTAAAATAAAATCCAGACTCAACAGGCATTGAATTCTTATAGTGGAAATAGAATCACCGTATAATAAAAAATGAATAATCATTATCCATCTAGTTACAAATATGTTTTGAAAAAAAGGGTAGGCCTGATATTGGCTAGTTTGAAAACTATCTTCATTGAGAATGGAAATCTTAGGAAATTAAATATTTTATTTCATTTAAAAAACTATCCCAGCTTATTCATTTCAACAATTAGCATTTTCTTTTTAGCTCATTAGTTTGGGTATTCAAGCTATATTGTCTCTGATTTGTTTCCCTCTAAGTCCAGTCAAGGAATAGAAACAGCACAGACCCTGGGAGGGATGAGGAGAGATGGAGAGAAGAAGATGGGGAAGAAGTATAAGTGGAGCATAGAAGGAAGATGATGAATTCAGATGAATGATAATGTGGTTCTCCCACTAAGGCTCCTTTTGCTACTCCTGAGACCAGCTAACTTGAGTCTGGAATCTAAAGACAGAGAAGCATACTGGAGAACGGGAAACATAAGGAGGCTTTTTAAAGAGATAGAAACAAAATTTTATTCAACAAAAGACTTATGACATGAAGATTTGATAGCAACTTTCTTTTTGATAAAACTAGGAGGGGGGTTTAAAACGTTCTCATGGTGTTTAGTTGAAATATGTATTTAATCTAACACTTAGATAATCACTATCATTATGAATCTGTTCAGATAAGTTAACAAAAAGGATAGTCAATAAATCTCTACTAAAAATGTAGAAAATTTCAAAGATTATGTAGTAAAAACTGATATTTGTCTCACAGATCTGACGATATTAATGCTAGAAGGGAGTTTAGAGATATAAGTCAAGTGCCATTTCATTTTCCATAGAATGTATTAGGAAACTGAGTTCTGGAACCTTGAAATACATACTTCAGATTACACAGCCAATTAGTTGTGGAGCCAGTACTTGAATCCAGATCCCATTTATTATTTGTTTGCATTTTCATACATTGTTCTATTTTCATTAAATAAGTGACAGATTCATCATTCTAGCTTACCCTCTTGAAAAATATGTTTTCCAAGCCCCTTCTCTCTTTCCGCCTAAGATCTGCCTAGGATTTAGTTCCTTGACCAACAAGATTCCCTTCCAAGCTTCCTGAAAGTCAGTTAAATTTTTGTAGGACCCTCTTTTCTAGTGCCCTACAAATAAATTTATAAGCAAGTTCATGCTGTAGAACATGAAGCCCAATGATTTTAATCACATATACAGACTTGAAAAGCAATTTAGAGAGCTTTAATATTTATAGGCAAGTTGCAAATATTTCTTTTCAAAAGGAGATAGCTACATATTTCCAAACTTCTTGGTTATTAGACAGTTATTTTGATCATTATTGCCTTTCAGTTTGAAAAATAGGACCCATGACCTTTTGTCTACAATAAGAGAGGGAGGAGATATAGGGACCTTAACCAACAAAGAGTGTTCATGTATTCTCAATTAGATTCTCTCCAAAGGATGCTTGCGTATTTAGTTAGGCTTTTATGAGTTATGAAAACATTAAAAAGGTTTCCCTTTCAAAAGACATCATCTCTGTTTTTACAATACACTAATGATTTTACTGTAACAGACTGCACCCATCATATACTTGAAACTCTTCTGTAAAAACTAAAAGATTATACTTGAAAGAACAAATTTAAAGTTACTTTAAACCATTGTCAGAATTGATGATATTTCATCTTGAAAGACAAAAATTATACATATATCAATTTAATTGATGTATATAAACAGAGTTCATATTCCCAGTAATAATTTGACAAATATATGTACTTAGATTGTCATTAATTAGGCAATTCAAGTTACTAAGTTACAGAAATAGTTTACATAATCTTCATAAAAGTAAGATTACAAAGTACTTTCATTCACTTTTGTTTTAATTTCAGAATTGGAGAAAACAAGATTCAGTATGTTACAGATTATTAAATACTCACTGGCTGGCCAAACAAAATGCTGATGCCACGTAAAGACATTGGTAGCATTGACAAGGTGATTTTATAAGCCAAAGCAAACAGGAGCATTTAGATTCAAAACATCTAATAATAGCATTTAATTCAGAAAGGAAATTGTAACAAAATAACCACTGAGGAAATACATATAGCTTAAAATTAACATTCAATTTCTTTAGAAAAATATTCTCAAGTTTTCATCCCTCAAAGAATATAAGATTTTGTAATTTACTAAAGCAGCTGAGTAAAAAGTAACATGAGTTGTGGATAAAATAATATTTTAATGGTGAGATTTTATTAAATGTTTATAGAGTTGTAATTTATAGGACCATACATTTGTAAGATGAGTATTAATATTGCCCTTGACCCAGTTTGATGTCTTGTCCATATCTGAGCCCTAGGAAGTGAATGAATATTTATTTTTAAAGTAATTGGTGCCAATATGTTTATCTGAACTATTTTCTAGGGATTTTTATACCTTCAGAATTTATGACAGGGTATATGAGAAATAGACTTTGAAAAACCAGTGAATTCTGTATTTTAAACCATTTCCTGTATTTTACTAATATTGTTGTTAGAAATTGATTATTAAAAATGTTTTAAGCCACACACACCCTGCCTGGAGTAGCCCTAGCATAAAGTTTTTTTCTCAGCATGTCTTCCAGGTTAGTTTTTATCCCAGCTTTATCATTTATTATTGTTAGTAGTAGTGGTAATAGCAGCTGTTGTAAATTGGTACTTGCAGAATTTAATAAGGTCTCATTTACTGGTGTGTATGACAAATATACAGGAACTATTACCCTCACTTTAACAGGTAGCTGAAATATGATCATCAATAAATGGTTTGTTTTTTTGCCATCCTTTCCAAATTCAAGGTAACTTTCATCATCTTTTTGAGGATAGCATGTAGGCCCTTGATGAAGTCTCTAGGATTCAAGTAGCCAGAGAGAGCTAACTTTTCCAGGACTCTGGAAGATAGAGAAATATTCAGTGCTGCACTTCTGCCAGCCTCTTGGTTTATTAACCGAATATACCTTAACATGCCTTGACCCTTGGCATGTTAAGATGCACTGAGCCGCTAGGCTACCAGTCAGCAGAGCTGTGGGAAATAATAGTTTATGTGTATGAGAAACATGTAGGGGAAATAGAAGCTAGATAGTTCTGCCATATAGCGTATAGATAATGCTTGGGTATTCATTCTTCATGTGGTATAATGAAAAATCCCCATGATACTTCCTGGATTATAGCAATGGCTCAGTTAAGTATAAATGTTTTCCTCCATTTCCCCTCAGTCTTTACTATGTTACAGATTACCAAATTGCATAATAGTTTGATTTCATAAATTGGTGCCAGGCGTGAAGATGCATAAATATGCCCCGAGGCTCCAATCTCATTGGAGATTCCAATCCCTAAAAAATAATTATAATATAATGCATTGTGTTAACATGGAAATAGACGAATATGTGAGAACTGATAAGGAACATGATAATCTGTTTCAAAGAAAGCATTCTGAATGAAATAACAAGGAGTCTAAAAAATGTGTAACATTTAGCTACTTTAATGTTGGAAGGAAAGTTTAAAGGAAACTTTAATATATAAGGTATAGACATCATGCTTCATTATAAGCAATCTGATATTACTAGGAAATATAGTAAGAATCAAGCAATTTGAACAATAAAGTTAAAGAAAAAAATTAGGAGGCAAATAATGAGTAATCTTCATTTTATATTATGTTAAAGAAATTAGATTTTTACCACTGTATATGATGTACGTGTATTGGCACACTGTTATATCTTGGTCAAAATAAATCTCAATGACAAACAAGATATGGGTTTGGGGGTGGGAAAGTGGATCCATCTCTTGAAGGGAGGGATTGCAAAAATTTGTGTCCATTACTGAAATCAGCTACAAGCAGTGAGTGACATGATCAGAATTATATTTTAGGTTGTGGTTGGTAGCCTCAGGTGCACATTAGAATAATTGTATCTCACTCTTCACCTACTTAATCAGAATCTCTAAAGATAGAATCAAGGTATACTACTTTGAAAAAAGTTATCCAAACATATTTGAAGTGCAGTCTTGGTTGAGAAATACTATTTCAATATATCACGTTGATGGCAATATCAGTAGAATACATTTGAGTCAAGCGTTTTTGTTTTTATTTTATCTTTTGTATCTAACAGAAATTAACCCATTAGGTCAAGCAAAAGGACACATTGGCCAACTATTGGGGTATCTTATGGGATCAAAGGATGATGTGAAAAAACTAAGCCTTGGGAAGGACAGAAATTAAAACATTTGTGAAGAACTCAACTGTGACTGCTAATGGATATGACTTTCTAATATACAGTATATTAGAAACCAAGTTTCTGTACTTAACAATCAAAATGCTGGGGAAAGAAAATCTGATAGGCCAATCTTATGTCATGTGTCCACTGCAGGACCATGGACAGAGCTGTTAAGCAGAAGTGTGGCTCCTTAAGGGTCCAGCTCTATGGGTGAGGGAGGAAGTTGTCAGAATAATGCAATCTGGTCCACCAACCTAATGTTGCTCATTGCACCGGTATGCAAAAAATGGAATTAGCAAAATATTTTAAGGGACTACTGCAATAATTCAGGTATAAGATAATTAAGAACTAACCTATGATATGGTGAAGAGTTATGCAGTCTGGAAACAGATGTAACTTTTAATAATATGAGAAGTTTTTAAGCTATTCTGAAGTACAGAATCATAATTTACAAAGTCAGATAATCAGTTGATATTCATAGACTTTAGGAATCAAAAACCTTATCAAATATATAATATAATGGTGTAGTGATCTCAGACATTCCAAGAATGGTACAATTAGAAAATATAAACACAATTCAATAAAACAGAAACTGTACAGTCCAAGGTAATTTTATAATTCATTTTTTTCAATTTTTAACTGACTACATAGTAGGCATATAGTTTGTATTTAATAAATATCAAATAATTGAGCAAAATGATATTATACACTTAAATATAAAATATAACCAAATAAGTACAAATTTTCTTGAAGAGCTCAGTTATATTAAGTAGGGTTCTGAGGGAGGAAGGAAGTCTTAAATGAGTCAGATTTAGGAAAAGAGTCTGGATATTATATATACACATACACACATATATAAAGCTGCTATATATATCTGCTAACATACATAATATGCATACATTATCAGCTAACATGTAATCTGCTTATATTTATATATATATTATATATATATCTGCTAGCATATAAAAGTACCTTGAATTGTGGTGAATGTTGAAGAAAGAAATTAGAGTAAGACCTCAAGAACATTGCTAACTGAATATATATTAAAGTACTGAAATCACAGTTTAATAATCTCCCATAGGTCCATATGGAGGCACTAAATTATGAAGTTCCTTGGAAAGGTTGCAAAGCTTAGGACAAGAATATTTTATTTTGACAATTTCTGTACTTGCATATTTGATGACCATACATGAGTGAGGGGGAAAAAAGCAGTCATTTTTGGTATTTCAGAGCCGTCCTGAAGAAAGATTTAAAAAGGTCTATAAAAAGAAAAAGGAGAACTATATTGCCTTGATGTATTGACTTTCATTTTGAAAGATCACATAGCTTTTTACAGATTTAACAACCTGACATACAGAGATCACTTCAACCTCTACTGAAATACAATCAGCCTAGGGGTGAAACTCACCTGTTATTAAACTGCTCTGGCAGCACTACACAATAGTTTAGTACAGAAAATAAAAGAGAAGGTCAAACTTCATTAAAACTTCTAGAAGTTACGGGCGCCTGGGTGGCTCAGTTGGTTAAGCGACTGCCTTCGGCTCCGGTCATGATCCTGGAGTCCCAGGATCAAGTCCCGCATCGGGCTCCCTGCTCGGCAGGGAGTCTGCTTCTGCCTCTGACCCTCCCCCCTCTCATGTGCTCTCTCTCTCTCAAATAAATAAATAAAATCTTTAAAAAAAAAAAAAAAACTTCTAGAAGTTACTACAGGGCTGGTGAATCTTGGGGAAGAATTGGTTCCAACCAGAGTGAAACTGCATTATTTGAGAGAGAAGATTGTACTAAAATAAATAAATAAATGAGTAAGTAAATAAATAAATAAATCGTCCATTCTCTCAGTAACAAGGAAGTAGATATAGAGGAACCAGGCCAGTAAAATGAAAACATCCATACCTTGGGTAAATGCATCTCGACCTCTCTCCTTCCCACCGTCTTAGCCATTTCGGGTGAGGGGGAGGGAGAGTTGTTAAAAGAAACTATTCTGTCAGAAAAATAAGAGATTACATTAATGGGGTGCCTGGGTGGCTCAGTCGTTAAGTGTCTGCCTTCAGCTCAGGTCATGATCCCAGAGTCCTGGGATCAAGTCCCACATCAGGCTCCTTGCTCAGCAGGGAGCCTGCTTCTCCCTCTGCCCCTCCCCCCGCTTGTGCTCTCTAGCTCTCTCTCTCAAGTAAATAAACAAACAAATCTTTTTTTAAAAAGATATTACATTAAAAATAATTTTGCTATTGTTAGGACAGGAATTTGAAAGAGTTTTTGGTCAAAAGATTTAATCAGAAGTAAGAAGGCATTGGTTAGACGGTTTTAAATGATGAGTCTTAAGGTACCACATCAGCTCTATAAGAAATGCTCACTAAAATAATCCTTTATGTACCTTTAAATCTCACTTGTCAGACTGGATAGGATTGCAGCACCGTGTAGGGAATAAACAAGCTGAACACTACCAGTTAAGAGGAGGTAAGAATTATACCTTTCCAGTATCTCAGTTCACATGCCTCACCATGGGATGGATTTCTTTTCTAGCGTCCAAAAATTCAGAAAAGATCTGCAAAGAGCATGCTCTTGGGTCTTTATTTTGCTGATACAAATATTGCATATTCAACTTACCTGGGAGAAAACTGTTCTTTTTAGAAAATATAAACATCTGTACCTCATAATTATAGTAATCCACCAGGAAGAGAAGAAGTAGAGACACGTTAGTTGTGAGTAAGCCATGACTAGTTACTTGTAAGTGGTCAGACTGAAAATTCAGATCATCTGACTTTAGGAAAGCCTGAGGGAGATACTCTAATGAGGAGTTCATAACGGCTGCTTGCCAAGAAATCAGTCAACTGGTCTCTTTCAGAGTCTATCATTCACCTCATTAGGCGAGTGAAAAATGGAGCCCCCAAACTCTCAGAACTTCATTCCCCACAGACTTCTGACCCATTGAAAGGCTAATCGTGAAGAACACTAATTCTGATTTGACAGTAATACATTTCAGGCTAGGAGTGATACGCTGCAGAAGAGTTCGAAGGCCCAAGTCTCTGGTTTTTCTTTATAGCCAAAAATAAAAATTTTTAAAAAGATTTTATTTATTTATTTGAGAGAGAGAGAGAGACAGTGGGGGGGG
>NC_138372.1:79397616-79423267 GCF_054177405.1 Leptonychotes weddellii | reverse complement strand
ACTCTGAAAAACAAACAGGGTTCTAGAGGGGAGGGGGGTGGGAGGATGGGTTAGCCTGGTGATGGGTATTGAGGAGGGCACATTCTGCATGGAGCACTGGGTGTTATGCACAAACAATGAATCATGGAACACTTCATCTAAAACTAATGATGTAATGTATGGGGATTAACATAAGAATAAAAAAAAAATTAAAAAAAAAGGCAACAAGCAAAATGATATTTTTTTAAACATACATTTTCTTCTTACAAGAAAAAGAAGTTTATGAATTCAACCAGATTCTATTACATAATACTTCTGTTTTAAAGAAAAAAAACTACAAATGTATCCTAGTTATTAGCTCAGTTATATAACTTATAGCACATCTGAAAGATAGCAATTCTATAAGTAATACAAAATATTTGTAGAAGAATCATGCAATAAGCTTAACTTCTCACTGTATGCAATACAAAAATATGTATGCATATATGAAAGAACAATTCAGATAATTCAGACTGCAACTGGATTTTTGGTGGTAGCTCAAATTTTGCAAACATAAATAGTATATTAAATGTAGATACAACATGATAGCATTTAACTGCTACTAAGTTAGGAACAATTTTTTAAACAAAAATGGAAAACTATACCAAAGATGTGATGAATGGGCATACTCCACCACTGTGGGCAAGAGTGTAAATTTTTTTTCAAAATTTACATTCTTTCATGTTTTTATTCATTTCTATCTGCTCTATTTACCTTGCACAGAAAAAATTCAACTAGACAGGGCTTTTGCCAATCAGAGGCTAATATTTTGTTTACAGAAGTTTATAGAAAGAAAGACAGAAAATCAGAAATAAATAAATATCCCAGATAAACTTTGATCATTATAAGTGGTTCAAATAAAACAGAAAGACTTAAAAAAAAAAACCCACGTGTGTGTGTGTGTGTGTGCATGGGTGCATGTGTGTATGCAAACACACACAAACATAAGGAGAATTGGGTGGAGACAGCTTTAGGTTGGACGGTCAGAGAAAACTTGTCTGTGATTTTCTTTGAGCTAGGTATTTAAAGATTTGGGCACAGTGTGCTCCATGTTAAAGAGAAAGTAAGGTCACACCTATCAGAGATAAGAATGTAGTGTAATTCAAAGAAGAGAATAATTAGCCAGTATGGCTGAAGCACAGTAAGCAGACGGGAGGAAGAATGATACTTGATGAAGTTGAAATAGTGTGTATAGGCAGTGACCTATTGTCCAAATAACAAGTGATGGTGTTATGAATAACTGTAGTCCCTCCATAATCTTGTTGCAAATATCACACTTTCCAACTACCCTCCAATCTACCATGTTCTTTCTTGAAACCTGAACCCACAAATCCTATTGTCCCACTGGAATATTAAATTAATCGATCCTTAACCTTTTTACTCTTTCTCTCTGACCTCTCACGTGTTTACTTTCTTCCTTGCCCAACTTAAACTCCATGATGAGTCATTCATTACAGTTATCTTCTTGGATGCAACATCAAATTCCTTATCTCTCACTTGCTTCATCATACTCTTTCTATCAAAACTCCAATCGTGACTCAAATTTATCTGTCTACACTGCACATAATATCTGCAACTTCAGAACAATACACTATTATACTAATTGGTTTCTCTCTAAACATGAGACAGTGAACTTAACAGGGTTGTAATGGTTTCAGACAATTGTATTGCTTTCCATTATATTGACTCTCTTGGTCTTCAAGATTCCACTTCTCACTTGATACCACGACCACAAACCTCCAAAACTTTATCTCACATATTTTTTTCAACTTGTATCTCACTAAAAATTAATGAAATTACTTGCATATAACTGAAAAAAAAAAATAGAAGCAGATAAATGGCTAGGAAAACAGCAGAGTTGGCAGCTCCATGGGCACATCCCTCCAGAGAAATGGCAAAAAATCAAGCATACACTCAATCAAGAAAAAAGCAACTTAAAAATGGTAGCAAAACCTTGTGGCATTTTTACATGCTTTTTCCCCACCCCCTCCCAAGATCAATGGTGGTCTTGAAGATGGCAGCCTATGTTCCCAATGTGGGATTCTGGTCCTCATTCTGAAAGGAGAAGAGCAGAACTTAATTGCAAATAAGTGTGCACGTCTGTTCTAGTATCGGTCTACCTAAAGTATTGACACAGGTGCTTATCTTTGTTTCACCTAAGTCAGAACTCACTCATGGCAGAAAAGCAAAGGACAACCCTTGAAAATTTTGTAAGGTGGATAAAAAAGATCCAGTAACTAGGCACAAAGGGTGTGGTTGAGGCATACAACAGAGCAATGAAAGCTTGGGAGGGAAGGTGAGGGAGAGAAATTATTTGAAAAATTAGGGCATTCCAAAGTACCTGTGTATGTTATATACTGAGGAATTTAGAAAGCCACACACATGCCCAGATAAAGACACATGAACAGAAAAGCCCCAAGAATACCCCAAGCTTTCACCTTTGGCTGATCTCTAGGCTCAGTGTGAGTAGAAAGAGAAGGCTAAGTCAGAGTTGTAGATAGTCAGGCTCCTATTATCTAGCTAGCTAGCTAGCTAGCTATCATCATCTATCATCTATCATCTTTTGGCTCCTGGCATTCAAGAAAATCTGTTAAGACACTAGCTGAACGCAAGTTGGACTATAGGCTTCAGAAAACACACATGACAAAGAATACAGACTTTACAAAAATAGTTCAGAAAGTTCAGTAAACAAACATCTACAGCCCACATTAAGCAACAAAAACAAGCCTGGGAGCCATGGAGGCAAGATACTAATTTCCAGAGTTACCACATTATGATATTCAAAGTAGCTAGTTTTCAACAACAACAACAAAATTATAAAGCATGTAAAGGAACAAAAATGTGATCCATTCACAGAAGTAATTAAAAGAAACTGTCCTTGAGGAAGCACAATTATTGGACTTACTAGACAAAAACTTTAATTCAACTGTCTTGAATATGCTAAAAGTACTAAAGAAAGCTATTGACAAGGAGCTGAAAGAAACCAGAAGAATGATGTATAAATAAATAGAGAATACCAATAAAAAGACTGAAATTATAAAAGGAACCGAACAGAACCAAGCTAAGAAGTACAGTAACTAAAATAAAAAAAATTAAGTATATTGGAGCAGGCAGAAAAATCCATCATCTTGAAGATAGATCAATTTAAATTATCCAGTCTGAGAAGCAGAAAGGAAAAAAAAAGAATGAAGAAAACTGAACAGAGCTTAAGAGACCTGTGGACACCATTAATGTACCAACATATGTGTACTGGAAATCCCAAAACAAGAAAAAAAAAAAAGGTGGGGAGGGAATATTTGTAGACCATTATCTCACACCATATATAAAGTTTAACTCAAAGTGGATCAGTAACCAAAAAACTAAAACAATAAAGCTTTTAAAAGAAAACATAGTCTTAAATTTTCAGAGCCTTGAATTTAGCAATGAATTCCTAGAAATGATACCACAAGCATGGTCAACAAAGGAAAAAAAATAGACAAATTGGACTTCATCAAAATTAAATACTTTTGTGCATCAAAGGAAATAATACAGAAAGTGAAAAAGCAACCTACATAATGGGAGAAAATATTTGCAATTCATATATCTGATAAGGTTCTAACATTTATAATATGTAAAGAACTGTTATAACTCAAAAAACAAAAGACAACTTAATGTAAAATAATCAAATATGCAAACAATGAATCATGGAACACTACATCAAAAACTAATGATGTAATGTATGGTGATTAACATAACATAATAAAATAAAAAAATAAAGTGAAAAAGAAATAATCAAATAACTTGAATAGGCATTTTTCCAAAGAAGATAAATAAATGGCCATTAGTCACATCAAAAGATGCTCAATGTCATTAGGGAAATGCAAATCAAAACTACCATGAGGCATTACTTCACACCCATCAGTGTGGCTGTAAGAAAAAAATAGAAAATAACAAATATTGATAATGATGTGGAGAAATTGCAACTCTTGTATGTTGCTGGTAAGCATGTAAAGTAGCTCAGCTGCTGTGGAAAGGTGAGGTAGTCTTTAAAAAGTTAAATTTTATATTAAAGAGGGTTTTTTTTTATATTTTTTGTGCAAAAAAAAAAGTCCACTAATAAGATGGAAATAAGATTACATCACATATTCCCAGGTGAATGGTGAATAAGATTAATAAAATACCTCTTTCTTTGGAGGATGAGAATATTCTAGTCAACTGCATTTTTTTTATTTAAATCTGTCTAAACATTTTCATTTTTTCATTCATTCATTCAGGCATGCACATGACAAGCATTTCCTGAACTCATGCTCTACCACTATGCTAGGCAATGTAGAGGAAAATCTTCAAAATACAAGGAACTTTCAAGCAAAAGGAAAATGAGTAAGCAAGGGCATAACTGAATGCAATGTAGTAGGCATTATGATAGAAGAGTTTGCAAATTTCTGCTCTGTGAGTTTGTAGAGGTCCCTAACTAAGCCAGTTAGTTAGGTTCAGGAGTTGCTTCCTACTGGAACCTGAAATGTTCTCCTTAGTATGTACAGTTCACTCATGAGCAATATGTGTTTATTGACTGAGTTTTGGTAATTTCATGCTATCATCCATAACATCAATATTTATTACACTAGGTTGTGGATGGAGGTGTGAGAAATTAGGCTGAATCTTTACCATCCCCTGGGCATTCCCTAAAAATTTGTTTTCTATAAAATTCTGCTGTCAGCTTTTTATCTTTTGAGATTTTAAAATCTAAGTGAAATGTAGAAAACCCCAAGCAACTTAAAATTGTAATTAGTTGTGTTATCTAGTAATATGAAATAAAAGCATTTTAAAATGCCTGTAACGCATCTAGCACTGTTTTTGTTTTTACATGCTTTTAGTTTTTTTTTTTCAAAAGTTTTTAGATTTGACATTTCCAATTACGTATTAAAATATTTCAAAACATATTAAAATTTCTTTAAAAGGGTCATATATATAGTCTACACTTAAAGGAATTGTGATTTTTATTTTGCATAATCAAGTATTTACAAGGCAAGAAAAAATATCACCTTGTCAGGTAGTTCAACAGTGTATACTGATCTAGAAATATGGAATCATCAAGATACCCATTTGAAGGTTGTTTAAATACCAATTTTTACAAAACTGTCCATTCATGTATTACTTTGTGATATATGTGATTATTTGTGGTTTTTCATTTGTGTGTTTACCTGAGTGCTGACAGATAAAGAGAGCATTTCAGAAGATTTAGATTACTTCCTCTCAGATATAAGGTCTATGCCCTAATATAAACACAGATGGAGGGCCAGTTGGCTCAGGAAAACAAATCGTAATCTGCCATTGCTGTAGGTCTGGACTTGTCTGAGGATTATACTAAATTGAGTATCTGTAAAAGAGATTATAATATCCAATGTGGAAGGAAAATTGTGAAATAGAAATGGTTATCGTTGACATGCTATTGATGTATGCTTCTTCCTTTGGAATTAGGTAGAACTTAGTATTAAGTAATAGAAAAGGGGAAAAATAAATTGAAAGAATATCTTTCAAATATTTATTTCTGAAACTTTTGGAAATTAAAGCAAAAACGGCAGTTTTGTTTGAAAATGTGTTTCATAATAAGATTCTCTGTCTTTAAAAATATGAAATACCTTATTTGTATACATGTTGTAAATACTTGCCTATGTGCAATCACCCGCTTACATAAATTTCTTCCTATGCTGCATATAGGACTCTGGGCTGGGCAGGAAGACCAGCAAAAAAGAAATACATACAGATTGTATCCTCAGAAGGCTTGCAATCTGGGAGGGAAGGCACAATCGCATGAAGAATCAAGGCACAAACTGAAAGCCAGAACGACTAGCAAGTTTTGGATGAACTTCCTTGCGTGAGACTTAAAGTCTTTGATAACTGTTGTATGAGCTTCAGGTTAAAAGCCTCTCCTCCTTTACCACATATTGAACTCCCTTTATGTTTACTGAATTCTGGTAACCCACTATTTATCTTTTTAGGCTTGCATATTTACACATAAATAAAATTTTATATTATTAATGCTAGGAAGGCCCTCACTGCAAAATGATCTCTTATCACTTTAGCCTTCTAAACTATACATTTTCTTTTCAGAAGTCTTTTCCCAGGATCTATTCCCAAGCCTAAACCCACATGATACTGCTGGATCTAATTCAATTATTTTGCAGAATTCAGTGTACACATTGCATCTTCTGGGAGGTCTGTTCTCGTTCCTCAAGACTGGGTTAAATATCCACCTATGCTGTATTTGTTCATTTTCATTCATTCATTCAGGCATGCACATGACAAGCATTTCCTGAACTCATGCTCTACCACTATGCTAGGCAATGTAGAGGAAAATCACCTGTATTTGTCCATATAATAACATAGTTGCTTATTTATTTGTCTGTGAAATACCACTAGATAGCAAGCTTCTTCTAGGCAGAAACTCTTTTCTGTTCATTAAAGAATCTTTAGTGCATAGCACAGTTCCTGACACATAATAAGTGCTCGATAAATAATTTTTAAAGGAAGTTCCCAATTATTTATAAGGACATGTGTACAATACATACAAACACCAGACTATTCAAATATTTGTGTGCACTATCATATGATATACATTATATGTATATTAAAATGAGGATAACATCCATGTTCAGAACCTCGGTGTAAATGAAGGGTTGTACTCATGATTTTCAATATAAGAATCTTTGTGGTATTGTGAGATGGTTTTACTATAGGGGTTCATTCTCACAAGTTTAGGAAACTAAAATTTTATTTAAGATATTTTAGGTGGTGGTTTTAGTAATAGAAAAGGATATTTTGGTTTTTTTCCTAAAGATTTTATTTATTTATTTGACAGATAGAGACACAGCGAGAGAGGGAACACAAGCAGGGGGTAGTGGGAGCGGGAGAAGCAGTCTCCTGCCGAGCAGGGAGCCTGATGTGGGGCTGGATCCCAGGACTCTGGGAACATGACCTGAGCCAAAGGCAGACACTTAACAACTGAGCCACTCAGGCGCCCCAGAAAAGGATATTTTAAAAATTAACCGTATACATATGGTTTTTAGCTGAGCCACTTAATGTGCATCAGAAAAACAGCAATGCAGCAGCAAGTGAGAGAAAAACCAACAGAAGGATCTAGTACGTGCAAGTGTTGGGCAGTCCAGATTTTCCAGACAGATTAGGAGAGGCATAATGGAAGGGCACCACTTGAACGCAAATAAAAGAAACAGTCTTTATAAACATTTCGCTAATGCCTTAGAGCTTTCACTAATAAGAATTTTCTGAAAGTCAAGATTTTGACTGGAGGGGATTTTAAAATCAGAAAGATGTTGAATTATTAATGAGCCAAACTGGTCTTTTCATTTTCTTTCCTAATCCAAGTAATCTTCAGGGTAGCTGTTTGAAGGATTTTTTTTTTTTCCATCTCCTGCTTTAGGCATTCATAAATATACTTGAAAACACTATCTCAGATACCACCCAATCAAATGATCAAGGTCACTTAGGAGACTAAACTTCTAATACATATTCACTGTTGTCATTTCAGCACATTTTGGATGAGGCTGTGGAAGTGCTCGCTTTGAATGTCATCCCTCACTTTGAATGTCTCTAACGGTTTGTACGCCAGCTTGTTGCACATTGGATTTCAGAGCTTGCCGAATGAAATGAAGCCATCTTGCTCAAAGTGATTTTCCTTCATACTGTATTAATTCTTTAAGATAGTGCATCAAAGATTTATTTTAAATTATAGCGTAATTAGTTAAGTTCTTGAGTTACACAGTCACTCGAAATGAAACCCCATCCCCACTGTTCCGTTTATTGGAGGGAAAGCTTGGGCAGGGATTACACCAAAGCACAGCTTGCTGACAACATATGCAAATTAGGAAGACAGAGTTTGGTTTAAATGTCTGCAAAAGCAGGAATCAACATCTGTGGGAATGATTTTCAAACTGCAATGGCATAGAAATCATTGCAAGTGGTTAGCAGTTGCAAATAGATGCCTGGCAGTCATCCAGAAATAAAATATTCCTTTTTTCTCTTTCCAGATAAGAAGAGTCCAACTCATTTTCTGGTTTGGAATTGAAGTGCTAATAATAGACTCATTATTAATTTTTAAATCTGATGAATTCAGTTTCATGTCCCTTACCTTCTTTTCCACATCCTCCTGTAAACAGTTATAAAGAGCAATGAAATAGGAAAATAACACTGTAGGATATAATGAGAGGCATAACTAAGTAATCTATAAGCTAGTTTAACTGAAGGTTGTTGTGACATACATCTTCTCAATTGTGAAATGTCATCTTTTCAAAAATGAGAGTCTCTTTAACTGAACCAGTTATCCAAATAACTATAAGTAATCTTTTCCTTTGTAAAGTACATAATTTTCAAATTTGAAAAGCATTAAGAGTGCAGTTAAGTAACAAATGTAATATCTCATCAAATGAATCATAGCTATAGTCAAGAACTAATGAGATTCTTCCTTACCTGTTCTATTTTTATAAACACATTTGTTGGACCTGACCAAAACTACATCACTGATTACATTGCCAAATTCTCCATTCTATTTCTTGCTATTTCCTTCTTATTTTATGGAATATTGATATATTATATGTATCATGTGTGTAAGGCTAAAGACTAATAAACACTAAAGTGCAATATACACAGTATTGTACATAACACATCATCCATTTTCAGAATTTAAATATTACCAACACTCTTGAAAGCCTTGTTTTTCTTCTTTGTATCTTCTTTTTTCCAGCCGTATGAAACCACTATCTTGAAATTTTACTTATTTCATTTATAGCTTGGCCTCATATGTATTATGCACTTCTAAACAATATGTTGTTTAATTTTTCACTGTCTTGGCTATTTTACAAATTGTAACATATGAATATATTCTTCTGCTATTAGCATTTTCTTCTCAGTGTCGTTTGTATCTGTATTTGTGGTTCATTCATTTTCCTTGTTGTATAACATTACAATTGCATAAATGTGCTACAATTTATTTATTTATCATTCACTTGGATTGTTTGCAATTTTTGCTTTCTTGCAATAGCAAATAAATGCAAAATGTAAAAAGCATCAAATTTATCCTCAAAATGTAATTCTACATTCCCTTCGCACCATTCCTTTAAACTTTATTCAATGTGGTAAACTCAAGTCAAATTTTGACTTGTGTCAATGATAAAACATCTCCCATTCCTCAGCCTGGAAACAAATTTGTGAGTTAAAAACACTTCCTTCTTTCAATTCTGAGCTCTGAAGATGTTTCTATACTCCTGGCAATCAAGACTTTATGAGGCTCTCTGAGGAAAATTGCTTACTTCTTCTTATCTCCCTTTGGAAACATTTAAATTTCATTTTCTTCTTCTCTACTAATTCTGATACTCTTCCCTTGTCCACTTTCCATCTTTGAAAACATTGTTGATGTTTCTTGTCTGCTATTGCCTTCTCTCCCATTTTCTTTGCCTTTGAAGATATTTATTTATTTATTTATTTATTTATTTATTTATTTATTTATTTATTCCTCTCTTGAATTTTTAAATAAAATGTCATACAGGGGTAGCAATTTGAGGCAACTCTGAAGAGTCATCCTAACTTCAGAACAATGTTGCCGAGGCTACCATGAAGTTGCATCACACTTCAACTTCACCTGGTGTTCTATACTGTTTTCTCCCATTCTAGTAACGCAGATATTGATCCCTCCCTCCCTTTCCCATAGGCGCCGATCCACTGAGCACTCTCTAATAAATTTCCTGCACACTAATCTCTGTCACAGAATCTGCTAGCTGGGAATCCAATTTAGGGCAGTGGAAAAACATGCTTTTCTCTTCAAGTCAAGTAATATGTATAATAATTTTTCTCAAACCATTTAAAACTTTCTATTTTGTAATACATTTGCATATATTTTAATAGAGAAATACATTTTCTTGCTAAATTTGAATCTCTAGGACTAGGAGTTATGCGGACCTTATATTTTTCTCTTATTCATAATTTGCAGAGAACTATAAGAGACATCAGCAATTCAGAGCCAAGTTAAAAGTTGTCCCATTGATTGAAACTGGCTCTAAATTAAAAGCAAAGTCCCTAGAAAGAAAATAATCCCCCTTTAAGCATTGGACTTGCATGAAATAAGTTTTCAGGGAACACACCTGAGGATTAGGTGTTAACATTTTTAAGTACAGAGAAAATAAGTTTTCAGGTACAATAAGTTCTCTGAAGGAACTCACAGTTAATACTTCTGATTTCCATAACATGTTTAAAATAATCTGTATGTTTGTTGTTTGTTATTTAAGTTATACTACTTCTGTTTGAAACAGAACTACTTTGTTTCAAGTTGACAGTAATACTACAAAAATACATGATTATTGCTCTTCACTAATCAGATTAATAATTCATAGAACACTTTCTCATGATGTGCTTTTTAGTAAAAGATCTGAGAATTCTTCTACCAAGTCAGGCAAATAATGATTTGTATGCCATTTTTATGTGAATTATTCAGTATTTTCTTGAAAGAATTCACAATTTTTAATATAAATATATATATAGCTGAAAAAAAAGAAAATATATAGCTGAATAAAATAAATGGATATAGTTGTAATAGCTGCAATTTACTTAGTGCCTGACTGATGTTTGGTACTATTCTTTAAAAGTGATTCAATCCAAAGCATTTTACACTCTTCTATATTATAAAGTAGTCAAGGATATCCAGTTAAAAATCCAGGAATAAAAGCATTTTGTATTTCTTTTGAAATCCACTTAAAATAACAAAAATAATGAAAAACAGAGATGAAAATACACACACAAAAAATATAGTCTCCAATGAAACAAAAAAAGGACTAAAAGTTTAAAACAGAAATTAACCAAAACTATCTAAAAAATAAAGCAAAATCTGGTCCAAAATGGGGGGAAAAACCCACAATTGATATACATCTCTATCTGTATATTTATACCCATGTTTATATCCATATCTCTATTATCTATCTATCTCTCTACATTCACATTTTCCCTTTTTGTGAAGATAAATAGATACAGAGATAAATATGGCTAGGTATATATATGGATATAGATATTACCTGATAGGATACAGACTTCTATATAAGTAGTTTTAGTAGTCCTAAAGGAACTACCTTTTAGTTAGAGGTGTCTAGAGAGTGGGACCAGGTCTGGAAAGATGTTAAGACATCATTTTAAAAGTCCACTTACAGAGGGTAAGAAAGCAGGAAATGGAGCTATGTCAAGAGTCCCCCACATTCCCTGAGGCTTGATGATTTGCTCTCAGGACTTACAGGACTCAAAAAAGCTGCCATACTCACAGTCCCAGTTTATTACAATCAATGGATACAGATCAAAATTAGTAAAGGAAAAGAGTACGTTGTGTGAGGTCCAGGAAAAACCAGACTCAAGTTTCCAGGTGTCCCCTCCCAGTGGAGTCGCCTGGAAACATGCTGAACTCTCCCAGCAATAACGTATGACAAAACTTCTGAAATGTTGCCAACCAGGAAAGCTGGTCTCATAAATTACATTGTTAGGATAAATCTGGTCAAACCAGTCAAACTTGGGCATGGCCTAAGACTTCAGACATACAAAAATGCTATATCAGGCAGAGTATTCCAAGGGTTCAGAGGCTATATCCAGTGAGCCAGTGAAGATCCAGTACTTAAAGTCCGACATTTCTTTGGAATGGGTAGGACTTGTGCAGCCCTGGCCCGCTAAATTCACCCTTTCCTGCTCACTCTACCCCGACTTGGCCCAGGCTCTCACAGAAAAAAGATCATATTTTTCTCAGCATGTACATTTAATTTAGCATTTATATAATAAATATATCAATATTATATGCATAAATAGCCTAAAATTGAGAGAAGCCACTGCAGGGTCCAGATAGATTTAGAGAAACAACTAATGCACCCTGAAAAGTCATTATATACATTTTCACATTTTGCACTAACTTGATCACTCATTTCCTCACTTGGTCTAGTCTAGTGTTACATTTACCTTATGATAAATTTGGCCAAAGTTTTCAGCACAGAATTTGGCTGATAGCTAGAAAAATACAGTTTTTCCTCAGGCCAGACATTTCTATTGGTAATATGTCCTGAAGAGGCTTTAACTTGATCTTCCAATACATTTGATTGCAGTATCAGTATTATCATATGACTTAATTACATAAGGTAGCTGAATCTTACCAACAGTGCCAATGTGATAACCATATTACAGCATTGTCATGGTACAATTCAGTTTTGAGACAGAACAAATCAGTAAGAATCACAGAGATATTTGCTATGCCTTCCCAAAGAATTGGACCTTGTCCATATACCATAAAACATTAAGGATAAGAATCATTACAGATGACCAAGATCTGGTTATTTCTGACTCCAAATAAGGTAAGGACAAAGTCAGACACCCTGTGTTAGTTTACAAGCTTGTACTGAGACTAGTTTTCTTTGGATACTGCTATAAAGCAGAGCCCACCTTTCTCCTATGGAAGGACATGGGTGTTGTTCAAAATCGTCCCTATTTCTGCTCACTGTACTATAGAATATGTCTTATTCTGATCTATTCTCCAGGAAATGACAGTCATGGTGCATTAATAGAAATTACAGGTATCCCCAGCGACCCTCCCTACATGTAGAAGACCATAAGATTCTCATAAATGTGTCCCTTGATCCTCAGCAGTTAGGACGGAGTGCCATTGCCCCATGGCTTGTTGGCCTCTGCCTATACTAAAATAGTCAAGAGGTCCTGTCCTGAAGCCCTGTCCCAAAGCTCCACTCTAGCATTATCCCTCAATATTGGTTGAAACTGCCTGACCCACTTTACTGAAGTCCCACACTGTGGACTGTAGAATGTGTTCCTTAGTCTAAAGAAAGATAACTCAGCAGTCCAAACTGGTACAGTATCTCCTGTTCCAAGACTTTAGGCATACAAAGACACTCTTCTTAGGTGGAGTATTCCAAGAGTTCAGAGATTTAATCTCAGGGACCACTCAGCAGCCAATCCTGAAGACAGACATTTCTTTGCTATGGGTAGGGTTTGAGTAATCCAGGCCTGTCTACTTAACCCTTTCCTGTCCAGAACCTTAATAAATAATACAAAATGATCCCATTTTTTTATATGTCCTATTTTCCCCTGGTAGAAAACTCTGACATAAGGCAGGTGAAGGAAGAAGAAGAGGCAATCGGCAGATCATCAGATTGAGTACTTCTACCTTAACGGGGTTCCTTGTACAGGATATTGATCATCTTCTACCCAGAAAGGAACAATAAAACCTGAGATAAAAGGTGCCTCATGTTAGAAAACACAAAAGGATATTTGAGACAATTGTCAAATTGATGTCTCTGAGGATACACTTTACTTCCCTTCACTCTACCTCAGCAGGAGATAAAATAAAACCTATTTTCTAGTCAGGCAAATAAATGTAAAATTAGACCTGAGGTAAGGGCCCTTTAAACAAAATACATGGGTTTATTTTAGTGTATGGTAAGAGCAATTGAAATTGTTTGAGTGGTTAAGAAAATGGCAGCAAAGCTAAGATCTGAGACTTTCTAAGACATACTAAATAAAGACAAGGCCATTGTGCATGCAGTTGTGATGTCTGAACAGCATTGATGAACTGTGGCCTCACAGTGTCCCCTTCCTCCACGGCCCCCGTGTTCTAGCCTACAGATCCCACAGCTTCCATGATCAGCACCTGGTCCAATGTGGGATCCTGAGAGCTAATGTTAGCAGAGGTAGTGACTGTCAGCAGCTTATAGGATGTCAAGTACCTCAAAAATCATTCCTGAGAAAGATAATATTTTCACTTGTGTTATTTGTTCTCTTTTTGAGGAACGCCATTCATGTTCCTCATCTACCAGATCTTTATTTTCTGCTTTCCATAAATATCACTTCCATCTAATCATTTTTATATTGTGGAATTATTCCATTTAATTTAGCATGATTTTTCTCAGTCTCAAACTTATATACCTTCCTGTCTTCAGACATGTTTATTCAACTTTAATTTCAAAAGTGTGGGTTTTAGTTAGTGACTGCTGGTAAAGTTCAACAACTGACTCTAAGTTGAATTCTGACATGAAGATTGGATGATATTTCACTTTTGTTGATAAGAAAGACAAAAGTGAACAAAAAATGTATTTCAGAACTTGATTTATTTGTCAATGACATTAGCAGTTCTTTGCTGAATCAGATCATAATTTTCAAATATTGGGAGAATTTTTTGGTGCTCTTCATAATATAATGGATACAGACATGATATACTTTTTAAACTTAATTGCATTAACAATATCTTTCTATTACTTTCTTAAATTTAGATACGATAATGAACAAAATAATAAATTAATCTCTGATTTATTGCATTTGCCAATTATGTGATATAAATACTTGCACCATGCCTGTCTGAAGCCATTACCTGATATCGCCGAGTGTGTAGTTTGGGAGAGATAAGTGGTATTGCATTGTTGCAAGATTTTTTTTCCTTCGGTGCCCATGGTTCTTGGTCACGCCACTTCCAAGAATGAAGAGGCAGACCAGACAGTGGTGGCAGCAAAACAAAATTTATTGAGTGATGGTAAAGTGATAGTACAAAGCTCCCGAAGACGGAGGGGACCCAAGAGGGTTGCCAACAGAGTTTCTAAGTCTAGGGGTTTTTATGGACTTGTTGGTGGGCTGTTTTAATATGATTAATATCCCTGTGTCTGTCACCAAGTCAGGTTTTTGTCATCTACCTATTACATGGGAAAGGGTGGAGGGCTCCTTCCAGGGTGCTGTAAGATCGTCTTAAGGGTGGTTTCCTCTTAGGGTGGGGGCCCCTTGTCCCTGCTTGCCTGCCTTCCAACTATCCTTCATCAACATCGTTGTGATTTGCATGGTATTACCATGCAAATACAATAAATTTAAATAACCTCAAGATAACAGAAATAGTATAGTAAAACAATTACCAAGTGATGAATTTTAGGTACTTATCTTTGTTTTCATGTAATTTTAATAGAATTCATTTAATTGTAAGTATGTGGTTTAATTTTTAATACAGTCTATGTTTAAAAACTAGCTCACATAATTCCTATAAATCTAAACATCAGCTCTTACTAGCTACCTCCAGAACTGTGCTGCTTTTAGTTTTTTGTAATTACTCTGTTTTTCTCCTGCACTCCTTTTCTGACTACTGCAAAGATATTCTCACTTCGAATCTCATTGATATTTTTCATTTTTTGGGGGGACATTTTTCACAAGTAACTTTGATTTTCAAGTTTATATGGTTTCCTCAGATTCTTTTTTTTTGGTCATATGTTCTAATCTACTTTTTATAGGTTCCATTTTATGTGGAAATGCAAAACATGGTAAATTTGGAATTTCATTTATAGTATAGGGAGACTTTTCATGGCATACCCCTTTATATTTTAAAAATTTTAAGTCATATGAATTTATTAACTCATCAAAAAATCAATTCAATTTCAAAAAATATGTATATCACTGTCTCACTTTTAAAACCATCTGTCTGTCTATAACTATTTAATTCTTTTTATTTGATAAATATTTATTAAGTGCCTATTATGTGCCCGGTCCTATTATAAGGCATCAGGATTCAGCATGAACAAAATTTTTAAAGCTCTGTTTCCTCATGGTGAGACAAACAATATACAAAAAAAAATAAGGAAAATATATAGTATGCCTGGTAGTGATAATTGCTATGGAGAAAATTCAAGTAGAGAAAGAGCATAGGAAATGATAATAAATAGATCCTCGTTATTTGCAGATTCCATATTTGCAAGTTTGCCTACTTGCTAAAATTTATTTGTAGGGCCAAAATCAATACTCACAATGTTTTCAAGGTCATTCTCAGGCATGTGTAGAGTGGCAAAAAACTGGAGCCCCCCGACATACACATTCCCAGTTGAAGTCGATAAGGTAGTGTTATATCTTCTTGTTTCAGCTTTCATATTGTAAACAAGAGTCCTTTCATGGTTTATTTAGTGCCATATTTTTCACATTTTGTGCATTTTTGTGATTTCACTGTTTAAAATGGTCTCCAAATGTAGTCTTGAAGTACTGTTTAGTGTTCTAAGAACAGGAAGGCTGAGAAAATACAAGTGTTAGATAAGCTTGTTCAAGCTAAGTTATAGTGCTAGTGACTGCTGGTTCAGGGTTAATTAATCAGTAATATATCGTAAATGAGTTGTCTTTAAACAGAAACTCACATAAAACAAAATTATGCGTCGATCAATTGATGGATATGTTGTCATAAGAGGTTCTAAGCGACCTAACACTCTATTTTCCCTAGGAGCTATGGCTCAGCATTCTCTAATTCAGTGTTCACAGTGACTTTATAGAACATAACTACTGCAAATCATGAGAATCAAATGTTGTACAATTGGTGATAAGTTGTCAGAATCTGAATATATTTTAATGGTAGAATCAACACATGTTGAAAAGCTGCAATTAAAATGTTTAAGGGAGAGAATAGTAAATGTTTTAGATCTGAGAAACTAGAAGGATAGAATTGCATTTGACTGAGGTGAGAAAGCCTGGGGAGCAAGCAGGCTTCTAAGAAAATCATCAGTTAGCGTTGAGACATTTACATTAAACACACACAGTAAATACCCAAGTGTCAATGTTGCATGGCCACTTAAATATATAAACTTGGAGTTCTTATCATAGGTGATACTTACAGATCATGAGATTAAATAAATTGGCTAACGATGTGGGTTAGAGAAGTCCCGGGATATAATCCTGAAGCCCTGGAATATTTAGAAGTTAGAGGAATGAGAAAAAAGTCATAAAGGAACAGCTTAGCAGGCCACCCGCTATCACCTAGTGAAGGGCTTTGTTTTTACAACTGCCTCTGCTCACACAATTTTTCTCCTCTTTTTCATCCACATCAGCATAAAACATGCCATAGAATACTTCTTCAAAAAAGTGTTTTTTGTTGTGACATAACACCTTGCAATTACCTTCTCAAAGAGAATTTTTATGCTGCTCTATGTCCTTGTTTCCTTGGTCTTTCAAACCTATGCTTGGTAGGCTTTTGTTCCTACTATTCTAACAAAAGTTCTCATGAGGGTCACCAGAAACCTCCAGGCCTCAAAATCCAGTGGTTATTTCTTAGCCTTATCTTGCTGGTTTCTCAGCTGTATTTGAAACAATGGTCATTCCTTGTGTGAAACACTTTCTTCACTTGGCTTCCTGGATAGCATTTATTCCCAGTATTCTATACTCCGAAGTTTTCTGTCTTTTCTGCTGTCCTGTTTCTTCTGGATCTCCACTTGTCCCTGAGCCACTAGCTCACTCTTCAACTTCACTTCTCTAAATGTTTAGATCGTACGTTCTCATCTCATGTCTCTGAATGTTAATATATACTGATGATTCCTCAAAGCATATCTACAACCATCATTTATTTCTGAATTTCTGAAGATATGCTCTTCACATATTCTACTTGAATATCAAACAGGTACCTCGAAGAAAATCAACCCTAAACTGACATTTTCATTTCTTCCCCAAAATGTGCTCCTTACTCTAGCATTTTTCAACTCAGTACATTACACTGCCATTTATAGAATTATTCAGGGCAAAAGTCTTCCGAACTGTGTGTCCTCTTCTTTCTCTCATATTGCACAGCCCGTTCAATAGCAAATGCTGTAGAGTCTGCTTTCAAGATAAATCCAGAATCTTTTCAACTTTTCACTACGTCCATTTTATCAGCCTAGTTTAAGCCACCAGCTCCTCTCATGCAGACCATTGCAGTAGTCCAATAATCAGTTCCTTTGTTTCTAAACTTGCCTTTTCTCCCAACATCAATTTTTCACATAACAAAGAGACATTTAAAAAATATAAACCAGGGGCGCCTGGGTGGCTCAGTTGGTTAAGCGGCTGCCTTCGGCTCAGGTCATGATCCTGGAGTCCCGGGATCGAGTCCCACATCGGGCTCCCTGCTCAGCAGGGGGTCTGCTTCTCCCTCTGCCCTCTTCCCTCTCGTGCTCTCTGTCTCTCATTCTCTCTCTCTCAAATAAATAAATAAAATCTTTAAAATATATATATATAAACCAGGCTGTGGGGCGCCTGGGTGACTGAGTCAGTTAAGCCTTTGACTCTTGATTTCGGCTCAGGTCATGATCTCAGGGTTGTGAGATCAAGCTCTGCATCAGGCTCTGTGCTCAGTGAGGAATCTGCTTGAGATTCTTTCTCTCTGCCCTTCCCCCGTGCTTGTACTCTCTCTTTCTCTCTCTAAAATAAATAAATCTTAAATATTTCTACATAAATAAATATATATACACCAAGTTATGTTACTCCTTGCTTAAATGTTAAATGTTCCCTGATGAAATGGCTTTTAAGAATATAAACCAAAATATTTAACCAAAGCTTACTAAGCCATATGTGATCTGGCTTCTGCTACCATTCAGGTTTCCTTTGCTCACTGTACTCCAGCCACACTGGCCTTCTTGCAAATACTGGAAAATGTCAGTCATGAAACTGACTTAAATAATTGGCTTTTACATTCCCTCCATCTAAAGTGTTCTTTCTCCAAGTACTTGTGAAACTTTCCTCTTTATTTTACTCAACATTCTGGTGAAATATCACCTTTCAGAGAAATTTTCCCCAGCCTACGTATGTATGTTTATATTGTCTATCTCATCCAATTGAATGTGAGCTCTAAAAGAGCAGAGGTTTCTTTGATTACCACTCTATCTTCAGTGCTTAGAATAGTGCTTAGAATAGTGCTTGACATAAATAAATATTAATTAAGCTAACGTTTTTAAGCCACTTATTTTTCTACCCTTTATTCTGTTGGCTTTATATTTTCATATTTTAACATCAAATTTTATTTGTATCTCTTATCTATTTGGCTTACATTTAATGTATATTTCTGATTTACCATTGTTTATGCCACTCTTGTTGAATATATCCCAATTTCTTATCAATAATAACATCTACCTCATATTTTCATTTATTCAACGAACCTCATTACCTTTTACAGATTCTTTAGTATATATATGACTAGAGAGAGGGCATTTTATGAGGCCATATCATAAGGGCTCTGCTTAGCCAAAATCAATTTTTTACCACATTTTTTAAGAACGTATGAAAGGTATAACACATTTTCAATTATCTCCAGGTCTTGTCTTCTCCAGTACTAGCACCAATCCAAATCATTAATATGAGAAAGGAAATAAGGGCACTTTATATGATTTTATGATCCTCTTTAATTTTGTTTGTGTTATAACTCTTCCATTAGGAGAATTCTCAAAAAATGAGAGGTATACAGTTCTGTTATTTCTAACTGAATGGCTTAGAAGAGTGAGTCAGTTTTTTCTTTAACATGTTGAATAATATATTCTGATGCTTTGCTGAACTAGTTGGGCCAAATATACAGAGTAAAGGAGCATATTAGTCATTGGATTGTTGCTCTATCTTGGGAGGTTACAGAGTGGGAGTTTCTTACTTCTTTTGGTACATACTTAAATTATCTTTTGATTTAATATAGCATTATTTACACATGCAGATAATTTTGGTGTCTTATTTGGCATTAATTTGTATCTGTTAATTTGAAAACACCATTTAATGATTTCTTATTTATTTTTCATCTGTAATTAAATTAGAAGATAGCTTTGCAAGCTACTTCTTTATGTCATTGTCTTGTATGAGTCTCTTTCTAGACTCTATCCAAATAATTCAATCAACCCAAGTAGAATAATATAGTTTGGTCTATTTTCATGAAGTTAGCTAAGTTAAAAGCAGAGGCCATTGATTCCCCTATATCATATATTTGAATGACAATCAAGCAATTTCTTGAGAATCTATAGTCCTCATCCACAAAAAAACAAAACAAACAAGGAAACTAATGCTTCTGCAATTTATACTTTCCACTACTTATCAGTTTTCACAATTGCTGTTGACAATATTATTGATTATTAGAAGCTCTTCAATCTGAAGACTTTAGCTTTCAGAAACTACTATTGAAAATACAGGTATAAAGTGAAAAACACACATATATATAAAATATATATATATGTTACTTTGAAATATACATATATATTTCAAAATAGCCTTATGGCCATTTATACCCAGAAAGCTCTGTATGGAAGGAAAAGTTTCATGATTTATTAGTTAATAAATACACCTTAGAATTTTAATTGTCTAATTTTCATAGTCACTTTTCTATTTTGTGGACTTTCTCCCAACTGTAGTCTAGTGCAGTGGAAGGCATTCATGACTTTTCTAAAAACCCCAGCAGAGGGGCGCCTGGGTTGCTCAGTTGGTTAAGCATCTGACTCTTGATTTCAGCTCGAGTCAAGATTTCAGGGTCATAGGATTGAGCTCCGCATCAGGCTCCATGCTCAGCAGGGTTTTGCTTGAGATTCTCTCTCTCCCTCTCCTGCTGACCTTCCCCCCGTCCCCTGCTCATGTACTCTTTCTCTCAAATAAATAAAATCTTTAAAAATAAATAAATAAATAAATAAATAAATAAATAAATAAATAAATAAGAACCCAAACAGATCCAAGAGAAGAAATTATTTATACCTTCACAAAGAGTTGTAATTATTGCTGCTATTATTAAATATGACAAAATCACCAATTATTGGGCCCTTAAAAGTATCTGAGTCATATGATTTAATACAGTTTGCTAAATTAAGTATATAATCTATAGTAGCTAGTTCTATGGATATTTTATTTTTAATTTTTACCTGGGAAAGTTATTTCTGGGTGTTTCCCAATCTTAGAATGCTTCCTTCTCAAAATCAATTCAATAACCACAACAAAGCCATTCCATAGTGATTGTGAATTACAATGTCAATCTTATACTAATATCATTGTGAACCCATAGATATATACATGTTTAATAGGTTTCAGTCTATTGCAATTATTAGTATTATTACAGTTCAATGTGTCCCTTTTTGGTCCAGTAGGAATCTTAATATTGTACTCTAATAGTTGCTAAATGTTTGTTTTTCTGAATAAAAAATACTTGGATCTCACTTTTCTTTGGTATTGTGAATATATTATTACATTTTTTTCTGTCATGAAGCATTGCTGTCAAAAAGTCTACTGACAATTTTATCTCCTTATAAGTTTTGTGCTTTTTTATTTCTAGGTGCCCTAAAGATTTTTTTTTCTCCAAGGTCAAGGAATTTTATTAGAATATATTCTGATATTGGTTGTTAAGGGTCAATATCAAAACTTCAGTGTGCTCTCTTAATGTAAGTTTTTGTTTTTAGACAAGTATCTTTTTTTTTTTTAAAGATTTTATTTATTTAATTGAGAGGGAGAGAATGAGAGACAGCACGAGAGGGAAGAGGGCAGAGGGAGAAGCAGACCCCCTGCTGAGCAGGGAGCCCGATGTGGGACTCGATCCCGGGGCTCCAGGATCATGACCTGAGCCGAAGGCAGTCGCTCAACCAACTGAGCCACCCAGGCGCCCGACAAGTATCTTTTAATTGTAGTTTTTAATATTTGTTTTGTTCTCTTGCTTTGATTTTCTTTTTCAGTGTTACCTGTATTGTATTATTTCAGTGTTATCTGTCACCAGTGATATTTCCTATTATCTGTGAGTCTTCTTTGCCTATCTTCAATACATGCCACTTTCCCTTTTATTTTATTTTATTTTTTAAAAGATTTTAAGTAATCTCTACAGTCAACATGGGGCTCAAACTCATGAGCCCAAGATCAAGAGTCATGCATTCCACCAACTGAGCCAGCCAGGTGCTCCATGCCACTTTCTTTCTAATCCATCTTTTTTTTCATCTCTTTTTGCTTTTCAAATTTTTCCTTGTATTTTTCTTTGTACTTTCTGCTTCTTTTATTGTATTAAGTACAGCATTTATTTGCTTCAGTGTTTCTTCTATTTTAATCATTCTCAAATGTTTTTGTTTTTATTTCTAATTTTTTCCTCAGTTCTGTCACTTTACTTCTGAGTTTATCTAATTCTGATTGATACTGTATTTTCATGTCTTATATCATTTTGATAATGTCTTTTAGCTTATTTTGAAATAGTTACAGTTTTGATCTAACACTTTTGATGGCAGAATCTTAGTCTGAATGGATATTATTTTGTTCTTTTATTGTTTTTTCTTGTTCTTATAATAATTTTATATGGGACTTGGTCTTGATTTTTTTTGCTTATTTATTATGTGAAGTTGGTTTCAGTGATTTTTTAGGCTAGCATTTTCAACTTCACAGAACTCTTTCTTTTGTGTTTTGTGTAGTGCTCAAAAATATAACTGCTTGAGATTTCTCTGGCAGTATTCACCTCCACCACTTTGGTCTAGATGTTCTCTTTCCTTGCCTCTGTGGGTCTCTGCCAGTTCATTTTAATTTCACTTCCAGCAGATTCTTTTCACTGTTAAAGGTTGTTGCCAGTGTGTGTCTCTATCTTAGAAAGAATTCTGGTGGGTCAAAATTGTGAGCATATGGGGCTAGACTGCTCATTTTTCCTTATGATAGGCTTCTTGTCTTGTCCATATGAGGGAACGTGGGGGGGAAATGCTTCCTGATTTCAGGTTCTTTTCTCAAATTGGCCTCCTATGCTTTCCGAGTGAATACTTGTTGGCTATTTTGAAGATTTCCTTTTCTCAGCCCAACACATGCCACCATATTGCTTCTTTCATTCTTCCATATAGAAAATGACATCATGTAGTCTTGTAGCTGTTGGAAGTCTGTCCTTACCTTCTTATATTTGGGGTTTTATGGGGATATCTTGTTACTTAGTTTTTTTGTAAATGCGTTCCATGGGCTTCTTGGTTTTGCTTTCTAGAGGTTCTGTCCATTTTGGTGGGGGGTTTTAGAGACACAGGTAAACAATGCTGTCCCCACAGCCATCCTTCCAGAACCCTTTCATTTATTTTTTAAACATCTGTTTAAATTAGGTATTTTTATCCTCTTTCTTTGGGATGGAAAACTTCATGCATCCAATATCTTATAATCATGAAGTTGTGTCATTATAAAACTATTGTTCTTTAAAACATAATATTGACTTCCCTCTTCTATTACTCCAAATTATCTCTGGAAAACTTCAATTTTGGAAGTAATGGTAAGAGCAGAGTGCCTAGATTACTATGAATCTTATATCCTTGCACAGGACATCTGGTGAGTAACCTTTTTTTTTTCTTTCCAAATTGGATATCCCAATATATGGTGTTTCCTTCCAAACATCAATGATAATGTAAGATCAGGCAATTTATTATAGCTACACTAATACCTATTTTAGTATTTATTACTGAATTTAACCAATTTTGTGGGAGAACATATACACCAGAAGTACTCAAAACCTCAAGTTAATTATTTTATACATATCATATACCTTCTGGTAACCTCATTCTCTGTCTGTAGCATTAACCTATTTTAAGCATTTCCATAGACAAATGGACCTAATTAGACAATATTGTTATATTTTGTTTACACGTAGAATTTTTCATTTCAATGTCATTATCTCTGTAAGAAAACATTATTGCTGGGTCAATAAGAGTGCAATATTAAGCATATGATTCTGACATCCTGTGCTATTGACTATCATCACTCTTTAGGTTTATATAATTCAAGCAAATTCAGTTATGCTTACATTTAGTGCTTTGTTTCTTTCCATCTAAAGTGACTTTTTCTTATTCCTTCATAGTTTTTCCTAGATTTACTAATCGTGTGTTTCTATTTCTACTAGATTTTAGCCATTTGCTATTTCTTTAAACCACATATTCTTTGATCAATACAGAGCACTCAATATATACCATACCTAAATCATAATAACATTATAGATTGGAGTAGTGGGTCTTGCATTAGTGTGGATTTGTTTCAATGTTCCTCAGATTAGTAGAGAAATTCTTTGAAAGAAGTAGGTTAGATCCTTCAGAAAGAGGCCAAAGACTTTTTAAACAACTTCCTAGTCTTCAAGCAATTTCTAGTCTCTGAAGTTTTACCTAAATTCCATTGATTGCAGAATAACGTGTTTCAAATTAGGAAAAAGATTCTCCTCTTTCCCAAAGGGAAGAAAATAGCAACCTTTAGGAATTGGTCACAGGGGATTTTACCTTGTGAGATGAAAACATCACACTGTGGCCTCATATAGAAAACAAGTATATCACAAATATTAAGATATCACATGCAAGATTCCTAGAAATAAACTATGGTGTTTTCTGTATGCTTAGTTCACATTCATTCATTTTCTATATTCCACTCAAAGATATGTGAATCAATGCAGATTTCTAAGGCTTTAAAAAATATGTATAAATTGCATGAATGCACACAAATACAATTCCTACATTTGTTGTGAATTTCATAAAATATAAATCTATGTCTTCATAGACCAAAACTCCAAAAATGTGGTTTTCTTTCTTAAAAAGAAAATAACTTTCAACCTATTTAAGTCAATAAATACATTTGATCCATGCATAAACTCTCAATTTCTTTAGATCTATAGTCTGTTTATTCCTTTAAGAATTTGATGAAGTTTTAACCAGTTTAACATCTCTGAAAACCTGGATTTCAGTTGTGTCTCTGTGGGAAATTACTTAAGGATTGTTTAAAATTGCCTTAGGAGTCTCATCACACTCATCCCTGCTATTTATAGCCACATGCTTTAAAAAAATTAACTATGGAACCCCTGCAGGACTTCTCATTTCTAAACAAGTCTCCAAGGAGCAATAAAATGTTATATATTAGATACAAAATCCATTATGAGGCATACTAGATGAATATTGTAGAAGAACAACACATTTTCGCATCTTCCATGGAAGAAGTTTGGGCAAGAAAATGCCCTAAAATAAGCACATGCAGAATTTGACTGGGAAAAAATATTTTTCCATATATGTATTTCAGTTATCTATTGCTGGGTAACAAAGCACTCAAAAATTTAGTGACTTAACACAGGGATGATTTATTATTTCTCACTGTGCTGTGGCTGATCAATCAGTTGGGCAGTTCTCCTCCACATGTCCCATCTGAGGTCACTTGTGCAGCTGCACTCAGATGGGAGCTCACTGAGGGCTGGGGCATCCAAGATGAGTCCTCTTCCTCCACAGAGCCTCCCACATTTAGTAATTGCATCTGAACTTCTTTATAGCATGGCAACTGAACTCCAAGGACAATTTTCCAAGGGGGTAAGCTTCCATGTATGTTTACATTATATGTTGCTTTCATCACACTTGCTCATCCCTCATTAACCAAACAAGTCTCTTGGTCAAGCCCAGAATCAGTGTGGAAGGAGTGAATGCCAGGGGTTATTGTTCTTTGTGGGCCATAATATAGGTCTACACTGTGTATGTATGTGTGTGTTTAAAAAAAATTACCAAAATATATTAGGATAATTAATTAGACAGAATATATATACTTATAATTTAATTTTTATGAAACTTACATCCACTAAAAATTATATTACTGTTTTTCTTTTAGTTTGATAGCTAACATTTCAATTTTTCTTTAGATTAAAAGTCCTTTAAAACTGGAATTAAAATTTTTTAAAAGTCCTTTATATTTGTTTCTTATGAATTCTAAGTTGGAATATCTACCCTCTCTGTGTCTCTATTTAATAATTATTTAAATGAATTTTTGTGATGATTAATGTATTAAAGATGTGGCTGATAATTGTTCATACTGTGTACTACAAAGAGTGCTGCACCCAAAGAGGCACAATTCTCATTACACAGATTTGTATTGTTTAAATGTTCTTTTTTTTTTT
>NC_138372.1:79379185-79397116 GCF_054177405.1 Leptonychotes weddellii | reverse complement strand
ATCCACGTCGTTGCAAATGGCAAGATCTCATTCCTTTTGATGGCTGCATAATATTCCATTGTATGTATATACCACATCTTCTTTATCCATTCATCTGTCGATGGACATCTTGGCTCTTTCCACAGTTTGGCTATTGTGGATGTTCTTATGTTTCAATATAAAATTATGCCCAGGCATGAGCAATTTATAAATTTATAACAAAAACTTTCAGCAGATGGGAATGAGCTGTCTTGTATCAATGAAATCAATATATTGAAATAATTTTATGAAATTGGAAAGTGTTGTTATTGTTAGTTTAAGATCATTGAGAGAGTGAGCTTAATAATCAAAATTCCAATATTGATTAAGCACCATCAAAAATAAAATACACAAGGAGCTACTTTCCTAACCATGCAGATCACTGAGTACATTAGTTACTGAATTATTTTGCTATATCACATTTATAATTTATTTTGTTTTGATGTTTATATACCAAAATAATATGGTTTACTTCCTATTTCAATGTCCCAAAAGTTTCATTATGACACAAAACACAGTGGCTAATAGACATTTACCATAAACAATTTTAAAAACAGAAATTGAGATTTCCATGTTATTATCTGCCAATTATACCATGATTATTTCATTTTTTTATGGATTTTGTGATTAAATGTATTCATTCTTTACATTTCAAAGGCTTATTACATATTAGTTAAAATGTTACAGATTCTAATATAGTGTTTTATAGAGCTCTCCCAAGTGTTAGAAAAACGTTGTTTAAAAAAGATTATCAATAGGGGCATGCCTGGGTGGCTCAGTCGGTTAAGCGTCTGCCTTCAGCTCAGGTCATGATCCTAGCATCCTGGGCTGGAGTCTTGCATAGGGTTCCCTGCTCAGTGGGGAGCCTGTTTCTCCCACTCTTACAGTCCCTTCCCCCCACCCCACCCTCGTGCACTCTCTTTTGCTCTGCACTCTCTCTCTCAAATAAATAAATAAAATCTTTTAAAAAAAGATTACCAATATTAGAAAATAGAAAAATGGAAAATAGAGAAAAATATTTTGTCATTGCATATTCTTTTAGAAAATGAAAAAGTCGCCAGAAAAACCATAAATAAAGAAAAATGTTTCAGTTCTATTTGTTTCAGTGGAAGGAAGCACTTGTGGTGCAGAATATGAATTTCACTTCTACTTTCAGGTCAGCCTAAATTTGTTTAAAAAGCACACATAAGAAAGAAACCTGGAGGAATTAGTTTAATCAAGTGAATTTTATGACAATTTCAATACTTTGCCTTATAATTTGAATATTGAACACTATACACTCTTGTTGGAAATTTTCCATCAAGACATTTTAACTTTCCAAAGAACAGTACAAGTAGGAGGTTGTCTAACACTTATTTAGTTCACCAATTATTTGAAATGGTGAAAAAAGTTAGATGCTAATTATTTATTCTAACTTTAGTAATTTGGCTTTATTTCTAGATCATAAATTTACTGGGGATGGAAAGTAAAAATGAAGAAGTATCAGAAGTTACAAAGTTTGGCAACATTTATCACATATCCATAGCAAGCACAAAGAAAGTAAATGCTTAGCATATCAACAATAACGTTTTAATTTAAAATTGAAATACAAATTTAAATTATGTATGACTAATGGTGCTGCAGAACAGAGTGCATATGAAATTGAAAAAATAGTTATTATACTAATGTCAAATGTACAATATCCATTATTCTAATTTTTGGTGAGTTAGGTATATGAGATATTGTTTTAAATACAGAAACTAGTCCTATAGAAAATGATATATTCATTAAGTAACATTGAAACAGTCATAAAATTTTATTTTATGATGCAAGTAAGGTGTAAAACTTTTTTATAACAAATTATTAAAAATGAATTCTTAAATATTGCAGTTAAAACTTAATTTTTTATTATCTTATGTTTAATAGATTTTATAATCTATACATAATAACTTTATGCTTATTTTAATTATTATAGAGAAAATTAGGAATTTCTAGCTTCAAAATTGTTGCTTGAGGAAGGGTATTTTCTTTTTTTAATCAAAATTTTAGTTCATTTTTTATTATTTTTTATTTATAATATTTTTGAGTATCATTGACAAACTATATTACATTATTTTTAGGTGTACAACATAGTGATTCAACTTCTCTATATGTTATGCTATGCTCACGGTATAGCTACCACCTGTCACCATGTGACACTGTTGAATACCACTGACTATATTCCCTATGTTGTACCTTTTATTCCTCTGACTTATTCATTTCATAACTGGAAGCCTGTATCTCCCATTCCCCTTCATCTATTTTGTCCATTCCTCCACTTCCCTTCCCTCTGGCAACCATCAATTTGTTCTCTATAATTAAGAGTCTGTTTCTTAGCTTCTCTCTCTCTCTCTCTTTTTTTTCCCTTTACTCATTGGCTTTGTTTCTTAAATTCCACATACAAGTGAAACCATATGGTATTTATCTTTCTCCGGCTGACTTACTTCATTTAGCATTATACTCTCTAGTTCTATCCAGGGCATTGAGAATGGCAAGGTTTCATTCAGATATATGTATTATATATATGTTATATAATACAGGTATGTTATATATTATATCAGGACACAAAATGAAACACATAGATCAATGGAACAGAATAATATAATTTCTTATATATATATTTCTTTCTTTTTGATAACTGAGTAATATTCTATTATATATATATTTCTTCTTTATCCATTCATTAGTCGATGGACATTTGGGCTCTTTCCATAGTTTGGCTATTGTTGGTAATGCTGCTATAAACATCAGGGTGCATGTATCCCTTTAAATTAGTATTTTTGTATCCTTTGGGTAAATACTTAGTAGTGTAACTTCCTAGAGTAGTTCTATTTTTAACTTTCTTAGGAACCTCCATACTGTTTCCCACAGTGGTTGCACCAGTTTGCGTTCCTACCAACAGTGTAAGAGGGTTCCTCTTTCTCCACATCCTCACCAAAATCTGTTGTTTCCCGTGTTATTCCTGTCATCCTGACAGGAGTGAGATGGTATCTTATCATGGTTTTGATCTGTAGTTCCCTGATGATGAGTGATGTTGAGCATCTTTTCATGTGTCTGTTAGCCATCTGGATGTCTTCTTTGGAAAAATGTCTATTCATGTCTTCTGTCCATTTCTTAACTAGATTACTTGTTTTTTGGATGTTGAGTTTGATAAGTTCCTTATAGATTTTGGATAGTAATCCTTTATCAGATATGTCATTTGCAAATATCTTCTCCTGTTTTGTTGTTTGCCTTTTAGTTTTGTGATTGTTTCCTTCGCAGTGCAGAACTTTTTATTTTGATGTAGTTCCTATAGTTTATTTTTGCTTTTGTTTCCTTTGCCCCAGGAGACATATCTAGAAAAAAGTTGCTACAGCTGATGTCAAAGAGGTTACTGCCTGTGTTCTCCTCTAGGATTTTTATGGTTTCAGGTATCACATTTAGGTCTTTCATCCATTTGAATTTATTTTTGTGTTTGGTGTAATAAAGTGGTCCAGTTTCATTCTTTTGCATGTTACTGTCCAGTTTTCCCAATAGTATTGGTTGAAGAGACTGTCTTTTTCCCATTGGATGTTTTTTTCTGCTTTTTCAAAGATTAATTGACCATATAGTTGTGTTTACTTCTGGGTTTTTATTCCGTCCCATTGATCTATGTGTCTCTTTTTGTTCCAGTACCATACTCTTTTGATCACTACAGCTTTGTAATGTAACTTGAAGTCTGGAATTAGGATACCCCCAGCTTTGCCTTTCTTTTTCAAGTTTGCTTTGGCTATTCAAGGTCTTTTGTGGTTCCATACAAATTTTAGAATTGTTTGTTATAGTTCTGTGAAAAATGTTATTGGTATTTTGATAGGGATTGCATTAAATCTGTGGATTGCTTTGGGTAGTGTAGACTTTTTAAAAATATTTGTTCTTCCAACCCATGAGCATGGAGTGTCTTTCCATTTCTTTGTGTCATCTTCAATTTCTTTCATCAGTGTTTTATAATTTTCAGAGTACAGGTCTTTCACCTCTTTGATTAGGTTTATTCCTAGGTATCTTATTATTTTTGGTGCAATTGTAAATGAGATGTTTTGTTCTTTAGATTTCACATATGGACAAGGATATGGAGGAAAAAAGATCCTTTGTGTACTGTTGGTGGGAACATACATTCGTACAGCCACCATGGAAAACAGCATGGAGAGTCCTCAAAAAATTAAAAACAGAAACATCATATGATCCAATAATTCCATTTCTGGATATTTACCCAAAGAAAACAAAAACACTAATTCTAAAAGATATATGCACCCCTATGTTTATTGCAGCATTATTTATAATAGCCAAGATATGGAAGAAACCTATGGGTCCATTGATAGATGAATGGATAAAGAAAATGTGGTGTATATATATAAAATACTGGCATATATAATAATTGATATATATTATATAATTGGCATATCTATAATATATTGGTATATATAATATATACTATATATAACATAATATTACACAGCCATAAAAAAGATGAGATCATGCTATTTGTGATGACATGAATGGGGCTAGAGATTATTATGCTAAATAAAATAAATAAGATTCAGAAAGATAAATACCATATGCTTTCACTCATATAAAGGGCATCTTTTTTCTAATCTGCACAACAGTGTTATGTGAGCTTGTGGCAGAGATGGAAATAACATACATAGATGTAATCTAAATGTCCCAGACCTCAGCTGGTGGGAGGGAACCTCCACTAGCTGTGCCCCTCACTATTGATCCTGGTATCAACCCCTCTTCAAGTGCTCAAGTATTTTTTTGCAATCTCCTGGGATATTATATTTATATAATAAGAAATAAAGAAAAAGCTTTAAAAATAAGCACCTCCATGTGCACACACACCCATACACAATGACAAATTTCTGATATGGCAAACTTGGGTGAGATGAGTTAGGAAGGGACAAGAACTTTGACTGGCTGATGGTGACATGATAAAGACACTAGAAGGTGATTGAGCCCTGGAGTTTGTTGCTGTGCTCTGAGAACTACCAAATAGTGGAAACAAAAGATCCAAGAAGAATCAATTTTATTGCATCCATCATATGTCACCAAAAAATATAAAATAAAATAAAATAAAATACATAAAATAACATAAAATAAAATAAACATGCTCTTACAGGGTTTTCAAAAGTATAGTCCTTTTGCCCTAAATTCTTGAACTAGCTCTTTATTGAAGTAACTCTTTAAAATTTTTGCCTTTTAAATTTTAATCATATGCCTCTCAATTGAACTCTGAAATTAAAGCTAAATAAAAACACTAGTCAAGGGGATGGCTCTTATATTTTACTCAGAATTACCCTTGCTTTTTGATTATATTTTATGTTTTTTTTCAAACTCAGTATAGCTTACTTTTTATCTTAATAGTCTCATATACAGAGAACTTCACACTACCCTCCCATACCCATTTCTCCATAAATAGAAATAGGTTTCTGTATGATCCATCCTATTGGTTTTCCAGATATGCCTAGGCATGAATATCATAAATAGACATACCCTACACCCTTTATATAAGTCAAAACGACACTGTCTTCTCTATGTCTTTCTTGCTCAAACTTATAAAGAAAAAAATGGAAAGAAAAAATTCTCATTGTTTCTAAAATAAAACATTGCATTTATTTACATAATTATTGATTGATCAAAAAGTCAATTTGAGAAAAGAGGCGTAAGCCTCTTTACTTAAAGTATAATTGTAAGAATCAAATATTCTACTGTTCTTGTGGTCATTTATGAAGCCTAAGTTTATACTGGAAACATAAAAGACCCAAGAAACGTTTGCATGAATAACTCAAAGACTGTAGAAGAGATGAAATGGAGAACATAAGTAGCTTAACAACTCAAGGTGTAGACTAAAATTCTGGGTCTTCTGCGAAACAACTTTGTTTTCAAAACCATTCGTAATTTTTATTCTTTAGGTGGCTGAATTACAAAGTCTATTGAACTGATTGCCCTGCCATGCCTTTTATATGAGTGTTTAGGTAGCAACTGGGAGAGTGGAATACTGACAATTTGCATGGTATTTATGAGAAAATGTGGAAAATGAATCAGAATCTACTGAAGTCCCAACCACTGAATGACTCTTTGAGGTTGAAGGAGTCCTTTCCATGTATGTCTATCCTTCATTGTTTAAAGACTCCCTAAATACTCATCTGAGAGAGTCACTTTGTGAGGAAAATCATGTCATCCTATTGTCCACCCTGATACTCCTCCTTTTCCCCAGAAATTTATCTAGAGTCCAAATCTGTTTTATTATAAAATTACATTAGTAAACCCCAGGAGGGAAAACAACCAACAAAAAAAATGAATGATAGAAGTAGCAATTTATATCTTAAAAAAAATTTGGTGAATATATATGGAGAAAATATGTCCTTAATAGATAAGTGAAAGAAGAACAAAAGTTTAACTGGACTCAAGTTCTAAATATAGATGCAAGATACCAGAGACTCTCAACTCAATTTACCAGGTTGAGTAGCTGGGAGAAGTTGTAATTGCTTGCCTAGTTGGTTGATAGATATCTGCACTTAATATGGCCCATAATAAATGAAGGTAAGAGACCAGAAATAATTTGTTGTGATACATGGGAAGAAGTCTACTATAGGGAGATAGGAATATGGACTGATGTTATCAGATGTAATTCAAATAATTCTTGCTCCTATTTTCCCTGGAAGGACACAGGAGATATTTCTATTACCAAGGGCTTGAAAAATAAATCACTGAAGTGAGCACTTGTGTTTTGAAAAGCCTTGCACTGGATGTTCTTGGTAGTCTGAGAATGCTAGTAGGGTGTTGCAATTGAAATGGACCCAAGGTTCCAAAATACACATCTGAATGTTGTGATGGGGCAAAGGGGCAGAACTATTCTAAAGTCAAGTTTGATATTATTACCTTGGGTAGGAGATACAACAATCAATGGGCTCATTAGCAGGAAGATTGGTTGCAGCTAAATATTCATGAAATGCCAGATAAGCAGCACACTAAAGTTAAAAAAAAATTCTAGGGAAAGAGAAGTCTGATGTGAGTCCCAGGATACAGGGCCAATGCCAGTCATTCAATCCGACCAGAGTCAGTTCATACATCAAAACCCTTCAAGGAAAGAGATTTTTCTCTTGAAGAAAAGTCCTACAAACATTGTAAGTGCACAGTGTAAATTTCCATTCTAGCTTTTTCTAAATGTTTCTTCTTGGTATCATTCACCAAGATAACTGTGCAATAGAAAAGGAAAAGCTTCAGACAACATAGAGGTTAACATGCACTGGCTCTATGTTTATATTGTTTCCTGAGAAAATATGACATCCCCTCCACTGATCAAAATAAGAAATAGAGTAGCCAAGAAATAAATGGAGATGTTTATTTTACCCCAAATTTGCTTCATGGTAGGTCCATGGGAAGAAAAGTTTCTTCAGTTCCAGAGTATAATGGCAGAATAATTACAGCAGTAACTGGGCCCCTAAAGTAAGGACTATATTTTTGCAACAAAGTCTAAGTAGAAGGTCATAGAATTATTTTTCCCTGTCAAAGAAAGAAACAAAAAACAATACCACATCTCTGAAAAAAATTATGAAGTTAACTACCACCATCAAAGACTTCAGAGAATCAACGTTGATGATTCTTATCAAATATCCATTAACTTGCCAGTTTTGCAATTATTAAAGACAGATTGATGTAGCACAATGATAATGAATTATTGAAACCTTAATCAGGTGGTGACTCCAATTACAGCTGCTCTTCTAGGTTTGGTCATTTTTAGGAAAGCAAGTCAATTCAATCAATCCCTGGCACGAGGAATATAACTACTTAACTGCTAAATGTTATTTTTCTGTAAGTCAATAAACAAGGAAGGTGAGTACTTTGTCCACCAAGCAAAGACACTGTATTTTTTAACTTTCTTGCCATAGAGTTGAGTCAGCTTGCTGGTCCTGTGCCAAAATTGAGTCCATAGGGACTTTGATTTTTTTCACCACCTCAGAGTTCATCATGCTAGTCCACAAGAAGAATAACATAGTAATGATATCAGGGACCTCATATCCACTGGTCAGATAAAAGCATGTCAAAGAGTAGGAGGAGAAGCTCATGAAATTATGCAGGTCCAGAAAAACATTCCTTGACTTTAGAGGGGATATAATTTTATGTCATGGGCCTATTAGATAATATCAAATTATGTTGAATATATGTGTATTAATTTGATTTTAATAGCAATGTTTTATCCTAAAAAAATAGCATTGTTTTAATTTCCCCAATTAGCCAACATATAATGTCAAATTACAAATGAAACTGTACATTTTTTAATGTAAGAGTAGACAATTACGTTTCATTTTTTGTGAAAGTACTCTGCATGTATTTTCTATCATTTATCATGTCTTATGGCTTTTTACCTACAGAATTAGAGGAGTTCTTTATGTATGCAGAACACTAAATTTTGTTACTTGTTTTATTGGGATATCTTGTCAAATTTGACACTTTTATGAGTGTTTTTAATGTATCTTTTGATAAGCAAAAATAAATTATTAGCTTTAATGTTGTGGAAAATATCAGTGATTTCCCTTTTAATTCAGGTTTTTTCATCTTGTTTAGGAAATTCTTCCCTATTCTAATTTAACAGAGATTTTCTCAAATATTTTCTTAGAATATTTTAAGTTTTGCTTTATTGATTAAACCTTAATCAGCCTGGACTTGATCTGGGATAGGAGGTGAATCCAGAATTTAATATTATTTTTTATTTTTGTATTTTGCAACTCTTTTTACTAATAGATGGTTAAGTAATAACAACTAGATAATAATCATGGGCAGAGTCTAAGACGACAACAACTATCCTGTGTCAGTACTCCTTGAGGAATGTCTTCCTGGGCTTTGTATTCTTCTATGTAAGTTTTAGTATCTGCCTACCAATTTCTAAGAAAATTCTATATTCTTTGTAAAACTTTTATTGAAGTAAAAAATAATAAAGGTTCACATAAATCTGTTGTTTGATGAATTTTCACAATGTAAATACACTCATTGTAGCACACCAAGACATAAAATAATACATTACCCCAGGAGACCCCACATTATCACTGTTAAAGGTAACCTTCACCCTGAATTTTAATAGTATAGATCAGTTTTGCATATTTTTGTATGCTTTATAGGATAGAATCATACAGCATATTTACTTCTGTGCCTGGTTTCTTTTGCTCAACATTGTTTTGGTGCTATATTCTATCTTTCACATTGCTATAAAATATTCTATTACATGAATATACTACAATTTTAAAAATCTGCTGATAGACACTGGGAGTGATTTGATATTTGGCCTATATAAATAGTTTTTGTGAATACTACTGCACATTTATTTTGGGGAACACATGTATGAAATTCTGTGAATATGCAAGTAAGAGTGAAGAATGCTCAACTGTTTTTGAAAGTGGTTATAACAGGGGTGCCTGGGTGGCTCAGTCGGTTGAGCATCTGACTCTTGGTTTCAGCTCAGGTCATGATCTCATGGGTCATGGGATTGAACCCTAAACTGGTGTCCATGCTCAGTGTGAAGTCTGCTTGAAGATTCTCTCCCTGTGCCCCTCCTTCTACTCTCTCTCTCTAAAATAAATAAATAAATCCTTTAAAAAAAGATTGCATGGAGCACTGGGTGTTATACAAAAACAATGAGTCATGGATCACTACATCAAAAACTAATGATGTATTGTATGGTGATTAACATAACATAATAAAATTAAATTAAATTTAAAAAATCATAAATAAAATAAAAATTTTTTTAAAAGATTGAAATTATTAAAAAAAAAGTGGTCATAACAGTTTATACCCCTACTAATGGTGCTGAAAGTACCAGCTGCTTTACATCATCATCCACACTTGGTATTGTCTACTGTCTCCATTTTAGCCATTCTGATGATTGTCTTATGTGGTTTTAATCTGTATTTTTTGATAATCAATAAGGAAGAACACTGTCTCAGATATATAATGGACATTTTTGTTTCCTTTCTGGAGAAGTGCCTATTAAAACTTCATATTTCTATTGGGTTGTCTGTCTTTTTCTTACTGATATGTGAGGTATTGATGTGTTCTGAATAATCTTCCCTTGTTAGATAGATGTATCAAAATAATCCGTTCTCACATTAAAGACCAGATTGCCTGAACTTACTTGAGCATCTCTCAGTTATAGGCCAATCTATTTTTGACATGCTATCAAAAATGCCCCCTATTAATGTTTAGGGTTTATACAATGATAATATTTTTGCTCAAGGTGGATCAAAAGAGCTTTGTATTGATCAACGTAAGCTTGTGAGGAGAATCCTTGGATCTATCAACTTTTTAAATATTTTCACAGCTCTCTAAAAGTATATTAACAGACAATATTTGAGAGATAAATTCCTGCTTTGAATGTTCCATACTTGGGGAATTATCAGCCACATGAAAGTGTGCTTTTAATACAAAGAGACCAGGGAGAAAATAATAATTTAATAGGCCTGAACCTGGGCAATTGAATGGACCTGCCAAAAACAAATAAAAATTAGAGTCCCTCTTCAAGAAATATTCGTATACGAGCAAGTCAGGAAACCCAAACGAGGCCACAATGTGATCACTGAGACAAATCCATTGCCATCTATTTATATCCTAGGGATGAAAATCAAGATTGTGACATTAACTTATATTAGACCAGCAATAAAATCTTGGGGCAAAGGCAATTTTAAAATTTTCTTTAGAGTCTACATATCTAAATATATAGGGCTTTTTTTTTTCATTTATGAGTACTGTTTTTTTCGTGCTTTATTCAGTTACAACATTTGAGTAGACAAAGGAAAATTAAAAATATATATATAATTACACAAGCTAGTTTTAAAGTAATTCTGCTCAAATGATCTTCCTTATCCAACACTTACCTATGTCATTGCATTCATTCCTCATTTCACTTGCCTCAAATCCCCCAAATCAAACATGTTACCTAGGCTTCTATTAAAGGCAATCAGCTGTTTTGCACCTTCATAAATTGCTCATCTGCTCCTCGTGTGTGGAATCTCCTTCCTTCCTTTCCTATCTTATCCAATCACTATATTTATTAAACTTTCTGGATCCCTTTCTCACCAAAAAGAAATGACCAGTGATTCTTTTGTGTTTTTGCTATACTCTATAGTATCTCAGTCATATCACATGCTGTTTTATTGTATGTGCTTATTTATATGACTTCTTCATTACCGGATCTTAAGACTTTAGAAAGGAGGTATTATCTGATGTTATCTTTACAACTTTGGTGCTTGGTATATAATAGGTGTGCACTAAATTATTAATGTAACTGTGTTTCGAGTTTAAGCCAAAGCTATATTCTCTATAAGATTAAGATATTTCTAGACAATTCTCAACAACTGATTGGGGCACACCATTCAGGAGTCTATTCTAATGTAGAAGAAAATGATTCCTGGCTTAGTGCTTAAGGTGACACATGAAAGAGTTGAAGAAAATGAGATGTATCTAAAAACTAAGCTCTAGTTAGTAGATGTATGTGTTGAATTTGCACCCAATAGTTCACTTGTCTGGCCAGCCCCAGGTTTTGGCGTGATGGCAAGGAAAATTAAAGCTATAAGTATATTTAAATAGTCTACATGCAATATATACACTAGAATATACTACAAGAGAGAGTAAATGGATTTCCTCCATTGATCTAAGAAGAGTATCTAATGACTCATTATTAGTACTACCAATATTAGTAGCTCAGCTCACTGAAACATTAATATAAATATGGAGGATCTGATGCCAGAGCCTAGCCTATTATCTGTAGCAACAATAAAACAACTTTACAAGGGTTCTTAGCACCTGCAGGTATCAGTGACAAACCTCACTATAGGAATACAAAGTTGGAAGTGGAGGAAAAAAGAAAAATACAGTCACTTTGTGGTAATCTAGAGCTGTAAGTAAGAGCTGTATTAAAAAGCTGTGCTAATGTGTGCACACATCTTACATTTATTTGCATTTATGTTTATATTATATTTGTATTTTTTCCTCTGTCAGCTGGTTTAATGTTCGGTTTTGTCATAGAGGGTGATGGAGGGACACTAAGGCCAGACCAGGAGGAAAGGACTTCATGTCCTGATTCAGCCATCTTTTGTTGCTTTCATTTTTTTGGCACAGCTGCCAATGGATCAGTCTGCTTGCATCCTCCTGTGTGTTTCTCGATTGCCAAGTGGGACATTACTGCCTACTGATTATCACCCAGGCATTGGTCAATTTTCTTTGCTAGTAGCTGGTGTCTGTTTCTACGCAGTCACACCCTCTTCAACGAAGTTTGAAGCTCAGCCTTAGTGGAAAATTCCTCTTCTAAGTTCATTCTTCTGTCTTTATTTCCTTTTCATTGACCCAATTTTTGCATTTGCTATTTCTTCATACCCTAGAGAACTTTTACTCCCTTTAGAAGTTAACCAAATGTACTAATTTACAGCTCTTCATACTAAATATTTTCAGTTCCTATTACTGCTATGATTTCTCTTTCCTGACTGGACCCTGACTGATACATTCATAGGTTTTGTTGTTGTTGTTGTTTAATTTTAGTAACTGTGAAGTTTAACTTTAAAGTACAAAATATATATACATCAAAACAAATTCTTGATATCATGGATATTATCATTTAGAATGAACCTAAGTCAAACTTCAATAAAAGTTTATATAAAGAAAATGTGAAGCATAAAATTGTAAAGGAAATATATAAATGTAACAAATTCATAAAGGTTGTTTTGATATGAGTGAATTTTAGCAAACCTGGACTTCATTATTCATATTTTACAAGAATGCCATGCAAACTTTCATTTATTTAAAATTAATTTTCAGTTCGCCGATAAATCAGTTTCTATAAAAAAGCTTCTTATACCAACTAAATTGTTTATGGAAAACTACCTTTAAAATATCATGACTACTATTACTAACTGACATTTAGGAACTATTGTTACAGACTGAATGTTGTTTTGAGCTGAAATTTATGGACTGGATGTAAGAGAAAAAAATTCTGTTGTTTAAGACACTCAGTCAAGTTTGTGGAGATCAAGTTTTGAATAAAATTGGCTCTCAGTAAGAATAAGATGCCAGTTAATTCCCACACATTTAAAAGTGGATTTTCAGGTTCATTGGTAGCTTAGCAATGGTCATGAATAAATCAGGGAATTTAGAGCCAGGAAGTAGGTTACCTCCCTTCTCCAGAACCATGAGAGCTGAGACCATGCATTCTAGTTTTTAGTTTGGAAAGCATATTAAAAAACAAAAGTAAAAAGATATTAGGAAAGAGAAATGTATTATCAATACTATTAATTAAAAAAAACTTTTAAAAACTTATTTGAATGTGTTTACTTAATTTTGATAACATATCATTGGATTACAACTAACAATTATTTTATTACTTAGTAATTCTGTGTTGTTGTGACTGTTAAAATATTTGTTAAGTAGAGCCCTGGGGTGTGGGATGGTGAGCCTTGGTTCAACAAAAGAACACAGGGAATTGAAATAGAGAAGGTGCTGGAGGAAGTACATAGCAGGTCTCAAAGGGCCACTTGGGGAGGTCAAGGCAGGATGAAGGCAGAAACAGAGCAGGACCTGGATCACATGCTTTTATTAGGGTCCGTGGGTAGAGTGCTTTGGGGTTCTCAGGCTAAGGCTGAGTTGGTCAATTCAAACCACAAAAAGCAGGGTTTTGTAAGTTCTGAGACGGTCTTATCTAAGGAAGGTATGGGGGAAGGCCCTGGGAGCAAGGGGAGAATGTTATGACAGGAGCTATTAGGAACTTAAATTTATGACTCTGGGGGATGTTATCTAGAGCCTGAGTGCATGGTGGGGGCTCATGTCCAGTCAAGGCCCCTGTAGACTGCTTGGCCACACAAAACGAATGCCAAGGCAGCACTATTATGCAGTATTTCTGCTAAACTCTCAGCACGTGTGTATGTGTTTCTATTAGATACTGCACTTGGTAATAATATCTTAAAAGAATTACACTTGGAATTCAAAAACAATAAGCAGAGGACTTGAATACTATCCTAATAGAGATTAGTGGACTGGCTAAAGAACTAAAGCCAGTTATGTAAGTTAACACTAGGAAAGAAGATGGCGAAAGTGGTCATTTTACAAGATTAAAAGTTATTTTGTCAACTGAGTCCCAGAATCATACTTTAAAAATTATTGCAGGGTATAATTTTTATGCTAAAACTTTAAATATGTAATATTTATATCTATATCATATGTAATATTTATGTCTTAAATAAAAAGTCAAAAGTGGAACCAACTTAGATTTTGAAAATGATATGAATTAAATTTCATGTAATGTTTTTAAGCTTGTTTTTCATTAAGTTTGTAGGAAATAGCATAATATATTACTTGATATTTGGACAGCAAATTTATTGGGCTTCTAACACCCCTTCAGAAGACAATATGACAAAGATAAATTGTTATGTAGAAAGAGTTAAATTGTTGATATAAAAGAAAGTCTAGGCATGTGTCCAAATGCCCATATCTGAGGATAACGTGAGGCAAAGAGGCAGAGATCTTGTTCTAGAGCCAGTATTGCCAGAAGAATCTATTCCATCAAGCCAGTGTCCCATATGGGACTCTGCTATATACACAAGCAACAGGAAAAGAGCACTCACTCAGGTGTTCCACTAAGCTGCACTTCATCCTAGTATATCCATCCCCAAAGCTGGAGCAAAGAATCTATGCCTTGTCTTGCCACCTGCTTCCATGTCCTTTAGGTTTGTTCTCCCCCAGGCATGTTCCAGGCTCTTTACTTACATTCTCACAAGACAATCCTATTTTATAAGTATTATTCTCCTGTTTTATAAAGATGGAAACCATTCCTTTTTCCCTCCCTTCCCCTGTGGTCCTCCTCACTATTCCTTATGTTCCACATATGAGTGAAACCATATGATAACTGTCTTTCTGGCTTGACTTATTTCACTTAGCATAATCTCCTCCAGTTCCATCCATGTCAACGCAAATGGTGGGTATTCACCTAAAACTGAATGGGAAGAAATCAGAGAGGGAGACAAACCATGAGAGACTCTGGAACCAAACTGAACCAAACTGAGAGTTACAGAAGGGAGGGGGGTAGGGGGATGGGGTGATCTGGTGATGGGTATTAAGGAGGGCACGTATGGTGATGAGCGCTGGGTATTATACGCAACTAATGAATCGTTGAACACTGCATCAAAAACTAATGATGTACTATATGCTAGATAATTGAACATTTAAAAAAAAGATAGAAACCAAGGCTTAAGTTACTCATCCAAGGTCACAAAGAAAGTAAATGGCAAAAATGGAATTCAGAACTAATTCCCAAACCAATTCTCTATCTTTCATAAAAGAACAGCTAAGGGTATGCTAGTAAATCTCCACAGTGCCAAATACACACACACACACACACACACACACAACTTTATCTCTATTTTCTCTGCTTGAGAATCTGTGCAGCTGTTTCAGATGTTCCTATGAGTCATCTTTACAGAATCTTAAACTGTGTAAGCCTTAAGCAAAATCATTAGATAAGGGAGTTTTCTGTTTTCTTATAAAGTCTCTAGCTTCTAATTTACTTCCCGTTCCTATCCATTAGTGATCCCTGATTTATACCTAAGCAACTTGCGTTGTGGTTTAGTTCTTGTCCTTTCTTTTTGTCCAACCATATTCTCAATTCAAGAATTAAAAATCAATATCAGACAATACAAATGACTGATAGAAGCTTACAATCTTAACTTTGTGAGAAATATTTGCGTTTAAAAGCTTTAAAACCACAAGATAAACAGTGAATTTGTAGGAGAATCACTCACTAAGCTTTGAATAAAAAAGATATTTTGTGATGGGAAATAACAGTCCCCTTAGGGAGGTCAAAACTGACATAATTCCATATAGCTTAATAGTCAAGCTCAAATTAAAACAAATAACTAAAAGTGGGCTACCCCTTTGGGTACTTCAACACTGTGAAGGAAGGATATCAGTCAGTTTAAAAGTATTTATCTTTATGAAGTCCCAGAAGTTCATTTTTGCTTTTGTTTCCCTTGCCTTTGGAGACGTGTCTTGAAGGAAGTTGCTATGGCCAATGTCAAAGAGGTTACTGCCTATGTTCTCCTCTAGGATTTTGACGGATTCCTGTCTCACATTGAGGCCTTTCATCCATTTTGAGTTTATCTTTGTGTATGGTGTAAGAGAATGTCCAGTTTCATTCTTCTGTATGTAGCTGTCCAATTTTCCCAGCACCATCTATTGAAGAGACTGTCTTTTTTCCATTGGATATTTTTTTTTCTGATTTGTCAAAGATTAGTTGACCATAGAGTTGAATATCCATTTCTGGAGACTCTATTCTATTCCATTGATCTAGGTGTCTGTTTTTGTGCCAATGCCATGCTGTCTTGATGATTACAGTTTTGTAATATAGCTTGAAATCGGGCAACGTGATGCCCCCAGCTTTGTTTTTCTTTTTCGACATTCCCTTGATGATTTGGGGTCTTTTCTGGTTCCATACAAATTTTAGGATTGTTTTTTCCAGCTCTTTGAAAAATGCCAATGGTATTTTAATAGGGATGGTGTTGAAAGTATAGATTGCTCTGGGCAGCATAGACATTTTCACAATGTTTATTCTTCCAATCCATGAGCATGGAATGCTTTTCCATTTTTTTGTGTCTTCCTCAATTTCTTTCATAAGTGTTCTGTAGTTTATAGAGTATAGATCTTTTACCTCCTTAGTTAGGTTTATTCCTAGGTATCTTATGGTTTTTGGTGCTATTGTAAATGGAATTGATTCCCTAATTTCTCTTTCTACAGTTATGTTGTTAGTGTATAGAAAAGCAACTGATTTCTGTGCATTGATTTTGTATCCTGCCACATTACTGAATTGCTGTATGAGTTCTAGTAATTTGGGGGTGGAGTCTTGGGTTTTCCACATAAAGTATCATGTCGTCTGCAAAGAGAGAGAGTTTGACTTCTTCTTTGCCAGTTTTAATGCCTTTTATTTCTTTTTGTTGTCTGATTGCTCATGTTAGTACTTCCAGTACTATGTTGAACAATAGTGGTGAGAGTGGGCATCCCTGTCCTGTTCCTGACAGGAAGGGAAAATCTCTCACCTTTTCCCCATTGAGAATGATATTCACTGTGCACTTTTCATAGATGGTTTTTATGATATTGGGGAATGTTCCTTCTATCTCTACACTCTGAAGAGTTTTAATCAGGAAAGGATGCTGTATTTTGTCAAATGCTTTTTCTGCATCAATTGAGAGGATCACATGATTCTTGTCTTTTCTTTTATTAATGTGCTCTATCACATTGATTGTTTTGCAAATGTTGACCACCTTGCATCCCAGGAATAAATCCTACCTGGTCATGATGGATAATCCTTTTAATGTACCTTTGGATCCTATTGGCTAAGATCTTGTTGAGTATTTTGGCACCCATGTTCATCAGGGATATTGGTCTGTAATTATCATTTTTGATGGGATCTTTGCCAGATTTTGGGATCAGGATCATCCAAAAAACAAATAATCAAGTCAAAAAATGGGCAAAAGACATGAACAGACACTTAACCAAAGAAGACATGCAAATGGTTAACAGACACATGAACAAATGTTCAACATCATTAGCCATCAGGGAAATTCAAGTCAAAACCACACTGAGATACCACCTTACGCCAGTTAGAATGGCAAAAATTAACAAGGCAAGAAACAACAAATATGGAGAAAGGGAACCCTCTTACCCTGTTGATGGGAATGCAAGCTGCTACAGCCACTCTGGAAAACAGTATGGAGGTTCCTCAAAAAGTTGGAAATAGAGCTACCCTATGACACAGCAATTGCACTACTAGGTATTTACCCCAAAGATAAAGATGTAGTGAAAAGAAGGGGCACATGCACCCCAATGTTCATAGAAGCAGTGTCCACAATAGCC
>NC_138372.1:79353879-79378685 GCF_054177405.1 Leptonychotes weddellii | reverse complement strand
TTGTATGTCTTCTTTGGAAAAATGTTCATATCTTCTGCCCATTTTTTAACTGGGTTGTTTGTTTTAGGGGGTGTTGAGTTTTAGAAGTTCTTTATATATTTTAGATACTAACCCTTTATCAGATATATCATTTGCAAATATCTTCTCTCACTTCATAGGTTGCCTTTTAGTTTTGTTGATTGTTTCCTTCACTGTGCATAAGCATTATCTACAATAGCCAAGTTATGGAAACAGCCCAAGTGTCCATCAACTGATGGATGAATGAATTTCATTCATAAAAAAGAATGAAATTTTGTCATTTGCAATGACATGGATGGAACTAGAGAGTATTAGGCTAAGTGGGAAAAAAAGCAGTTAGAAAAAGACAAATACCATATGATTTTACTCATATGTGGAATTTAAAAAACAAAACAAACAAGCAGAGGGGGAGAAAAGGTGGGGGGGGGGGGGAGAAGAGAGACAAACCAAGAAACAAACTGTTAACTATAGAGAACAGATGGTTACCAGAGGGGAGGTGGGTGGGGGATGGGTGAAATAGGTGAAGGGGATTAAGAGTACACTTATGATGAGCACTGAGCAATGCATAGAATTGTTGAATCACTATATTGTACACCTGAAACTAATATTACACTGTATGTTAACTAACTGGAATTTAAATAAAAAACTTTTAAAAATCAGTGGAATCCTCAAAATATTATAGCCAATGGCCTAGAGCATGTAACTAATTTTTTTTAGTGATCTGAATTAAAAGAACCTCTAGCTTTGTGTTTCAGTTATGCTTCCAAATAATCAATCAGTAATCCTCAGTCTCTGAGCTGGAACTTTAAGAACAAGTCTTGGGCATTGGAATGGATAGACCTGTGGAGTTCAGAACACAGGACAGCTCTCTGGTGTACTCCAATAGAAGAGTTATTGTGCAGGTAATATATTTGGTCATGATTAAGCATTTGACTAGCCAGATGTTCCTCTCTCCCTTGCTCAATCTTACAGTCCACCAGAACCACCCTCATTGATTGAATGATTATTTGTGAAAGAACTGCATCAGCCACATGTGAAGTGAATTCCCAAAATTACATAATTTAGTATGAATGTTCTTGAAGTTGCCTAAAGTTGAGAACATACTGAAATATAATTTTTATTCTTGCTAGTTTCCAAATAGTTATATATTTCTTTAAAATGTTTAAAAAAATGAATCTGGTTTTAGAAGGAGCAACAATGTCAACCACTTTCCAAATTAATGCACTTGTTCCAGTCATTTGAACAGAGCACCCACTCATCTAGCAATTACTACTGTGCCTAGCTGCCACTTAAATGATGAAATCAATAACTAATCACTCATAGAGTGTTTAGCTATGGTTTAAATGGACCTGAAATTATTCTCAACACTTTGGCAATATACATTACAAGCACATACAGGCTTAACAAATTAATTAAATTACTATAAACTTCTTAATATTAAGGATTTCTTTCTTGCAGTTTGTAGATTTCCACATGCTACAAAATTTTACAAAAAAAAGCTTTATTGTTTATAAAAAGGAAAAAAAATGACAAAATATAGAAGCAATTAAAAGAAACAAAGGTACATGTAATGGAAGGTACTACATTTTGCTGTGATTTCCTGACAGATAATGGGAACTCATAGGTTTATTTAGTTCACATTGTATTGCCATTGTACAGAAATTCTTTAGTATGGGCATTTTTTGTGGCATAAAAGAAGTTAACCTTAAATATTTTGACTTTTATAAGTAAAACTTATCCATAAACATTTGTCAAATAAAAACAAATCTGGACTTAGTAGAGACTTTTTTCAAAAGAATAATCGCAAGGAAGAAAAGGGGTTCTTGCAATAGGGGGAATACGGTGCGAGCTTCTGAAAAGTTAGTTTTTTGGGTTTTTTGGTTTTATTTTCTTGTTTGTTTCCATAGAGAGGATTAAACAAAGCTAGAAAGAAACAGACGTGAGGAATAAAACAATGGAGTGATTGGATAGTCCATGAGAGAATGTTTACCCAGAGACTAGCCTTTTCTTAGGAGGGACTGTATGCTGGCTTAAATCCAGGAATTTGTGGGAAGAGAAGCCTAAACATAATTCAGTTAACAACTGTTTTCGTACCATTGATCAGTGGGGACAAGCAATTCAGCTAATCATTCATGAGGCAAAGACTGGGAATTTGAAGAGTCTTTGGCCTGTCATAAGTAGTCCAGAAGGGCCATCTGTGATTCTTATCTAAGTCCTGTGGGGGAAGGGTCAGTCTTGGCAGTAAGCCATTTCCCAGCATACAAAGGGTAGGGGGCTTTCTTAACCTCTGCTGTCTTCTAGGATCACAGGGCCTGGGTAACCTTCAACATTGTCACATTGTAACGTTCTTCAAATGACATTTTTTTTTAGTGATATTGTTAAAGTTGAAGACAATATTCATTTTAATTTTAATAAAATGTTTCTGATGAGAAGTAAATACACTGTAATCTAAGTACTTTCTTTTTACTTTAATAAAGGGATTTTGGATAATCTAGAGTGATAACCAGTTAACATGTTGCAATGTTCTGAAAAGTAATGTGTTGTAATATGTCACAGAGACCCATTTTACCATGTGAGGACCTATAAAGAAGGCAATGGCTATGAACCAGGAAGAAGGTCCTCACCAGAATACAACCATGCTGGTGCATTGATTTCAGACTTCACAGACTACAGAACTGTGTGAAAAAACTTACTGTTGTTTATAAACTACTCAGTTGGTGGTATTTTGATATAGCAGCTCAAACATACAAAGACATATGTTTATAATAATCTCTAATCTCAAATATCAAATTAACTCAAATAAGCATTTGGCAAATGCTAGGTTGATTAAATTAATGGTTGAGTTCTCTGAAAAACATTTGAAATGCTGGAGATCTGTGTTTTTGATTGGCAAGAATTTTATACGTTTTATGTCCCATATTAAGAGAAATAAGGTTTTATTTGATTAATAGTATTTAAAAGTTTGATATATGTCAGAAAATATTTTGAGGAAATGTTCTTTTGTTCAAAGAGTGATCACTTGTGTTTTCTAAGTAGGAAAGTAGTATTGTTAAATTGGATTAAAAAATAAAAACAGCAGTGTGGAGTTTATATTGTAATAAAAAGATTTGTATGACATCGATTCACATAGGGATACTCTCATTTAAAAATGGTGGCCAGGGGTGCCTGGGCGGCTAAGTCGATTAAGCATCCGGCTCTTGATTTCAGCTGAGGTCATGAGCTCAGGATTGTGAGATCAAGTCCCACGTCAGGCTCCATGCCCAGCACTTAAGATTCTCTCTCCCTCTCCCTCTGTCCATCTCCCCATCTCTCATGCTCTAAAAAAATAAATAAATTAAAATAAAATAAATAAAAACAATGGCCAATAAAAACACCTTTCTGCCCCCCTCAGATAAATAAATCTGATTTTCTCACATACCTGTATACATGTTTAACTGAAATTCCAGAATTCAGTGTCTTATTAAATGGAATTTTTTTTTTTGCTAGAAAAATAAAAATTAACCTTCAAGTTCCTTAAAATAATCTTGGCATGGACTCAATAGTATGCCTAATTTTTCCAGGGCCAGCATATCGATGGGCCTTAAATAATCTACTTCACAGCCTTTTATTGAACATGCATATATCATTCATGGGAGATGCTGGTGAATGATTTACTTTTTAAAAAATGGCCAAGTAGTGTGCAAGACTATTGAATCAGAGATCTGTACCTCTGAAGCAAATAATACATTATATGTTAAAAAAAAAAAATGGGGAAAAACACAAGCTTTGGTTGAAAATACTGTGAGTTCAAATCCACATTCCCCCTCTGGATGATCTTATTTCCTGTCTCTGAAGCATGGTTTCCTTATCTATAAATGGGACTACCAATGCTTTTGCCATGTTTGCATGTTATGAGTAAGTACCAACAGCTACCTGGAAGACAGGAGGAGCCCACTAAATACTAACTGCTGAGTGAGCTATTATTTTACTTACTACTTATTCCCCTTCTACCCTCAAGTGTCTTATTTTACTGTAATAGGTGAAGATCAATAAATAGAAAACTTCCTTTCAAAAAAAAAAAATGGCCAAGTAAGTCTGGGACAGGGAAGTAATGATAGAAATGTTAACTGGAATAAGATTGTTTTCTGTTTAGAATCAACAACATATACAACCAGTCAGATGGAATACAGTAAGGACATCAGTAATATGGCTGAATAAGATGTCCATTGCTTATACCCACTTCAATGACAACAACTTGGCATCCATTGAAGGACAAAAGTGACTTTGTGGGATCTGGGGATCCACATAGAAGACTGTGAAAACCGAGGACAGTCCAAGACCGAGGAAAACCATATGGGGAACACAGCCTCATATCCAGGCAGCTGACACACCAACTGTGGTCTCTGCTACAGACCCAGAAATAGCTTGATGCCCCTGACGGCTCAGCTACAGGTCTGGCTTGATCCTGTCACCAGCACCATATGCCAAAGGACCTGGGATCAGTCGTGTTCATCCATACATCAGGTGATAGACATACAGAATTCAGGCTGCAGACCCTGAAGTGGTCTGTAAACTGGCCCCAACCCCTCTCGGCCACTGTCCCAGAGCCCCTAGAGGCAAGCTCACCAATTTCAGTTAGAATGTAGATCCTGACAGTCCCCTGCAACTGGACTCCTGTCCCAGCTTCAGTCCATAAAGAGTTTTGCTGGCACAGAGTGTCTGAAGGAGACAGTACTATCTATGACCCTGGAGATCCTGAAAGGGCTCTAGATGGGGGCTCCAGCTTCCTCACAGCCACAGTCTGCCAATCTGCCAGCAGTCCTGAGGGTCCAGGGTTCCAGTGGAGATATTCCTGTCTGTTTCCGAAGATCCTGAAAGGTCCCTATACTCAACTCCAGGATCCTCTTAGCCATAGTCTATGAAGAGGTCTGCTGGCACCGGGACCCAGCAGGAAAGACTTCTGCCTGAGCCCCCAGAATTCTGCAAGGGCCTATTACAATGCACAGCTCTCTCCCAGCCACAGGTCACCAGCAGGCCCGCCAGCACAGGGACCAGATGGGAGACACTCATGTTTGTGCCTCAGAGAATCCTAAAAAGCTTCTGCACAACAAAAGCAACAATCAATAGCGTGAAGAATAAAACTATGGAATAGGAGAAAATATTTGCAAACTATATATCAGATAAGAAATTAACATCCAAAATATATAAGGAACTCAGACAACTCAATAGCAAAAAAAAAAATTTTAAAAATCCAAATAATCCAGTTAAAAATGGGCAAATGACCTAAATAGACATATTTTCCAAAGATGACATAGAAATGGCCAACAGGTGCATGAATAACATCACTAATCATCAGAGAATGCAAGTCAAAACCACAATAAGATATCACCTCATACCTGTTAAAATCGCTATTACCAAAAAGACAAGAGATAACGTATTGGCGAAGATGTGGAGAAAAAGAAACACTTGTACACTGTTGGTGGGAGTGTAAATTGGTACAACCCCTGTGGAAAACTGGAGTATGACGGTTCCTCAAAAAATTAACAGTAGAGGCAACATTTGATACAGCAACCCCATTTTGGTGTATATATCTGAAGGAAACTAAATCACTATCTCAAAAAGATATCTGTATCACCATGTTCATTGTGGCATTATTCATAAAACCAAGACCTGGAAACATCTTGAGTATCCATCAACAGATGAATGGGTAATAATAAAAGTGTGATATGGGGCGCCTGGGTGGCTCAGTCGTTAAGCGTCTGCCTTCGGCTCAGGTCATGGTCCCAGGGTCCTGGGATCGAGCCCCACATTGGGCTCCCTGCTCAGCAGGAAGCCTGCTTCTCCCTCTCCCACTGCCCCTGCTTATGTTGCCTCTCTCGCTGTGTCTCTCTGTCAAATAAATAAATAAAATCTTTAAAATAAAATAAAATAAAATAAAAGTGTGATATGTAGACACAATGGAATATAACTCAGCTATAACAAAGAATGATATCCTGCCATTTGAAACAATGTGGATGGACCTTGAGGGCATTATGCTAAATGAAACAGTTGAATAGAGGAAGAAAAATACTGTATGATCTACTTATCATGGTGAGCATTGAGCAATGCATAGAATTGTTGAATCGCTGAAACTAATACAACATTATATATCAACTATACTTCAAAAATAAAATACAAAAAATAAAAAAAATAATTTTTTCAAGTAAAAATTTATTTAAAAAAATCACATGAGTTCACTTACATATGGAATCTTAAAAAAAAAAAAAAAAAAAAGCCAAACTCATAGAAACAGAGGAGAGTAGAATGGTGTTTATTAGGACAAGGAGTGGGGAAAATGGGGAGATGTTGGTCAAAATGTACAAACTTCCAGTTATCAGATGAGTAAGTTCTGGAGATCTAATATTCAGCAAGGTGTCTATACTGTATTATATACTTGAAAGTTCCTGAGAGTAAAGCTTTAATTCTTACCACAATCACATATGCACACAAAAGGTAATTATGTGAGGTGATGGAAGTGTTAACTACCCTAACTAATCCTATTATGGTAATAATGTGGTAATTGAGGCATGTATCAAATCAACACTCCGTACACCTTAAACAATGTTATATGTCAATTGTCTCTCAATAAAGCTGGGAAGCAATTAATAATAAAAAGAAAGCATTGATGTTTAGTCTGAGGTTTGTGGCTTAAATTAGTGGGAATGATGTTCCTGAAGACATAAGCATTAAAGAAGGAGCAGGTGAGGTGGGCCTTCTACAGCAAATGGTGTGGGGAGGGAATGGTGTTTCCACTTCAATGACATCTCTAGCATCTATTGATTCCTCATTGCCCCTATTTGGTTCTCTTGGTCCAAGAAGATAACAAAGTCAATATCAGGGATCATGAGATGGCATAGCTGCTTGGCATAAGCCAAACCAGGCAGAAGTTGGAAGGTTGAAGAAAATTGTGTTGCATGTTTTGAGTTTTCTATTTTGATAACAATCACTTTTAAGTTGCATTTCTTTTGTCCTCCATTTTGATTATCTTCTCTTACTTAACCTCTTTGCCTGTTCCCCTTGCATTCACTGTTAATATTTCGATTGAATTCTATTTTTCAGCCTTATTTATCACACTTAAGAGTAAATAATAATTCTGTAGTTATGTTAGTTTAGAATCCTCAAATTGTTTCCTTAGCTTGTCAATTTCTCTTTTCAACTCTGATTCCACTTTGCTTAAATATTACATCTTTGAGCTTTTATTTTACTGATTTCAGGATTTTAGTAATTTATTTCTATAGCATGTAACAACTTATTATTAATAAAACTAGGGTTTTTATTATCTCTGCTTCTTACTCTTTGGATTACATTTCCCTATAGCCTGAATTTTCCATCATCTTTGCAAACATCAGTTTTTGCCACTTGGTTACTTTGGCATATTTGAATAATTTTCATGCTATTCTTCTTAATTTTGCTTTTGTTTAAAGTGGCATGCCCTATCTAATCTTCCCAGTCGGTCCCCTGTAAAACAAATGTAGATTATTTTATTTCCATGTTTTCAATATAGTATGAGGGCCGGAAATTGTGTTAAATCTACCTTTTTAGAGTCCAGGAGCATAAACCACTTCTTGAAGACCTGACTTTGATCTCTCTTTTGATTTGTTTTTTCTGTGTTATATATTAGGTGTCATTTCATTTCTTTTGGGATATTCTACCACAAAGATTGATACTCATAAGCCTGAGGTAAATTCCTAATGTGGCATGAAGCTTTGTAGCCAATGCTTACCTTAAAGTATGTTATCATTATTCAGCACCACATCATTTCTCTCCACCCATCATTACAAGCTCAAAGAGCAAAAAGCTTAGGGCACCTACTGGTTTGGACACAGTTTTTATTAGTACAATGCAGGAATGGAGAATTTCACCTGGAGCTCTCAATGTGTCTCCTTGTTTCATATTCCTATTCTCTCTGGGGATCGCAGTACATTTATTTTCTCTTGTCCACAGTACTTTTCAATTATTATTTCTTGTGGAAAGAATTAGCTCTCTGTAGTTATGATAACTGCATTTTCTCTCTGCCTGCCCAGAAAGGAAAGATAAAGTTTTGAGCAGCTATAGTTCCTTCTGCCTCTGTTGAGATAGTTTGGTATTGACAATAAGAGATTTTTCAGGGACACTCCCATGATCATTATAATGGGAGATGTTTCTGGGTATTGTCAACCTATCTTCTTTCTCAAATGCTGAGAGCTTATCTTCTTTAAATTAAATTATCTTCTTTAACTTAAAAGAAGAGCTCATCTTCTTTAAATTAAAAATGGTAAAGGGCTCCTGGGTGGCTCAGTCAGTTAAGCATCTGACTCTTGATTTCAGTTTAAGTCATGATCTCAGGGTCCTGAGATGGAGTCTGGCATCAGGCTCCTGGCTGAGCAGGAAGTCTGCCTCTCTCCCTCTCCCCTTGCCCCTCCCCACCCTTGCTCACTGGCTCTCTCTCTCTCTAAAATAAATAAATAAATCTTTAAAAGAAAAGACTTCAAAAAATTAAAAATGGGGGGCGCCTGGGTGACTCAGTCGCTAAGGGTCTGACTTCGGCTCAGGTCATGGTCCCGGGGTCCTGGGATCAAGCCCCACATAGGGCTCCCTGCTCAGCGGGAAGCCTGCTTCTCCCTCCCCCACTCCCCCTGCTTGTGTTCCCTCTCTCGCTCGCTGCATGTCTCTCTGTCAAATAAATAAATAAAATCTTAAAAAATTAAAATTAAAATTAAAAATGGTTAATAAAATGAAATCCGTCACCACTCTCTTTCCTAGCTTTCCTTGAAGCAACACTTAGGATTATTTTATCTCAGGAGGCTTCCTGTTAAGTTTACACCTTGAGATCTGAACCTTCAAACAGGCTTAGTTTAAAATCTCAACAACTTTCACTATTTTGTAGAAATATTTAGACTTAACTAGTTTTGGTTTCAGCTGAATTTTTTTTGAAAAGTTATTGTTAGTGGTTTACCAAGATTTATTTTTGTTTTATATCAAATAAATACAGTCCTTCAACTGCCCAGAGATTGGTCAAAAGGAAGGCAGGTTTTTATTCTTCTATGATCTAGAGATATGTACTGTGGTGGGTTAAATTTTGGCCTCAAAAAAACAGGTCTAAGTCCCAACCCCTGGAACCTAAAAAAGGTGCCATTATTTGGAAAAAGGTACTTTGTACTTGTAATTAAGTTAAGAACCTGGAGATGAGATCATCCTGTGTTTTTATACGAGAAGCAAAGGGAATGTAAGGATTGCAGACATGCTGCCATAAGCCAAGGAATGCCTAGAAACACCAGAAGCTGTAAGAGGCAAGAAAGAAATCTCCCCTAGAGCCTTCTGGCCCCCAGAATTATAAGATAATAAATTTCTGTCATTTTAAGCTACGAACCTTGTGGTAATTCATTGCAGTAGCCTTAAAAAAATCAATACCTGTCCTTTAAGTGGGACTTTCTACCAGATGCAATGTGATTAGTAGGCCATGAATCTCCTACTCCTATAGAGATGCCAGCAAAATCTATCCCCATACCTAATTTATTCATTCTTATTAGTTCTGCATTTCAGATATTTGGGATCTCAAAAGACAGCATACTGCAGTGATATAACCACAAACTTTAGAGATAGGCTGACTGGGTTCAAATTACAGCTTTAGTACTTCTTAGCTATGTGACTTTGAACAGATTATTTGCTATCTCTTTATTTAAGTTTCTTCTCCAGAGAATGGGAATAATGATGGTACATATCTTATATGTTGCAAGAAATAAATGACTTAATAAGATGAAGGACTCAGAACAAGATCTAGCACATAGTTGCTGCTACATATAGCTCGTATGGTTATTTAGCTTGTATGGTTTTATAACCAGTTGGAAGGTCAGTTATCTAAAGAATAAAAATTTCACTGAGGATGAAAACTATCATTTTCCATCTTGTTTAGCATAACCAATTGAAGAGTAACTGTTTATTAAAAGTTAGTAATGTCGTTAGAGATGGTAGATGAAAACTATCCTCTGCCTATGCAATGGGATGATATTTAACATTATAAGGATATAATGAGAAGTGAGTTTGAAAGAAGCTGTCCTATTTGATCCTAAGGAAATGGATCATGTGAAATAAATCCTCTTAATCCACACATCTTATAGAGGAAATAGACCTAATGCCAACCTCAGAACTTACTTACTTTAAATATCTGGCATATATTCTAAATATATTTTGATATTATTAAATTCAAAAAAAGTCTATTGGATTAAAGACACTTAAACAGTTAATGTTTATACTATTAGGGCTAACCTATCTTTTGGGCATAACTTCAGAAAGTTGCATCAACCTTTAGAAGAATTATCTTGCCATATGGATAAAATAATGTAGGAAAGGCCCCCAAATGTTAGCAGACAAATTAATAATAACATATACTTATCTACACATCTAAACATACATTTATCATACATATCTAAAACATTGTAATTTTAACATATTTTAACACAATGGACACTACAGACAGTAATCCTCATAACAATGTTGCAGGATAGGATTGCATGTTGTTGATAATAAAACATGAGCCTCAGAGAGGTAAAAAGACTTGTCGAGGAATCCAAGCCCTCTGAATCATTAGAGAAAATCCTCTGTTAATTAACCAGCCGATTTATCTCACTTCATAGAATGGGAAGAGTATAGACTTCGAATTCATAGGACAAATAGACTATAATTCGGATAGTGATGCAATCACAGGGAAGACATTCTTCTATTCAGTTACCTTTGCGCCAACACTTATTACTCTCTTGGATAAAAAGCATGGAGCTAGAATGAATTACAAGGGTCTATCACTTTAGGTGGGGTCTGAAAAGGAGAACTTGTATGAACACAGTTCTCTATATCAAGCAAATTGGGCTTAAAGCAGCATCTGAATGAAGCATCAGGGAATTGAACTAGGAATAAAGGCTAAAAGCCTCTGTTTGTTTTTTGTTTTTTTTTTTTAAAGATTTTTTTTTTATTTATTTATTTGAGACAGAGAGAATGAGAGAGAGAGAGCATATGAGAGGGGGGAAGGTCAGAGGGAGAAGCAGGCTCCCTGCCAAGCAGGGAGCCTGATGCGGGACTCGATCCCGGGACTCCAGGATCATGACCTGAGCCGAAGGCAGTCGCTTAACCAACTGAGCCACCCAGGCGCCCCTAAAAGCCTCTGTTTGGGAGAGACTGTTTTGTTTTGTTTTGTTTTCTTTCATCCACTCAACAAACATTTATTGAGGACCTACTAAGTATCAGAAATTTAACATATATATCAGAGAGAGCAAAAACTTTTTTTTTTTTCTTGCCAATTTGAAACGTATAGTCTGGCAAGGAGCTACTGGTGTAATCAAATCATTTTGTGTCTAGCTGTTCCAACCAAGGTGTTATGAATGCAAATGCTGAGCAGTTATCCTTCAGTACCTCTGCTGTGAATGTTATCTGCTTGAGAGAAAAAAGTCCTTTAAAAAAATAGTCCTCTTGAAAAAAATAAAGCAACTAAGTTTGGACCAAAATGAGAAAAAAGGTTTCAGTTTGGGCTTTGCCAAAAAACTTTTTTCTCATTTTTTCTTTAATCCGTAACAACACTAATCATATTAAGAAGTTGAAAGAATAGTACAATTAACACAATTATATTTACTATCTAGAGGGGTTTTTTTTTTCATTTTTTTTCTTTACATTTGTTAAACTGAGCCTCATGGTAGGAAAGAAAAGTATTATTTGATTTGTAATGTGCATATTTTAAAATCATGTAGAAATGAGTACAAACTTCCAGTTATAAAATAAATAAGTCACAGGGATAAAAAGTCACAGCATAGGGAATATGGTCAATAATATTGTAATAACATTGTATGGTGACAAATGATAGCTACATTTATTGTAGTGTGCATTGTGTAATGTGCAGAATTGTCAGCTCACTATGTTGTACACCTGAAATTAATTGTATGTCAACTATACTTCAATTAAAAAAGGTGAGTAGTCATCACAAAGAAAATCAGAGACAAAATCAAGTAAATGTTATTTCTTTCTCCTATTACCAGATTTTGGAGCTTGTGATTCAGCACAGCTTAAGCAACGCTCATTATGCTAAATTTAACAGTATCTCTTTTGGTAACATCCTCAATAAACTAAAACAGTAGATTCATGGGCATGCTGCTTATGAATATTTTGAGAAACAATGATCTGATGACCTATTGCTGCACAACAAATTATATCAAATCTTAAAATCACAATCTATTATTGTTGTTTACAATTCCATGGGTTGACTGAGCTCAATGGAATAGTTCTTTTTTTTTTTATTATTTAAATTCAAGTTAGTTAACATATAGTGTAGTATTGGTTTCGGGAGTAGAATTTAGTGATTCGTCACTTACATATAACACCCAGTGCTCATCCCAACAAGTGCCCTCCTTGACCCATTTAGCCCATTCCCCCCCGCCCATCCACCACCCCTCCAGCAGCCCTTAGGTTCTTCTCTATAGTTAAGAGTCCCTTATGGTTTGCTTTATTCATCAGCCAATGGGCATTTGAGCTCTTTCCATAATTTGGCTATTGTGGACATTGCTGCCATAAACATTGGGTGCATGTGTCCCTTTAAATCAGCACTTTTGTATCCTTAGGATAAATACCTAGTAGTGCAATTGCTGGGTCCTAGGGTAGATCTATTTTTAACTTTTTGAGGAACCTCCATACTGTTTTCCAGAGTGGCTGCACCAGTTTGCATTCCCAACAGTGCATAAGGGATTCCCTTTTCTCCACATCTTCACCAACATTTGTTGTTTCCTGTTGTTTGTTAATTTTTGCCTTTCTGACAGGTGTGAGCTGGTATCTCATTGTGGTTTTGATTTGTTTTTCCCTGATGATGAGTGATGTTGAACATTTTTTCATGTGTCTGTCAGCCATTTGTATGTCTTCTTTGGAGAAATTTGTCTGTTTATGTCTTCTGCCCATTTCTTAATTGGATTATTTGTTGTTTGGGTGTTGATTTTGATAAGTTCTTTATAGATTCTGGATACTAATCTTTTATCTGATATGTCATTTGCAAATATCTTCTCCCATTCCGTACATTGCCTTTTAGTTTTGTTGATTATTTCCTTCACTGTACAGAAGCTTTTTATCTTGAAGAAGTCCCAGTAGTTCATGTTTACTTTTGTTTCCCTTGCCTCCAGAGACACGTCTAGTAAGAAGTAGCTGTGTCTGAAGTCAAAGAGGTTGCTGCCTATTTTCTTCTCTAGGATTTTGATAGTTTCCTGTCTTACATTTAGGTCTTTCATCCATTTGAATTTATTTTTGTGTATGGTGTAAGAAAGTGGTCCAGTTTCATTCTTCTAGGTCACTGTCCAGTTTTCCCAACATTATTTGTTGAAGACACTGTCTTTTATCCAGTGGATATTCTTTCCTTCTTTGTCAAAGGTTAGTTGTTTAGTGGAATAGTTCTGGCTCAGGGCTCTCATGAGATTGCAGCCAAGAAGCAGCTGATGTGGAAGTCATTTATTAAAGACTAGATTCACCTGAGCTGCATGTGAGTCATGAGGTCACATGCTAGACGTTGATACTGAGATCATTGGCCAGGAGCTCAACTGAGGCTGTTGACTGGAGTAATCCCATGTGTCTTTCCATATTGCTTGGGCTTCTCACAGCATAGCAGCTGATTCTAAGAGTGAGGATTCCAAGTGACAGGAAGTGGAAATTGATAGTCTCTTAAAGATAGGTCCAGAAATTTAAATGGTGCCATTTCTCCTATATTCTATCAGTCACAGAAGTCAATAGCCTGTCCATATTATAATGGGAAAGATAAAGCTCACACCTCTCATGGGGAGAGTTGTCAAAAAAAAGTCATCATTTTTAATCCATAACACACAGAGAGGTTATACACAAAGGTATATGCTATAACCTTAAATATTTCCCTATACACCTTTTACTCTGACAATATCAACTATATATTCCCTCATTTCCACTTGTGTTTCTAAAGGCTATTTCCTCTGCCTGGAATATTTTACTCTTTCTCCTTTCTTTTTGACCTAATTCATCCTTAAATACCTGGGTTTAATAGTAACTACTATATATCTATTAATGAAGTTATAAAATTTATGAGAAAACAAACAAGAATATAAAAGGAATAAAAAAGTTAGAGTCTAATATTAGACCTATGAATCATTATTACTCTTCCTAACATATAAAATGTACTATGGCCCTTGCAAGCCATAGCTTCCTTTCAAATGTTTTCTCTTAGCTTGTTTATTCAATCTGGGTTTAATAATTAGAAGTGTAGCAGAGTTTTCTTGTTCATACTAGTTAGTAGAAAACAGTGGTTGACAAACTCTTTTTTTAAAGGGCCAGATAGTAAATGTTTTCTGCATTACAGGTCAATATAGTCTCTGTCACATCATTCAGTTTTGCCCTTGTACCATTAAAGCAGACACTAATAATACATAAATAAATGGGTATAACAGTGTTTAAAAAAAAAAAACAAAAAAACTTTGGTTATCAAAACAGATAGCAAGCCAAGTGAGATCTACAGACTATGCCTGGAATATCCCACAGCTATAGAATAACCCCACATGTGTTGAGAAAGACATTCCAATCAGTTCACATAAATTAAAGGAAGAGGTGGGGAGATCACAATTACCATGAGAAGAGAGGCAAATAATATTATTTAGGATACTTAGGATTTTCTTTCAAAGTTTTTTTTTTTTTCCCTAAGAAAAACAAAATACAAAAAAAAAAACCTGTCAGCAATGTTTTTCTTTTTACTTTTTAATTTCTATAAAAAAGTGATTTAACATAGTACATTTGAATGAATATTTGATATTGAGTTAAAATATCTAGCTTTAATATATGATTTCTAGCTACTGATATTAAGGTGAGTGTTGGAACATCATCTTATCTACTTAAGTTTTTTTTTCTTTTGTCTTCATAAATACAGAGTAGTTGTGAGCTTCAAATGAGATGTTTTTATGAAAGAAATTTTATTCATAAAGTTGTTCCAAAGACATTTTTAGTATTTTATATAGTTTACTTATTTGGGGAAATACATCAGTTGAAAACTGATAGACAATTTTAAAAAATTGATGTAAAAGTATAATAAATAAAATTCAAAAATAATAGCATTGGGCCTAAGAATATCTCTGTCCATCATGTACAAAAATGGATGGAAAAATAGCTTAACCTAATGAAATCATTGGTATTTGTCCCACACACAACCTCTGCTCATTCATTTCCTACATAAAGAAGAGATAAAGAAATATCATAGAAAAGCAGGGAGGTTGTACACATAACAAGATTGTCTTATTTTTCTTTCTCTCCAATTTCAATAGCTATACTTCATACTTCATATAGGTTTAAAAAATGCTACTGAAATTATTATTATAGAAAATCAGAGTGCTCAGAAATCTGATAAACTATCAGAATAAGTTTAAAACATTAAAATTTTATAGAGATAATCAAAATAGCTAAAGGTTACTTGTTACAGCTGTGTAGCATTAAACAGAATAAAGAATGGCTAATTACAATAATTAAAGCAGGAAATTAAGAGGTAACAGCCAGGTATATAGGGCTTATTATTTTATTTAAAGATACCTTCTAAATGATCCATTAAGGATTATTTAATTATGAAGAATAAAATTTCATGATGACAAATTTGAGTCAAATTAAGCAAAGAAACAGCCATATTGAAATTGCTATTGAGTTAATGAAACCAAAGCTTATCCAGGCACAATATGAAGAGATATTCAGGTTCCAACTCAGTTTCTCAGTTTATTAGTTACATGTTTAATTACAGAATTTGTACAGGCATACCTCATTTTATTGTACTTTGTTTTACTGTGCTTTGTAGATAATTGCATTTTTTACAAGTTGAAGGTTTGTGCCAACCCTGCATCAAGTAAGTCTATGGGCACCATTTTTCAAACAGCATTTGCTCACTTTGTGTCTCTGTATCACATTTTGGTAACTCTCAAAATATTTCATACTTTTGCATTATTATATTAGTTATGGTGATCTGTGATCAGTGATCTTTGATGTTATTATTGTAACTGTTTGGGGATGCCATAAACCATGCCCGTAGAAGACAGTAAATTTGAATGATAAATGTATGTGTTCTGATTGCCCCACCAACCCTCAGTTCCTCATCTCTCTCCATCTCTTCAGGCCTTCCTTTTCCCTGAGACACAATAATACTAAAATTATGCCAATAAAACCCTACAAGGGTTTCTAATTGTTCAAATGAAAGGAAGAGTTGCACATCTCTCACTTTAAATCAAAAGCTAGAGATGAAACATGAGAGACTATGGACTCTGAGAAACAAACTGAGGGTTCTAGAGGGGAGGGGGTGGGGGGATGGATTAGCCTGGTGATGGGTATTAAAGAGGGCACGTTCTTCATGGAGCACTGGGTGTTATACGAAAACAATGAATCATGGAGCACTACATCAAAAACTAATAATGTAGTGTATGGTGATTAACATAACATAATAATAAAAAAAATGGGATCTTAAAAAAAAAAAAAAAGAGCTAGAAATGATTTAAGTTTAGTGAGGAAGGCATGTCCAAAGCCAAAATAAAATGAAAGTGAGGCCTCTCACACCAAACAGATAGCCAAGTTATGAATACAAAAGTACTTGAAGGAAACTAAAGTTGCTACACCAATGAACACACAAATGATAAGAAAGTGAAGTAGCCTTATTTGCTGATATGGAGAAAGTTGTAGTGGTCTGGATAGAAGATCAAACCAACTACCACATTCCCTTACACCAAAGCCTAATCCAGAGCAAGCCTGTGACTCTTCAATTCTAGGAAGCTGAGAGAGGTGAGGAAGCTGCAGAAGAAAAGGTTGAACCTAGCAGAGGAAGTTTCATGAGATTTAAGAAAAGAAACCATCTTCATAACAAAAGTGCAAGGTGAAGCAGCAAATTATCCAGAAGATCTAGCTAAGATCATTAATGAAGGCAGCTATACTAAACAATACATTTTCAGTGTAGATGAGATAGACTTATACTAAAATAATATGTCACCTAGGACTTTCATAGTTATAGAGAAGTCAATGCCTGGCTCAAAGCTTCAAAGGACAAGTTGCCTCTTGTTAGGGGCTAATGCAGCTGATAACTTTACGTTGTAAGCCAGTGCTCATTTACCATTCTGAAAATCGTAGAGCCCTTAAGAATTATGCTAAATCTACTTGTGCCTGGGCTCTCTAAATGGAAGCCTAGATGAGAGCACATCTGTTCACAACATGGTTTACTGAATATTTTCAGCCCACTGTTGAGACCTACTGGTCAGAAAAAAGATTCTTTTCAAAATATTATTGCTCAGGGATGCCTGGGTGGCCCAGTTGGTTAAGGGTATGCTTTCAGCTTGATCCTGGGGTCCTGTGATGGAGTCCCACATTGGGCTCCTTGCTCAGCATGGAGCCTGCTTCTCCCTCTGCCTGCTGCTCCCCCTGTTTGTGCTCTCTCCCTCTCTCTCTCTCTCTCTGACAAATATATCAATAAAATCTTTAAAAACAATACTATTGCTCATTGACAAGACACCTGGTCACCCAAGAGTTCTGATGGAGATGTGCAACAAGATTCATGTTGTTTTCATGCCTGTTAACAAAACATCCATTCTGCAGCTCATGGATCAAGGAGTCATTTTGACTTTTGAGTCCTATCATTTAAGAAATACACTTCATAAAGCTATTGCTGCCAGAGATAGTGATTCCTCTGATAGATTTGAGCAAAGTGAAACTTTATGGCAAGGATTCACTAATCTAGATGACATTAAGAACATTTGTGATTCATGGGAAGTGGTTAAATGTCAACATTAACAGGAGCTTGTAAGAAATCTATTCCCTACTTGCAGATAACATGAGACCCTATCTAGGAAACCCAAAAGACTCCACCCAAAAACTGGTAGAACTGATATACAAATGCAGTAAAGTCACAGGATACAAAATCAGTGTAGAGAAATTTGTTGTATTTCTGCAGATTTCTCTTTTCAAGGAGAGAGAAATCAAAGAATCAATCCCATTTTCAATTGCACCAAAACTCATAAGATACCTAGGAATAAACTTAACCAAAAAGGTGAAAGACCTGTACTCTGAAAACTACAGAACACTGATGAAAGAAATTGAAGATGACACAAAGAAATTGGAAAACATTTCATGCTCATGGATTGGTAGAACAAATATTGTTAAAAGAGCTATGCTACCCAAAGCAATCTACAGATTTAATTCAATCCCTATAAAAAGCCATCAGCATTTTTCATACAGCTAGAATAAACAATCCCAAAATTTGTATGGAACCACAAAAGACCCTGAATATTGTACACCTGAAACTAACATTACATTGTATGTTAACTAACAGGAATTTAAATCCAAAAAGAAAAAGAAAAAAAAAAAAGAAGTTGATTCCAACCCTCTTGGATGACTTTGAGGGGCTCAAGACTTCAGTAGAGGAAATACCTATAGATGTGGTGGAAACAGCAAGAGAACTAATAGTGGAGCCCAAAGATGTGACTGAATGGCAGCAATCTCATGATAAAATCTCAACAGCTGAGGAGTTGCTTTTCATGGATGAGCAAAGAAAGTAATTTCTTGAGATGGAATCTACTCTTAGTGAAGATGCTGTGAAAATTTTTGAAATGACAACAGGGAATTTAGAATATTATACCAACCTAGTTGATAAAGCAGCAGCAGGGTTTGAGAGGATTGACTCCAATTTTGGAAGAAGTTCTACTGTGGGTAAAATGCTATCAAACAGCTTCAATGCTACAGACAAATTGTTCAAGAAAGAAGAGTCAATTGATGCGGCAAATTTCACAGGCTGCCTTATTCTAAGAAACTGTTACAGCCACCCCACCCTTCAGCAACCACCACCTTGATCAGTCAGAAGCTATCAACAATGAGGCAAGACCCCCCACCAGCAAAAAGATGATGACATACTGAAAGCTTAGATGATGGTTAGCACTTTTTTTAAGATGTATTTATTTATATTAGACAAAGAGAGAGCGATGAGTGATGGGGAGGAGTAGAGGGAGAGGAAGAGAGAGAATCTCAAGCAGTTTCCTTTCTCAGTGCAGAGCCTGATGTGGGGCTCAATCTCACAAGCTTGAGATCATGACCTGAACTGAAATCGAGCTGGATGCTTAACTGACTGAGCCACCCAGGTGTGCTGATTAGCATTTTTTAGCAATAGAGTATATTTTAATTAAGGTACGTATTTTTTAGACATAATGCTATTGCACACTTAACAGACTAAAGTATAGTGGAGACATAACTTTCACATGCATTAAGAAATGCAAAAATTGATTTGACTTACTTTATTACAATATTTGCTTTATTGCCATGGTCTGGAATTGAGCCCACAATATCTCTGAGGTATGCCTGTACCTTTTCCCAAACCAATCAATTACAACCTTTCTTTACTGCAACACTATTCCAGAAGTTCTTAAATTTTGTCTGTTCATAACATCCTTAGGGTCTCAATTTTTTTTTCGTGATATTCATAGGCCAAAAGAAATACTCAACCATTCTGTTTATTTAATAATTAGTTTCTTAAAACTTAATGTTTATATCCTTAAAGTGTAGTAGCTATTTGAAAAATAAATGTGCATAAATTGAAAAAATATTTTTATTTCACTCTTAAATAATCTCACTAACTTATTAATGGGATGTGTGTGCCCATTGAGTGCTGCACTACTTGTTAATCATCTTTGAATGAGATTGGATGTTGCCACCCTCATTTTCTCTTTCAAATTGATTTTTGCATGGTAATTGCTTTTAAAATGTTTTTTCTTAAGACTATTTTTAGAGCAGTTTCAAATTCACAGCAAATTTGAGAGCAAGATACAGAGATTTTCCATTTCCCCCATGCCCCACTCAGGCGTAGCCTGCCCTATTATCAGCATCCCCTACCAGAGTAGTACTTTTATTACAGTTGATGAACCTATGTCAACACACTACAATCACCCAAAGTCCATATTTACATTAAGGCTTACTCTTGGTGTTTTACATTTTATGGGTTTGGATCAATGTATAATAACATGTATCCATCATTATGGTATCATATAGTGTGTTTTCACTGCCCTCAAAATCATCTGAGCTCCATCTATTCATCCCTCTCCCCTCCTCCAATTCCTGGCAATTACTAATCTTTTTGTCTTCATAATTTGCCCATCCAAAAATTTCATGTAGTTGAAATAACATAGTAGCCTTTTAAAATTGCCTTCCCCACTTAGTAATATGCATTGACATTTCTTCCATACCTTTTCATGACTTGATAGCTCATTTTATTTATTTATTTATTTATTTATTTATTTATTTATTTGGAGAGAGCAAGCAGGTGGGGGAGGGGGGTAGAAGGAAAAGGAGAGAACTTTAAGCAGATTCCCTGTGGAGCACAGAGCCCAACTAGGGCTCCATCTCAGGACCTGAGATCATGACCTGAGCTGAAACCAAGAATCGGATGCTTAACGGACTGAGCTGTGCCCCACTAGCTCATTTCTTTTTAGATCTGAATAAGATTCCATTGTCCAGATGTACCACAGTTTATTTATTCACTTACTGAAGGACATATTGGTTGTTCCAAGTTTTGTCAATTATAGTTAAAACTGCTATCAACCTCCATTTGCTGGTTTATACATGGACAGCTAATTTTAACTCCTTTGGGTAAATACCAAGGGGTATTGAGTGCTGGATTGTATGGCAAGAGTAAGAGTAGTTTTGTAAGAAAGCACCAAATTGTCTTGCAAGTGGCTGTACCATTTTGTATTCCCACCAACAATGAATAAGTTCTTGTTGCTCCATATCCTCACCAGCATTTGGTTTTGTCAGTGTTCTGGATTTTGGCCATTTTAATGGGTATGTAGTGGTATTTCATTGTTTTAATTTGTATTTCCCTAATGGCATATGATGAGGAACATCTTTTCATATGCTTATTTGCCATCTGTGTATCTTCTTTGGTGAGATATCTGTTAAGGATTTTGGACCATTTTTTTTAAATCTTTTTTTTGTAATGTTTTATTTATTTATTCATGAGAGTCAGAGAGAGAGAGAGAGAGAGAGGCAGAGGGAGAAGCAGGCTCCCTCAGGGAGCCCGATGTGGGACTCGATCCCAGGACCCTGGGATCATGACCTGAGTCAAAGGCAGACACTTAACCATCTGAGCCACCCAGGCGCCCCTGGACCATTTTTTAACTTAGATGTTTTATTTTCTTATTGCTGAGTTTAAGAGTTCCTTGTATTTTTTGAATAACAATCCTTTATCAAATGTGTCTTTGGTAAAACTTTCTCCCAGAAAAGTTCCAGAATTAGAACTTTTCTAATTCTCTCGATGCTGTTTTTTGTAGAGCAGAAGTTTTTAATTTTAATGAAGTCCAACTTTATCAATTCTTTCTTTCATGGATCATGCCTTTGATGTTGTATCTTAAAAAGTCATCACCACACCAAGGTCATCTAGGTTTTCTCCTATATTATCTTCTAGGAGTTTTATAGTTTTGAGTTTTACATTTATATCTATAATTGATTTTGAATTAATTTTGGGAAGGGTGTATGGTCTGTGTCTAGACTGGTGGTTTCTTTTGACCACAAAAAAACACCAGAAACCTAGCTTAGCAAACATGTTATCATCCAAAAGAATGTAGCACAATATAATATTGAAACTGTAAACTTCCTCAAGAAAGTATTTTACACAATGTTCAATAGGTGTTCTGTGTTGCTGAATTTCCTTTGAAAATGTAAAATGTCCTGGAGCACATCTGTGAAATCAATGAGGTATCCTGGAGTGCCTCGGGACAGTTTGGGAATCAGGACTATCTGCCATCGATGGAAAAACCAAGGTATGTAAATGTATAAAAAAATAAACTACAGAGGATATTTGTAGTTATATAACACAAATATAGAATCAATATCTAGGATATATAAAGAAATCCTACAAATCAATGATAAAAGAGAAATAATCCAACAGAAAAATGAGTAAAAATCTTACATAATTTTCAGAAAAAGTCCTAAAGTATTTCATAGGGGAAACATTAAAATGCAGTTAATCTCATTAACAATCAAGTAAATGCAAAGTAATACTATAATAGATACCATTTCATACTCACTGTAATCAGTATCTATTACATATATTTAATACATTAAAATTATAAATAATTCTATTCCTCCGAAAGTGTAGAGCAAAGAAATTTTTATATACTGCTGGTAGGAGTATAAACTAGCACATTGACTTTAGAAATGAGTTTGGAATTGTCTGGTCAAGTTAGAAATTCACATATCCTATCAAATATGATTCTACTCCAAGTGTACACTCTTGATAAATGAATGCTCAATTATCCTAGGATACATATGTTGGTCATATTGAGAAAATGAAACAACCCAAATCCCTGTCAATAATAAATAATTAAATTGTATATTCATGAAATGGCACACAATATTGCAAGGAAATGTGTAAACTATGCATTTGAATTTAAATAGTATCATGTCGGGGCGCCTGGGTGGCTCAGTCGTTAAGCGTCTGCCTTCGGCTCAGGTCATGATCCCAGGGTCCTGGGATCGAGCCCCACATCGGGCTCCCTGCTCCGTGGGAAGCCTCCTTCTCCCTCTCCCACTCCCCCTGCTTGTGTTCCCTCTCTCGCTGTGTCTCTCTCTGTCAAATAAATAAAATCTTTAAAAAATAATAATAATAAAATAAATAAAATAAATTTAAAAAAATAAATAAATAAATAGTATCATGTCAAGTGAAAGACACATAAAATATACAGTATATGATTCCATTGATACAAATTTCAAAAATGGACAAAACTAGGGACACCTGGCTGGCTCAGTCAGTGGAGCATGCAATTCTTGATTTTGGGGTTGTGAGTTCGAGCCTCACTCAGGGTGTACAGATGACTTAAAAATAAAATCTTTAATTAAAAAGTGGACAAAACCAGGGGTGCCTAGGTGGCTCAGTGGTTAAGTGGCTGCCTTCGGCTCAGGTCATGATCTCAGGGTCCTGGGATAGAGCCCCACATCAGGCTCCCTGCTTCTCCCTCTCCCTCTGCCCACTTCTCCCTCTGCTTGTGTGTGCTCTCTCTCTCTCTCTGTCAAACAAATAAATAAAATCTTTAAAAAATAAAATAAAAATTTTAAAAAATGGACAAAACTAGTCTATACTATTTGTAATGCATAGATGGAGACTAAACAAAACAAGGGAATGACTGTCACAGAAGTCAGAGCAGTGGTATTTTATAGGGAGTAAGATGCTATGGAAAAGGGACAATTGGGAATAATTTCTGAGATTCTAACAATGTTATATATTTTGACCTAGGAGATGTTTACCCAGTGTTCAATTTGTAATCAGGCATTTAAGTGCACATTATTTTATTTTATATTTTCTATGTATGTATTTTTTATCCTAATTTAAAAAATAAATAGATAGGTTCTCTTACATCATCTACCACCTAAGAGTCACCCTGTAAAAAGTAGCAACCTCTCCCTTTACTCTCCACCATCTGCTTGGCTGCCACAAAGCAGCAACCATGAGTGAACGCATCCCCATCCTTGTTGACCAGAGTGGTGTCCAGATTGGCAATGCCTGCTGGGAGCTCCATTGTCTGGAACATGGCATCCAGCCTGATGGTCAGATGCCAAGTGACAAGACCATTGGAGAAGAGATGACTCTTTCAATACCTTCATGCTGGGAGCATGTTCCCAGGGCAGTGTTTACAGACCTGGAACCCACAGTCATTGATGAAGTTCGCACTGGCACCTACCCTCAGCTCTTCTACCCTGAGCAGCTCATCACAGGCAGGGAAGATACTGCCAATAAACTATGCCTGAGGGTACTACACCATCAACAAAGGGATCATTGATCTTGTCTTGGACCAAATTTGGAAACTGGCTGCTGACCAGTGCATAAGGTCATCAGGGCTTCTTGGTTTTCCACAGCTTTGGAGGGGGATCTGGTTCCAGGTTCATCTGGAACATCTCTCTGTAGTTTATGGCAAGAAGTGCAAACTGGAGTTCTCCATTTACCCAGCCCTCCAAGTTTCCATAGCTGTGGTTGAGCCCTACAATTCCAACCCTCACCACAAACACCACCCTGGAGCACTCTGTGCCTTCACAGTAGACAATTTGGCCATCTATGATATCTGTGGTAGAAAATTTGATATTGAATGCCCAGCCTACACTAACTTGAATAAGTTGATAGGTCAAACTGTGTCCTCCATCATTGCTTCCCTCAGGTTTGTTGGAGCCCTGAATGTTGATCTGACAGAACTTCAGACCAACCTCATGCCCTATCCCTGCATCCACTTCCCTCTGGCTACATGTGCTCCTGTCATCTCTGCTGAGAAAGCCTACCATCAACAGCTTTCTGTAACAGAGATCACCAATGCATGCTTTGAGCCAGCCAACCAGATGGTGAAATGTGACCCTTGACATGGTAAATACATGTCTTGCTGCCTGTTGTACTGTGGGGATGTGTTATCAAAGATGTCAATGTGTCCTTGCCACCATCAAGACCAAGCGTACCATCCAGTTTGTGGACCGGTGCCCCACTGGCTTCAGAGTCAGCATTAATTACCAGCATCCCACTGTGTACCTGGTGGAGACCTGGCCAAAGTACAGCGAGCTGTGTGCATCCTGAGCAACACCACAGCCATCGCTGAGGCCTGGGCTCACCTGGACCACAAATTTGACTTGATATATGCCTAGTGTGTCTTTGTTCACCGTGTGTGGGTGAGGGCATGGGGGAAAGAGAGTTTTCTGAGGCCCGCGAGGACATGGCTGCCTTTGAGAAGGATTATGAGAGGTTGGTGTGGATTCTGTTGAAGGAGAGGGTGAAGAAGAAG
>NC_138372.1:79332196-79353379 GCF_054177405.1 Leptonychotes weddellii | reverse complement strand
TGCTGAATCACAGACCTGTACCTCTGAAACAAATAATATATTATAAGTTAAAAAAAAAAAAAGAAGAAGATAGCAGGAAGGGAAAAATGAAGGGGGGGAAATCAGTGGGGGAGACAAACCATGAGAGACTATGGACTCTGAGAAACAAACTGAGGGTTCTAGAGGGGAGGGGGGTGGGGGGATGGGTCAGCCTGGTGATGGATATTAAAGAGGGCATGTTCTGCATGGAGCACTGGTTGTTATGCACAAACAATGAATCATGGAACACTACATCAAAAACTAATGATGTAATGAATGGTGATTAACATAATAATAAAAAATAATAAAATAAAATAAAAAAAGAGGAAATGTAAAGAACCCATAAATTAAATGAAAACATGTTCAGCCTTAACCTTACTAGTAAATAGGATGAAGCAGATTCAAACTAAATGATATACCAAGTCTCTCCTTCCAGATAGGTAAAAATAAAAAAAGTTGAACAATAAAAAAAAAAAAAAAGTTGTGCTCTGATCAGTTAATTTGTATGTAGCAGTGTACACTCTCATATACAGTTATTGACCTATGCTTTTAAAACATGGCACTTTGTTATAGACCCACGCTGTCCATTTCTCTGATGGGTTAAATGTCTTAAATGGAAAAAAAAGTAAATGGATAAAAAAAACTAGAAAATACAAACTCAAAGTGGCAATTGCCTTGGAGAGCTAATTAAATGGAACTCAATATATTCATGTTGTTTTTGTTTTTCAAGAATTAGGTTAAAGTGTAAATGGCAAAAAATAGCGTTTGTAATTTTGGATGGAGAGAAATGAGTCTTGATTGTATTTTCTACTTTTCCACTCTGTTTTTTTTTCCTCTCCAAGAAACATCAACAATAAACAAGCAAATCAAAAGAGGTCATGTAAACCAAGAGTACACACTTACTTTCAATACCGTCTGTAGTTGTCCCTACTGCGTAGGATAAAGATGTTTCAAAGGTTGTTTGTACAGGTTTTACAGGTTGTGGAGTCACATGAGACAAAAACAAGCAAGTTCTGTGAATCAATAGATGGAATGACCTATTGAGGGTGGAATGCATAATAGCAAATGGTATGAATGGCAGGTCTGATTGGTAAAAGAAAAAAAGATTTGGGAATATGTCTGTATAAATAAATTACATAGGTAAAGATCAGGTTGTTTCATCAATACAGAAAAGTTAGAAGCAATATCTATTGTATGTGAAATTTGTTTGCTAGGCTACAGATAGGGAAGATCTACATTTTGAGAGTGCATATAAGATGTAAATTTCATAAGTATTTATAATCCAATGAAACAATTATAATCATTTGTGATCATCTAGACTATGATTGTCTTAATCATATAAGACATATAATCATATAGTTTGACATATATATGTCATATATATATCATATATATCATATAGTTTGATGTATATATATATTTAAAGATTTTATTTATTTGAGAGAGAGAGTGAGCATGAGCAAAGGGGGAGGGGCAGAGGGGGAGGGAGAAGCAGGCTCCCTGACGAGCAGGGAGCCCAACTATGATGCGGGGCTCGATCCCAGGACACTAGGATCATGACCTGAGCTGAAGCCAGATGTTTAACTTACTGAGCCACCTAGATGCCCCTGAAATATATTTTTGAAACAATTTCTGGAATGGAAAATTGGTTTTATTATACATTGTGGGACATATGGAAACACTTGTATTTTACAAATTTGTTTTGTTTTGTTTTGTTTCTTAGGGGGGAAGATGCAGAGGGAGAGGAAGAGAGAATCTCAAGCAGGCTCCACGACCTATACCAAAATCAAGAGTTGGAAGCATAAGCTACTGAGCCACTAAAGCACCCCTAAAAATGTTTTTTAAAATAAAATTCTTTGTTCGGGCACCTGGGTGGCTCAGTCGGTTAAGCATCTGCTTTCAGCTCAGGTTATGATCTCAGGGTCCTGGGATCGAGTCCCACATTGGGCTCCTTGCTTAGCGTGGAGCCTGCTTCTCCCCAGCTTGCCACTCCCCCCACCTGTGCTTGCTCTCTTCCTCTCTCTGTGTGTCAAATAAATAAAGTCTTTAAAAAGAATGCTTTGTTAAAAACATGTTCATATACCCTAAAGAAAAAAATGTTAAATATTTTATGTATTGATAATATGCATAATCATGATTTTTTTACTTGAATTATAATAAATCTACCCTAAGACTTTTTCTATAGTCCTCTTGCAAAAGTGGTCATGCTAAGAGTAATGCCTTTCCATTCAAACCTATTGTTTCTGGATCAGAAATAGAAGAACATATAGACCAGTAAAAAGAAGTTGTTTAAGGCCTCTGTCAGCCTAGAGGTAAATCTTTTTTATCAAAGAGAATCATGGCTTCAGCCCCACCTGGATCACCCCACCCCCTACATCTCTCAAGCTAGATGCCTTGTAAAATATGTAGTTTGTAAAACTACATGCAATTGATGCAGGCAGGCTGGTTCTGAGAACTCAGAGTGGGGTCCCTCAGGACCACCAAGAGGGTCCTTGGCTTCTCACAGGATAGAAATCAGACACAAGCTAGAGAGACTGAAAGCAGAGTTTAATGAATAGTGTGAATGACAGAGAATAGTAGACAGTGTCTGGGAGACTTGGAAAGGAAAGAATAATGAGTCTCCCCAATGCATGGGGTTAGGAATTTATATTGGAAAGGGGTCTATGATATGTGTTTCTCCAGGAATCCAGGGTATGGTCTGATCAAAGGTGAGTGTCAGATGAATAATAATTGTTATTCCATAAATCACTAAAGGTAGGGGGTATTGATGCCAGATTCATTCAAAGCTAATGTCTTTGAACATGTTTGGGATCCAGCTCTTCTTAGATATTATCAGGTGTTTGGGAGCCTAAGACAAAACTGGGAGAATGATTAACTTTCTTACTTCCTCCTTGACTGGGAACATAACGTCTTTAGTTTTTACTCAGATGCAAGTTGAAATAGAGAACATGAGTAAATAGGGCCTAGCAGAAAAAGAGCAGAAATGGAGCCTTTCTAAAATGGAGTCCTTTCAGCTTCTCTATCTCACAATCACTCCAAAGACAAGAGAATCCAGGCTCAAGAATTATTTTAAGATGATACTGCTTAAGCCACTAATTTGACAGTTATGTTAAATACTATATATAAATATATATAAATATATATATGAAATCGTTTATTTAAAACATATAAACAAAAAGCTTCAGGCTTATTTAATCTATGTTCTAGTGAGAAATCAATATTATTAAATGTTTTACTAAGTCTTTTTATGTGAAATACTATTTTCAACAATTTCTGTTTAGACCAACAGATCACATTGTTTCCCTTCCATCTTTTTTGAAGAGTCTAGTATCATAACTATGTTGTATAGTAATTTATTTTCCTAAGGTTTCCTTTGAATATCATGAATTCTGTTGTTTGTGATTCAGGCCAGATATTTTTAAATGTTGAATATTTTATAGATGAAAAAATGTACTGAATAGAGCCAGTGTGTCCTACATGAAAGCAATATTACTTCAAAATTTTGCTGCAGCCAACTATTTCCTATTTTAAAACCTAAAGAAAAAAAAGTTTACAGTACCATAAACAGCATGTAATAAATAGTTTTCATGATGTGACTATGTGACTATGGTCCCAATAAATACATTATTGTCCCAAGACTCACAGCTCATTAGGGAAATACTACCAGCTTGTAAACAAATAAGCAAGCCATCAAGTTTTCAGGTCAACTTTAATCACTAGAAGAATTTTAATCAGAAATGGCTGAAATCCCAAATACCCCAAATCACCAGAATGAAAAAATAATAATGTGAATTAGAAGCTTTGACATAGAGGGAAATTTTTCTTTCATTGATTCCTTAAAAAAAAAAAAAAAAAAGCCAAAGTAAATATTTTTGTAAAGAGATCAAATAAACAAATTTATTTTAAGCATTAAATCATTCCATTAAGAACAACTAAAAAAGCTGAATAAAAATGATAAATTCTATCTATAATAGCTTGTTTGTGGCTTCTTAGAAGGAGGCTAAAAGCAGGAATGGTTGACTGATTAGGATTGTTTCCATAAAAAATAACAAATATTTGCTATTAGTAATCACAAAAACAGAGACACAACCAGGAAGTCGTTTTTAAAGTCTCTATTTTTGAAGCCAGATTATTAAGGCAAGTGAAATAATACGATTAAATTCCTTTTTTAGACTGCAATACGGAAAATTTCATCATGCCAGGTCACCGGTTACTCTCTACAGTACTGATTTTCCAAATATTCTATGATGTAACATTCAGTACTTGAGTGTTAAATTTTGTGGACTCTTGTTTCTGAGTAGATAATCTTTTGGTGTTCCTTAGAAAATGGTTTTTCAATTTTTTGACTGAGAAATACAAGAAAAAAAAAAAGAACATTTTCCATTGTGATGCAACACACGTATGAGTGTGTATGTGTAAGCATAAACAAAAATTTACACACATAAATGCGCACACACACAATGACCTTATTAGGTGAAATAAGCTTGTATGTGATCTATTCGATGCTGTTTGATCTATTCTGTAATTTTCATTGATAATAATACCATTCTATTATTTTTCACTAAGAACAATTAAGAATCATTAAGATCTCACATCTCCCCGATTTTACTGACTATACTGCAAGCTTGAGAAACATTCCCTTTGAGTACCTAAATCTGGACTGTTTAATGGTTAAGAGCACATACCTTACATAGCAAGGAACACTCAATAAACACTGATGAATAAATAAATGGATGGTATTTAAGATTTCTCATTTGCCAATTAGAGTCCAGCCCTACCTTCCTGAGACAACATCCCACCCAGTATCTTCGATTGGGATTTTCACATGTTACTCAAACATCTTAGGTTCATTTAAACCCACTCTCTGAGCTACTTCTGCAGGGAGTTGTAGCAGCTAAGTGGTCATTTTACTACTACAAAGAAAACAAAAAACAAATTAAAAAACTGCCTTTGAAAGAGGACCCAGTTTTTCCCTTAACGGTCTCCATTTCTTACCTCAATGTGTACTTTCTAAATGATCAAGTTCTTCTTTCCAGCTTCTCTTTAACTCCGGCAGAAGACCTAGCAGGCAAAGCATCCAGGGATGAGAACCGAAACTACCCCTCCCCTGGCACCAGCAAGACCCCACTTGATTGACCCCAAGACCATGATCAACCTGACTTTCTTTGCCCAACTGCACATACCCACTGACCTTTGTCCCACATTTTCCTTATATAAACCTAGAAGGTTTTTCAGCAATTTGGAGACACACTTTGGGACACTAGTCCTATGTCTTCCTGAAGCTGGCCTCACCAAAATAAATTCCTTTCTTGTTTCACCACCACTCATCTCTCTGTCTTTGGATTTTGTCAATGGCAAGTGACTTAATCTGGTCTGTTTGGACCCCCCAGAGCCAGGGAGTCTTGGGCCCTGAGCCCCAGCTTCATCTTGAAGCCAAGACAGTCAGAGTTGTGTTTAGATACCAGCTCTACCATGCAATATCTGTTAATCTCTGAGCTTGCTTCCCCATTTATAAATCTATACTAATAATTAACATGTAGGTTTGTTATATAGATTAAATTACACGATGAATGTGAAGCACTAAATTTCTAGAAAAGTCAATACATGTTAAGTGATGTTAATGCTGATGGTTATCTTGTAATACACAGTATTTCTTCTGCAAACAATTTTGTCTGTGTTCTGTGGTCCCTCTTCTTCCTTTGTTATATTTTTCTCTCTTTATTTTAGCCTTATATACTTAGCCAATTTAAACTGCCATGAACCCACTAATATGAATCAAGTGCTCTGATTAAAATAATTTCTCTGTCAAACGTATGATCACAATTTTAACTTTATCAGGTCAGAAAAACTTTGTTAATAATGCTAATTAAAACAGTGACCTGATTACACAGAACTTCTAAAAAATTACACATATGTGACTTTATTAGACATATACAATATGAGTAGTCTCTGGTAGAAAACCAAAAGGTAGCTATCATGGGATTGGTATGTTACATCCATTCAAAAATTGCTTCAAAAAAAAAAAAATTCCGTGATCTGTCCACTTGTCACACATTAAAAAATATGTGTTTAGTGAAAAATAAGAGAAAAAGGATATTTCATTAACACTTACTCAAATACAAAATAGACATTGTGGTATAGTATTTTAAAAATCCTGATATTATGTTTTCATTTTAAAATCTCACATTTGGGAGATGGCAACCTTCTGCTTCTGACTATGATGGAGTAGCTTATGTCAGAGGAATCATTCCATTAAGAACAACTAAAAAAGCTGAATAAAAATTATAAATTAAAAAAAAATTCTTTAAAGGCAGTAGAGAGTAACTAGGACATTTCTGTACCCTGAGTGTGTTCTGAGTTAGGCAAAACAAAGACAAGTGTCTTGCCTGAATCATTCATGTGCTATAAACACAATTCCTTGATAATAAGCCCTGCTCTGCACCCTGCAGATACAGGGAACTGCATCCTAGCCTGGAAATGTAGGCTGGTCTTCAAGACAACAGCAAACCAGGGAGCACAGTGGCAAGGGTAAGTAAAAAGGCTATAGTGCTTCCCAGTCATTTTTAAGTTTTCTTTTTCTTTTTTTTTTTAAGATTTTATTTATCAGAGAGAGAGAGATCATGAGCAGAGGGGGAAGGGGAGAGGGAGAAGAAAAAGCAGACTCCCCGCCAAGGAGGAGCCCCACACGGGACTGGATCCTAGGACTGTGGGATCATGACCTGAGCAGAAGGCAGACACTTAACTGACTGAGCCATCCAGGTGCCCATAAGTTGTCTTTTTCTTGACCAAAATTTGCAGGACCTTGATATATTAAAATGCTGCTTCTTTAAGTTGGAGCAATTGAAAATGTGAAGGAGGAAACAGAGTCCACAATCTCCTTACACTGCCACCCCTGTCTAAAGATTTGTCTTGGAAGTATTTCTTTTTAAATGTAGGTATTCTTGATAAACTGCTTGAAAATCAGTGATGTAAATCCATTTTACGAAGAAGTAGAAGGAGGCTCAAAAATATGAAGTAACTTTTTCTGACACCACTGATATGAAAAGGCAAACCTGGGACCTAATTCTAGGTATTCTGGCTTCTTTTATGCTGCTCTTTCCACCATGTTTTTCTGTCATCTTTCCCCTTCCCTCCCCCTTTAATTAACAGCTATGACACCAATGAGTTTCCATTTAATTTTGAAAATAACTATAGGCATGAAATAACAGCAAAAATGATAAGATTGGTAACAGAGTATTAAGAGAACTCAGACAAGTAACAGATCAATAAAATACTAAGCAGGTCAATAAGAATTAAGGTGGAGCAGTTCTAGAATAAAAACTAAAATTTGGTTGGCAATATGTACTAGTTTGTACATCCATGTTCTCCAGCTTTCTATCTAGTATACTTTCTATTGTCAAATTAATACTAATTTTGCTGTTTGCTCAAAAAACCTGAAATAACAAAACTGTAGTGGTATACAATACCCACAACTTGACTTTATATGAATTTTCTACGAGAGTCAAAAAAGTTCTACTTCTTCTTCCAATTAGACATAGATTTCCAATTCTCCATTTAGACTTATGAGGTTCCTGTACCTATAAAACTCTGCCCACCCCCAAATAAACATTAGCTCTTTGAATTATCAACCTTTTCTCAAGGAACTTCAATTTAATGCATTGAAAATGTTTAAACCCACAGTTATCTTGGCTTACTCTGAACTTTACACTATTAATATTTGTGTCATTTACTATTGTGTGTAGTCTGCCTAATGCTCTTGGTCTATTATTTTACCTAATTAACTTGAGCATATCAGACATTTTATAAACATTACTTGCTGCCATGCTACTTTTGATATTTTGATGCTGATTTTTTCCCCAGATAAGCCTCCACAAATTCACGCAACAAACTGATAACCAAATTTGGCCAAGTGGCAACTAAAACCACAATTTTACAGATGCTATTAAAAATAGACAATATATGCTTCTTATTGCTTTATAAATTTTCCTATTGTAATAGTAATAAATGATAGCATTGAAGGGATTCATGTCAGGACCCTCAGAATGTGCCAATTTGGCATGAGGATTACTTTGAGCTGAAGGCACTTGAGACCATGCGGGCTCAAGAGAAACTTTTGCCCCTCTCTTATCTACATAGAAGAATCTGAATTGGGAGTAATCCCCAGAATAAGAATTATTAGCAGAGATGAATGTTATCTGAGTGACCCATCTGTATGGCACAGTGAACATCTAATTACCAAATATCTGCTCTTCTTACTGTCCTGTGAAGTTCATTCCTTTCCCCTGAAGTCCCAGACCCTTATCTGTTCTCCTTGGTTCAGAATGAAGTATATATATATATATATACCTCATTTTGCCTGTCTTTGGAATTTCCATTTCTATGTGGATTCCCCATATATACACCTATTAAATTTGATTTACTCCTGTTAATCTGTCTCATGTCATTTTGATCCTTAGTCTACCTAGAAGGATCTAGAAAGACGACAGGAGCTCTTGCTCCCCAAGAAGGAGACAAGGCATTCTTGATCCCTGACAGCATAGATCAAAGTACATAACCAAGATACATTTTCATATATCCATATGATCATATTTCTATAGATTTAAAAAAAAAGCAAACTTGTTTTTCTGCCCATATCTTTATACACAGGCATTGAATTGGTGCATCATTTCATAAATCTCATTGGAGATAATAATTTAAAATTTGTTCACCTTCATAGAATACAGATATAATACGAGTTTAAAATCACTACAGGGAATTTTAAAGTGATTTCTACACTTATTCCAAAAGCAATGGACTTCTCTTGAATATGCTAAAGACTTTTTTTATCATGTCTCCTAACCTTTTTGCCTTATAATCATTTCTCACACCACCTAAGCTCTCCACAAGTAACATGACTTACAAAGATTGTCTAAATACATATAAATGTGGAAGATATTGCCATTTCAATTCATTCTGAGATTGTAATAGCACAGTTTTCTAGGGATTCCATTGTCTGTTCAAAACTGGAACTTCCTCAAAACAGCTTTGCAACTGCTATTCAATATTCATTCACTGGAAATGGTACAATGAGAACACCACATCATGAAATGTTGTGCAAAAGGAACCAAATGTTCTATAACTCAGTAAGAAAAAGTGAATTTTAAAGGATATGCACTAAATAAATGAGGCATGCATTTCCAAAGATTTCTTTTACATTTTGTATGGTAGTGTCTCATACCACTACTTTAACTAGCCATGATTCACAAAATGCTAATTTTTATGGAGAGTGAAAAAAGCAGGTGTTCTCTGTGAATACTGATCTTTACTGCTCTTCTCATGTTAATTACACGAATAAAGCCCAGCTGCATTTACACTCCTGTTTTACATTAAATTTGCTGGGAAAGGATTTTTAACATGTAGATGATATAAACTGCTGGCATAGATATAAGATCTTTTATTTCTTTGGGATTTGTTTATCCTTAGAAATAACAAAGCCTTTCATTTTTTTTGTTGTTGTTGTTTTGCTTTGTTTTGTTTTTGAAGTATAAAGGAGTCTTACTGTCAATGCAAGAGGGAAATCACCCAGGTATTTTTTTAAGAAAATACCACCCCAAATTCAATCACACTCTAGAAAAATAATTGAATTGTGTCAATTGGTTTAATGGACTTGTTCTTTTATCTTTATATTGCCTTTGAGAATGGTAGTGAATCAAGACATTTGGTTTCAGGGGTCAAATTTTTGATGACCATGTGTGACAAACCTCTTTTTTTCTGATGGAAGGCCTTTAGCTTGCTATTTTATGAGTTTATTCAGTCAATTTCTCTTCTAGGAATTCAACTTTTCAAAGCTTTGTAATAAAAACAGGAAAATTTAGAACTAAAAGTTTAACAATGACATGAATGTCTGATGCATTTCAAAAAGCAATTAACACAGGCCAGAATTTGATGGCTACCACAAACACCAGATTCCTAAATCATTTAGGTATGATATTTTCAGATCACAGCTTTCTGCTTTGATAATTATTAATTTAATGATGAGAATGTGAAGAGCCTAAAATGTTCCCGATATTTATACACCAGTAGAAGCTCTCATAGTATACTGAAGCATCGTTTTCAATTGATAAAGGAAATTTGTATATCAGGACCCATAAAATGGAGAGTGCACCAGTGGTAGGGCCTACATCACAAATCTAAAGCCAAGTCAGCCTGCACTTAATGGGAAACACCTCACCATCTAGGTAGGAAACTTAACATAGAACTAATCACAATCCTCCAACTCCGACTCAGCTTTAGCTAGCTCACCTTACAGTATAAAACAGGACCTGCTAGGGGAGCCTGGATAGCTCAGTCTTATGCCTCCACCTTCCACTGATCCCAGGATCCTGGGATGGAGCTCCTACTCCTGCTCCCTGCTGAGTGGGGAGCCTACTTCTCCCTCTACCTCTGCCCCTCCCACCCGCTTGGGCTCCCACTCCTGTGCTAGCTCTCTCTCTTTCTCTCTCAAATAAATAAAGTCGTAATAGAAAAACAAAAAATCAGAAAATAGGACCCTGCTAGCCTTACCAGGAAACTGCAACAGCTTAGCCAATCATGTCCTGTGCTTTTAGTGCTCTATAAACACCAGATCTTGCCCCAAATCTCTCCAGAGTGCCCCAGTGCTTGTGAGGCAATGTACTCCCCCCAATCCATGGATCATTTTCCCCTAAACAAAGGACATCAACTGATTACTTGGGGCGCCTGGGTGGCCCAGTCGGTTAAGCATCTGTCTTGGGCTCAGGTCATGATCTCCGGGTCGTGGGATCGAGCCCCACATCGGGATTCAGGCTCAGTAGGGAGTCTGCTTCTCTCTCTCCCTACCTCTCTCTCTCTCTCTCTGTGTCTCTCAAATAAATTAAGCTTTAAGAAAAAAACCAAACTCATTACTAAATTGTATTATTTTTGTCACTTGATACAATATACTTAAAACTCTTTGCTAGTAAAACCTGTATCGTTACTATGTTATCATGCCCACAGGGTAGGTTAAATATAGCTTTTAAAACAGCATTACAGAGACAAAACCCATCATTTGTGATATCTGTTGGGGCTCAGGGCAGCCTACCCCCAAGATATGCCACACTGGTATATCGATTATTTTGATTTAAAGTTACAATCAACAAGCAGTCAGTACAAGAAGAGCATCTTGACCCCTTGTCTCCCTGAATGCAGAAAGTAAATCTCCTGGGTGAAGGGTGCTCCCCCTCCATCAGGAGATTGAGAGAAGCCATCCTTATCACCAGAGAAGGGAATTCAGGTCCAAAGAAGCCTATATAAACAAACTTCGTTACGTTTATTAATTTACTACCCCAGCTCAAATTCTGTTTAGAATCTCTTACAAATTGAAGCTCCCAAACATAAATGTTCTTTGTCTTGTCAATTCCTCACAGATTTACACTACTTGGTCTAAAAAGTATAAAAGCTGCCTGCCTTGGTCACTTCTTAGGTCCCGTATCTATGAGACATCCATACCTGAAGAAAAAAGGATTCTTTTAGGACTTTTTTTTTTTTATTTTAAGAAACAACAGATAGATAAAAAGTTCTGGGAAGTCAGTAGAAGTTACCCTTTTGTAAAAGACATACATTTATAAGGGAAATCTCCATTTGTAAGGGTGTCTCCCTCCTTGTCCCAGGTAAGGAAAGATGTCTTTAGAATCTCTGGAAATCCGGGCGCCTGGGTGGCTCAGTCGTTAAGCATCTGCCTTCGGTTCAGGTCATGATCCCAGGGTCCTGGGATCGAGTCCCACATCGGGCTCCCTGCTCCGCGGGAAGCCTGCTTCTCCCTCTCCCACTCCCCCTGCTTGTGTTCCTGCTCTCGCTGTGTCTCTCTCTGTCAAATAAATAAATAAAATCTTAAAAAAAAAAAAAAAAGAATCTCTGGAAATCCTTACCAATGGAGAAGGCAGAGACTTAAAACTGCACAGCCTGAGTGGCTCAGTCCCTTAACTGTCTGACTCTTGGTCTCATCTTCTTTTGTCTTTAGCTGGAGATAGTATATAAGGTGATAGCTCAGGCCATTCAAGGAGTTACTCAGTTTTCCTGGATATTTCCCATGTATACAGGAGTTATACAGTTATTAAACTTCTGTTTGTTTTTCTCCTGTTAATCTTTTTATTATAGGGAGGTCTCAACCCAAAACCTAGATGGATAGAGGGAAATTTTTTCTCTCCCACAAATCCTTCTGTTATTCTTTTTTTTTTTTTTCCTGGCTTTTCTTATTTTATTCAATATACTTGGAATAATCACAAATTTAATGTATCCTTAAAAATAGGCACCACTTATTTTAGTATAATACCATTATGTAGAAAATAAACCCTTTACATATTCACACTTAGGTAAGTACATAGAGAAAAAAGCATAAAAGGATATATATTATTAAATGCAAACACTGGTAACCTGTGAGAGGCTAATGTGAGGAGAGAGCATAACATTTTACTACATATATTTCAGTAGGTTTGAATTTTTCACAACAAATATGTATTTATGAACTACTCATATGACATTTTCATATCGCCCCACAGGCCTCTGAAGCTCTGTTTATTTTTTTAAAATCTATTTTTCTCTTTCTTCTTCAAATTGGATCATTTTTATTGATCTAAGTTCAAGTTTACAGACTTTTTCTGGTTCTCAATTTTTGCACAGAAAGATAGGTCGAACGGCATAATATATACTTTATTGCTTACAGGCTGACTAATTTGCTGATACCAAATATTTTCCCTGATGTTTATTAATGGCTGCTATATTTTCAAACGGTAGGATGTTTATACCCAAGGTAAGGTTCTCATTCTGGTATCATAAGACAAAGTGACTTTTTATTTTTTTTAGCTTCATACACTTTCAGTATTGACCTCTATTTTGAGTCCTCTTTGTAGAGGCTGCTTTTAGGCAAACAGGCTTGAGCAATGGCATGTCAGAAAGCTCCCACAGCAAGACCCCCTGGCTGCATACAGACAGGCCCAACAGGCGACCCACCTCAAAATATCCATAAGCCGTAACTAACCCATGGGCTACTTACAACCAGACACAGTTACCAAAAAAGGGAGAATTCCACATGTTGCCATACCTCCTCACCTCCCCCACTTTAAAAACAGCCCCCACCCACTGCCTCCTGGCAGACAGCTCCCCTCTGCAGGCCTGTCCAACGCTCCCTTGTGGTGCATTCAATCAACTTCTATCTCCTTTTTTCCGCCTTGGATGGATCCTTTCCCCATCCGTGCCACCTGATTCCACCTGATCATAGGCCCACATCTGGGGGCCCCTATCCAATCAAAAGCGACACCACACTCTATATAATCTTTTTCTTCTTTTTTTAAGAATTGAATTACTTTACCACTTTTTTCATTTCTTCTAAAGCTACTTAAAATTTTGACAAAACCTCTGGGTGTTGGTGAGTTAGAGATACATTTTTTTTATGTCATCAGAAAGACTAGATTTTATTTTTGGTCTATGTAATTTTCAGGTAAGGAGAAAATTATGGCATTTATATTCTAGAACACTAGCTCAGTCTTGCTCATAATTCCTTCATCTAAAGATGATCTGTAATTTTTATGGTTCCCCTACTCTCTTCCTCCTCTACCCACAATGTGCGATGGTAAATTACCTGTTTAGTAGTAGCTCCTGATCTTCATGGTAATTCATCTCAACTTTATTTTTTAAGCCTGCTTTTCAGATCCCTCTCTCAGATGCTAATGTCTGTTAATCTTGTTGCATATTAAAGAATTTGTCTGGTCTTTTTCCCAAGTTCTTTGGGAGATAACCTCTACACCCTTGGAAATTTCTGAGTGATAGAAGTCTTTTTTTTTTTTTAACTCAAGACATGTTTATTCAATGAATGGATGAATGGATAAATGAATGTACACATGATTTGGGGAGTATACTCTTGCTAATGACAGTTGTATAATAATTTAGGACTTGCATAAAATAATTTCCACTTATCAATATCAAGTCCATTCCAGTTTTATCTACTAGCCTAAAAGCTATAATACTCACTGCAAACAAAACAAAAACAAACAGAAAATTCAAGATAGAAAAAAAAAAGTAGAAGCTGAGGTAAAAAAGAAAAAAATGCTAAAATAATTTAACACTATTAATCAGTTAGCTGACTCTATATTTTAAAACAGCAGAAAGCATCAGTTATAGAAAATCCTTAAGGTAGAGACACTAGCTGAGATTTAAAGTGTAGTGTTAGGCATAAAGTTTGTGGATTAGTGGACTAAATAGCAAATTATTTAGGAAGAGCCAGGTGTAGGACTTTATTGAATTAAACAGATCTGGGATTTGCTACAATTTCCACACTGTAATATTCACTTCCATTACAGGAAAGTTATTTTCACATGGAAAATTAGGAGAGGCGCCCTCATGTCTACCACAGAAAGTGTTTGATAAATAATTGGCTCTTCTCTCACTTCTTCCCTATCACTATATCAACAGGTTTACAGTTAAAAGTATAATTGCAGGCTACAGAAAGAAAGTATAAGCTAAAATGATCCACTAATCCTCTACAAGTACAACTTCTCAGGCTATTTTGATGCTGTTTCCTCTACACTACGTAAAAATCACAGTAAAAGAGGGAGACACCCATAAAGCTTATAGAAGGGAAGCAAACATGATATAAACTGAGTGATAGATGTCTTATGTCATTAGAGAGCATATGGTGGACTGGTCCACCACATCTGAGTTTATGCTAATGAGTTCACTCACGATGGTGGCAGGCCAGAAAGACCAACCACCTGTGAGCCAGGTGATATCAACCTAAACTCCTTCAGGGAGAGGAGGAGGGCTGGAGATTGGGTTCAGTCACATGACCAATGAATCAAGCAATCATATAAAGATAATGAAACTCCAATCAAAGCTCTGGACGCTGAAGCTTGGGTGGACTTCCTGGTTAGTAAACACAACAATGGCTGAGAGTGTGACTCATACTGACTTGATGGGGGCAAGAGCACAGAAATTCAGACTTCTGGACCATCCCAGACCTTTCCCATGTGTCTTTTCATTTGGCCAGTCCTGATTTATATCCTTAAAAATATAACTGTAATTGTGAATATATTAGCACTTTTCTGAGTTCTATGAGGTATTCTAGCAAATTGTTAAATCTGGAAAGGTTGTGGGAACCAATTATTATAGCCAATTTGTGGCTGGCACCTGAAGTGAGGACAATCTGTTGGGGACTCAATTTGTGTACTCTGTGCTAAATCTAGGTGATTAGAATCAGAATGGCATTGTAGTATTACAATCTGTGAACAATTTTTATAATTATTAAATTTTACCGGGAAGACATGTTACAATCCTTATGTATAAGCCTTATATTTTTTACTCACAGTTGTTACTTATGAGACTAAAATGGAAAAATGTAAAGCACATTCAATGTTTAGCATTTAATATACATTCAGTGAGTGGGAAACATTTTTATTCTTATAAGTGATTAGCAAATTTAGGGCTTGCAAGACATCAATCCCCACCTCTTTTGGAGGCATGGAAGATTGACAGTATTGACAACAACATGGCAGATTATTCTGCTCACCTATTTGCAAAAGGTTGAGCTATTCTGAATTTAGAGCTTTGAATTCATTCACGTTTTATACTCTGATCACCTGCATGCATTATAAAGTTAAATGGGAAATTAGGTAAGTATATAAAATGAGGTATTTCTCAGTTTGGTAAAGCTAATGAAATTGAAACATATAGTATTCTCACTGAAACTTTGAGTGCAGGGAAAGAATAAGGAAAACAGAAAATCATCATCAGAACACACAGTAATTATTGCCATGAACTAGATTTACCGTTGGTTGCTAAAATTAGTACGCAGAAGTTTGAGCAGAAGCAGAATGCTTGTCTCAAAGATCTATGCCTCAAAGATTTCTCCCATGAGGCATGATGACAAGATGCAAAGTGAGATTGGAAATTTGCTCCTGGAATAAAGAGGGGACACTGGTGGAAAAATTGTCGAAGTTCCAATAAATTTTGTTGTTTACTTAGGAGTATTATACCAAGGTTAATCTCCTGGTTTTGATCATTGTTCTATGACTATTTAAGATGTTAACATGAGGGGAAGCTGGATGGGGGATATGCAAAAACTCAGTATTATGATTGCAACATTATATAATTCTAAAATTATCTCATCATTTGGAGTATTTTTTAAAGGCATAGCTTATTACTAGTTGCCTTGTGCAGGGGTAAGAACATTGACTCCAAAGGACACAGGGAACTTTTTGGGATGATGAAAAATGAAGAAGTGGATTGGCCACGGTCCCTATGTATGGGTTCCTCCAACAGCCAATTATATCAGTCCCAATTGTATACATACACAACAGGGAAATGAGAAGCTGGCAGTTCTGTGGAATCTCACTATAAGATCTCACTATAAGAAGAATTTTACACAAATTCACTTTTACCCTTATCTCCATCTGTCCCCACTATAAACTGAAGAGCTATAATGTTCCAGGTATCCATGTATCAATGTCAACTCAGATCTTGTGTTCAAAATCTTTAAAATATTTGAATATTTTCCTTTCCCATATAAATTTTAGTTCATCGACTTTTTCTAGTTATGACCACAAGTGTGAAGCTCCTTTAACATCTTTCTCATCCCAATGGAAGCAGACATCATCCAGTTTTTTAACCACTAGTTGGTTAAAAATTAATCAAATGAAACATCTGCATACCAAAGGTTCCTAACTGGTCGACTACCTCAGTGTTCATTTGTTTTCACACTTTAATGGTCTCTAAATTTGCTGTCATCCTTTGGCTCCTGATTTTTCTACACATGTTCTGCTAATAAAACTTCCACATCTGGTCTATGCTCTTTCAAACTTTTGTTCTCTGATAACATCTGCCCCAGTTTACATCAGTGCATTTTTTAGTAGGGTATAATTGAAGCTTACCTATCTCATTTGGTAGTTGTATATTTCTAAAGGAGCAAGCACACTTGCTTAAGTTAATTTAAGCAGTCTCTTGGTTCTCCTTGCTGTCTTTTAAATGTCCCTTCTCCAATTCCTTACCTAGTTGGCTAAGAAGAAAGATACATAAAATGGTCTCCACAACTCAAGGAATCATTGATTATCTTTACTGCATATGAGCTATATAAGCTTAGAGAAATATTCTTATCTATTAAATGATAAAAATAGATCTCTTTAAATGATGTTATGATTTAACTATACAGTATATGACAAGTGTTGATTACATATCATATTTGATTGGCTTTAGGGCATACATTTTTCACTTTTTAAGACCTCAGAAATTAGAATTAATTTTACATGGTGTGATGTTTAAGGTTTCTGCTAGCCAGTTCACATTTGTCATTTACTTTTATGGAAAAGTATATTACTATCCTCTAGTAAAATATTAAAAATATATATCAATATATGTTTGATTCAATAATACACAGAACAAGATAGAACCAGACCTATAAATACAGAGAACTGATGGTTGCCAGAGGGGAGGAGAGTGGGGGAAGGGGCAAAATAGGTAAAGGGGAGTGGGGCTTCCAGGTATGGGATGAATAAGTCATAGGAATAAAAGGCACAACATAAGGGATATAGTCAATGATATTGTATTAGTGTTGTGTGGTGAAAGATACTTGTGGTGAGCACAGCATAATATATAGAGAAGTTGAATCACTATGCTGCACACCTGAAGTCAAAACACTCAAAAAAATTAATTAAAAAGTACAAGATGCTTGTAATAGTTGAGATTTTTTTTTATGTCTCCAAAGATATACAAGGCAAATTCGAATGGACTAAACAAAGAAAGAATTTGTTGACATTTAGAAACGGAAGTTTATATGCAGGATCATCATCAGACACAGCTTTATCTGGTAGTTCAAACGATACCAACAAGGGCCAAGGATCTCTTTATCTTTCACCTCAGCCTTCCTAGGATAGACTTACTTTTTATAATATATATGGTACCTCCCTATCCACCCCCCTCCACTACACACCATACCCAAACTAAATCGTGACTTCAAGATGTTCCCTTACTATATAAACATGATAGCAGCCAAACTGATGATTACCAGAGAGGAGGTGGGTGGGGCAATGGGTGAAATAGTTGATGGGAATTAAAGAGTACACTTATGATGAGCATTGAATAATGTACAGAATTGTTGAATTACTATATTGTACACTTGAAGCTAATATAACACTGTATGTTAACCATATTGGAATTAAAATAAAAAAATAAAAAAACAAATGATTGCAGCTCTTAAATGATCACAGCATGATACTGAGAGTAAGAGACTCAGATGCTCTTTCACAGAAATTCATAGACATTTTCACAGAATAAATGTCACCTTGTTTGTTTTTTACCCTGGTATGGCTTGCTTCCCTTCCTGGAGTCATTTATTTTGGCTAGGAAAATGGACAGTACTGATTAAGGTAAGTAGGGGTTGCTCTAGAACTAACGTTGGGCTAAATCCCACACAAAATTTAGTAAATTCATTAAGTCATTTATTTCATTCCCATTATTCTTTGAAAGCACTCTAATCGAGGTTATCAAGTACTTCTATATAACCAGTTAATTTGTAGTCAGTTAATTTATAGTCCTCATCTGATTTGAATATTCAGCATAATTCCTCAAAGTTTATTACTCTCTCTTTCTACAAATACTTGTTTACTAAATTTTCAAGACAAAACACTCTCCTAATTTTCTCCCTATCATACTTGATGCTTCTTCTCATGCTCAACGAAAGTTGGTTTTTGTTTGTTTTTGTTTTTGTTTTTTTCAGAAAAAGAAGTCACAGTGACAGCTTTTGCACATTTTTCTAAAGGACAATTGTTTGGAGAGCCTTAACGCTAGGTCTGTGATCCTCTCTGCCATCCATTTATGCTTATTCTACAGGTGGCTTCATGTGGTATCATGGCTTTAAATATTATCTCAGCACTAATGAATCCCAAGTGCACATAACCATCCCTGAACTCACTCTTGAACTACAGATTGATATAGCCAATATCTGGCATGACAAATTCACTTGGAAAATAATCATGTTTTAAACTCAATATAACAAAAATTTAATTCTATGTTTTCACCATTTAAAATGGGCTCTCATCTTCACTATTACTCCAATCAATAAATGTCATCAACATTCACTCATTTGCTCATGGGCAGAACCAAAATTCTAATTTGTAAATCCTATTGACTCTATAATCAAAATATATTCTAAATCCTACTGCAAGTCACTCCTTGCCTAGAATTCACTCTAGTCAATCAACATTTCCTTGGATGAAGTCAACTGATCTCTCCTGAAAACTCATAGAGTGTATTCTACAAAGGGTCAGAATAACCATTAAAAAGTGTGTGTCAGATGATGTCACTTTTCTGTTCCAAATCTTCCAGTGACTTCCTAATCATGTTTAGAATAAATCCAAAGTAATTACTATAGTCTACAAGCAATTATATGATGTGCACCCTTTTCTAGTATTATCCCTTATTTCCTGTGCTCTAATCATACTGAGCTCCTTGCCATTTCTTTTAAATACCCTACTTACTCCTACCATAAGGCTCTACAATTGCTGTTCTTTTTGCTTGGAAAATTTGTGCACTCCCAGAATTGAATGTTTTATAACATTCAATTTCTGCACCACCTCAGAAACGCCTTCTCTAATAGTTTTAAATAGTATCCCATTTTATGATTTTCATCACACCTATCATTGCCAGTCATTATATTGTAGAGGTATTGTTCATTTGTGTATAGACTCATTGAGTAAAACTCAGGACATGAGGGAAGGAACTTTGTCTCTTGTGTAATTCTCTATCCTCAGCACTTAAATATATGTATGCTACCTAATAGGCACCAAATACATATTAGTCAATTGAATATATGGTATTTTTTCTATATTCCAGGTTAATTTAAATGTTATTTTAAATGATTATTATGGTAACCTATAGGCAGCATACCTACCTTGTATATTTGGAATATTGTTGGAGCTTAAATAATTTTTTCCTTGTATCACTGTTGAATAAGGCAAGCATAATTATCCCCACCATTTACAGACATACAATTACAGTAATCTGATAGGAAAGGGGGAGTGAAGTTACACTTTTTGACTACTACATAAAAGTAAAGGCACAAGATACATTTCACTTAATTCTCACAATAACCATGAGAAGTTGGTATAATTATTTATAGCTAATAGAAAATTGAAAACATAATTTAATTATAGATCTTTATTTTATTTTTTAAAGATTTTATTTATTTATTTGAGAGAGAGAGAGAGCTCACGAGAGGGGGGAGCGGGAGAGGGAGAAGCAGACTCCCCTCTGAGCAGGGAACCCGATGCAGGACTCGATCCCGGGACTCCAGGATCATGACCTGAGCCAAAGGCAGTTGCTTAACCAACTGAGCCACCCAGGCGCCCTCTTTATTTTAAATTATTCTTTTTCTATCATTCCATGATTACCAGTGTAACTGAACCACTTTTATTACAGCGTATTGTCTCCTTTTAAATGTCTTTTGTAAAGGCGGAGCAAGATGGCAGAGTAGGAGACCTGGATTTCATCTCCTCTCAGGAATTCAGCTGGATAGGGATCAAACCATTCTGAACACCTACAAACTCAACAGGAGATTGAAGAAAAGAAGAGCAACAACTCTCTCATCAGAAAAGCGACCACTTTCTGGAAGGTAGGACGTGCGGAGAAGTGAACCCGAGGCGATATTCGGGAGGATAGACGGCGGGGGAGGGGCCTCCGTCGGCCGCTTCTGGCAACTGATAGAACCACGGAGCACAAAATCGGAACTTTTAAAAGTCAGCTCCGCTGAGGGACGTCACTCTGGTGGCTAAGCGGGGGGTGGAACCCTCCGGGACAGTGTGGTCTCAGGACCCTCGGGGTCACAGAAAGACCGGGGGTGCCTGAGTGTGGCAGAGCTCCCAGGTAACGGAGCAGGGAAGCCGGCTGCAGAGGCGGAGCCCAGGCGCGGGCTCTCAGCTCGGGGTTGCCATAAACCATGATCCGCGGCACAGTCGGGCCACGGCTCCTCCGGCAGGGACCCAACAAGCGGCAGATCCGGGGAGACTCACCTTCCTCCCCCGGGAGGAACCGCGCAGGAGTGCACTGCAGGGATCTGCTGGGTTTGGAGACTCCACCCGGGGTCGGGTGCCAGAGACAGAAACACGTGGTCACAGGCCGGGTGAGCACGGAGTGCAGCCAGAGTCCGGG
>NC_138372.1:79312179-79331696 GCF_054177405.1 Leptonychotes weddellii | reverse complement strand
TGTGTGTGTGTGTGTGTGTGTGTGTGTGTGTGTGTGTACACATCTTCTTTATCCATTCATCTGTCGATGAAGGTATTTAAAATACACTGTGTCCCATAATACTGCAGGCAAACTGCTAGGCACTTATCTGATTAATTTACCCACATTTACATGTAACTGAAAAATCCAAGATGCAACATAAACGTTCCTATATCAGTGAGCAAATATGTCATGCTTGTGAAGTTTAATCCAGGTTTGCCTTATTCCAAAGCCTCTATTATTTCCAGTACAGATCGTCCTCAATTTACAGTGGGGTTATAGCCAGATAAACCCATCATAAGATGAAAATATCATAAGTCAAAAATGCATTTAATACACCTAACCTATAGAACATCATAGTTTAGCCTACCCTACCTTAAACATGCTCAGAACACTTACATTAGCCTGCAGTTGGGCACAGTCATCTCACACTAAGCCTGTTTTATAATAAAGTGGTGAATATCTCATGTAATTTACGGAATACTGTACTGAAAGTGAGAAACAATAGCTGTATGGGTACAGAATGGTTGTGTTTCTTTTGTTGATTATGTAATAATTGTTTACCCTCTTGACTGTGTGGCTGATCAGGAGCCAATGCCCAGCATCATGAGAGAGTATCCTACCACATACCCCAAGCCTGGGAAAAGATCCAAATACAAATACAGTTTCTACTAAATGCGTATCACTTTCAACCATGATGAAGTTAAAAAATTGGAAGTCGAACAATCAAGTCAAGAATCTTTTGTATAATAAACCATAGACTGTTTTCTGTTTTACACTCCATGGGTATGTTGTTTACAGTTGTCTAAATATGATACTTTCAGCCATATCTAGAAAAAAATTGGGCGTCAAACTCATAGTCAGATTTTCCAACAAATTTTCCCTTAACCAACTCCTATCTCATTGCTTGTGGTTGAAAAGTCGTTTGTCTGATTCCCAGTAGCCTTTTTTTTTTAGGAGTTTAAGACAATGTAAGAAAGGGCTACAAGCCTGATTTCTGTCTCTCTCATTTTTAAGATGCTTCTGGTTTTCTCAGTAGAATGCTTACCCTCATTTACAGTGGACTCAAACCCTGCTCTAGTCAACTCCCTACAGAGAGACAGATATTCCACTGCCGCCCTGGAGCAGCTGTTATTTCTCATTCAGGTGAACTTCAAGCAAGTAACTAACCTTGCTCAAGAAAGCCGGGATCTTCTTTGGAAGATCATAACAATTTCTTAACAACATTTTTTTTTTTCTGTCCTCAGTAAAGTTTTCAAAATGTGTGCTGTGCCAGTTATCTAAAAACCCCAGGTTGATGTCTCCACTGGTACTTGAAAAAAATTACTATCACTCAATGAGAAATTTAAACTAATAAATTCCACCATGTATTATAGTTTGCATCTAGTTGGTTTCTTGGTGGCAGCCCAAAGTACAACGGAGTTACATCCAGTCTGGGGTTACTGATCCCTGATTTAGTCTAAATTCCATGTTTTGGTGTTTTCTTTCTCTTCCTAGGCCCCGCCAAATTCCTTCTATCATTTTCCCCACTATTCTCTACAGAACCCCCATTCCAAGGGCAACCCCCCACCCTCCAACCATACATCCTCAAAAACATTCTCCGGCAATCTTTTGTCTTTAACTGGAATCTGAATTTTCTTTTAATATTAGTTTGTCCCTGCATTCTTCTTGAGTGCTCCATCTACCGTTCTCTATGTAGTTCAAGAATAATAAATCAAGGTTGAATTTTCCATCAATATCCACTCTTGTTTTCATCTTACATAAATGTCTTCCATCTTTAAAAGCACATGATTTCTTGCCAGTGTAGCCTGTGTCACTCTTCATACCCTTCATTTACCAGTCTTCCAATGTGTCCCCTCTAACCTTAATGATTAGAATCTCTTCTGGCCTCCTCTCACATACTTCTCCATACAGATGAATGGCCGATGCATGAACCATATACAATTATTTGTCTGTTTTCATATTGTAGCTTTTTATCTCTAGCCTTCTTATACCACAAATTTCCATCACTATGCCCTTGTTATAATCACCATCTTATCTGTGACCATACATTCTATCTTCTAAATTTACTCTCTTCTCCAGTCAAATTATCTTCTCTTGTCTTTATCAGTATTTTCAGTCCCTTATGCACTGCCCCCCTTTTTTGTCAACTGCATTAGATGCTTCTTGAATTCAGTAACATTCCTCACCAGCTTAATTTTCATGATCTACCCTTTATTCCATTCACCACGTAATACCAATCTTGCCCCTTGTTTTTTCCTTGTATCAATCCAATAAATATACCGTGGGTGAGCAGTCCATATGTTTATATGTTCAGTTCCTATACATGGGTCATTCATTCAATGTTTAGGTAGAAATCATACAAATTAGTAGTTTACTCCATTCACAAATATGGTCTCCAGGCTAAATAAGATCTTATTATTAATTGGAAATCTTTGTATGTGTCATTGGTCAGCTTCTTCTCTCATTCCTGAAGCAGCTTCATCAGAGCCTTGATGACATTTGCTGGCTCCCTGATCTACCATTTTCCTCATTAGTCTAGTCTGTGATCAGATTGTTCTCACCCTCACTCTTAACCAATTTCCGTGGGAGATTTGATTCCTCCCTAACACATAAAGATAAATACCTTTTCACATATTCTGGTTTGCATTTGCTCTTACCTCCTCTGAGACTTCAATCTCTTATTTGTTTTCTCCTCTTTATAGATTTTCAACTTCTCTTTCTTTTCTTTGGAATATTTTTGCAAAATCATTCACCTTGCCTATCATGTGGTAGTTTCATGCTCAGTATTTCTTTTACATATTCTTTTAACTAATTTTCCATTGTGCTTGTTTCCAATCCCACTACCTTTCGAAAAGGAGTCTCTGCTTTAATTTTCTCCAAATTCTCCCTCTTTGTTTTTCAACTTAAGCATTAAACATTTTGTTGTTGTTTTTCTTTTTTCTTTTTTTAAAGATTTTATTTATTTATTTGACAGTGAGAGACACAGCGAGAGAGGGAACACAAGCAGGGGGAGCGGGAGAGGGTAGAAGCAGGCTTCCCACGGAGCAGGGAGCCTGATGCGGGGCTCGATCCCAAGACCCTGGGATCATGACCTGAGCCGAAGGCAGACGTTTAATGACTGAGCCACCCAGGCGCCCCTGTTGTTGTTTTTCTTCCCCTCTTAGTCAAAACCACCATTGCAAAAGTCATTAATGGCTTTCCATTAATGGAAACTATTTTATCTTACTCAACTCTAGCATTAGGGTAGTTAACTTCTTGACTTACTCTTCCTTTGGTTTCTTTAATACCTTCTATGGGGCCACTCTTTCTCCACCCTCTCTCCATAGTCCCCATCTGCTCATTCCTTAAACATTTGTATTCTATAAGGATCTCCTCTTCAGACTTTTTTACTTTTCCACTTGTAGTCCTCTTGGATGACCTCATTCCTTTCATATGGTTTGAATTACCTTGTGTATACTGATGGCACAAGTATCAATGTTTTCCACTAAGAATTACCCTGCAATACATTTAATATATTTATCAAAAATTGTATCTCCTGGGAGGATACCACAGTGGATAAGAGCCAAACTGCCTGAGTATAATTTCAAAACTTTGCCATTCTTTGCTGTCTGTGGTTAGACAGGTTACTTAACTTACCTGTGTTTGAATTTTCTCACTGTTACGATTTGAGGTGAAACAAGACCTCATTACTACTGTTGTTTGGAGAATTATATATATTAGCATATATAGAACACTTAGAACAATACCTTGCCTTGTAAGCCTTCCATAAATGTTACCTCTTACTAAAGGTTTTAGGGGAAAAAGAGAACATTTGGATTTGTATGTCTATTTACTCTAGGTGTTTTATGCAGGGAGTGATTTATTATAAGAGAGTCAGTGCTTACAAACCTTTGGCAGTAGTGATGAGTGTTCTCTATGAGGCCTGTAAATAACCCCCAGAGCAATAAAGTACTGACATAGCAAGGAAACAACCACTGTGAGGCTGCCCTGAAGTCAAGTAAGAATCCAGGACCCAAAGAAGCCACCACTGCACTATTTCTTAATACCCAATGATAAGGAGAATGGAAACTCATAGCTGCAATGCCAGGATCATAAACATGGATAAGATGCTGTTGCAACCACAACTTTCTAGGCACACAATCCAGGTGGAAGTGGACTATGGAAAATGACTGAAGGGAAACCTTACGTTTTCATGACTGATTATCCGCGGAAATAGACAGGTCAGGAAAGTGACTTTGAATTCTTTTCTGCCTTTCAGATTTCAAATGAGTACATCTAATTGGTAAAACTGAATTTCTACCTCAAACTCTAACCTCAAGGAATTTTTAGGAATGTACCATTCAGTCTTCTAACTTCTCCAATAGAAGGACCATGGAATAAAATTGAATGAGTAAATCAACGATAATCCCCGAGGGGCATCTCTACTTGGATGCCCCACATGTACTTCAATGTCAGTTTGTCCATACTCAACCTCCAAAGCAAACTCATCTCCTTGTACACTCCACAAATCTGCTCTTTTTTGTTGTTTATTGAATTGTATATCTTAATGAAGAATATCATTACCAGTTTTCTAAAACTATAATTTTTAGATTTCCATTGACTCATTGCCCTTCATGCTGCTCTTCAACCTGCACTGGTAAGATAGTTCAGTTGAAATGACTTCTTTGACCTCACTACTCTTGTCTAGGTTCTAAATCTAGTGCCACTGGTTTGGATTTGGCCTTCTACTATTTTACTTAGACTATTAAATAAGCTGTAAATTTCTCTTTATCATTTAGCTTGGCTCTCTCCTAATCTGTTTTCCATACATTGTGCTGATTGCTGTTGCTAAACACAACACAATTAATAATGTTATCACTCTCCTTTAAGGAGGTTTCCAAAGATCCTTACTGCCTTTAGAAAAGTAGACCAATTTCTTATCACAGCATAGTCCCTCCAGCCTCTTTTCTCACTACTCCTCACTCATGCTCCATGGAGTAGGCATACTGAAGCATTTAAAGTGCCAAATTGGGGCCTTCATAAACATATCGCTATAGGACTGACCTCCCTTTCTCAAGTCTCTGCACTTCTGATTTCTCCACCTCTAGCAAGTCTCCTCGCTGACAGATCACCTATTCCTAGTCAAGATGAGGTACCACCTCTATTTTCTTCAGTGCACCTCTGTCATACCACTTATGTAGTACATAATCATTTCCCTCTACTTATATCCCCATTAAACTGCAGGCTCTTGGTATCTGCCTTTTACCTCTGTATCTCTGGTGCCTAACACAGAGCTTAAAACATGGTGAAACTTTTATAAATGCTTGTGTAATGAATGTGATTAAATAAACTTTATATATTATCATAAAAACTTTATTCTTTGCCTTTAATATTTCCTGACCGTCACAACTAACCACAACACCAGAAAATTAATCTGTGAAAAGACCATTCTTCTATTCACTGTGTAAGAATCTGATAGCTGTTTTTCTTCTGGATGAAAGCAAAGATTCTAAGTGAATGTTTCTGTCTTCTCCTGAACTGACCTCAGCATTTTATAGTTGCAAAAACTTTAACTTCCCAGTGAAGCTTAACAGCAGTATTTATGTTTACATATGTTCAGAATGGAAGAGAGATTTGGACTATAGGGAAGATATTAAAACAAACTCCAGATTATAGTAGTGACTGTTTCTTTATACACCAATTAATTTCTCCTATTCAGGACATCTCTATCAGTGACTGAGCAGATCTGCTTTAATAGCACTATTAAATATAATCTATGCACTGATCAGATAAGGCTGAACTACACCCATGTAAATATAGCTTCATTTATCAAATCAGTCAGTAGTTTTAGCATTTTTATTATTTTTTTCCCATGAGGGATGATCTGACAATGGCAACTGATAATGACTCAGAACTATAAGCTTATTGACTTCCCTTCACAGTTTTCTTTTTCTCAGAGGAAAACTTTGTGATATGTTTCTTTCTTCACTCTTATCTCCAAAACCCTATTATAGTACCTATCAAGAATTATTCAACACAAAGTCTGATCTTCAATGTCTGTGTAAGACGTAAGGCTCAGAATGATACATCCTTAGTTCTGGATTCCCCACTCCATTCTCCCAATTTCTGCATCTTCCAGAGTTTCTTCATGAAATCATGCAATATTTCCAATTACATGCAACACATGAATCTCAGAAAAGAATGTTAAGAAAAAGATGCCAGATACAAAATAGTACATTCTGTATGATTCATTCCGCTGACATGAGGCACAGAGTAGACAAGGCTAGTCTATGCTTTTAGACATCAGGATCGTGGTTGCCTTGGAACATAGTGATAGGAAAGGAACACAAGGAGGATTTCTGGAGCCAAGAACTATTCTGTTTGATGATCTAAGTGCAGGTTACGTGGGTATTTTTAGTTTGTAATAATTTATTGTAGCTTAAAAAACTGCAAAACTTTATTAGAAAATAGTTATTACTACTTCCATTCACAGATGGGGAGTCCAAGCTTCTGAGAACCTGATGCCAGGGTCAAGGTTGTACATTCCTTACACGGCAAAAAGCATCAGGTCCAGGCTGCCTGCCTCCAGGGCCCAGGTACATAACTATTCTGAGGAATCATATCTGCCTGGAAATTATGGCTCCCTCAGGCTTCAGTAAAAGAGCTTGATACTAAGTCTTTCAAATAACCTATAATATTGTAGCAGGTTTTCTTGTGTCTTTTATATTTAATCTTTAGTGGAAATATTTTACTTAGATCCTAATCATGGAGTTTAATGTGCAAAGGGAGAAATCAACCACACAGAAAGATTGCATTCTAAGTAATGTTTCATACAACATGAAAGAAATTATTTATATACATAAACCAGGATAATATGACACAAATCTAAAATACATAGAAATACAATGTGCGACACAAACTGTTTTAAAAAACACCTTTATATGAGTATTCTGTATGATCAGCCTATCTCAAATACATTAATTTTGATGAAATTTTCTCACTGTTGTGAATATCACATACATTTGTTCAGTAAATATTAAAAATACCTTCTAGATGAATATAACCAAAGGGGGGACATTTGTCATTACTTTTGAGACCACAGTTTGCCATAAATACTCAGATTATGTTTAATAACTTGAATTAGAAATAAGTCATTGAATTATTTTAATGTTTAATAAATATATATGACATACATACATATACATAAATGTATTACAAATAAATTGAATGAGAAAAATACCAATTTATTAACTGTATAAAATAACTGTCATAGATTAATATACAATCTCTTTTAACTGCTGACTTGTCAACTTTTTCTCACTGAGATGGGAAATGAAATGTATTATCAGGGAGCACATAGAATAAGTCCTTTTGACTTCCTGGAAAGAAATCTTTGATAAAGTTCCACATGACAGGATGATGAATAAGCTGAAAGCTTCAAAAACTCTAGGCATCTCATCCAAAACACTTAAACTAGCTCAAATGGATAATGGAGATTATTTTCAAAGTGGTTTATGACCACATTCTTTGCTAAGTGTTAAGTGGAGTTTTGTAAGGTCATTCTTTTTTTTTTTTTTTAAAGATTTTATTTATTTATTTGACAGAGAGAGACACAGCGAGAGAGGGAACACAAGCAGGGGGAGTGGCAGAGGGAGAAGCAGGCTTCCTGCTAAGCAGGGAGCCCAATGCGGGGCTTGATCCCAGGACCCTGGGATCATGACCTGAGCCGAAGGCAGACACTTAATGACTGAGCCACCCAGGCGCCCCTTGTAAGGTCATTCTTTTGAACTCCATTACTTTGAAGGCATAGAAACACCTTTATTCTTAAATGTAGAAGTAGGAGAAACTGTTATTCATCACTATGATATATTTAATAAAGCAACCATTTTTTAATTTATATCAAGAAAAAATATAAAAATGTTCAAATTATAAATCTGCTTTTCACGGAATTTAGAATTAGCAGATGGACTTTATATGCTATTGCTTTTAATATGTACCTTAAGACATTAAAGTATTATTTAGTGATTATTGATGAAAGACATAGCTCTACACAAATGTTATTGGTTGAAATGTAAGGGCATTAAAATCCAATTGGAAAATGTGGGAGCTATGAAAATGATACTGAATTTTATTAATTTAAATCATACTTCTCTCCCTGAATCTCACAAGAAGTATCAAAGAAGTAGAAAACTCCATCTTCAGTGAAACTAGGTTATGGGTACAACTCCCAAAACACAAGGTGCGAAAACTATCTCTGCCAAGATACAGTGAAATGTGGAACAAATTGAAGGAGGACATGGGGGCATAATAACCACATCTCAGGATAGGTGCCCCTTACCTGAAATGACTATTTCCCTAGAGCATTGTCATCAAAAGTATGAAGCAGCCATGGGGAAGCCAATAATTTAGAAAGATGATTTCACAGAATGACTAAAGAAGAGAGGCTGAGAGAAGGCACCTATTAATGTGCCATTTTTATTTTTAGATACCCAGACTGTTTGAGGATTGCCTATTTAAGGAAGTGGCATTTAATCTGAGAACTAAAGGAAAAATAGAAATTAGTTGGTAAAAAATGAAATATTAGGGAATTAAAGGTCACTAGTGGAGAGGGTGTTTGAACTGTGAATTCAATAAGAACAGTCTTAACAAAGGTTTTCTTTTTAATTTATTTTTTTAAGATTTTATTTATTTATTTGAGAGAGAGAGCAGAGCAAGAGAGAGAGAGAGAGAGCATGAGTGGTGAGGAGGAACGGAGGGAGAAGGAGAAGCAGTCTCCCTGTTGAGCAGGGATCCAAACGCTGGGATTGATCCCAGGACCCTAAGAGCATGACCAGAGCTGAAGGCAGACCCTTAACCAACTGAGCCTCCCAAGTGGCCCTTAACAAAGGTTTTCTAAATAAATTGAATGTGTACCCTGTTAAACTGAATATGTTAAAATCCTTTGGCAGTAATTCTGATTGGGTGAAAGCTTTCTTAAACTTCCCAAAGAGAGGCTGCAAGCTTGTGGTTGCTGCATTGTGATTCAAGGGAGATTGGCGGTTTCTGTAAAAAAAAAAAAAGCCTTTATGCAGTAACTTGAGATGAGTAGATAATGAAAATGACCAAGTTTTAAGCAATGATCTAAGTAAATTTGGAACAGATTCATCTGTAAATGTGGTTAGTTATTAACTATCATAATCTAGATAACCATAGCGGTTCATACATACCAAAGGGCTAAAAGTATGTCAAACAGAGGGAATAGCTGCAAGGCCTGAGGAATATTTAGAAAAAAAATGCAAAATTGGGGCACCTGGGTGGCTCAGTCAGTTAAATATCTGCCTTGGGCTCCTGTCAGGATCCCAGGGTCCTGTGATCACTCCCCTCCCCCTGCCTCAGGCTCTCTGCTCAGCAGGGAGTCTGCTTCTCCCTCTCCCTCTGCCCCTCCTCCCTGCTCATTCTCTCAAACAAATAAATAAAAAAGCAAAGTCAAGAGAGATTGGAACAATAAAGAGATACTGGATATTTGCCAAAGATATTTGGCAAAATTCAACACTCTTTCATGATAAAAAAGTCAACAAATTAAGAATAGCAAATAATTTTCTTGACCTGATTAAAGGATACCTATGAAAATCCGACAGCTACCATCATATTTAATAGGGAAAGACTAAATGGTTTCCTCCTAAGATCAGAAACAAGACAAAAATGTCTGTTTTCACCATTTCTATTCAGCATTGTACATAATATAATAGCCAGTGAAATTATGCAGGTGACATACTCTTGCATATAGAAAATAATAAGAAATGAACTAATGATCAATTAGAATAAATTAAAATAAATGAGTTTAGCAAACTGGTAGGATACATGTTCAGTATCAAAAAATTAATTGTATTTTTATATGCTAATATTGAACAATCTGAAAATGAAATTAAGAGAATTAGCCCATTTATAACAGGTAGAAAGAATAAAATACATAGGAATCATTTTTTTAATTGCAAAATATTTACAATGAAAACTACAAAACATTGTGCCAAGGAGTTTAAAAGATCTAAATGAATGGAAAGATATCCCATTGCTATAGATCAGAGGACTTAACATTGTTAATATTGTGCTACTCCCCAATTAATGTACATATTATTCGATATATTTCCCATCCAAATCACAGCTGATTTTTTACTTGTTTGTTGGCTTAAAAAAAATAACAAGATGATATGGGAAACAAAGGCAAAAGGAAAAAAATTCATTTTGTTACTATTTACAGCTCATTGGCAAGTCCTTGAAACAGACAGGGTGACATTCCTCTAGGAACCCAGCTGCGTTGATGTTAATACTTTTCTAGGGGCAAAAGGCAATCTTAGCTTAAAATTATCCAGAACCCCCAGCATCCTGTAAGTCTACGTTACCCACCTCCATCTCCCCCCCCCCAAGATACATGTTGGCAATCATCCCCCAAGTATATGGCCCAGTGATATACATCTGAAGGGTCTCATGACTAGCGTTTTACTAGACAGTAATAATGACCTTTTCCTAACAATAGCTAGCCCCCTCAACATCCTGGAAACCTTGCTTCCAAAATTCCTTAGAGACTTAGGCTATCCCTAACCCCCTCCTGACTTGAAAGTATATAATCGGCCACTCCTAATGACCCCAGTGCTGCTCTTTATGCCCATGGGTCCTGTCTCTGTGCTTTCATAAAACCACCATTTACATCCAAGACGTCTCAAGAATTCTTTCTTAGCCAATCAGCTCCTAACCCCAACCGTTTCCTACATCAAAGATGTTTTCTATAATGCTTATGGAAATGTAAGGAATCAATAGACAAAACAGTCTTAGAAAAAAAAAGTTAGAGGTGTTACACTTCAAGATTTTAAAAGCCAACTGTAAGCTATAATAATTAAGAGTGTGAGACTAAAAGAAGGATAGACACAGATGTAATAGAATTAAGAATCCAGAAATAAACTGATTTATTGAGTCACTTTGATTGAGTCAATCAATTTCAACAATGTTGTTTAGACAACTCAATGAGAGAGAAAAATAATCCTTTGAATAAACGGTACTAGGACAACATAATACCTACATTAAAAGATTGAATTTGGATGCCTATTTGATATCATCTACAAAAATCAGCTGAAGTGGATCATAGGTCTAAATGCAAGAACTACAACTATAAAACTCTTAAAAGAAAACATTGGGATTTATCTTTGTAACTTGGATTAGGCAATGGTTGTTTAGATGTGGCACCAAAAGTACAAATGACAGGAAAAACTATTTATATGAGACTTCATCAGAATAAAAACTTTTGCGCTTCAAAGGACACCATGAAGAAAGTGAAAAGAAAGTGAAAAACCCACAGAATGGGACAAAATATTTGCAAATCACATGTCTGAGAAGGGACTTACAGGATATAAAGAACTCTTACAACTCAATAAAAATCAAATAACTCAACTAAAAAAAAGATGGGGGCAAATAATTTGAATAGCATTTCTGTAATGGACAACAAGAAAGTGAAAAGATGCCCATATCTTTAGTTACTAGGGAAATGCAAATCAAAACTACAAAGTGCTGCCACTTCACGCCCATCAAAATGGCTAAAATCAAGACATGAGCAAGTGAAGGTAAAGATGTGGAGAAATTAGGATGTTCACACATTGCTGATAGGAATAATATAAAATGGTACAGCTACTTTGGAAAACTTAGTTTGGTAGTTCCTCAAAATGGTAAACTTTGAGTTACCATACAGTACAGCAATTCCAGTTTTCAGTATATACTCAAAAGAAATGAAAATATAAGTCCAAACAAAATCTTGTATACCATTGCAACATTATTCATAAGGGCAAAAAAGTGGAAATAATCATATTATCCATCAACTAATAGATGGATAAATAAAATCTATGCATCTACACAATGAGTTATTATTTGGCAAGATAAAAGAATGAAATACTGATACAAAATATAATTTGGATCAGTCTTTAGAATGTGCTTTTTATCAGCGAAAGAAACCTTTAACAAAGAGCACATATTGTATAATGTCATTTATATGAAATGTCCGTGTAGAAAAATTCATACAGATAGAAAATAGATTAGTGGCTGCTTGTGCCTGGGGTGAAGGACAAGGAGTAGATATGGGAAATGACTGTTAATGTGAAGGGGTTTCTTTTCGGGGTGTTGAAAGCATCCTAAAATTAAATTGTGATGATGGTTGCACAATTCTTTGAATGTACAAATAATCCCATATCATAAATTTTAAATTGGTTAATTCCATGATATGTGAAAGATATCTCATTAAAGTTTTAAAAATAAGAAGCAAATTAGATTCATTTCCTGATTCATGTGGAATTTTATGATCCAGGAAAAAACTGACTTAAAAAAAAAGTAAAAAAAAAATTTTTGAAGGATTTCAAAGATAAAGCATCAATCTGAGTTTGACAGAATATGACCCTACTGTATATCCTCTGCCTGGGGAAAAGGCTTTTCAACCATCATATAAAAAGCAACTACCTAAATATAAAGAAGAGTGAACTGAGACAGACTCAGACTCTGATGGAAAGTTAACACTCACTCAAGAAGGCTGGGCATGTAACAAACCATTTCATCTCTCTGGCTCAGGGAACCAAAAAAGTGAAGTCAGGAGTCATGAATGTCCAAGAAGGTGGGGGGAATCCACAAAGAGAAAAAAGCGAAGAGAATTTTTTTTAGTCCTGTATGCTTACACCTCTGATTTATCCTGCAAACATGCATGTACCAAAAATCTCTAGGCAGCTCAAAGACAAGTAATCTGAATAGAGCTCTGATCTGTTACTGTGTAGATACTGGACAGTACAGAAGCAGAAAGACTGGGGTGTGGGGGGGTGCCCTCTTGTTTGGTGAAGAAGAGATAGGAGCCCTACAGCTAAGTTCCCATTGGTCTGGCTTTTGGTCAGAGGGTAAGCAGCAGTGGTAAGGCTGTTGAGAGCACATATGGGAACAGGTTTGCTGGCCTGGGGAATGAGAAGAGAGAAGCTGGGAAATCATGAACACTGAAGACAGTGAGGGAACCCCAGAAGTCAGAGGGGGAATCCCCAAAATCTGTGTCTCACATTGCTGACGCTTTTTGGGGGGGGAAGGGGTTTTGATTTACTGGTAATTTATTTATGATTTTTTAATGTATACTCAAGAGTAAGTTGTGCCCTTGGGACTCCTGGATGGTTCAGTCGGTTAAGTGTCTGCCTTCGGCTCAGATCGTGATCCCTGAGTCCCGGGTTTCTCCCTCTGCCTGCCGCTCCCCCTGCTTGTGCCTTCTCTCTCTCTGACAAATAAATAAGTAAAATCTTTAAAAAAAAAAAAAGAAAGAAAGATGTGCCTTTTAAATTTTCTTTCTAATACTAGTTTGTCTGCTTTTGCTATCAAGATGTTATTAGCCTCATGAAATGATATAGGGAGCTTTCCTCCTTTTGCTGTTTTCAGTTAACAGTTGATACAGCACAACAATTGTCTGTTCCTGGAAGGTCTGATAGATCTCTTCAGTAAAATTTGTTGTCTGGTTCTTTTTTATAACAAGAAAATTTTGAATGTAGATTCAATTTAATAAATAAATTTTTTAATAAATAAATCTCATGTATCTAGTTTTTCTTTAGTCAATTGTAGTAATTTGTGTGTCTAGACTATCCATTTTTTTTCAAATTGATTGGCACTATGCTATTTAAAATCTTACTTTATACTTTAAAATATATTCTATTTCTGTATCTATTTGCTTTTTAAAAACTTCTTAATTATGTTTATTTGTTTCTTCTCTTTTTTCTTAAAGCCATGCTACAGAATGAGTTTATTGATCTTTTCGATAGAAGAGCTTTTGCTTTTGTTGTTCTCTCTCTTTTTCTTTTTCATTAATATATTTTCTTTATCATACCCTTCTTTCTACTCATTGTAGATTTATAATTTTGTTCTATTCCTAACTTTTTTTTTTTGTTTTTGCCTGTAGATGGTTTTCTCTTTCTTTTTAAAAAATTTTTCCAGGGGCGCCTCAGGCTCTCTGCTCAGTGGGAAGTCTGCTTCTCCCTCTCATTCTGCCTCAGCCCCCCACTTGTGCTTGCGCTCTCTCAAATAAGTAAATACATCTTCAAAAAATTTTCCCAGCTTTACTGATATATAATTGACATATAACATGGTGTAAGTTTAGAGTGTGTAACATGATGATTTGATACACACATACACTGTGGAATGATTACCCTAATAAGGTTGGCCAACACCTCCAGTAGCTCACGTAATTACCTATTGCGTGTGTGTGTGGTAAGAACATACAGCAACTCTCAAGTATATAACATAACACTATTAACTACAGTCACCATGCTGTACACCAGAACTTACTCATCTTATAACTGGAAGTTTGCACCCTTTGATCAACTGACTCTTGAACTACATGTGTGCAGAACTGACTTAGGCATTCCAGCTAAAGATGAAAGATCTGACCTAAGACCAGGGTAGCAAATAGTGTGCTGCTGAAGCTCACCCAAGAAAAATATTTCTTAAAATGAACAAAACAAAACAAAACAATAGTTGTCACAGAAAAGACACAGAATCCCGACTGTCCACAACCTGACTTTCACAGAGTTCAAGATGCAATAAAAAATTTAACCAATAAACCAAGAACCAAGAAAACGGATTACACTTTCAAGAGAAAAGAAAATCAATGGAGTTTGATCAAGAGTTGAATCAGATGTTGAAATGGATTTAAAAAATGTTAAAGTGGATATTATATCTATCCTCAGTGAAGTAAAATGAAATGTGTTTTCTATGCATAAAACTTTAGCAGAGTAATTGGAAGCGTCAGCAGAACCAAATAGAAGTTCTAAAGTTGAAAAATACAATGTTAAAAAAAACAAAACAAAACACGCACCCACACAAAACCTGAATGGACTTAACAGCTTAATGGACATGACTGAGGCAAGGGTAACTGAAGTTGAAGTCAGAAGAAGAGAAATTAATTATTGTAAACAGTGGACAGATTCCCAATCCCTATTAAATAATTTTGAATGAGAGAGGGAGAGAGATTCCAAGAACACTGGGGAATCCCATATGTGAGATGACATATGAACATCAAGCAGAATAAACACAAAGACATTCATGCCGAGGCACATCAGAATCAAACCAAAGATAAGGAAAAAATATTGGAAGAAGAAAGAGAAAAATGACACATTACATATAGAGAAACAAGGTTATGACCAAAGACTGGCCTTTCATCAGATACCAAGGAAGTCAGAGGATAGTGGAACATTTTAAAAATGATAGAGACAAACAAACAACAACAAGGGAAAAAAGTCAACTCAGATTCTATCTCCAGCAAAAAATATAATTCAAGATGAAAGATGAAATATAGCATTTTTAGGAAAAGGAAAGTAGGAGAATTTGCAGCCAGACCTGTGCTATACAAAATGCTAAATAAATTTTTTCAGGCTAAAGGGAAATTATATCAAATGGAAACAAAGATATCCTCAGAAGAGAACACCAAAGCATTGGAAATAGTATCTGGGTGAAAACAAAAGATTACATATTTTGGCCTTGTCCCTCTTAATTCATTTGTAAAACCGCTTAAAACTAAAATCATAAAATTGTCTTTTGGATTTGTGCCATATTTAGATATAACACATATAACTATAAGGTAAAGGATGAATGAGTATATGGGACTATAAATTTACTAGATGTCTATATTTTACATGAAGTTTGACTTTATTTCTTATAAGTAGAGTGTGGATGCCTAAACATTTGAATTTTAATCCCTATGGCAAAAATCATAGCACCAACAGAAAAATTAAAAAGGAGTTCTAAAACTCTCAGATGAAGTATAAAGACAGAAGTAGGAGGAACAAAAAACAGAGATGTAGAAAAGTAGAGCTTCAAAATCCATAAAGCAAAAATTTACAAAATTAAAAAGAAATAAAAATGGATAATACCACAACCATCATTGAGATTTAAACACCTTTCTCAGCAATTGATAAAACAACTGGACCAAAAAAAAAAAAAAAAATGAACAAAGACACAGATCTTAAGAACAGTATGAACTACCTTGACGTAACTGATATATATAGAACACTACCTCAAAAATGGCAGAATACACGTTTTTCAAATGCATATGGTATGTTTACAAAGGTAGACTATAAGCTTCACTTTTAAAAAGTCTAACCAATTTTTATATATTAAAATAATTCTGAGTATGTTCTCTAAGTACAATAGAATTTCATTAAAAATCTGCAAATAAGATAACCAATCATGCTCAAATATTTGAAATTTAACAGCAGACACAAATTTTAATTGGGTAAAAGAAATTACAAAATATTTTGAACCAAATGACCTCTAAATTAACATAATTATGTTGTAGTAAGCTTATATTATTTAACTATTTAGTCTTTACAGTTACTTCCACTACCACACAGAGAATCTGATCTCTCTTCATCAGTTGTCCTTCACCCCCACCTTGCTTTCTCACACATAAGCATATTCACAATGAAATCATTGTATAGGTACAAAGTTCATTGACCTGGTCAGACTGTGTGACCTGTGATGAGGATCATATGAAGATTTTTTTAAAGGCCTGTTGTGTTAAAACCTCATATCCTCAGAGAGTCTAATCAAGGAAATCAACAACTTTATTGTTCCACTAAAAATTCTGTCAGTGGTCAGCTCAAGAAGAACCTTAATATACTGCACACCCAACTTACATTGTACATCCTAACCCTTTCAAATCAGTAATAAGCATAGAATAAACTGGGACAATTAGTGAAAGGTCTAATATTTTCTCATAATTTGAGAGAGAATCTAATTATAATGATATTCATGAAAGAGACAGAAAAGCTACTTCATAGCTTCCGCATCAGCTGCTTGTGTGAGTAATAGACATGCAGAGTAGCCTGCACATTTTTCCTTCCAAATAGTAAAAAGTAGGGGGTTCAAGATTACAGAAAAAAAAAAAAATGAGACTTCCTGTGGCCAGGGATGACTTGATTTCCAAGTACACTCTAATGCAAGTCCAGTTCGTACAGTTTTGGAGTGTATGGAACTGTGTCTGACCAGTGCTGCAGCTCCAAACATATAGTCACTGCTGGTCTATTAGAATTCTTTCGTATAATATTTTGTGTTTACTTTCCAAGATCTAAAACCACACAGAGTCATTGGATGCACTGATGCCCACTTTGTCCCCTTGGACATTCCAGCATACCTCGAAGCTGCTGCCAATGCCATGGTAGGTGTGGATGAGACTTCCACTCTGAGTATTCCAGATATGCACGCACTTGTCAAAGGAGCCACTGGCCAGATATCTCCAACTGGGGTTAAAAGCGACCCTGTAGACAAGTTCCTGAAGTTTGGTTAGCATGTGGATGCAAACGCCTTGCTTCACAACTCACAGTTAAACTGTAGAATTAAAGGAAGCACTTGCTAGCATGATGTTGGAATTTGGGTTGCTGGTCGCTGGCCCGGTGGGACTCCACTTTATGGTATATGACTCTTTGATATGAGCCTGAAGGTCAAACACACAGTCATATCAAAGGGGAAAGAATGGTTTCCATCCAGAACATTCAGACTGGGAAGCATGAAGCCACCAGCTAGATGGTGCATGGTTTGGTTTCCATCCAGAACAGACTCTGATGTCTGAGAAAAGAAAAGAAGGGAAACAAAACAAAACAAAAGGTGGGGGGGGGGGAACCTGTGTCAAAAAATAAAAAAGAAAAAAATGCTGTGATAAACCAAAGGAGGGAGGGGACTCTTCTCCATGTGATGGGTTTGTTTTCTCCCTTAACAATGTGATCACTATAGTTGCTCTCACAAAGGATGTTCAAAGACCAGTTTGTACAGATGAAATGCTCAACTTTGTAATCCCAACACTTGCTATTCTCTAGAAGCTTCTTTGTCAGTGGTTTTTCTATTGACTGGAATCCTGTCGTCCTGGGACCTTCAGTCTGAGATGAAAACTGTTTTTGGTTTGTTGCTTCTTTCCCATTGTCTGCCCCATCCACCTTTCTCCTTCTTTTAGTGTGGTCTTGATTTGCAGTACACCCTCAGAAGATGCAGTCTTCTGGACACCATGACAAAATCTTTGATAGCTTTCTTGACCCTCTCTCTTCCCTACTGCCTTCCTCTTCCTCTCCCCCATCACCTCTTGCCCACTCTCTGTCTGTCCCTTTCTCGTAGTTCCTTCAGGACTTAGGTCTCAAGGGCACTTTCAGCACATAGTCAGTGCTTTATGTAAGAAGACAGGGCAGGGGAGTCTTTTTACAGGAGAAAAATAAATACTTAGAAAAAGCCTGGGGTATTTTTGGAAAAGAAATATTTTTATGTTAAGACAATTTTTTAAAGATTTCTTTACTTATTTTAGGGGTGGTGGGGGAGGGTCAGAGGGAAAGGGAGAGAATCTCAAGCCCACTGTGCTGCACAAGCCCCTCACAAGACTTAACCTCAGAACCCTGAGGTCATGACCTGAACCGAAATCAAGAGTCTGTCACTTAACCAACTCAGCCACTGAATTTTAAAATCCCAAAATGGCCATCAGACGTAGAGAGCTTTATGTGATCCATATTTTAAACAAACTTTAGGAAGACACAGGAAGCATCTGAGGTAGCTTTTCCTTTCCCTTCAGCTTCATGAAAGGCGATTAGAACCCTGGGTTGAAAAGATCAGTCCTATGGATGGACAACAGGATTGTTCTGCAGCCAGAGAGGAAAATCCCAGTGCTTTTTGGTTAGAAGCAGAGCATTGCATCTTTCAGGGTGTCTTTATCTCTCTGGCAGGAGAGAAATGAAGAACAGTGTTCTCTGACCTCGAGAAGCATTCACAAAAGCAAATGGTATTGAAGAAGCCATTAAAACTGACAGCTGAGTTTGAACGTTCTGCATGGAGCACTGGGTGTTATGCACAAACAATGAATCATGGAACACTACATCTAAAACTAATGATGTAATGTATGGGGATTAACATAACAATAAAAAAATTAAAAAAAAAAACCTGACAGCTGAGTTTGATGTCACTATTAGTGACATTTTGTTCACAGTGCTAAAACTACCGATGGTCACTTCATGGAGAGATTGACCAGTCCTTGCAAAGCTGACATAAAAGTTTTCAGGATCTCACTTGGTCTAAAATGAATGGGAACAGGAATATATTTCAATCCTGAAGGTGAATTACATAGGGAGAATGTCACTAATAATTTCTGCCCTCTTCATAATTCCTTTCTCTCACAAGAGATTAAGAGAAAGATTTTTTCTTAAATATTGAATCTTTTTACTGTTTTAAAAAAATTAAACATGGGTTTATATTCCTAAAAAAGAAAAAGGAGGAGAAGGAGGAGGAGGAAGAGAAGAAGTAGTGGTGAGGGGTTGAATATATAGCTCCACAAAATTGACATTTTCAGTGGCTGTTACAAAAGACATTTATTTTTTTATTTTTATTTTTATTTATTTATTTATTTTTTTTATTCTTATGTTAATCCCCATACATTACATCATTAGTTTTAGATGAAGTGTTCCATGATTCATTGTTTGTGCATAACACCCAGTGCTCCATGCAGAATGTGCCCT
>NC_138372.1:79289942-79311679 GCF_054177405.1 Leptonychotes weddellii | reverse complement strand
GCGCATTTCTATCTCTGGCACCCGACCCGTGTGGAGTCTCCAAACCCAGCAGATCCCTGTGGTGCGCTCCTGCGCTGCTCCTCCCGGGGGAGGAAGGGAAGTCTCCCCGGATCTGCCGCTTGTTGGGTCCCTGCTGGAGGAGCAGTGGCCCGACTGTGCCGTGGATCACGGTTTATGGCAACCCCGAGCTGAGAGCCCACGCCTCGGCTCCATCTCTGCAGCCAGCTTCCCTGCTCCAATACCCGGGAGCTCTGCCACACTCAGGCACCCCCGGTCTTTCTGTGACCCCGAGGGTCCTGAGACCACACTGTCCCACGAGGGTTCCACCCCCACTTAGCCACTGGAGCGACGTCCCTCAATGGAGCAGCCTTCTAAAAGTTGCGATTTTGTGCTCCGGGGCTCTATCACTTGCCAGAAGCGGTCGATGGAGGCCCCCTCCCCTGCCGTTTATCCTCCCGAATATCGCCTCGGATTCACTTCTCCACATGTCCTACCTTCCAGAAAGTGGTCGCTTTTCTGTTCAGAGTTGTTGCTATTCTTTTCTTCGATCTTCTGTTGAGTTCGTAGGTGTTCAGAATGGTTTGATCCCTATCCAGCTGAATTCCTGAGACCAGACGAAATCCAGGTCGCCTACTCCTCCGCCATCTTGCTCCGCCCCCAATTTGTTATGTGTTTTAACACAAAAAGAAAAAAAATTTAATACTATAGTTCTTTCTGTTTATTTTTCTAGTTGACTTGTACAAGCAAAATAAAAGCAACAAAATCCTACTCACAGAGATATAAAAGGAGATACCTGAAATAAAACAAATGATCTTTCCCTCATCACATACTTTTCGCAAAACTGGATGTAATTTATAAATGACTAAATATTTTTATTTTTTTAATGTCTATGTAAGTCTACTTCAAATTCAATGGCACATTACTAGCCAATTATATGTTAATTGTACATTAGAAAATGTTTACAGCTTTCTTTCAACTCCACTGGACTTCCCACAAGTAGAGTTCCAGTTTCATCTAGAACCAATTTCAAGTTCCTGAGTGAGATCTGTAACACTGAGGAGACTGGTTGAATGCAAAGTCTCAACTTTTGGTGTGAATCCATGCCTGATTTATGACTATATTTGACAAGGAAAAGAAAACCTTTATATATTGTTTATTTCTATCCCTTAAAGCCTTGAAAGTAACTAAAACTTTAAGTAGTTACTCTACTCAATACCTCTTGTGTCTCCTCTGGGGAAATGTTCAATTGGTAAAGATACACTTTTCACTTTCCCAAATCTTATCTTTCGCTATGTCTTTCGGTGTGATTTTTCACTACCACCTCTTCCCAATCTGTCCTCTAGAAATTTGTCATTTCTCCTGTAGTCTGTAGTCGCCTATATTTATTGGACAATTTACCAAGATAAATTTTATTCATTTGAGGGACTCTAATTTTTTTTTTTTTTTGCATTTTAACATTTATTGAAAACCTACTACAGTAAGCAGTTTACTTCAAAAACAAACACACATTTACTGCAAAAACAAACACTCATACTAAGGTATGTGATTTAATCTGTATAATGACATCTAAGGTATCTACAAGTCTTGTCATTTTATAGATGAAAAAGCTGTTTAAGAGATTAAGTGTGGGGGTGTCTGGGTGGCTCAGGTGGTTGAGTGTCTGCCTTCGGCTCAGGTCATGATCCCAGGGTCCTAGGATTGAGCCATGTGTTGGGCTCCCTGCTCAGTGGGGAGCCTGCATCTCCCTCTCCCTCTGCTGCTCCCACTGCTTGTGCTCCCTCTCTCTGTGAAATAAATAAATAAAATCTTTTAAAAAGAGAGAGAGAGATTAAGTGCCTTGATATAAGGAAGCAGGGACAATATGGAATTCCAACTTTGGTCCATCTGACCCAAAGCCTATTGTCCTTTCACTCCACCACATTGCCTGGATTATACTTTTTTTTTTTTTTTTGAGAGAAAGCGAGAGTGTGTTCATGCAGGGTTGGGGGGCAGAGGGAGAGGGAGAGAGAGAATCTTAAGCAGACTCCCCACTGAGCATGGAGACCCACGTGGGGCTTGATCTCAGGACCCTGAGATCATAACCTGAGCCAAAATCAAGAGTCTGAAACTTAACCACTTAACTGCTACCTGACTGAGCCACCGGGGTGGCCCTGGGTTAGATAAATCACAGATTTACCTTGACTAGATAAATTACAGAACAATATTTGTGGTATTGTAGCCTCCTAATGATGTCTATCTTCTTGAGTGTGAGTTGGACTTTATGGATACTTTTCTAAAAATGGAGTATGGAAGAAGTGGTGGACTGTAATTTCTAAAATTAGGTTATGAAAAAGACTGTGGCTTTTGTCTTAGATGTTTGTTCTCACTTTCTTTTGAATTACACGCTTTTGGAAGAAAACAGCTGCATGTCATGAGACAGCCCAATGGAGATGCCTTCATGAGTCAATTTAGAAGGATATTTGAGACCTACCAATAAACAAGTGAGTGAGGCTGGAAGCAGAACTTCTACTTAAGCCTTGAAATGACTGCAGTACCAGCCAATATCTTCACTGAGGCCTCTAGGGAGATCCTGAGTCAGAACCATCCAAGTAAATGAACTCAGAACTTTTAGCTTCTAAGTTCGAGATAATTTGTATGTAGCAATAAGTAATACAATACTTGACTCAAAAATACCTATTGAATGGATGAATGAATGAATGAATGAATGATTATCAGGGCTTTATTTGAGTGCTGTATCTAATCTAATTCTGACACTATTATAGGAGAAAAAAGAAATAATTCATCAGAGGATCATAAGTAACTACGAAATAGTATTATCTAATCTTTATGATTTGGTTGTCTACAAATATAATAAAAGTAATTGCACAGAGACTGGGATTAGGTTTAAAAACAAGAAAAGATTTTATTTTATTTATTATTTTTTTTAAAGATTTTATTTATTTATTTGACAGAGAGAGAGACAGCGAGAGAGGGAACACAAGCAGGGGGAGTGGGAGAGGGAGAAGGAGGCTTCCCGTGGAGCGGAGAGCCTGATGCGGGGCTCGATCCCAGGACCCTGGGATCATGACCTGAGCCGAAGGCAGACGCTTAAAGACTGAGCCACCCAGGTGCTCCTAAAAATAAGGAAAGATTTTAAACAGAAATGATTATAAATAGGTTTCTCAAGGAAGCATTTCAAATTTAGACAGCCTCTCATCTACCCAGGATGGCTTAAACCTGATGCCTGAGGGCTAGATTAGATGAGGTGCCTCTCACCCTTTGATATTATGATAATTAGCACTTATTGAGTCCCCATGGGGTATATGTCCCATCCTAGGTGCTACTTGAAAGCTAGTTTAGACATGATCCTTTGATTTGATACAGAGAATCTTCCATACATACTAATTTTTAAAAATCTTTCCAACTCATTCAATTTGTGACCTCTTGCTTTTCTGAGCAAATTGTCTGCACAACTCATGTGGCAATCACTTGTGTACTGGCTTCTGACATTTCTTGAATTGTTTTAGTGATATTTAATTCTTCATGTAAGGAAATGTTCCTGACTCATTATTTCTTAATGTGCATCTCTGCATTTTTAACCACACCAAGCCATGAGGTCAAAGTTACAGGCAGTGAATCTTAACTATCTTTGATATAATAACCTTAGAAATACCCATCTTGCTATCATACTTTAGCTTGAGTGTACATCTGTCAAAATGCTTTTGAAGCCCAGGTCTCCCTTTTGTACTTGCCCCTAATCCTTCTGTTGCCCTCACCTGCAGACTCCTAGGTCACTCTTCACTCCCAGAAGATTTTGGATTATGGTTCATTGCCATGACTCTCCATGGCCTAAATATTCCTGCTGTTGGGAAAACATAATTTAAAAACAATATCTTCTCCCAACCCAGAAAACTTCTTTACAAAGGTAGTAGAATAAAACAGTTTTATTACTGAATAAGTGTTCAACCAGAATGTGATGTACATCACCAGCAATCTGCGAAAAGATTGCAAGAACAAAAAAAAAGCTCTCCCTTTTATATAACCCAATACAGAACATGTTTTCAAGATAAACACTAACTAGTCCTCCAGTAAGAAGACTTGATAGCACTATTTGTCACACATAGCTTATTCTAAATTCACCAGGTAATTGGGGTGACCATCTGTGTTAGCTAATTGACTTTATCCAGAGGAAAAACAAACTTCTCATATCTTTATGACAGGAGATACTTTTACAACTTGGAGCAAGAAAGACATCCATTGAAGTTAGGTTCTTAACCTCCCACAGATGTTTATATTTCAAAGAGATGAGTCCTGTGTCCTTGGGAAAGACATTCCTGGGTCATAAAACTGGCAAGAGGCTTGCGTAGTTTCTAAAAAGATTTATACACATGCCAGAGACACAGAAAAAAATTACAATTACCAGTTTTGTAGAGTAAATGCTCTAAGAAAAGGGAGAGGGAAGTCTCTTCCCTTATTTTCAATAGGGAGAATTAAGCATCTTATTTTTAATTTTTATTTGTATTAGCAGTACAGATAATCTTTCCAGTACCTATGATTCTCTCAGTATGCCCAACTACCTCAGCTCTCCATTCCTGGACTGCTAGCTTAAATCTCTTATTTACCTAACTGCAAACCCCACATGATCTCAACATCAAGCATTCCTTTCTTAGCAATCACCTTCAATTTTCAAACTCCCTCCCTCAGAGTACTCCAGCTGCAAACATCTCTAGCTCCCCCAGGACCTAGGTCCATCCCCAGTAGACTCTCCCCTTCCTGATTATCAAGCTTCAATTCCATGGCTTTTCATTAAAACTATTTCGATGCATATATTCTTAACTCCTTGGCTTTTCATTAAAACTATTCCAGTGCATATATTTTTAACTCCTTTATCCTCCCTTTTCTCTAGAGACAGACATTAGCACTGCAGAAACCAGATCTTCTGTTCTCTTCCTCATCTATAATCATGGCAGTTGAATGTGGCAGGAGGGAAACACACAACCATCCTGACTGGTCTCACTTTAAATTCATGAGCACCTCTAAAGGAGACGTGGTATTGCCTAGTGATTCTACTACATGTGTCTAATCCATTCCATCATTCCAAGGCAAGCATTTCATACTTTTTCTCTCCTTCAACCACTTTCCCATCTTCAATTTTTTCCTGTTTCCTGTTTCACTCAGGAAATGGAAATGATCATCAGAAAACTGCCACATGTTCCCACATTTACTAACCAATCTGCATCTGAATATCCTCTGGTTCCTATAAAAGAGACTTCAATGTTCCTTTCTAAAGCCATCATCACAATTTGTCCCATAAATCCATCTCCGCTTGCCTACTCAACACCAACCCGGTGATTTCCCACTCTCTTTTCTATATTTATGTCAGCATTTAAACTTGCTATAATAAATGCTACCTTTAAAATTAGAGCAATTTACAAAAAAAAAAAACCCAAAAAACAAAAACCCTCTCTTTAAGCCACCCTCTCTTTAAGCTCTCTTGAGCTACTTACATATTTTTTGATCTTCAGTAAGTTAAACTCTTTAAGTTATCTTCTCTTGTTGTTTCCTATTCCTCTTGTCTTTTTCTTACCCAAATATAAAGAAATAAGGTGTTTTATTTTTCCCCTCATCATTCTAAACAGTACTTGTCAAGGTTATTAATGATTTCACTTTGCAAAATCTCCCCATTAGCAAGTCTCCAGAATGATCTCCCTGTGGTCATGCCTTTGATTAAAATCCACCAATATCCTGCCATCTCATTCAGAATGAAAGCAAAATGCTTCACAATGACTTACAAGGCTCTAAATAATATACTTTGCCCCAGACTTCTCACACACATACATAGCAGTCAGTATGCTGCCACTTTCCTCTCTGCCTTCATCCTCTACTTCTCTCTCACTCATTCTAATCCAGCCACAATGATTTTCTTGATTTTTCCCCCCCACATACATTGAGCAAGCTCCTCTATCAGGGCTTCTGCATTTTGTATCCTTTCTATTTAGAATATAGTTCTTCTACATATCTATAGTATTCATTACAATACTTCCTTAAGGCCTCTGCTTAAATTTGATCTTAACATCTTCCTAAGTATTCTAAATAAAAACAGCAACAGCAATCTTCTCTTTCCCCTCCCTGGTACACATGGTCCTCTTCATTCTGATATCAAATGTATCACGATATACTTGTTGTGTGCCTCCTGCTGTGTGCTACCCCCCCACATTGGAATGGAAGTACTGTTGAGCAGAGACCTTGCTTCCCTCCCTCCCTCCCCCTGCCCTGTTCTGTCTTCCTAGAACGTTCCTTGGCAGAGTGTTCATATACAATGATTGTGTGATAAATTAATTCATATTAAAACATTTATAATAAGATCTTGCACTCTATGTGTTATTTAGTTATTTTCTTCCCCTAACACTCAAATAGTACAAACCTATTATTTCTAGGACTCTCTAGGCTTTTTCACATTAGTAGAGGTACTTATTTGTTTATCAACCATTCACTTAGAGTATATAAGGCACAGTCATTATTATTATTGAAGGCACAGTCATTACGTGGTATTTTTCATTATGTCTCATATTATCTGTCACGAGGTTTTTACTCAATGTGCTCAATAGGATGTGGTAATTTTGATTTTAATTGTTAATTAGTTTCTTTTATTAATTTAGTGAGAACCTACCTAGAAAATTAGCAGATCATTCCTTAAAACATCATTTGCTATATTTCCCACAAGTCAAGTACTGTAATGGCTCTATTAAGATATTTTTGTCCCGATTACTATCTTCCCCAGTAGGTCTTACTCTTTTATCTTCAAAGCTATCTCTCGTTGTTTTTCAATGTTCTTCTTGCAATCTAGGCAAACTACCTTCCTTTGTGTCCTCCATATACCATGCCTGCCAACTCCATTGCCCCATATTTTCTCATAGCTCCAGAACTAACACTTCCCTTATACAGGCCCATGTCCTCTGCATCCTTCAAAGTACAGGCTAATGTTTCTGTGACTTCACCAGTCTACACCCATCCATCCTTCTTCAAATACTGATTATTCTTACAGTTAGTATGTCTACAGCAGTAATACTTGTCTTTGTTTTTTCTGTAATTGTAGTATTATATATATAAATATTGGTTCTCCCTCTGGAGAGTCACCTGTTGTACTTTTCCACTGAACCTAATACCAAGCTAAAACATTGTAAAAGCTTAATCATTTGACTAAATTATCACTAAAATATTGTAGCTAAATTATAGTAATTACCTGAATGATAATTTAAAGTGAATCTTATTCTACCAATGTATAAAATAATTTTGATTGAGGTTTTTTATGTTGATTCTAATTTTCAGCTAGAGCAACAAATGAGAAAAATGGGAACAGAATTTCTTCTTCCAAATTAAGTCAGATACTCTCCCAACTCCCCTAGAATTGGCAAATTTGTCATGTGACATTTACTTGATAATCCAACCCAGTTTATGTAAGCAAATGGTTATGTAAAAAAAAAAATAAGTAAAGGGACGCCTGGGTGGCTCAGTCGGTTAAGCGTCTGCCTTCAGCTCAGGTCATGATCCCGGGGTCCTGGGATCGAGTCCCGCATCAGGCTCCCTGCTCAGTGGGAAGCCTGCTTCTCCCTCTGCCTCTGCGTGCTGCTCCCTCTGCTTGTGCTCTGTCAAATAAATAAAATCTTTAAAAAAAAAATAAGTAAGGATTACTGAATTTTTGGTCTTATAAAGAATGCTGTAGAATTTCTATACCTTTCCTCATGAAAGAAGAAAGGATTGATCCTTTTGAAGTCTAGTTGTTGAGAAACTAAAGGAATATATAAAATGGGGAGACAAGTATTTCAACCAAATCTCACAGGTCTGGTGTGGTCATGAGAGTAAAGCATTTATAAGAGTGTTTATAAGAGCTTAATATTTGAATTCTGGAACTTGTGGATATATACAAACATAAAAGTAGTGTGTTTTTCTTGCCTGAAGGATTCTGAAATTGGGAGACAGTACAGAGCCCCTACTGATGGGTGGTTGGGGAAAAAGGGAATGGGGAAAGTCTATACTCCTAGTTTTTAGCATGGCAAGAAGAGATGAGGTTCCCATGGCAAGATGGACACAACATACATTAGGTAGGGTTGGGCGCTATAGAATTGATAGGAGTCAGGTTCGAGGAAACTTGTAGGTAGTTAGATAAAGAGCACCGAACTCACATCAGGGACTTTTGCAGTGTGTAAGTCCTCATGAGGACTTTTGAAGACTGCTACCTAAGTCTCATGAGAAAAAAAAAAAAAATTTAAATGAATACTACAAAAGAGCATTGGAAGCCAGCCATTGATATCCAAGCGGTAGCTTCATAAGAGGAGGAACTAAGAAAACATTATTTGAGTAAGTAGTTTTCATTTACTGAAACTTCAAAAAATAATTTTAATATATCTACAAGTCTACTTGGTACAAAGTACAAGTCTACTTGGTACAAAGTAATTTTTAACACAGCATGAAAGCAGTTAGAGTCAACATTTTTTTCATTTTAGAAAAGATTGATGCTAAGACTAATATGCTTAAGATGCTAAGAGAATATTCTATAAGTATTTGAAAGAATAATGACTGCTTATTTGACTTTTATATATTTGTATTTTTATTTCTAAGAGGTAAAGATATGTACTAAATTCTTATTAAAGGAATAGCAACAACAAAAATGCAAAAGGATGATTCACTTAGTAATATTTATAACTTTATAGTAAATATAGAAATCCTAAAATAATAATATACAGTGATTTTATAATAAAATATAATAAAATATGATGACATCTAAACTGATGTTTAATCTAACAGTTGGCTTGCTACTCTCTCAAATATAAATTGTCTATGTGGGTTTGGTTAAAGTTTGGTTAATTTAAGAGAGATATCCTTGACATCAACCTAAATTGGATAGATTCTAGCTAAGATTTTACCAGGGATGGGGGAAAGTAATTTCAAAGAAGAAAATGAATAGACGCAATCCATTGCGCCTATCATCATATACTGACTCATAAGAAAACCAATCCTCTGGAAGTTACTCTTTCACCTTGACAATAAGCAATGAAGCCCACTAGTTATATTATTACCTATTCTTAAATGTTTTCACCTTGATAATTTCACTTCATTTGCTAAAATCAAACTTTGCAGAAAAGTATAACATTTTCTGTGGCTGCCATTCTTTCAAGACTGATTAAATCTATAGTTGACTGCTTCAGGATGAGTTTCATTATTACTTTTAAGCAATTAATTGATTTCTTGATGCCTACTCTTCTTTCACAATACAAAGAAGATTTCACTTTTTGTCACATCCTCCCACTGAAGGGGTGATACACGTCTCAGAGATGTTTTGTGTGCAGGAAGATGCATTGTCGCCTGGCTATTTTCCCAGTCTTGTACCATACATAAGGATGACGATCACACTATTGCTTCTGAAATACTTAGATCTAAAGTGGTCCTGGCTGTCTTTTATGCTAGAAAGTCAGCCAAATACTGTGCTGATAGTCCTATCATGGTCTGTCATAGCCTTGTTCAATATTGGATCAAAGCCTGCTGAAGTACCTAAATTAGAATAGCTATTTTGCCTTTGTCATCACCAAAACCATTTGGCTTCAAGCAGTTTTGTGGAATATAGTAATTTAAATCTCTCTCTCTTTCTATCTCTCTGTCTCTTCTCTTTCATTACAGCTTATAACTACAAAGATTCTATAGGCCATATGTGTCTTCCTATGTGGTCTCCATCAGGGTTCAAACACAGTTTTCAGGAGAAAAGCTTATTGTCTTATCTTACATTTTCATAAGGGATGTGGGCAGTTTGACAGCCGTCATGGCAAACACCATGTTTTTTGTTGTTTTTTATCAAGAACAAAGCAACATGCACAGCTCAAGATGAAAGGAGACTGCTGGCTGACTATTTGAAAGAATTTAAAATGTCCAAATGTTTTTGTTTTTTGTTTTGGGTTTTTTTTTGTTTTTGTTTTTTTTGAGAAGCTTATCTTTGCCGGGGTAAAAAAAAAAAAATATGACAGCACACAAGGATGGTTGCACAAGACTGAATGGGGCCAGAACAGAGTGGTCATATTGAATTGGAAAATGATTCTGACAAGTTTCCATCACTATTGACACAATCATGTGGTCCCTGGAGGTCTCTGGGCAAGCACAGCACTGTCAAAAGTGCTTAGCTGTTTCAGAAAGCATGGGAGGGGCTCTTTATGATGGTTTCTCCCTATCAATGCTTAGTGTTCAATTCCGCTAGTGGAAACTTACTTATATATCCACAGACTTAGACTTCTTTTCTCTCAAATGTACCAGGAAGCAAAAGTTTATGCTTTGGGAAAAAGGACGAGGAAGTTAAAATCTGTGATTTAATTTTGGATGCAGCCTCTTAGAGTGATTAGTGGTGGGTGGGAAGACCTGCAACAGGCTGTGGGGAGAAAGAACACTTTTAGAACCACTATTCCCAAGTACACTAGCTCCATATGGGGAACCTGGAAGCTGGATTAAATTAGAAATTGTTCGAGAAGATGGACAATACAGCACTTCTACCTTTCCGATCTGATGTTTATAACAGGCTAAGGCCTCCCGGCCCCAGTAGTAAACAAAGAGCAGAATAGCTGAGCACTTTTGACCTTTCTGAATTAGTGCACTGGTGCTGCCCCAGTTTATACTGTTCACCCTCACCTGTCTTCTGCTCCTAGATTCTAGAAAAGATGCAATCTTGCAAATACTTGAGAGTGTGGTCTGAGGTACAAGATGCCAGGAACCACATCTTGTTCACTTCTGCATCCTAGTGCCTAACACAAAGAAGATACTCAGAAAATGTCTCACAGAATAAAAAGAACTATTTCCCATCCAATTTTCAAGTCTGTTAACAATTTCAATAAGATTCAGCTTTCCTTTCATGTAGACTGAAAATATTAGTGGTCATATTTTGTGGAGTCATTTCAAGAGCTAAGTGGGAAAATGCATATCAGCATATTTTAATTCTTAGGCTTGAAAGATACATAAAGGGCTATTAAATTTGAAAGATGTATTCAGGTGCTGAATATTTTGAAAATTAATATTGATTTTTCTTGAAGTATCCTGTATGCCAAATGATTTCTTAAAATTGATTGAAGTTTAATATTTGCTTGGTTGTTTTCTTTTCAACAAACTAACCAGAAGAGAGAGATATTTGCAAGAACTTCTAATTGAAAATCAAGGACTCTCATTTTATAACTGAAAGTTTAATGATCCTGTCATATCTGGATATTTATTAATTATTAAATTTCTACATCTTCATCATCATGCCTTTTTTCCCCCAACCAAACATGGTCAAGTATTAGGATCATTGAACACTGACTTATTAACATGAGATACCCCCCAGTGGTGAGTCAGGGCTATCAATCACTTATCATGTACCATTGAAGAAAAACTTTGAAATATGACAAATTAGGGTTAGACTTAAGGAATTAAGTTAGGTCAATCAATCTTGGGGGAGATGGATTATTTAGTGAAATAGCTCTTAATAGTAGCAGATCTTCTTACTAGATATGTTTATGCAGGCAAGGGAAACAAAAGCAAAAATGAACTACTGGGATTTCATTAAAATAACAAGCTTCTGCACAATGAAGGAAACAATCAACAAAACTAAAAGGCAACCTATGTAATAGGAGAAGATATTTGCAAATGCATATCTGATAGAGGATTAGTACCCAAAATCTATAAAGAACTCATCAAACTCAACACCCCCAAAGCAAATAATCCAGTTAAGAAATGGGCAGAAGACATGAATAGACATCTTTCCAAAGAAGACATCCAATGGCCAACAGATACATGAAAAGATGCTCAACATCCCTCATCATCAGGGAAATACAAATCAAAACCTCAATGAGATACCACCACAAACCTGTCAGAATGGCTAAAATTAACAACTCAGAAAAACAGATGCTGATAAGGATCTGAGAAAGGGGAACCCTTTTACACTGTTGGTGGGAATGCAAACTGGTGCAGCCACTCTGGAAAACAGTATAAAGATTCCTCAAAAAGTTAAAAATGGAGCTACCCTATGACCCAGCAATTGCACTACTAGGTATTTACCCAAAAGATACAAAAATACTGATTTGAAGGGGCACATGCACCCCAATATTTATAGCAGCATTATCAACAAGAGCCAAATTATGGAAAAAACCCAAATGTTCATGGGCTGATGAATGGATAAAGAAGATATGGTGTATATATACAATGGAATATTACTCGGTGATAAAAAAGAATGAAATGTGGATGGAGCTAGAGTATATTATGCTAAGAAAAGTAAGTCAGTCAGAGAAAGACAAATATCATATGATATCATTCATATGTGGAATTTAAGAAACAAAATAGATGAACATAGGAGAAAGGAAAAAGGAAACAGAGAGGGAGGCAAACCATAAGAGAATCTTAACTATAGAGAACAAATTGAGAGTTGCCTTAGGGGAGGTGGGTGAGGGAATGGGCTGGATGGATAATGGGTATTAAGCAGGGCACTTGTTGTGATGAGCATTGGGTGTTGTATGTAAGTGATGAATCACTAAATTCTACTCCTGAAACTAATATTACACTATATGTTAACTAACTGAAATTTAAATAAAAACTTGAAAAAAACATAAAGAAAATAGTAAGATCTAAAATTAGAATATAAAATTAATGATCACAGTTATTTCCTCAAAATCCATGTTAAATTCCTTATCGTTGGATTTGGTTGCAGGTGAGGAACAAGAAGCAGGAACATTTTTCATTAGTGACATGCCAGCATTTAAGCTTGCATTGCTTGTTCTTTAGAGGCACCTCTCTCATGTCAAACGTGGAATTCTTCTCTTGCTTAAATTTAGGTGAGGGGAAACAGAAGAGGGCATAGTTTAAATTTGCTCTTCATTATCCTTTCAAATGCATTGACTATGTCATGATACCTTTTTTCTTATTCAAGAACTTAGTCTTTCTCAAGTCAAAGCTTAATGGGGGAGGGGGCATTTGTCCCCCTCTGCTTTCTGCTAATAAATCCCCCTTTTAAAAGAAGAAATGTTAAATAGCTTCATTTCCTCATGAATAAGAAGAAGGCCAATTTAAACAGGAAATACTGAAAAAATTAATATTTCTAAAATATTATCCAGCTATACCTGAAACTGAAATTGGGAAAAAAAATCTGGCAAAGGTTTATCCTCAAGAAATGCTTACTGAATTTAATTAAAATATGTATGATATATATTTTAGAATAAAATCTATTTAAAAGATCCTTGCTGGTTGATATCACATTGCATTGATGTGCTCTCTCTTCTAAACATATTAAATAAGAGTGGATTTTGCTCACTGAATAATGAAGTCAGTAAGGAATTCATAAATAGCTGAGTATAAATTACCACTGCTGAATGCTTCCATTGCCTAATATTTTTCCTTTAATGAAGATTTAATTCTACTTACTGAACTTAAGTATTTCATGCATAAGAACTTGGAAAGTACTTTCCTCAAATTTTTGTATATTTTCATTGTCATTTGCTTATAATTACTCCCTTCTGTGAAAAATGAGAATCACAAATATGCAGAGATTAAGGCAAAAGGATTTTTTTGCATTCATTATATCACAAAAATGTAAGCTATATCGGAGCAAATATATATTTTTTCTGAGATTTTCATTCAGATTTCAAAGTTATTTTCCAAATTACCATTGTATCTGTATGGAAAATGCTGAATGTATATATTTGTGCATTGAAGTAAATTTACATTGCACCTTGAAACTATTCCCTCACTTAATGTATTGTGGTTTCCTAGGGCTGCTGTACCAAGTACCACAAACTGGGTGGCTTGAACAACAGAAATTTACTGTCACAGTTCTAGAGGCTTCAAAACTGAGTTGTTGGTAGGCTTGGGATTTGTTCCGTGCCTCTCTCCTTGGTTTGTCGGTAGCTTCTTCTCCTTGTGCCTCTTTACATGTGCATCCATCTCTGTGTTCAAATTTCTCCTTTTATGTGGACATCAGTCATATTGGATTATAGCTTATTCTAATGATCTCATATTAACTATTTATATCTGCAATGACCCTCTTTCCAAATAAGATCACATACTCAGCTACTGGGAGTTAAGATAGCAACAATGAATTTTGGAGGGGAGTACAAAATTGAACTCAGAGTTCTCACGTAGCTTTTGGCAGGAGGCCCCAGATCCTCGCTGGTTGCTGGCAGAAAGCCTTAATTCCTTACAACATGGGCCTCTCCACAGAGCTAGCTGACAACTCATTATAATTTTACAATGTTTTAAAAATACAGCAAATTGCAAAATCTATATTCCAAAACATCATGTTATCCTGTGCACATCACTAAAAATCCCATACAATGTTTCTAGAATTTATAAACTGTTTTCATAGGATTGATTTAACTTCAGTGGTATCATTAGGCATTATTCTCTCTATTATAGCAGCAAAATTACTTAAAAAAAGAATTAAAATTATTTAAGCATGATGATTAATATTATCCAAATTCAGTTAAGTGCCTAAAACTAGAGAGGCTTTGGAAATAACAAATGTGAGGAGGAAAAAGAAAAAAAAAAAAAGATTAGAGTAAAATTCAAGAATATCTGATAATAGAGCAATGTCTCACAATTTAAAAAATGTTTTTACTAATCCTAATTTTTCCCAAAAGAAAAATAATCATTTTAGAAGAGCAGAACCCAGATTCTGTGAGATTTTCTTGGATGGTAACTAATTATGTAGTTTCAGTATTTTACTTCCAGTGAAAAATCCCTATAATTAGTTTTGAGGTAAAACAGAATCCCATTCAAGAAACTGCTATAGTTTTGATAAATTTAAGATTATTCTAGAATTTAACTGTCAAGTAGAAATGAATTATTTGTAAATCCTCTCACCAGGGAAAATTTCAACTTCTAGTGTCTCTAAAGGTAAGAGGGTTAAGTATAGATATCTCTTACAGTAACACTTACAGCGGAGCCAAATGTCTTCTTTACCTCTAAGATTTAAACCTGGAAACACAGTACAGTTTTAAGGGCTCAGCAGAAAAATCCCATCGTGTATGTATTTATGCTATTTCTCTATTATGAGTTTTGAAATGATAAACTTTAACTTGATATCCTCCCCTACGAAACGGAGATATTTGCAACCAGAAAGAAGCCATTACTAATAACCATAAAGCACTGAAATTAAAACTTAAATTATGATTTAGAGTGCATAAAAGCAATTTTAAAATGTAAAGTATTAATATTGATTTATATATTCTCATTTGATATCAAACCAAATTAAACCAAAACAAATTCGGTGATTGACAAATTACTTTAAAAAACTATTTGACAATAAAATAGAACAGAATACTTATAAAGAATTTATAAGCATATATTTAAATTCTGGATTACAAAAAAGGAAAATGTATTTAAAAATTTAATGTTAGGGTACCTGGTTGGCCCAGTCAGTTGAACATCAGACTCTTGGTTTGGCTCAGGTCATGATCTCAGGGTTGTAGCATCGAGCCCTGACTCGGGCTCCGTGCTCACTGGGGAGTCTGCTTGAGAATTCTCTCCCACTACTCCTCTCATGCTATTTCTCTCTCAAGTAAATAAAATAAATAAAATCTTTAAAAAACTTTAATGTTAAAATGAAAGTCAATCAACATTTTTGAGTTTACAATAGTGAAAAATGGCAAATATACAATATTAAACATACATAAAATATAATATTCTAATATTACCTAATAATTTTTCTATATTAATAGAGATGATATTATCTCCTTATCCTCTCAAAAGAATTGAACTTTCTATGAGGATTAATGCAGCATGTGGAAGACATTATTACTTTGAGCTCTCGGAATTCCCAGTGGCAAAGGGTATTAAATCATAATACCCACACACTGCCTTTTCAGTTCTCCTGACATGTTAGCCTTTCAGGCTCCCTAAATTCAGCAGTGACATTATGATGTGACTTTGTGTCCAGAATTTGATTGGTATTATAGCATATTTGTATTTCAGGAAACATATATCATAACTGCTATATGAAAACCATTGCAATTTTATGAACATTGCATGACAAGATTTCCATGGGAACATCTAAACATCATTTTAAAAGTCATGAAGAAATGCACTGAACTTTACATTTCCTATTTTTATGTATCCTTTATATTCTTCAATCTCCTTTATAATTTATATGCTAATCTGTTTACTAAAAAAATTAGTATTTATCAGTTAATACTACTTAGACTTAATTCTTTTTTTTTTAATTTTATTTATTTATTTGAGAGAGAGAGAATGAGAGACAGAGAGCATGAGAGGGAGGAGGGTCAGAGGGAGAAGCAGACTCCCTGCCGAGCAGGGAGCCCGTTGCGGGACTCGATCCCGGGACTCCAGGATCATGACCTGAGCCGAAGGCAGTCGCTTAACCAACTGAGCCACCCAGGCGCCCCTAGACTTAATTCTTAATAGTACATCCAATTTATTTATGAGTAAAAATGTATATAGTTCATACAGGCTTTATGTCTTCTAAGCAAAGTAATTCTCAAAGTGATATCTCATTGTAACTTTTGGCTCTGCTTTAACTGACAACACTACTCAAAAAAGCCAAGTAAATGTTTTCTCTCCAAAGATCCCAGATGTTTACTATGTGTGTGTTTGTGTTTTCTTTTTTCTCTTTTTCAGTTTCCTATAACATCTTGAGAGTGGGAACCAAAACGTAGGAGTGAAAAGCCAGAAAAGAATTTGAGATGTGTCATGTGATGGGGAAAGAGCCATATGTTCAGAGGTTGGAGAGAACTTTCAAACAGTAAAATTTAGGATATGACTTTAAGTTTCATAATTTTTATTCCACTTATTTATTTTTTAGCTTCTTGGTTTATAAGGGGAAACTTCATAATGACTCTTAACTACTTAAAAATAGGTACTCTTCTTTATGGTACCGGAGGGATAGGAAAAAAAAGAAAAGTGAAAAAATTTAAATGGACTTAAAAGATCATGGATGTCCTGTCTAGGTCAGCCTAACAGGATATCTCATCCTTTCATTGTTTTTGAGATATTTTACAAACTCTGTAAGTGTAGACACTGATAACAAGGCAAATGACTCTTCTCTGTAGAAATTAATTTTACCAGCAAAATTTATTTGATTGCTTCCCTAAAGACAAACCCATTTTGCATTTATTTATAAATTTACCTCATTTGCACACATGTGCAATTCTTTTAATTCCCCTTTGAACCAGTTGTAATGGCTTACTGGTTTCCTTATTTATAAGCTAAGTGAAATCTTTGATATGTATTTTTTAAAATTATTGCATATTATTTCTGGAAATTATCCACCAAGATGTCTGATGAATTCACTTGATACAAAGCAGCAGATGTGTTGTCAGAGAAATGTTTCTCAGAAGTTTGATCCCAGGCATATATTTTCTTGGTTTGCAGGAGTGAAATCTAAGTGATAAGTAAATTTTAACTTTGATATTTCTCTAAGTTTTGTTTATTTCTTTTCTTTCCTTACCTTTTCCCCTCTTTGCTAATATTGTGTTTTCCTTTAGAATATGGTTTGTTCACACCTGATGTTATACCCGATTGTGGCAACAATAATTGAGAATTTGGTTTTATGTTCTGACCATTTGATGATCAACAACTGATGCAATGGATTTAATGGTTATAGATATTTATGAGCTATTGGTAGGGAGCCAAAAGAGAATCATTTTTTAATCTTTTTGTTTGTTGTTTATATATTTGATAAATTTGAAGTCAAACCAATTAAGAATTTCATGCCTATCAGAAAGGAAAACAGCACTTTGATATCTGGACTGATGGCTTTTTGTGCTCTTGTGGTTTTATGGAATTGCAGAACTGAACCTACAAGCTCTCTTTGCATCTATAGGTCTATGTATCTAAAAATCACTAGGGCCTTTATCTCTTGAATGTGAGTATGAAATACTTTCCCATATCTACATAGTATTAATAATTTGGGTTAATAGAGTCTCTTAAAGGAAAGCGGTTTTGATTGGTTTATAAACATAAGTGCTTATGTAAATTGAATATTGCTAAAATTCCCAGAAAATAAGGAATATTAAATTTCTTATACTTTAAGTTTACCAGACTAAAAAAATTTATTATAGATGCTAACTCAGAAACATTTTAAGAATCCAAGTACACATGGGGCACCTGGGTGGCTGAGTCGGTTAAGCGTCTGACTCTTGATTTGGGCTCAGGTCATGATCTCAGGGTTGTGAGATTGAGCCCCATGTTGGGCTCCACCTGGGTGTGAAATCTGCTTAAGATTCTCTCTTTCTCCTTCTATTAAAAAAAAAAAAGAATCTAGGTCCACATAATTAATTGAATTATTGACAGATGAGAATATATTAAATAATTTAGGTTTAAAAGAAAACAGCTGTCTTTCTGTTGGTTACCAGTTTTAAATATAATAGTCATATATTACTTGATTGTGTTTTTCATAAACTTATATGAGTTTAATAACCAAAATAAGCTAATGCTACTCCATTATGTTTAATATTATGAAAATTATAAATTTCCTAATTTATAAACTGTCATTATTCTTAAAACTTTTTGTTTTAATAGTACTCATCTCAGCTAAAGATCCTTTTTTTAAAAGGTTTATTTATTTGTTTTAGAGAGAAAGAGAGCACACATGGAGGGAGGAACAGAGGGAGAGGGAGAGAGAGAGAGAATCTCAAGCAGACTCCATACTGAACATGGAGCCCAATGTGGGGCTCGATCTCACAACCTCGAGATCCTGACCTGAGCTTAAACCAAGAGGCGGAGGCTTAACCAACTGAGCCACCACCCAGGTGCCTGTAAAGATAATTTTCTGATCTTTAAATAACTTAAAAGTCATATCCTGAAATGTCATTTAATAGGAATGGTAAGTTAAATTAATTAATTGATAATTATTGGATATGTAGAAGTATGATAGGATACCAAAACATTGATTAGAGAACATAATTTTAAGTTTATATAATTTTGCTTCTTTTTAAATATGCTATAGAGAGGCTATTGCTTTGGGTTGTGATAATGGATGTGTTCTATTTTTCATTTTGAGAGGTTGCGTAAGGGATATGTATGATTATGGAAAATTGTATTTTGTATACTAGTAAGCTCCACTAGTATGCTAAAATTCTCATGTGTGATAGTTCTTAATTATCTACCTCCCAGTCTTTTCTCTATGAAATAGAAGATATTACCTTGATGAAGGAGAACATTCTACATGGGCAGGGCCAAATACTGGGAAGGTTCTTACTACCATGTGCTGAAGAAGGGACAGTAAAGGGAAAAGTGGTTATTTCAGGAGGATTGAGAAGCTACAGCAAAAGAGGATTAAAGAGTCAACTATGTAGCTGAATAAAGGGCAAATTCATAATGTCCAGGAGTGCAAGAATCCTAGAAGCAGTGCCAACATTCCACTAGCATGGGATCCTACCAAGTAAAGACAACTAATACGTAATCAGAATTGGGAGACTGCAGTGGAACCAGAACAGGAACAGGAATCAGAATCCTGCATTTGGTACTGGTTTTGCTCCTCTGTAGATGTGTTCTGACTCACAACCTTGAGCAGTGTTTGTCATTTGAAGTTAGATTTCGATGAAATGGTATTTCAAAAAAGACAGTTGTAATTTTTTTTAAAAAATGCTTTAAAAACATAAATATTTCACCTGTTCATTGCTCTCCCAATATTTGCATTTTGTAAGTGTAAAATATAGAGAATGGCTATGTTTTTCAATGTTAGCTTGTAAACTTTTTGTTTTCACTTTTTAATTTACATTAGGAATATAGGGCTGAGTTAACTTTATTTCTACTCAAGCAGCATTAAAATATGAATCACATTAACCTGCTTATACAAAGGCACAATGTATCTTTACCTCAGATTTTGCACCTCATTCTTGTATTTAAAAAAAAACAAAACACTTATTGTATAGGACCAGTGCTATAGTTGATCTAATCTGTTAACTATTAATTCTTCCCTTTCATTTTCAAAATATGTGACATAATATCTGGAATAAATTTTGGAACAGAACAAATTATTTTTATATGCCATTCACAACAGAGAAAGACTTTAAGTTTTATAGCATATCAGATTTCTGGAATTTCTTTAGTTTTACTAGAAGATGTATATATTTTCTTCATCATGCATTATTTCTCAAATATGATTGTGCTGCTGAGGCAAAATATATATATAAATGCTCAGAATAATACATACCTAGTTTCTGCTAGAGTAAGTGAAATTATTCAGTGATAAAATACCACGAAATGCAAAGATAAATTTCTTTTTTGTATGTGTCACACATAAATGTTAAAGCAGTTACTCTTCTGAATTTAGCTATAAATATAAAAAGAGTATGGGGATGTCCACTTAGAGTTTTTAAAACATTTACACACTCTGTTATCTAATACAACCCTGAAGGATTTTTATTGATTCAGTACTTTGGCCTGATTCAGGAATAACATGCATTTTGGATTTTTCACAGGCCAATGAATACTAAGAATTCAACATTTAAGACACATTTAAAATGTGAAAGGCAATCTTCTTTCCTTGACAAATCTAATTAATTCTATCCTTCTCCAGGAGAGCCAGAAATCTGAAAGTCATCCTTCAAACCACTTTTTTTTTTTAAAGACCATTTCTAATCAAACAGGTCATGTGGCCATATAAATTTTCCTATGTTAATATGTATCAGAACTGGCCTATTGTTTTAAAATTCCCACTGCCATTGCTAAATATAGTTCTTCATTATCTCTCTCTTTTTTAAAATAAAGATTTTATTTATTTGACAGAGAGAGAGAGCGTGCACAAGCAGGGGGAGAGGCAGAGGGAGAGGGAGAAGCAGGCTCCCCGCTGAATAGGGAGCCCAACGTGGGGCTCGTTCCCAGTACCCTGGGATCACGACCTGAGCCAGAGGCAGATGCTTAACCAACTGAGCCACCCAGGTGGCCCTCTCTTTTTTGTATTAACATATAATGTATTATTTGTTTCAGGGGTACAGGTCTGTGATTCAACATTCTTACACAATTCACAGCGCTCACCATAGCACATACCCTCCCCATTGTCCATCACCCAACCACCCCATCCCTCTCACATTGCTATAATCTCTCAAAACCTTCATTAAAGAATACCACTTCTACACTGCTACCAGAGAGGTTTTTGTTTTTTTGTTTTGTTTTGTTTTGTTTGGTTTCAATGGTCATCAGAGGCTTTTCTTTCCCTGAATAAAATTCTCCAATGGCTGTTTCTTAAAGAATAAATCTCAACATATATACACAGGTCCTGACTTGGCTGGACCTTGCTTCCCTCTTGCCTATATACTTTATTTATTTTTTTTACATATAATGTGTTATTTGTTTCAGGGGTACAGGTCTGTGATGCATCAGTCTTACACAATTCACAGCACTCACCATAGTTGCCTATATACTTTGGCAGGTAAAGTTGGCCAAACTGTCAAATACCACTGTACCCTGTCTATGCTTTTATGGTAGGGATACAAGATCCTATAGCACTTACTAATTCCATATTTGTGGCTTCCCTAGAATACACACTTTTCCAAGATAAATGATACTTATTTAGTCAATTTTGAGTCTGATGATACTGGTATGTGATCTTCTAAAATACTGTCAAGGGGCGGAGCAAGATGGCGGAGGAGTAGGAGACCTGGATTTCGTCTCCTCTCAGGAATTCAGCTGGATAGGGATCAAACCATTCTGAACACCTACAAACTCAACAGGAGATCGAAGAAAGGAATAGCAACAACTCTCTGAACAGAAAAGCGACCACTTTCTGGAAGGTAGGACGT
>NC_138372.1:79259208-79289442 GCF_054177405.1 Leptonychotes weddellii | reverse complement strand
ACGATGGACTCTGAAAAACAAACTGAGGGTTCTAGAGGGGAGGGGGGTGGGAGGATGGGTTGGCCTGGTGGTGGGTATTGAGGAGGGCACGTTCTGCATGGAGCACTGGGTGTTGTGCACAAACAATGAATCATGGAACACTTCATCTAGAACTAATGATGTAATGTATGGGGATTAACATAAGAATAAAAAAAAAAAAAGAAAAGAAAAAAAATAAAATACTGTCAATAAATGAATGATTTATTATTCACATAAATGGATGAAAGAATTCTCCGGGACATTTTTCATTCACTCGGGGAAGCTGTTCCAATTTTGTAGTTATTAAGTTAGTGCAAAACACATGATCAAAACACATGGCAGACTGACCAAGGGCCATACCTGTGCCTTCAAGCTGCTAAATTAACATTCATTTAGAACATCACAGCTCCAGGATGCCATGGGACTATTTGATGGAACAGAAAGTAAGCACAAAAGAGAACTGACTTTCAGAAAACTTTAGAGAATACTCCTGAAGATATACCATGTTTATATGTATATTAGTGTCCTTATCTATAAAATAGAGAAATCTACCTTAACCCATCTTACATAAGGAAACGTGTCAATTTTTAAAATTTGGAGTGAGACAGGGTAGGCCGTAAGAAGTCATGAAAGTACTTCAACATTGTGCCCAATGCATGTGAAATTTCTTGATATAAGCTAGATCAGTGTGAATAATTTACATTTGTTCTGCTGGTTATTAGTCTTCTCCCCGCACCCCCCCCGCCACCCGCCAAGTATCTTGTGGGAAATAGGTTTTTTAAAAAGTGTATATTAGGGGACACGTGGCTGGCTCAGCCAGAAGAGCATGTGACTCTTGATCTTAGAGTTTGAGCCCCACCTTGGGTGTAGAGATTACCAAAAAATAAAATCTGTAAAAAAAAAAGCATATATTAGTATCTGAAGTTATACATATATGCCTTCTCCCTAAGGCAAGCTGGATGAAACAGATGGGTAGATTGGAGATAAAAATGGAGATAGAGATATACAGATACTGTCTTATAAGACAGGAATATTTAGGGGAATGAGCACTTCCTTTAAGATAAAAATAGAATATCCTCCCTCCACACATAGCTACCACATAGTGCTAGTTATAAATTAGTATTCTGAAAACCTATTTAAAGCCTCTAACAAATTTTAAAGTTAGACATAATATATCACCATCCCTTCATCTTCAACACAACTTTAATATAAGCTATTTGCTTAAAATAATTGTTTATATTTATGGGTTTCAAACTAAATATTAAGCTAAAAGCACTACCGAATTCATGGTTGTTTAAAATGCACCCGATGTTAATATTCTACATCCAGAATGAAGGCTACTGTATTTTTTTTTAAAGATCTATTCATAATGCCGGTGAAAAAGATGGCTATATGATGAACTTGTGGAATTATTATGATTTAGAATCAGCATTTTAGGAATGAAATAGAACTTTGATATCAACTAGTCTTATTTTCTTTATGTATGGAAGAGTAAGAACCACAGAAATTAAATATACTGTCCAAAAATCATACTGTTGATTTAAATATATGGCAAAGAGAGGACCAATAGTCCTCTAACTTTCGTTACCCAGAACTGAAATTTATCTCTGATCTCTCATGCGTGCAGTATTTTTACTGGGTATTGATTTCCAATAAGCGTGTTTAAGGTTAATAGTTTAGCAAGTTTTAAATATAATGGGATTGTCTTAGTCAAGTTCAATCAGGGGATAGACACTGGACAACAATTTGAACAGGGAAAGTTCAACATAAAGAATTAAAGGAATGGAATGACAGGGAATCGGCTAATGACAAAGAAAATCCTAAAGAATACAGGAATAGTTGAAATAAGGGGTAACCAGTTCTCTAAAGAGGACAGAGCCCAGGATTCAGAGCTCCCTGGAACTGGCACTGTCTTGGCTTACTCGGTAGGAAGTCTATTAAGTGCCTCACTTTAGCTATTTTTGCACAGATTTTGGTATTTTGATATCTTATATTCTCATTTTCATGTTTTGTGTTTTTATTTTCTAATTTCTATTGTGGTTACTTCTTTGGAGCATGGGTTATTTAGAAGTATGGTATTTAATTTCCAAATATTTAGGAATTTTCCAGATTTTTCAAGTAATTGAGTTGTAGTTTCATAGCATTATAATTGTTTGTGTTGTTATGACTAGTACCGATGTTATAGGTAATAAATGGTTATTATTTTTGTCTTAAACTTTCACTTATCTTTTTTTTTTTTAAAGATTTTATTTATTTATTTGACAGAGAGAGAGATAGCGAGAGCAGGAACACAAGCAGGGGGAATGGGAGAGGGAGAAGCAGGCTTCTTGCTGAGCAGGGAGCCCGATGTGGGACTCGATCCCAGGACCCTGGGATCATGACCTGAGCCGAAGGCAGACGCTTAACGACTGAGCCACCCAGGCGCCCTCACTTATCTTTTAAAGTGGTTTCAAAATTAAGGAAAATGTCTGCTATACTTATCCATATAATCACCATTTCCATTGCTCTTTTCTTTTATATAAATTCAAATTTCTATCTTCTAGCATGTGCCTTATAACTTCTATAATATCCTGAAAAACTTATATCAGTCTGGGGCAGTTGGCAAAGAATCCCTTCAAATTTGGGGGAGTGTGGGGGTGTTCTTAAGCCTCCTTACTTATTTTCATTTTGAAATACAATATTTCTGGACATAGATTCTAAGCTGCTTTTTTGTTTGTTTGTTTTGGCACTTAGACGTGCCCTATCTCTGCCCTGCAGAGCTATTGACAAGAAGTCTGCTCCCATTTTTATCTTTTTTTTTTTAAAGATTTTTATTTATTTATTTGACAGAGAGAGACACAGCGAGAGAGGGAACACAAGCAGGGGGAGTGGGAGAGGGAAAAGCAGGCTTCCCGCTGAGCAGGGAGCCCAATGCAGGGCTCGAACCCAGGACCCTGGGATCATGACCTGGGCTGAAGGTAGACACTTAACGACTGAACCACCCAGGCGCCCCCCATTTTTATCTTTGTTCCTCTGGACAATGTGTACTTCTCTGCTTACTTTTAGGACTTTCTCTTTATTACTACTCTTCAATTAGAATACTATGTGTCATGGTGGGTTGGTTTGTTTCTCTTGCTTCCCCTTCATTGAGCCTTTTGGATTTGTGGATTTGTGGATTTTTATAACCATTTCCGTTATTATTTCCCTATACACTTTTTTTCCTTTTTTTTCTGCTCGTTCCTTCTCCTTTTCTGGAACTCCAATTATATGTACGTTGAACATTTGATATTTCTCATCCCTTTCTCTTAGTCTTTTTTTTCTCTTTGCTTAATATTGGACAGTTTCCTTGCAATGGATTCGAGCTTATTAATCTTTACTATTTTTTAATTTTAACCCCATCCCATGTAATTTTTATTGTAAATTATGTATTATTCATCAATAGAATTTCACTTGGGTTTTTTAGAAATCTTTCTTATATTCCTTCCTTACTATGTTCATATTTTACATGCATGAACATGATTATGTTTAATTGGTACTTAAGGTCCTTGTCCTAATTTCAGTAGTTTTGTCATTTCTGTGTCAACAAAACCTGCTAATTGATTTTTTTTCCCTCCTCAAAATGAGTCACATTTCCTTGTGTCTTCTTCCAGTTAGTCATTTTTGAGTAGATGAATGATTCCAAACTCTACATTTTTGAATGGTGCGTGCATTTGTATGACTTTTTGAAATGCTGAGTCTTTGTTTTGTCAATAGTTGCTTGTGGATCAGCTTCATCTTTTAAAAAGTTGCTTTTAAATTTTACAGTGATAACTCCAGAGCAACTTCTACCTCTGGGACTAAATATGACTATTGCTAAGGTATGACTGTTAAGAGGACTCTTCCTCATAAGCAATGTGACTAGGTGTTTCCATTTCTCACTGCTGGAAACACAGAGTATGAAGGAGTGCTCATTATTGTTATAATTGAATGCTGTTAGTGGATCTTTGCCTAATCGTGGGCGATTTCTTCTAATCTATGTACACATCAATATTTACACAAACATCTTAAAGGGTTCCTTCTGCAGACTTCCAAACTATTCTCTCTGGTGCAGCTCCCTCCTTTCTGTTATTCTGCCCCACAAAATATAGTCATCTGTACCTTCTTTAAATTTGATCTTTCTCTTCCATCTGAGAGCACAGGGTTGTGTGTCTGATTCTGTTCTATCTGGTGATACCTGGTAACTACCTTTAGGCCACAAGCTGGGGAAACTGTAAGACTGATTTCATTTATTTCCCTTATTCTAGGGATCACTGTTCTATGCTATCTGTTATTTGTGGCCTAAAAGTAATTGTTTCTCATACTTTTTCTAATTTTCTAATTATTTACAGAAGGAAGGCAATTCCTATAAGATGGAAGCAGAACTCTTCCATTTTTTTCCTTTTTGTTTTTAAATATAACGAGTCTATTCTTTCTCTTTTAATTTCAAAAACAGTATGAAAGTGGCTCTTGTCATACACATATGCACAAACACACAATTATATATATATTTATTTTGCTTGATTTTTTTCCTAAGTCCATGAAATATTTCCATTTTATTTTTGTTTCTCAAATCTAATTTAATCAATTACCTGATAAACTCATATATTCAGTTGTCAACTTACACAACCCATTGTGCATATTGGTGAGTAATTTGTGCTTCAAGATTTGCATTACGAGCCTAATTTCCATGGCCTGAACATCCAATAAGTAATTAGGAAATAAATAAACACAGATTAAATTTTAATTGATGTTTGGACACACATCAATTTGGACTGATGGGAGTAGTGGCAATGTAGTTGTAAGAACTTCTTAAAAGATAATCTGAGAAGGAAATTTTCATAATGCTGAAGACAAGGTGATGAAATAATCAGACTCATCAAATTTAACTAAAATAACCTTTAAGTAACCTACTTTTTGTTAAACTATCCTCGATAAGGAGAATAAAGGAAAATATATGACATATGAAATATAAAAGATATGTAAAATATACATAACTTCTCCCCTTAAATCTTACATCCACCCATATATATGGACAATTGTTCAATTAAAGTAGGAGTTTAAGAATAATAGCAACAATAAAAATAACAACTGAGAGAAAGGAGAGAGATATTTCATTGGGAAACATGAATAAAGAAAATTGCAGATTTGGTAACTGAGCATGAAAGGACAAATATAGATAGAAAAGTTTGGTGTGGGTGTATTAGAAGAAATAATTCAAAAAGTGATTTGGATTTTTACACCAATGTTCATAGCAGCTTTATTCACAATCGCCAAGAGGCCAAAATAATCCAAATGACTATCAACAGAGGAATGGATAAAAAATGTGGTGTTTAGACACAATGGAGTTTTATTCAGTTGTAAGAAAAGAATGAAATTCTAATAAATGCTACCACATGGATAAACCTTGAAAACTTTATGCTAAGTGAAATAAAGCAGATGAAAAAGAAAAAAATGTCATATAATCCCACTTATAGGAGTTACCTAGAATAGTCAAATTCATAGAGATGGAAGTAGTACAGTGGTTACCAGGGGGTGGAAGGAGGAAATAAAGGTGAATACTGTTTAATGGGTACAGTTTCAGTTTTGGATGATGAAAAAGTTCCGAAGATAAATAGTGGGATGCTTGCATAACCATGTGAATGAATTTAATGTCAGTGAACTGTGTACTTAAAAATGCTTAAAATAGTACATTTTATGTTACGGTTATTTCGTGATAATAAGAAACACTTTAAAAAAGTAATTTGAGGGGCATCTGAGTGGCTCAGTCCTTTAAGCCTCTGCCTTCAGCTCAGGTCATGATCCCAGGGTCCTGGACAGTATAGCGCTTCTTGCTCAGCTGGGAGTCTGCTTCTTCCTCTCTTTCTACCCCTCCCCCCTACTTGTGCATGCTCTCTCTCTCTCTCAAATAAATAAATAAAATATTAAATAAATAAATAATAAAAAAGTAATTTGAGACTGGGTTGTGGAAGTTATTGAATACACTTGTAAAGGAACTTAAGTTTTTCATATATATATATGTATCAGTGATATTCAAATTGAGATACAGCATCACTGAGGTACATGAAAACTTCCCCAGAGGTATACAGAGACCTGTCATGTCCTTAGCTTCCCAGAAGGTCTCCAGTTTCACCTAGCTTCACAATTGCTTTTCTCTCTTTAGAATCTTACTTTGATATACTGCTCTTGAGTATAAAAATCTTCCGGGTATCAAACAAACAGATCATTCTAGGAAATTTGCTTTAAAGAACCTTCTTCCACCTCGATCAAAGAATACATCATTTGAAGGGAGAGCACCAGGAAAGCAAAGCAAAAGGATTCATAAGAAATAGTGAGTGTATTTAGCCTTACTGTGCCCAGACAACAAACTTGCAGCAAGGTTGCAGATCTTCTTGATCTATCTTTCTTAGAATTAAACTTCAGTTATGTTATGCTTCCTACAGAGTATGTGTTATTGTGTATTCATGAGCTGAAAAACTGTTAGATATTGTCTTAGTATTTTTTGACTAATTGGTATGGCACTATAGATTCTCTTGACCAAATAGTTTGTGTGCTGAATATTTTTCATTAAATCGATGAGATATATATATATATATAGTTCCATATTTGTGGCAAAAATAAATCAAATGGTAATTAAAAGTATTGTAAAGTAAATGCCATATAAACAAAGGTATAATATAATAATGCATATCATTTCCACTTTTGTAGGTCTTTTTAAATTAAGTTTAAAATATATTTCTAAGAAAAAACTAAGTATAGTTACTAATCATATTGGTAAACTTTTGGACTATTTTTCCCAGGGCCAAATAATTTTCTGAGGCAGATAGCTTCAAACTATCTTCTTTCTACTATTTATAAATAGAAATTAAGACTAGTTTTGTATTATATTCAGCATATAATCTAAAATATGTTTTAGAAATGGATACATTTTTATAAAAATTTCCTACAAATCCCATTCATTTATTTTTGTAAACAGTATTTTCTCAGGGTTAACATCTTCAATAATTTGAAAAAATTAGGATTTGAATCGATCCCAAACATTGTCTCATTTTAGCCATAATTTATTTATCCCCCAAATACAGGCACTGATTTAAAAGCAAAGCAAACAAACAAACAAAACAATTCCAGTCATCTCCTTCAGAAAAGCACTTCAGATATAACTTTGCTTTTTAATGATAATCAAATTCAATAGCATATAGATTTTATTGAATTTTGCACTAATAATAATTGTAGTAACATTTGTATCCAGAAAAGAAATATCAGCACCAAGCCTTGTAGTTACAGAAAATATTTTTTTAAAAAATTAAATTTATTTTCATGTTTTTGCCATAGAGAAACATGATTAAAATGATCAGTAATAAATTTCTAGAATTAAAATGTGGTATAATGAAACTTTGTTGGGCAAACAGAAAGTGAATATGAGCTCAAAGTATAAAAGGAACAATATAGAATTTCTTTTAATTCATTTGTTCATGTGTTTTATTTTAAATGAAGAATGGTGGGAATCAATTTCTTGTGATATTTATATTTTATTACATATCTTTCAAAGTTGATATAACAGTTTTAATTTCTTGTAATGCACAAAATGTGTGTATTACTTTGTTTTATTTTTTAAGTGTGATGAAAATAGCTGACAAATATGTGAGATGACGTATAGATTTCAACTTTATTTCAAGGGGCACAAATAAAGATATTTGAACAGATGTTCATGTAAAGGATTAAGTTGAATTGATGATAGATAGTAATTTATAAAGGATTAAATTAAATTGGTGATCTACTTAAATCTGGTTATCTACCTGCTCAAAGTAAATTGCTGAAAATAATATTTCAAATATAAGTAATGTTCAAAATATAAAGTTAATATTTAACACTTGAAAAATATATTAAGTTATTAATTATAAGCAAAAATCTGTATGTTCATTGAAATATTAGTTTACATTTATCATCCTGATTCAAAGAAAAGGATTTCGATAGATTTGTATAAATTCCTATATTATATCTCTACCATTTGCATACACTTGAGCATGAATGTATCTTTTTATTAGAATTAAATTGTTAGGATAATTAGGGAAAATATATGTGAAGCACCTTACAGTATATTTGTAGATGATATGTATTGTTTTTTATTTTTTGACTATTATTGAAACTAATGCTCCATGACAGTTATGATTATGTTAGGCAAGTTCAGCTACAAAATATTTCTCTTCTTAGAAGTATTTTAAAATATGGCTATATAATAATTTATCCTTTTTAACAGTTTAATAATTACTTTAAATAATTGTATTCACAGTATGCTTGGGTTGACCTTATTACTTTCATAGAATGTCAAGATTCTAAGAAGCATATTAAACTTTGTCTAACTTCATAGAATGAGGAAACCTCTCAAATTTTAGCTGGAGATTCACTGATTAATCACAATAAAAGAGAAAGAGAGAGAGAAAAAAAGCTTATTCCACGTTTACCTAATGCTTAGGCAAGTTTAAAAAAAAAATCTTGTACCTCATGAATTTTACTATTATAATTGATAGAAAACCTGCAATACAAATTATACTTCAATTCCAGGGGCAATTTTCTCACCACTGAGAAATTACTGGGCAGAAAAATCACATGAAATATTATGCCAGTAGAAATTCCTTCCAGGTAAGAGAATGAAGTATAAATGGCCTCTTCACTCAAATGCTTCCTATTTCTAAGCTATTTCCTGGTTATAAATCAGGTCCCTCTGAAAAATCTAAGAACTACTTTAGTATCTCACTAAATAGCACCCTTGAGTCCCCCCAAAACTAATTTTACTACTAGAGACGTTCCATTTGCACAAAATCAGAAACACTAGACACTCTTTTTTTATTTTTATGTTGGCTAACTTTGAGTCTTTCTGAGTTAATCCCCAAATAAATCATGTTGACCAATACAAAGCACATCAAAATGAAGAAGAAAGCAACAACAACAAAATACCAAAATTAAATTTAAAAAAATGTGTATACATTTAAGGGGAAAAACTCAAATGAATTCTGCTTCGTATATTGCAGGCACGCACTGTTGATTATAGCAGCCACCTGTTAGAAAATATTTTGTATGCTTAAACAGTCCTGGATAAGGAAAAAAATAAACAAACCTGTATTTTCACAATGCAAACATATTGAGCGACTGAAAAAAGAAACTTGGTTGGATGGCATTAAAAAATAACCGAAGGGGAGACTTTTCACCAGTTTTCTAAACATTTTTGCAATCACTTACAAACCCACTCTTCTAATGTGCTAAACCTGGTTGTTAACCAGTTATTGGAAAAAAAGGAAACATTTAAAAGTATGGTTAAAATAAAATACCCACTTCAAGAACAAAGTAATTTAGAATTTCATTAACATGAAATGAAATTAACACTCAGATTATTTTAAAAATTGATCATCTTAAATCTCTATAGATGACAGGTATTTTTTATCTAGATTGAAAATAATGTATTTAATATAATAGTCACCTAGATTAATCACCCCCATATATTACAGACTAACATTAGAAAAAATGTATAATATTTTTGTGGAGCATAATTAGAATCTAACGGATGAATTTTATTCTCACCAAGCTAAGGATTTTTCAGGACATTAAAAAACAGATAAAAACTAGAATAAACTCTTCAGAACAACAATATTTAAAATCTTACTTTTGGCCCTCAAATAAATTTTATAAACCACAATATCTTTTGAATATATTTAAATAAAATCTTGGAAACTTCAGTATTGTTCACTGCTTAGTTATTTGGACTTCTAACATCTGACCCCAAGTAAGAAAACTCTCCACAGACTACCTTTAAAACAAGCACTGATTTTTTGAAAGGCCCTATGGCTATCATTTTTCCTTTCACAAGGTGATACATATTGTTTGTTCTGTTTTGTTTTTCTGGAGGAAAGAGACAAAATTTTTTTAAAAATATCAATTTCTAAATTTTCAATATAGTTTTAAAATGTCAAATGATGTAAAAAACAAATCCAGGATCAGTGTTTGAAACTGTTTTTTCAAATAGAAAGATCTATTTTTAAACTTGAAGCTCATCGCACCTTTCACTGCAGACCTGTCTGTGACTAACAGAGTTGCCTGGCTTATTATCTTCAGACACAGACACTCAGGATGAACCACTGGGCTCATTAGAACACACAACGCAGGGAGTATCTTTCAACAATTCATACCAACAAATTACTGAGACTCCAGAAAACTTGCTGTCTACAAATTTAGGTGAAGTAAAGCGTGATCACAAAGCATGAAATAATCAGAGCAAAGCCACGGTTTAACAGATGTTGGACTTCTGAAGTCAGGTAACTGTCAAGAGGAAAGATAATAAGCTACTAATTTTTCTCCCTGTCAAAGTGAAAATGAAAAGAATTGTTAGAGTGACACAAAGAAAAATGTGGGACAGAGGAAAATTAGAAGATATCTTCAATGATTGTGTGTGTGTGTGTGTGTGAGAGAGAGAGAGAAAGAGAGACAAAGAAAGAGACAGAGAAAAAAAGACGAAAATAACGAGACCCTTGAAAGACCCTTGATCACTTGTGAAGTAAACATGGACTAAAATGGCAATTACCATCATTTCCTTTGTTACTTTGTCTTTGAAAATGGAAGATTCTTTTAAAATCAGAACAAGGTCATGTGAAGATATAACCACATTTTCCTCCTATATTCCATTCAGTAGATGTTATTTAATTATTCTATCCTTAATATTTTAAATTATTTTGTGTGTGTGTGTGTGTTTATGTTTCTCTGAAGGAGAAAAATTAGGGTTTTTTCAGAAGTTATCATTTCTTTAAGTATATTATCTTACTATCACTTAAAACAACAGAACGCTTTGTCTATCACCAAACACTTCATGGGCTAATCTATGTACCATCTATAAGAGTTCTCAGAGGTCACTCCAAAAAAAAATGATGTAACCATAGTCATGATCAAGATTCAGACCTGTCAGGCAACACTGTGGAAAACATGCTACCAAGTAGCTTTCAAACATCTTTTAAACTAACACATATAGTTTAATGATTTCTTTGATTAAATTTAACCCAAGCCCATATGAAATAATTTTCACCAAAAATGTACATCTTAAGTGATATTTTGCTGTCTTTTATCAATTTTTTGAGAGGTAATATCCTCTAAAGGAAAGATTAATGGGCTTATGATTAGTAGGTGAGAGTTCCAGTCATAATTCTGCCACTTACTATTCCAATACATTTTTAGAATAATCTTTACTCCATGGTATAAGCCATCTTCTCTTAAGATAAAATAATTTAAATGACTTTAAAATAATGTATTATTAAAAACTAATCACTGACTAAGATATTAGTAAAACAGACTAAAATAACCAGCTATTCAGTGATATACCTGAATGACTTTAGACATATTACAAAACTTCCTAGATCCTTAATTTTTTTTATTTAAAAAATTTTATTTATTTATTTGACAGAGAGAGAGAGAGAGCACAAGCAGGGGGGCAGTGGCAGGCAGAGGGAGAGGGAGAAGCAGGGAGCCTGATATGCGACGTGCGATGTGCGACTAAATCCCAGGACCTTGAGATCATGACCTGAGCCGAAGGCAGACGCTTAACTGATTGAGCCACCCAGGTGCCCTGAACCTTAATTTCTTCTTCCAAAATATAATGCTGGGACAATGATCACTAACATTTCCTCCTACTCAAGCACACTTGAAAACTCTGGAACAATCTGGTAATTACCAATGCTCACTGAGGCTAGATTTTTCAACCACTCTTTGAAGGAGAAAGAGGACAATCAGAATAGGGAGATATAGGATGGCCATTTGTGATCTACGTATTTATTCACATTCATTAATTCATTTGCCGATGTATAATTTATGGGAAATAGAATATGCCATCCTTCATTCAGTTATGTGATTTTTGACAACTGTAGACATCTATGTAACAAATACACAAATTAAGATAGAGAAAATCTCAATCATTCCAGAAAGTTAACTTATGCTCCTTTCTGGTTACTTCCCTACCATATAGGCAACCCATTTTCTGACTTTTATGACCATGGATTAGTTTTTCCTATGCAGGAACTTAATATTAATGGATCATCATGACTTATGTTCTTTACATCCAGCTTCTTTCTCTCAGAATAGTATATATATGAATCTTCCATGTTGTCCATATTAGTAGTTTGATTGATATTATTGCCTCATAGTATACTATTATATGAATAGATCATGATTTGACTAATAATTTCCGGTTGATGGATATTTAGATGATTCACAGATTGGGAATATTATGAACAAAGTTGCTCAAAACTGTCATACACGTCTTTATGTAGATGTAAACTATGCTTCTTCCTTTCAAATCATTATGTATTTTATTTATTTTTCCTGCTGTATTGCATTGAACCAGACCTCCAGTGCACAGATGAATAGAAATGCAAGAGTGTGCATCCTAACCTTATTTCTGATCTTGTTGGTGGCAATGCTTCACCAGTAAGTATATTTCAATGTATCACTGTTAAGTATCTTTAGGATTTTAGTAGTGCCTTTTATCAGAATGAAGAAATTCCATTCAATCCTTACATTAATGAAAGTAATGATTTTTGTTATGAAAGTTTACTGAATTTTATCAGTTTTACTTGATTTATTGAAATGTTCTTATTTTTATTCCCTTTTTTCTATTGTTTTGATCAATTACCATGATTTATTTGTTAATGTCAAATCAAAGTTGCATCCCTGGAACAAACTCAACTTGTTTATGATACAGTTGACCCTTGAACAATGTGAGGATTGGGCACCAACCCCTCCATGGTCAAAAATCCATGCATAACTTTTTTTTTTTAAAGATTCTATTTATTTATTTGACAGAGAGAGACACAGCGAGAGAGGGAACACAAGCAGGGGGAGTGGGAGAGGGAGAAGCAGGCTCCCCGCAGAGCAGGGAGCCCGATGCGGGACTCGATCCCAGGACCCTGGGATCATGACCCGAGCTGAAGGCAGTCGCTTAACCAACTGAGCCACCCAGGCGCCCTCCATGCATAACTTTTAACTCCGCAAAAGCTTAACTACTAATAGCCTACTGTTGACTGAAAACCTTACCAGTAATATAAACAGTCTAATAACACATATTTTATATATGTATTATATACTGTATTTTTAAAATAAAATAAGCTAGAGAAGAAAATCATAAGGAAAATACATTTACAGTACTGTAAAAAATCTTTGTGTAAGTGGACCCACACAGTTTAAACCTGTGTTATTCAAGGGTCAACTCTATTATTCTTTCTATATTTTGCTGAATTCTATTTGGTAAGATTTATTTCAGGGTTTTTTTTTTTTGCCTGTGTTCATGGGATGTTATGGCCCATAATTTTCCTTCCTGATAATGTCGTCATCTGATTTTGTTATTAGTCTTATGATTCCTTATAAAATGAATAGAGAACTGTTGCCTCCTTCTTTCTTTTCTGAAATAATTTGTTTAGTTTTAGCAGTATTTCTTCTCTAAATGTTTACACTGTTTTATGGTTGAATTATTATTCTTTTAGAGGGGGGTAGGGGAAGAGGGAGAGGGAGAGAGAGAATCTTAAGCAGGTTCCATGCCCAGCGCAGAGCCCCACATGGGACTCGATCTTACAACCCTGAGATCATGACCTGAGCTGAAATCAAGAGTTGAACACTTAACCAACTAAGCCACCCAGACGCCCCTGTGGCTGCATTATTATGGTGGGTTGAAATGTGTCCCCATAAAGCTTAGATATGGAAGTCTTAACCCACAGATGTCAGAATGTGACCTTATTTGGAAAAAGGGACATTGCAGATGTAATCCATTAACTTAGGATGAAGTCATACGGGAATAGGGTGGACCCTTACTTCCTTCAATATGACTGGTACTCTTATAAAAAGGGGACATTTGGATACAGATATACAGACATATGGATAACGCCATATGAAGATAACAGCAGGGATTGAGATGATGCTTCCTCAAGCCAAGGAGCACCAAACATCGTCAAAACATGACCAAAAGCTAGGTGAGGAACATGGAATAGATCCTTCCCTCATAGCTCTAGGTGCGAACCAACTGTGCTGACACCTTGATCTTGGACTTCTATTTTCCAGAACTGAGAGACAATAAATTTCTGTTATTTAAGCTTGTAGTTTGTAGTACTTTGCTTTGGCAGTCCTAGGAAACTAAAACACCACATTGTACCTTTGATTTTACCTCAGACTATCCTTTACATCATTCACTTTGTTGTAACTATACTGACTTCCTTGCTTCTCCAAGAACACAGAAAGCATGTTCTTATCTCATAGTGTTTGCATGTGCTATGTCTCTGTCCACACCATTCTTTTCGCATATACATAAATAGTACACTTCTTCACCATTCCAAGGTCTTTACTCAAATATCCCATTCTCACCAAAGCCTTACCTGACCACTCAAATGCAAACTCCATGTCTAATATCTTCATCACTAATACAACTGGTTTAACCATCTTGGATTAAAATAGTATGTTTAATTCTACTAATAGAAAGGTCTAGGAAATTCAAACTAATGTACAGAAATAGAAAGGTCAGTGGTTATGTGGAGATGGAGAAAACATGGAAGGTTGGGAGATTTGGTTTGTAGTCATGAGGCAACTTTTGAGAGTGATGGATATGTTCATTATCTTAATTACGGTGATAATTTCACAAGTGTATGCATATGTCAAAATTTATCAGACTTTATACTTTAACCACATACAGTTTAGTGTATGCCTGTTACATCTCAAAAATATGTTAAAAAGATGTGGCAGGAAAGGTCAAGGATGGAGAAGAAAATAATTGGGCTCAGTAGATCACTGATAGTTTGTGAGACACGGTGGTTTCTGAAAAGCATCTAGATGAAAATCAGAGGGAAAGTATCAAAAAGAAACTAGAAGATAATGTTAAACTTTTAAAATATTTTTAAAAATAAGTAATTACTGCCTCTCCAACTCTAACCACCTCTCATTTTACACTCCATACTCATAAGAAGTTTATACATGCTTAATTTTTTAATCTACTCAGTAATAAAGAAACAAAACATATTTTCATTTTAGGTTTATCTTCCTATACAAAAAACAACATTTTTGAAAACTAAAGAAAAAAAAGGAACTGGATAAATTTAGAGGTTTTTTTTTATTTTTAAGAGAGGCAATTCATAATAATCTTCAATAGGTTAGAATGTGCTGTGGTGCAGGGGTTTCTGTACAAGAATCAAGGATTTTTTTTTTTTAAAGATTTTATTTATTTGACAGAGAGAGACACAGCGAGAGAGGGAACACAAGCAGGGGCAGTGGGAGAGGGAGAAGCAGGCTTCCCGCGGAGCAGGGAGCCCGAAGTGGGGCTCGATCCCAGGACCCTGGGATCATGACCTGAGCCAAAGGCAGACGCTTAACGACTGAGCCACCCAGGCGCCCAAGAATCAAGGATTTAAATATGATGCTCTTTATCATCTCTCCTCAAAAATGAATTGAAAAGGCCTAGGCTGCAAATTGCTGAAAGAAATATTAAATAAAAGGAAAAAGGTACTATACAGGAAAGTACTGTCTATAATCTCAGGAAACCTCTATCTAACCTTGATTATATACTCTTGACTTATAATTTATTAAGAAATTTAGGGCAAGGGGCATCTGAGTGGCTCAGTCATTAAGTGTCTGCCTTCGGCTCAGGTCATGATCCCAGGGTCCTGGGATCAAGCCCCGCGTCAGGCTTCCTGCCCGGTGGGAAGCCTGCTTCTCCCTCTTCTACTCCCCCTGCTTGTGTTCCCCCTCTCTCTGTGTGTCTCTCTCTGTCAAATAAATAAATACAATCTTTAAAAAAAAAGAAATTTAAGGCAAATTGTCAAAATTTACTAAGCAATATGATCTGATTTGTTGATTTTGTTTCATTTTAAGTTCACAGTTATCACTTTCAAGGAGAATTGAAAGTTGAAAAATAGATTTACACTCATTTTTTTATCATTTCTATTTTGAGAGTTTATAGTACTTTTCAAACTAACAAGAGGACCTTCCCTGTGCATTTTTACCAAAGAACAATTGTATCCCTTTGGAATTATTAGGCCCTGACAGCTATACATAAAGTTGAAATAATGGGATTTGGCATCTGAGAGCTCCTTAATCTTCTTTCATCAATATAGCTATAATAATTGAAAATGTCAAGTTAAAATGATCGCAAGCTGCAGACATCTGTCACTTATAATCATAAAAATTTAGCTATGATTACTAAATGTATGCATCAATCCCAAGCCTATTACAGAAAGCATAATTATTTACAAAGCTTAGAAAAGTGTGTGTCACTTTGTAGTGACTATACATAAAGAACAAACTATGACCCTAACTTATAAAGGGAATTTAAGATGCTCCTCAAATAGCTGAAAATGTGTGGTACTCACTTACTGATAGTCAAAAATACGTTATGGTACGAATAATTTGGGGAGCTGGATAATAAAATGAATCACAAGATCTTCTCTTTGTTCCTGATCTCCAGTCACACAAATAAGAAAACAAAACAAAACTTTGACTTCTAAAAATTCATGAATCCAAGTGAGGGCTTTTGAGAACGTGTTAACATAATTTTATAATTTTTTCCAGTTACTTTGTTTTTCTAGTACTGTAGTATATGGTATCTTTTTGGAATTTTATATTCTAATTTTGTATTGTTAGTGTTAAAATGTGATTTATTGTTATATACTAAGGTTTTTATATCCAGCAAATTTTTAAAATTTTTAAATCTAACTGTTTATTCTTAGATAGTTTTCGGTTTCAGGGCATCTGGGTGGCTGTCGGTTAAGCGTCTACCTTCGACTCAGGTCATGATCTCAGGGTCCTAAGATCGAGCCCCATGTGGGGCTCCCTGCTCAGTGGGGAGCCTGCTTCTCCCTCTCCTGCTCCCCCTGCTTGTGCTTTCTCTCTCTCTCTGTCAAATAAATAAATTTAAAAAAAATCTAAAAATAAAAAAGATAGTTTTTGGTTTCTATGTAGGTCATCATATTATATGAGAATAACATCAGTTTTATTTCTACATTTCCCAATTTTAAATCTTGTACTACTGTCTACTTTTATCTTGCTAATTTAGACATCCAGTACTAGTTTAATTAGGGAAAAAAAAGTGCTAGTGGTCATCTTTGTTTTATTTATTTATTTCTAATATAAAGACACTGCTTCTAATAATTCTCAGTCAAATGGCGTATGTTTAATAAATTTTTTGGAACCTCAGTGTTAGGTTAAGTATGTTGCTCTCTATTTTTAGTGTAAGATATTTATTAATATTATTATTATTATTGTTATTATTAACATGATTTCTGCCAAGAGCCTGAATGAACTTGAAAGCAGATGTGTCCCCAGTAAAGGCTCAGATAAAAGCACAGCCCTGACTGACATCCTGACTGTTCCATTATGAGACCTTAAAAAGAGGGGCCAGCTAAACCTGTGCCTGGACTTCTGACCCACAAAAACTGTGAGATCATAAATTCCTGTTTTTTAAGTTCCTTGCCCATTTATAATATTGGTAAGCAGCAAAAATAAGTAATCTTGAGTAAACTCTGGCAGTTGTCACTTTGAAGCAACTTTTCTGTTTCATCTAAGTTGTCAGATTTAAAGGCTTAGAATTGTGCATACTATGTATTGCCTTAGTGTATGTTTGATGTCTGAAGGACCTTTTTTTTTTTTTTAAAGATTTTATTTATTTATTTGACAGAGAGAGACACAGCGAGAGAGGGAACACAAGCAGGGGGAGTGGGAGAGGGAGAAGCAGGCTCCCCGCTGAGCCGGGAGCCCGATGCGGGGCTCGATCCCAGGACCCTGGGATCATGACCTGAGCCGAAGGCAGACGCTTAACGACTGAGCCACCCAGGCGCCCCTCTGAAGGCCCTTTAATGAGATTCCTAGTTCTATCTATGCTACTTGTAATTTGCATGGTTGTTTTATTTTTTTATTTTCGGACATTCTGCAGAATGTTTTATCAATTTTGTCAATTTCAAAGCAACAGCTTCAATTTTCATTGATTTCATCTTTTGATTTTATTTTCTTAATTTTTTTACATTTTGAGATATAGAAATTGTGTATTTAAGGTGTACGCATATAATGTGAAATAATGACTAGAATTCAGCTAATTAACATATCAATTGCCTCCGTACTTAATTGTGTGTGTGTTGAGAAGATTTAACTTACAGGGCGCCTGGGTGGCTCAGTTGGTTAAGCACCTGCCTTCAGCCCAGGTCATGATCCTGGGATCCTGGGATCCAGCCTAGTCTGGCTCCCAGCTCAGCGGGGAGTCTGCTTCTCCCTCTGCCCCTCCCCTTCTCCTGTGTGTTCTCTCTCACTAACTCTCTCTCGCTCTCAAATAAATAAACAAAATCTTAAAAAAAAATTTAATTTATGATCTATCCTCGTAGCAGATTTTAAGTACACAGTACAGTCTTACTGACTACAGTCACCATGTTTTACATTAGACCTCCAGAACTTACTCATCTTGCATAACTGAAAACTTTTACGCTTTGACCAACATTACCCCATTTCTCCCTCTCCTCATTCCCTTGTAACCACCATCCTTCGAGTCTATGGGTTTGACTATTTTAGACCACTTATAAATGAAATCATGTAGTATTTCTCTTCCCGTGTCTTATTTTGCCTATTAGCATAATGTCCTTTAGCTCCATCACTATCAAAAATGACAGGATTGTCTTCTTTTTTTAGGGCTAAGAAATATTCCAATGTGTGTGTATATTTTTTTCTTTACTCAACTATCATAAGACATTTAGATTGCTGCTGTAAATGTGGGAGCCTGCATTTATTTTTATTATAATCTTACTTCCATACAATTTTAATTTGCTATGTTAAATTATTTTTTATTTTCTTAAGGTGGAAGCTTACACCAATGAATTGAGAAATATCTTCTTTTCTAACATAAGCATTTAATTAAATAAATATCCTTCTAAGCACTGCTTCAGCTGCATCCCACATAATTTGATGTGTGTTTTCATTTGTGGTTTCCTCTGTGACTAATGTACTATTCAGACGTGTGTTTCATGCTGAAATATTTAAGGAGTTTACAGACCTCTTTCTGTTACTGATTTCAGGTTCAATTTGTAATGTCTCCCAAATATGCATGGTATAATTTCAATTCTGTCACATTTGTTAAAGTTCATTTTAGGGCACACAATACTTTTCAATTTTTATTTTCAGTTCTATGAGGTATTTTTTCTTCATGTATTTTTAGCATTTTATTTTCAGGTGCATGAACATTTAGAATCCTTAGGTTGTCCTGCAGAATGGATCCTGTATCATCATGGAATGGCCTCTTTATCACTGGTTGCAATTCCTTCCTCTGAAGTCTACTTTGACTGATTTTACTATAGCTACTGTAGCTTTGTTTTGATTAGTATTGGCCTGATACATATATTTTCCATTGTTTTACCTGTAAACTAACTTTGTCTTTATATTTACAATTAGTTTCTTGAATAAAGCACAGTTTTGGCGCTTAGTATTTGTAAGCCTTTTAACTGCAGGGAGCAGAGAATGCAGGCAAGCTCTGCTGGACTTACTAAGCTTCACTTCTCAGCCAAAACTATCTCAGGGTAGGATCCTCATGATCTCCCACAATATAAGTCTGCATCCAGGATGTATTCCTGTCGCTCCCTCAGGAATGGAAAAATCTTTTGTTCCCTTTTTCCATCTGCCATAGGATTTCACCAGTGTCCTGGGTTGACAGTATTTGTCGCCCTTCACTTAGTAACTTCCGGCTTTTGATCCATGAGAAAGGTAAAGGAGAAGGATGAGGCAAGCCTTAATGTTTTCCCCATGGTGGCCACTGTTCCCCTCCCTGAAGTCTACACTATGAATTAGGCTTTCTCAGGACTCTTGCTTTCCCTGATCTTTTTTTGTGATCACTTGGAAATGTCTGTGAAGAGGTTTTGTCTGTGAGTAGGTTTTTTCTGTTGCTCCAGGTGCTTCTCTATATTCTCTCAATATCCTGTATTCAATTTTGAGAAATTTGTTAAAAGTTTCCACTGAATTTTTTGATCTGCCCAATAGTATGTGCTGTAGGAAATAAAGTACTGGCATTTTGTCTCTTTTGAGAGCAGCCTGTCTTTCTTCAAATCTCAGGACAGTTAGTTACCCTGTAAGCCCAGTTTTCTGATGGGTTCAAGAAAAGTTTTGCATGTGCAGATTTGGGGGTGGGGTAGAATGATGAAATTAATCCTACTTCCATCTCTCTTCATCCTAAACAGAACATCCTACTGAGGATCATGTTATTTTCCAAATCTAGCCCTTTTCACAGTATCCTGCTCCTTGCTCATATTTTCAAAGACTTCTTTTATTATCTTTACGCCTATTAAATATAAATATTTATAACCTCAGATCATTTTAATGTTTTTTTGTATTATTCGTAGTCTAATATTGCTGTTTATTAGTCTATCACTTCAGTCTTGATATTTTTGTTCATATGGAGGGAGTGACTCTCTCAGATAATCAGCATTGCCTTTGAGAACTAAGGTAGAGCTGAATCAGAGAGGGGTGTGTGGGTAGAAAATGATCATGTGAGAAAAGAGACTGTGGGTTTCCTTTCTATGAACACTCCATCTGCACATGCACTGAGGAATACCCCAGTGTTCAAGGAATAAATGGATAAATAATTCAGCTAACCCAGTAAAGACTAGAAAGATACAGCACACAACCAAATGCCTCTCACTTAAAGCCATGAGGTTCATATAAAATTTATTTGAACCCAGAAAAAAAAAGAATGAAAGTATAGTGATAAACCCTGAAAGACCATTTACCCAAAGGAATTGAATAAATTGGAAAAAGTTATGATGCCTTTTAGGGTACAAAGTTACATTTCTCCTGCTCACCCATGGGTCTCTTAAATTGGATACAGAAATCCACCTGGATTTCAGATACAGAAAAATGAAGAATATTTCTGTACACATAATTTGTAATTCCAACTTAAATGGAGTATTCTAAAATTTAATTCATCATTGATGGCATAAACTTCGGTGACACTAATTTTTCTTTATCATTTAATTCAATTTCAAGAACACTTTGTGAAATTATACTTATGAAACTATCTTTCTCTTATGATTTCTTTTTAGTAATAATGTGATATTTAGCCTCCCTATCAATAATATTAATATTACTCATTTTAAGTCTTTTAATCTTCATTCCTATTCTCTTTCCTTTATATTATTCCCTGGAATCAATTCAGTTTGGTAATATCTCATTTTTTCTTCTGGTTCAGAAAAAAGAAATTCTGGCATTAATTACAACTTTTTCACTTTTTAATAATGATTATACCTTTCATAAGACCCTCATTTTATACAAGAGTAGTATTCTAGCTGAAACCTGATATTTTTTTCCTGCCCTTTCTAATTTGTTATTTTCCAAAGACAACATTGAGGAAATAAAACATATGCTTTCTTCATTAGAGATACATAATGTGTTTTTTTTTTCTTTCAGATTCCAACTCTGTTTCTCTATTAATAAATCCCTCAGCAACTTCATATTCAAGATTTATTGCTTTATTTTCATCAAGTTGTCAGAATATAATTTTATATTAACTTTGCCTTCTCTGATTTCATGTACTTAGAAAGACAACTCAGTCTGAACTTCCGTCTTTTAATAGAGGTGCAGGAAAGTTTCTCTTTATCTTGACAATTCAGAGTTTGCTGCTTTTATAGCTTTGTTTGAATATTACCTTCAGTTGAAGGAATACATTTTTACAAGTAGAAAAATACTGTTATTTTTCTCTGTGTCAATTTATATTGCAGATAGGTTTTTAAAGATTGCTCCCCATATTAAGAATTAAAGGAAATACACTGACCTGAAAGGGTAGCAACCTAAGTGAGAATTTTTACCTAAATAAACATTACTAACATAAAGTGAGAGCAGGTTACCCATTTCTTTGCCTGCACCTGTTTTATACACCTTCTGTCAAAATTTCCTTTCTAGACTCAAGCAATGTAATTTGAAGAACTACTTTTCATCAAATTTTTTGAGTAGTTTTACTTTTGCTTTATATTTATTGTGATTTAAAATATAATATTACCTAAATATAAGAATTGTTGGAAGTATATTAAGTCTCTTTGTTGCCTCATTTTTAGCTATGGCTTTACTTGACCAAAACATTATAGGAGGAACAAAGAGATCTGATTCTGCCTAGAGATACATTTCCTAACATTGGCTGCACAATGAAATCATCTAGGGAGCATTAAAAATAATACCAATTACGGTGTGGCCATAGCATCTCCTCCTTTCCACTCATTCTCTCTTAATTAGTTTGAGGTATGACTTGAAGATCAGAATTGTTAAAAGTTCTCTAGGAATTCTAATGGACAGCCGAGGTTGAGACCCACTGGTTTGGAGTAACACAATTTCCATATGCAATTTTCCTAATAATAGCCAAGGTATCCAAATAACTTCAAGAGCATGGAATTTTCTCTAGTATTTTCTGTCATTCTTGTCATTTTACAATAAGCTTGTATTATTTTTTTAAGAGAAGGGAAATCATAAAAATAGTTTAAAAGTTCTAAGCTAAGAGTTAGTAAACTTTTTATATAAAGGTTGCACAGTAAATATTTTAGGTTTTGCAAGCCATGTGGTCTTTATGTCCAACTGTTAAACTCTCTACTGTAGCATGAGGAGAGCTCTATAGAGATGACACATAAATAAATGTGTCCCATAAATTTTATTTACAAAAATATGCAGTTGGCCAGGTTTGTCCTACAGACTATAGTGTGCCAACTCATGTTATAAATTGTTATTGATCTTTTGAAAAAAAATTTAAATTCAACAGATAAACTGAGGATTGCTTAAATGCCTTCCTTCTTGGTCTCTTTTGCAGCCCACTAAGTTTTTGTTTCTGAAAACAAACTATGATAACGTATACCTAATTTCGTCATATTCCTGAGTTTGGGTATTCCTTTGCTTCCACTGGCTTTTAAAGCAATGTCGAAAATGCAAATTTTCAACTGAGGGAAATAAAATTATCTTTCTATAATCTCTATCCACTCTACATTCCTATGCATGGTAAAGTAAGATCATTTTATTCCTAAGTTCCCAGGCTTAGCAAACAAAAAGCCATATAAATGCCAAATTATATTCAATAGACAACAAAAATAAAGATAACACTCCAAAAAAAAAAAAAAGATAACACTCCAACCATTATAATTAGCATTTCCTTCTATTAAGATAATTTCACTACATTGTACTTTTTCTTTTTTTAATTTTTTATTTGAATTAAGATGTTATTTTAATTACTAAAGTGGTTTTAAAATAGTTAAATTCCTGTAGGAACTTTCATTCTTTGTCAACACCTCCTTTGTTTATCTTAATTCTTAATACAGATTTATGTCATTCCCTGCAAGTATTAAGAAGAAAAAAAGTAAAATTAGTGTATATTTTCATGTCTAAAGGTAACCAATGCTAACTCAGGAGCCCACCTTATGGAATGATTTTTGAAGTTGTGCTGCTTTACTCTATCTCAAATGTATCACTCTCTGGACAAATTCCTAATATCCAAGATAGTAGAAAATGTTGTGTTAATTCACATAGTAATTAAAATTTTGAGTTTAATTTTTTAAATGAGGGCTCCCTTAACTATTTGATTCTTTTTAAAAAATTTAATACAAAATGATATGTGTTCAAAATTGTTTCTTAACATATTAAGAGTAACATATTTATATATTACTGGTTTATTAAGCTTTTTCCTTGGAATTTTTTTCCTGAATAATTGAAAGTAATAATAAGGTCGGCATTGTTATTAAGAAGCCCTTATATCTGAAAAACAATACTATCATTAATTGCTTTTCTCCTTCCTTTTTTGGTCTGGTTGGTTATGACTGCAAAATTTCTAATACTTCCCCAGAATGCTCCATGAGTAATTTGTTCTAAATGATTAATTGCTACTATTTTTAATTACCTTTCTTTATTTGCCTCCCTAATTTCTATCCCTGCTGTAAAATCTTGGGAGTAGTCCATTTTATTTTTTAATGAGTAAGCATATGCTCTAGGTATATACTGTCATTGGAATAGCTTAACCTATTATATTGGACGCTGATTTTGACTATCAAACACTAAGAGAATCCCAAGACTTTTTTCTACTAAACAGCTTTCCAAAAATATAATTATAAGGTTCTTTGGATTCTGATTACTGCAGTTCTGAATAAATAGCCTGTGATGCAAGTTAAATCCTATGAAACACTGAGATGAATATGTACAGTCACGAAAACTTCCTTAAACCAGGAAATGTTAGGATGATTGATTCAGATGAACCTCAAAGCAGTAGAATAACAAATTATTTCCTGGTAGTATCTGCTAAGGAAGCATACTGCATCTTTGATTTACTTAAATAGACATTATTCTGAGGTAATATTCCTCAAAGATTTATTTAGAAAATCAATATTCAACTGCCCACATAGGAGGTTTTTGAAAATATGTGGAAACACTTGTGACTAACAAAATCGAGGAACAGAAATGGTTTCTAAAATTTGGTGGCTAGGGCCAGAGATACAAAATAACTTGTAACAGGTAGGAAATTGCTGCACAAAGAATTGTCCCTTCTAAGAAACCAACAATGCCCATGTGGGATACAAGTAATGAGGAGTTAATATACCAGAGTGTCGTCAGATTTCTGTGACCACATCACACATGACCACATGAAACACAAAGTGCTATTGTATTTTTATATAAGAAATAAATTGGAAATGGCAAATTGCCCTTATACTTCCCCCCCAACCCCAGGTTTTTTTGGTCATGTCCATTAGAGAGGAACACTGATTTCTCACTTCTTGATTTTCATATATATATATATATATATATATATATATATATATATATATATACATATATATACTTTAAATATGGCAGGAGTGCTTCTAGGTTGTCTATTGGGAAGGAGAAGTGATACATTTGATTGACATGTTTAGAAAAAGGAACTGAAAATGTGCCTTCATTTTTCTTAGATTTTTAAATCTACCTTTCAAAGGGGTGAGTTTTGCTATCTTTACATGTGGTAAATTTAAATATTATTAAACTTCAGGAAAAACTTGCAGTTTTAAATTCAAATACTGGGGGGTTTGGAGTTGAAGTATCTTTAGTCGGAGATTTTAGCCACATTTTCTAGTTCAACTTTTGCAGGTAAAACAATGATATTAATTTGACAAATATGAGTGAATTTCTAGTAAAACACAAAAATTACTTCCTTTGTGAAACTTATTTTCTACTGGAGGGTGATAGATAAAAAACTAAAATCATGAATTATATATAGAGTATTAGGAGGTGATGAGAGCCAACAAGCGAAATAGGACATGGAAAAAACATATCTGGATCAGGGTAAAGTGGTTGTATTTATAGATAGCTTGACCAGAGAAGGTCTTATTAAGAATGGGACATTTGAGCAAAAGCTGTGAAAAGAAGTTTTGACTGAAGTGACAGCCTCTTTATGTGAGGTCAGCAGTGTGACAAAAAGTAATCTAGGAAAACCAGGCTTATTGATACATTTATTATTTTGTGAATGGACATTTTTATTTAAATCTTCATAAGCCTTAACATACCTTGGATAGTTTTCTTCTTGATTCTTGTTTCATCATCCTAAACTTTCTTTCACAGTGATTCGGGTACATAAATGGCATACAGAATCCCAGATATAGTTAGATGTTCAGTGTTGCTGAAGTTGAAGGTATATATCACATTTCCAAATGAATTGAGATGGAAGGGCCCAATGGACACATAATTAACTTTAGGAATGTTGATTCAGATACTAGAAAGCAAATAAATAACTGACCAAGTTGTTAATTTATTCATTCACATATCCATCCAACCAACATTAATCATTTATTCACTATACCCCAAATAAAAATTTTATGGGAACAAATGGGACTGAGCAGAAAGGCAGGGGTGCAAGGTAAGGTACACCCAACAATGTGAGCTTTAGGCTATGATTAAGAGCGATAGAGGAATTGTCAGATGAAAGGTCAAGCCAGTGGGGACAGTGGGTAATGGTGGTAACATAATGGTATAAGAAAATCCCACAGAAAATAATCATGAACATGTCTGGAATGTCAGGGGGAGAGTATAATCACCAACAGCACAATAGGTAGACAATGCATAAAGGATGGTAGAGGATAGAGTCAGAAAAGCAATTTGTGGACAGTTCTTGAAAGGTCTTTTTTGGTCAAGCTAAAGATTTTGGATTTTATCTGCTAAGTTTATGGACAGGTTTTTGAGCAGAGATATGACATGATCAACTTTGTTCTGTACACAGATAATCTCAATGGCTCTATGGAGTCAATTCATTTGGTTAAGAACAAATATCAATCAAACTGGCTGCTTGGCATCATGTAGACAACATAACTGGTTGACTGACTGAGTGCTTCACATTTTCAGCCAGTTGTTTTGACATGTGTATACATAACCTCAAAGTAAAAATGGTATTTTTAGCATGCCTGATTTAGTTCATAATTTTTTTATGGTAGGTCTCTTTAAGAGTTAATTCTATCACAAAATTACAAGTACAGATTTCATATATATGTGTGTATATATATCAAAATATATATAAAATATATATAAATATATAATTTTGATAAAGATAAGTATTATAAAGCATGTAAGCCAAAAAGTAATATTAACAACCAAACAAAAAATGGTGCAGTTAAAAATTTTGTAAACTAGGGGCGCCTGGGTGGCTCAGTTGGTTAAGCGACTGCCTTCGGCTCAGGTCATGATCCTGGAGTCCCGGGATCGAGTCCCACGTCGGGCTCCCTGCTCAGCAGGGGGTCTGCTTCTCCCTCTGCCCTCTTCCCTCTCGCGCTCTCTGTCTCTCATTCTCTCTCTCAAATAAATAAATAAAATCTTTAAAAAAAAATTTTGTAAACTATAACCACATGCTGTGTTAAGTAGTGGAAGTTAAATATCATAAAAATAAGAATCTTAGGGTGTATTTTATGTAATCATTCAACTGATATGATCTTGAACTTCCTATGCAAGAGTAAATAGGTAATTCATTTATTTTTATCCATAGAATGCTATGCATTTTAAACTGATCCATGTTTTATTGCATTATTTATAAGTCAATTTGAGCAGATATTATATTGAGCATCAGGAATACAAACGTATTACAATAGAGGTAAATCAACCTAAACATAGATATGAGCTTAATGCTAATTTCTGTGTCCACTCTAAGTGGAAGTTACAGGAATAAATAACAGAAAGTTTTAAATACTTAATTTGAAGAAAACAAAAGAATTTTGGGGGTTTTGTCCTCATGATGTCCCATATCATCAGAATGGTAAACTGCAAATGAATACATGGCCAGTTGGTAGAAATGAGAGAGGCTTTGTAGGAAAAGTAGAAGATTGGATTTGATGTCTTCACAATTCCCTACTGACACTTTCTTTTTCTTATTCACTCATTAATGAGCAAATGTTTTACCTGCCATTTCTCCAGTAAGATATCAACAAGAAACAACAAACAAAATCTGTTGTAGAAATTATTTTAGTGCATAATTTTTTTGCTATGTCAAATGATTTTGACTTATACAAATTTGGAGTGAAGCTCTACCAGATGATGTGGACGAAGTCACTAAACACACAAAATATAGGGCTGTAATAAAGTAAAGCATATGGACACCAGGTAAGCAAACAATAAATGCTCACTGCAAACATGAGTCTTAATAATCCTAAATATCTTTGAGACACATACAACTAAAGAGATCTCAAGTATTTTATAGGTACTCAATTTCTCTTTTTTTTTTTTTAAAGATTTTATTTATTTATTTGAGAGAGAGAGAGCACATGAGAGGGGGGAGGGTCAGAGGGAGAAGCAGACTCCTCGCTGAGCAGGGAGCCCGATGCGGGACTCGATCCCGGGACTCCAGGATCATGACCCGAGCCGAAGGCAGTCGCTTAACCAACTGAGCCACCCAGGCGCCCTCAATTTCTCTTATTAGTCTCTAATACTGTACAATGTCTCCTCTAATAGATTTTAAAACTGGGGTGCCAGGATAGTCCCAATTATGCCTGTTATCTTGGTATAATAATTAATGGCATTCTGGTTCCCTCTCAAAAACATCTCAATTTGGATGATAAGTTATATGATCATGATTATGATATGATTATCTCTAAAGTGTGACACACTCTCTAACATTTCTTTTTGGCCATCCACTGGCCTTTGCCTTTTCCCTAGGGCACTATATAAACCCTTGTCTTGGAGAATTAGCATTAAAAGCCTTGACTTTCAGTTATATATGTGATTCAAGTAATAGTTCCCCTCTTATTTTGATGGGAGCATGTTGGCTGGCAATGAGAGCATATGTAAATTTAAAGCATATCTTTGGCAGCAACATGCATGAAATACCAGAATCCACCTGTGGATTTTACAGTGCTAATTGACAGGTGCTGTAACTCATAAAATGTTCAGAGTCCACAACAGATAGTAAGAGCACCAGATGGGACTTTCCCAACAAGAAACTTCAAAAAGCTTTTCCCTTCTCTCTAGAAAATTACCAAAAATATTTATTGTGAAATGTTATTTGTCATGGGGATGGAAAGGACATGAGTTGGAAAGGAAATTAAATAACAAAACAAAACATCCCATTTAAACTCAGAATTTATAATCCATAAGTTTGACCTTACAGTGTCATATCTACTCATGATATTGCCAAGCATGCTTTAAATTTTTATCATGGTATATATACATATGAAGTATAAATTCATTATATGACCATGTTATATATACCTATAAATATAAATGCTTACAACTAAAACAACTTTTACCATAGTCCTTATCAATCTGCAACCCAGAATTGACTATTTTTAACATTTTATATGTCTCCATATCTATACTTATACTTCAGTATTAAATGTTAAACATTTACTGACTCTGTCTTATACAGTTCTCTTACACTGTATCTGCTTTTGTTCTCCAATGAGCTCAAAGCAGTATGATCACTAGTTAAAGCAATACACATTGTTTTCATTGTTGTTGATTATATTCATTACAGTTTCAAACCATACTGAAATTTTTCATAACTCCATATAGCCCCTAAAATTTATATTTTTAATATCTATGTGCAATGTGTTCTTTAGTAAAATATCCTCACACAACTTTTGTATTATTCATAACTGGGACTCTCTAGGCTCCTGATTTTTTTAATGTTATAAAAGCAACTTTATTTTTAAAGGAGTTTTAAATAAAGGAGTTTTAGGTTCACACCAAATTGAATGGGAAATATAGAAAGTTACCATATACACTCTCCTCTACATATGCACAGCCTCTCCCACTGGCAACATCCCTCACCTGAGTATTACATTTGTTACCATCCATGACCTACACGGACACCTCTTCATCATCCAAAGTCCATTGTTTCTATTATGGTGCACTCTTGGTGGTGTAGATTCTATGGGTTCTGACAGACGTATAATGACGTGGGTCCAACGTTATAGTATCATGCAGAATAGTTTAAGTGCCCTAAAAATCTTCTGTGCTCTGCCTATTCATCCTCCTTTCCCCAGTAGCCCCTGGAAACCACTGATCTTTTTACTGTCTCCATAATTTTGCCTTTTCCAGAATGTCATATAGTTGGAATCAGTAGTCTCTTCAGATTTTCTTTCACTTAGTAATATGCATTCAAGTTTCCTCCATGTCTTTTCATGGCTTGACAGCTCATTTTGCTTTAGCACTAAATAATAACATTCCATTGTCTAGATGAAACACAGTTTGTTTATTCCTCACCTATTGAAGCACTTCTTGGCTGCTTCCAAGTTTTGTCTTATTATGAATAGGCTGCTATAAATATTCAGGTGCAGGTTTTCCAACTCACCTGGGTAGACATGTTTTTAACTCATTTAGTAGAATACTAAGGAGTACAAATGATGGATCATATGGCAAGACTATATTTAGTTTTGTAAGAAACTGCCGTACTGTTTTCCAAAGTGGCTGTACCAGTTGGTATTCTCACCAGCAATGAATGGGAGTTCCTGTTGCTCCACATCATTGCTAGCATTTGCTGTTGTCAGTGTTGCAGATTTTGACTATTCTAATAGCTGTGTAGTGGTATCTCCTCATTGTTTTAATTTACAATTCCCTAATGACAGGTAATGTTGAGCATCTTTTCATAAGCTTATTTGCCATCTGTGTATCTTCTTTGATGAGGTGTCTGTTAAGATCTTGAGACCATTTTTAAATCAGGTTGTTTGCTTTCTTATTATTGAGTTTTAAGAGTTATTGGTGCATTATGGATGA
>NC_138372.1:79221067-79258708 GCF_054177405.1 Leptonychotes weddellii | reverse complement strand
TACTGATATCCAGCCGCAAATATTTTTGAAACAACATCTTTTAAAAAATGTTCCTTTTCAAAAAAGTTAAATCTTAAATTTACAGTATAGGTCAAAGAAATAAGTATAAAAAGCAACATTTTGGAAGTGGTAATAGTGGTTAAAGGGAATAAATGACATTTCAATCAGTTTATAATTATGGCCAGTTCGGCTTTTCTGCTAGTTCAAATGTGATGGATTTTTTTTACATAAACCAAAATTACTCAGCATTAGCCATAGTAATTGGCTGTTTGACTATCAATGCCATATGTTGTTGAAATGCTAAAAATAAACTTGGAACTCAGAATGGGCGGTCTACCATCAGTATTTGTAGCAATGCTTTGAAGATATGCTGCAAGTAATAAAACACTCATAACAAACAGTGCTAATAAGAATTGAGTAAAGAACACTTGGTTGTCTTAACTAGAGCTGATTTCTTTTATTTTTGGCACCAGGTAAAGCTCAGTTAGAGATGGATCAAACAGTGCAAGAGGCAAAGGAAGACATGAACTCCCACATGGTACTTGGTAATAAACTTTGGTTCATATGAGTGTATTTTTCTGCTTGTGTACATAGTTGAACATGGCATGATTTTCAGATGATCATTTTATCCAAAAAATAAACAATTATCCAGTGAGCACCTAAAAAGACAATTTCCCCAAGGGTAAGTAGTATAATATAATTGGAGGGTAGGGTGCAAACAGGACACTGCCAAATGTGACTAAAAATTTATTCTTTAGTTTATATATTAAAAATACCATATCAATGTGTTTCTCAAACACATTTAAATAGGGATAGCATTGAGCTTTCTACTTATAACTTTCTTTATAATAATCAACAATAAAAAATCTTTTTTATAGCCTTTGATTCATATTGTGCCTCATTACCTTGATTATCAAACCCTCAATTTAAGGTCCAAGTACTAGGGCATCATGTCTACAACTTGGTTGATTCAGAAAATTGTGTGTGTGTGTGTGTGTGTGTGTTTATGCACACAGATTGAATCTGAGAAAAAAAAAAGGAAAGATTAAAGGAAGTATGGCAACATGTCAACTTTGGAAACATCTGGTTGAAGGTTATATAGAATTCTTTGTGCTATTCTAGTAACTTTTCTCTAAGTCTAAAATTACCTCAAAATAAAAACTTAAAAGAAGAAAACAAAGGCCTCACTTTCTAAAATTCTAAGATTCTGTTGAGCTGTCATGCAGGAAGATAAAAACAGACATATCCATTTTATGAAATTTTAAAAATATGACAAATCCAAGTTCAATAAAAGAAGAATTTGCAAACACTTTTAGACAATAGATTTCTTACTAGAGTCTACTTTACAGGGCACAATGGAAATAAAATATGAGTACCAGAATCTTCCATTCTGCATATAATATTTACTAATATTTACTATTGGGGAAAAAATATATTCCTTTTTCCTTACCATTTCTTTGTAATACAAATTTTGTATCCTAATTAGATTCATATAATAGTAGGTGTGGGAAATAGATGTAACAAGAAAGCCAACATCAATTTACATTCCTAGCATATTATTGCCAATATATCCAGGTATAATTTATGGGTAAGTAACCAGACACTGTGGCCTATAGACTCTCTTGCTTGATTATATTTCAGCTGGATTGATTTTTTTTAATCTATATCCTAGAAAAGCAGGAAATTTTTATATCATTCTTTGAAATAATACATAAACTTGTCATATAGTAGAGTAATAGTGATTCTGCTGATAACAGAAAATCTAATAGATTAGAAATGGATCCTATGAGTCCTTGTATCTTTACAAACATTTCAATAAAACCATATAATTGCTTATCAATATTGACTATCCCATTATATAAACGAAAGTTTATGTCATTCATTATTTCATTTATTCATTCAACAAACATTTATTGTGTGCCTCCAGTGTGCCAGAGATTCTTCTAGGCACTAGGGATGTGGTAATGAACAAAAGAGAAAAAGTAAAATAAAATCCCTGCCTTTTAGTGAGCTCCCATTTGAAAGGGGAAAACAAGAATAAACAGACAATTAAATACAATATACTATATATAAGATGATTAATGTGACAGATTAAAAAAATAAAGCAGCACAAGGGGAAAGAAGACCTAACATAAGTGAAGGCTTCTATTTTAAATTGAGTGGTTAGGGAAGTCCTTATTGATGAAGTGACATTTCATTATCAGTGAAGGACTACTCCATGCAGATATTTGGAGAGAGCTTTTCAATGCAAAGGCCTTAACACACATAGGATATTCTGGTCCCATCAGGGAACAAAGAAGGAAGTATAGGGAGCGGAGAAAGAATAGATAAGATTGTTGAGGTCCCAAAGACAGACAGGGGCTAGATCATGTAGTGATTTCAAGAACTTTGGTTTTAACTCAGAATGAAATGAGAAACCACTGGAAAGTTTTGAAGAAATGACCTTACTCTGCCTGCTAAGTTCATGGTGGGCAAGGGGATAGAGAGGAGACCATCTATCACCTATGGCTGTAATGCAGGAGCTAGTCAATAGCAGACTGGGTTAGCCAAATGCCTACCAACTACTGCAGACAATAGTCTCAATTCCTCCAGCTAGAAAATTAGGGATTTAGATTTGATATCTCTAAAACTGCTTCAAGTTTTAATATCCCATTAGCCTTTGAGTCCCCTAAAGTGGAAGTCACAGTCAATTGGAGTAGAAAGTGTTTAATAAGACTAGCAAAATATCATCATGTATATCAAGATGCCTACTCCGCCTTCTTACAACATGTGCACTTGTATTTGTAGAGCAGCGGTGGAACTGATGGCATGTGTTATGGGCTCAACAGAAGACAGATGGCACACACAAGTTAGGATAATTTGAAGAGGATTTATAAATGAAGAGAATAGTTACTGAGGTGTGGACAGGGTGTAGAGGACCCATAATAGAGAGTGCAGGAATCTCGACCAGCAGCCATGGAGCATCAACCATCTGTAGGACCAAAAGGAATGAGGAAAGGAAGAGTCTACTAGAATCATAAATGAAAGAGAATCCTGCAAAGCAGGCTCAGTAAAAGGAAGAATGACCCATTATGGAAAGAAATTCCAGCCTAAGATTACTTCTGGAGGGTGCAAATAACAATAAATGCCCCAACCTCACTCTCATCCCTTACTGTCCTCCTTCCCTCCATTGTCTGAATGGAGATGAGAGCCAGAGGTCCCCAGAAACTGATATAATCTATACAGGTGACCTCACAAGGGGAGAGAACAGGGGAGAGAACCTGGAAGAGTTGTCCAGGAGGAGCAGTTGGAAAAGGCCATGAAAAGTGCCTTGTCTTATTTATTCATGTATTCATGCATTTATTCACACATTTACTTAATCATTAAAAAAAGATTATTGAATATATCCAATGTGCCTTACTAGTCACAGATTTGGATTTATTGTATCAGTTTGAAGAGAAAGGTTTTCTGATAAGATAAAAAAGTACAAAACCCCAAACTTAATCGTAATCCATCCTGTATCCCATAATCAGTTGTACACAGTACAGACAAACAATAAATTGTATACTATTAGAGAGCTAGTCTAGTTCTAACTTCATTATGTTCTTCTAATGGAGAGAAGTTTGGACCCTTCTGGAAATTGTATCTGAAAATAAAAGGAAAACCAACCAAGATTTACAAGAACAATTAGGTACGAGGAATCCTGGGGGGAGATCCAGTATCTTGTAAGCAGGTGGCCACCCCTGTGGATGAACATGAGGAAGTAGGATACGGCCAATTATGGAATAAGCAGTCATCTGGGGCTCAGTTCCAATTAAAACTGTACCCAAGCTCAGCAAACACACAGACTAATTGATTTAGATACAAGTTTTTTTTAAGATTTTATTTATTTATTCATCAGAGAGAGAGAGCACAAGCAGGGGGAGTGGCAGGCAGAGGGAGAAGCAGGCTCCCCTCTGAGCAAGGAGCCTGATGCGGGACTGGATCCGAGGACCCTGGGATCATGACCTGAGCCGAAGGCAGATGCTTAACGGACTGAGCCACCCAGGGGTCCTGATTTATTTTTATTTTATTTTTTTAAGTTTTAGCTATTTGTAATTTATTAAAACCCTTTACCCTAATATCTGAAATTTTAAAAAATCACCTTTACTTGCATTAACGCCTTATGACAAAAATGTTTCAGTCAAAAGTTGTCATAAAATTTGGCTAGCATAGAAGATGACATAAATAATAAAATCTATCTATTGTAGATCCCTCAGTAAATCCAACTTTTGTTCTTCCATGTTTTCCTTTGAATGGTTTTTGTTATACCAGCATAAAACAATAGCTCAAAATCTGATGTGAGCCTTAGTTATTATAATTACTATCTCTACTATATTTCTTTTTTTTTTAATTTTATTATGTTATGTTAGTCACCATACAATACATCATTAGTTTTTGATGTGATGGTCCACGATCCATTGTTTTCGTATAACACCCAGTGCTCCATGCAGTATGTGCCCTCCTTAATACCCATCACTGGGCTAACCCATCCCCCCACTCCCCTCCCCTCTAAAACCCTGTTCGATTTAAATACAATTTAATGATGGAGCCAAAATCATTTAAGAATATAAGTCAGATCACATCACTTCTCACAACAAACACCACAATGGCTTGGCAGATCCCTGAGAATCAAAGCGAAATTCCCAGTATCATCTATGAGGATCTAAATAAGCTGGGCCTACTCTCCTTGCCATCTCTCCATCCCCATCTACACCTGTCCCCCAAATCCCTTTTGTGCACTCTGCTTCAGCCATACTGTCTTTCTGCTGTTTCTTACACATGCCAGGCTTGTTCTCAACCCAAAGGCTTTGCACTGTCTGTTAATATTTTAATTTCAGAAAACAATGATACCAGTAAGAAGAATCATTGTCTAATTACTGTGTTTCCTAATAGGAATTGGGGAAGTTATTTAGTAATCATGTATGACACATGATGTCATAACCATAAGATATATTTTATTAAAAGCTTCAGAAATAATTTTTGTGTATTGTTTGTGGTTTTATCCCCAGGGATTAGAACATATATAGACTAATATAAAGTAGATATATTCAATGCTATTTGTAGAGTAAATGGATAATGAATACTTTGAAGTTTGAGGTAGTAAACTAAGAGATATGAGTAACCAGGTAATAATTTTATAACTCATTAAAATTTTAGTGTAAAAATTAGAAGCAGACAAGGAGGTTCTTGGAAGCAGCTGGCTATATAAATGATTTCCTATGTCGTAACCAATAATACCTAAATAAAGGTCTCCTAGAAAGTAACGGAATGAAACTCATAAGAGATTGGATGATAAATGAAGGCAGCTTTCCTGCTTATTAATAAAGAAAGGCTACTTAACTGCCTTCTATAAAGATATTCAAGGAAAGATGAAAAGGACTGTAGAACAAAGTATTATTAAAACGTTTCATACAAAAAAGCAGTTTATTGAACATGATGCCCAGGAAATCTTTAGTAATAATATAATGGAAGATTAGGTTGCATCACTTTTTAACAGCTACTAGATTATGGATAACAAAATAAGTATTTTGATTTCCTTTCCCAGTTTATCCATGCATCTGAGATATTTACATGTCTGATGATTAAAAATAATTTAAAAGATAGAAAAAACAATAAGAATTACGAAGAGTGAGCTTTTTAACCAGATTATTTTATCCTATTGAAAGTTCAAACATCATTCTCAATTATATTGTTTCATCATGAGTTCTTTTTTACAACCCAGTAAGATGAACAAGAACGCAAGAATTACTGCTCTTCTTTCATGAGGTCATAAAGTTTAGCCTCAGATAAAGGTCTGTTTACTCAATCATGGGCACACTTCTAGAGTATAAAACAGAGACATAAATTCAGGTCTTCTTTTTTTAGCTAAGGTTTATTCACGAAGATTCCAACATATGCATATAGGCAACGTATCCTAACAGACTGAAAAAAATGTTCATGTGCAATACTCCGTAAAGACAAAGACCATGATTTCTTTAGAAATCTGTAAAGCACCCCACTCACTAAAGAGCAGAGCAGTTAATAGATTTTTGATTTGCATGGATAGCTCATCAGAACATAGAAAAAGCTATAGACACGAATGCTATCCAGGACTTAATTTTTCAATTACATAGAATTCATTGGTTTTACACAAGTTACCAAGAACCTAAGAGGAAAACAAATACTCATATTAGAGATGATAATAGTCAAGAAAGTGGATAGGGCATAGTTTAACATGTGTTGAATTTCAATAAAACAGATATCAAAACCATCCATAAAAATGTACTGTATTTTGTTCCAGGCAGTGCTTATAAGGGTATATCCACTGTTAATATCATTCAAGGTATATCTTAAAAATCTGTACATGTTACTGAAAATAAGGCATGATTCAAGTGTATCTGTGTGTGTGTGTGCACGTGCGTGTCTGTGTCTGCAGCAGGGGTCAGCAAACTACTGCCCACGGAATAAATTTAGCCTGCTGCCTATTTTTATAAATAAAGTTTTATTGGAATACAACCAACCTAATAATTTAGATATTTTCTATGAGCTGCTTTCACACACAATTGTTGAGTTAAAAAGTTGAAACAGAATTTATGGCCCTTAAATCCTAAGCATTTACTGACACTTTACAGAAAAAAGTTTACTGAACCTTGATGTATAGCAAGATCTAGATCTACATCTAGATCTAGGTATAAGGAAACAAGTTGGAAACCTATTGTAACAATGTAGGTGATACTTGGTAGGTTATGAGGCATGAAGGAGGGAGAATGATGTTTGGAATACAGTATATTGTGAAATACAATTACAATTTGCTCTGGAGTGTTCCCTATGGAGGGCTTGCTTTTGTATACATTCACTAGCAGAGGTTTACCTGCAGAATTGAATTATCTACAGAGGGCTGATTGATCTGATGTTTGAATGTCACCTTATATTTACGATTTAATTGGCCCTGAGGGTGACCTTGACATCAGGGTTTTGGAAGTGATTCTAATCTATAATCAAGTTGAAACTACCGCTTTGGTGTATGTATTATTTTAGAGATATTAGGCATAGGATTACCCTCAGCTTACTTTATTGATGAATTTCATGCTTACACTGTATTGAAGTAACAAGGCTTTCTATCCTTTTGCATGTTACTGCTTTACACATCATTTTTTAAAGTGCAGGTAATGTCCTTAAAATAATGAGTTACGCAGTAAAATAATTTAAATATATTGTTTTTCTATATGAAAATTCTCAGCCTCGGCTATTATTGCAACATTATCAAGTAGTCAGAGGCTTACATCTACAACAGAAATCACTTTTGTAATCTCTGTGAATGCAACAATAACAAAAGACTGAATTGTGTTGTATTAGCTCCTCATATACTATGAACAAGGTTGTAGAAAGATTTTCTGAAGTACTGAACAACACTTAGAGCTTTGAAGAATATACTACAATCATCTCTTGATTTACACATCAGATGCACAGTTGGAAAATTTGCTGCCTATTAAAACCTTTCAAAAATAATGTGTGCTTATATGTGCAATGGAATTAGATACTTTCAGATCATTTCAAAAGGGTTTTTCACTTACGTATATATCCAAAGATCATCCCTAAAGGCATCCATGATAGAGGAAATATATCCTTGTGTAGGACTGTCCTCAGCATTACAGAGGCTTAGCAGCTTTGGTTCTCTATCAGCAGCTCTCTCCAATGAGTGGGAAAATCAAAAGTGTACCAAGTTTTCAAAACACTCCTAAGGATCGTCTAGTGCCACTTGTATTGAAAACTACAGGCAGGGCGCCTGGGTGGCTCAGTTGGTTAAGCGACTGCCTTCGGCTCAGGTCATGATCCTGGAGTCCCAGGATCGAGTCCCGCATCGGGCTCTCTGCTTGGCAGGGAGCCTGCTTCTCCCTCTGACCCTCCCCCCTCTCATGTGCTCTCTCTCTCTCATTCTCTCTGTCTCAAATAAATAAATAAAATCTTTAAAAAAAAAAAAAGAAAACTACAGGCATAAACGATCTAATTGTACATTATATTGCTGTGATTAGTTTTATGCTCGGGATCATATTTCAACATCAGAGCTGAATCAATCAAGAAATCATGTTTATTGAAGCTACTCATGTATTGAAGTACATGAATCTATTTTCTGTTCTTTGAATGTCTAATGTCTACAAGTACTGGAGAGGCATGGTTATCTGAGAGTTCCAGTATAATGCATCTGTGAATGTTCAGATACCTGCTAAAGGTCAAACATCAGGTCACTGGCACACCAAGGTCAGCTGTAGTAAGCATGATGACCTAAAATGGAATGTAGAAGTATACAACACCCCAAGGGAGTGAACATTCAATATTTTGGAACAGAAACTCATGCGAAACTTCCAGGTCCAGCACCTAAGGCATCTACTGTTTGTGATTTCAGAACATATGAACAAATAGACAATAGCCTTCTTGGAAAAGAATTCTAAGTACACAATGGAAAATTCACATATCTGGGCAGAACTGAGAGAATCAATTCCCAAATATGAAATTTCAGATCTGCCAAGATTTGTTTGACTTCATCTAAAATTCATCTAAAAGAGACAGTCTATGATATAGTGGTGAAAGACATGTATTCATCAGAACAAAAGATCTATTAACCCTCTAAGCATGATCAGTGGGGTCAGTGAAGGTATCCAGGAACATACCCTTTTGGGCATTTTTCTTGTCTATCCACTAGTTCAGAGTAGAGAGTACACAAGATAAACTACAGAATTGAGGAGGAAAATGGTAACATCTTTTTTTTACAAACTCCTTTCTATTCACCATCTTGACTGGATTTTTGGCCCCACTCAGTATGAACATTTGTGTCAAGTTGTCTGACTATTCCAAGGTTTCTTCTAAAAATATCCATTTACCCTTCTTCCTAAATGATGTTTTCCTACCATTCGAAGAGAATATTACATAGATAATCTGATCATGAAACAAGAAAGAACATATTGTGAAAAGGAAGTCTTAGAGACAAAAGCATTTAGAAAAGAAAGGTAGTTTACTAGTAAAGATTGTATGCAGAAGTATACAAACATATCAAGCATTCACAAGATTCAAAAAGGAACCATGTTTGTGGATGGTCTGTTCATAATGGAAAACCAGCAATTTTCTTCCATGATACTCTCATCTGCAAAAAAATTATCACATATTTTCAGGTATCAGCCTCTCAAAAGTAAGGAGAAAAGTTGTTTCAGTTATATACTGAGTGACTGACAGAACATGCCCCTTTTTTAAGCCTAATTTCCCCCATACCCCAACACTTAAACATTTTCCATTTGCCCTTCAAAATATACATTATGTCATCAATACAATTATTTATGTCCTCAGCCCCTTCTCTGATCATATTTTTCTTTTCAATTTAACTAAGCCTGATTCTCCTTTGAGGTCACACAGTCCCTATAAATTCTCTTAGATTGCAGGTGTTTGCTTTCTCAAATTCCTCATATCAATAGTCCAGATCTGTATTTTTCCCACTGCTCATTACTATTTTCATACCACTTTTTCCATTTTCTCTTTAAAACCATCCAGTTTTGAGTCTCATATCAAAAACTCACTTCCTCCTTAATGTAGTCATGTACAAATCTCTGGGTAACTCTTCATTTGTCCAAAATGTTAAGTCCTATCTCAGGATCAGTTTCTCCAGCACTACTCTTATCATAATTGTCAATGGCATACTGACCTCAGTTCCTTAAAGAGTTCTCAAAAGGTCATGTTCTCCAATTGCCTCAACCACTTACTTCTGTGGCTACACCCTAGTCCTTATAACTACCAACAATGGTAACCACTCCATAACATCAATTTCAAAATTCCCATTACCAACATCTCCAATCATTTCATTTCATTTAATCCAGACTCCAACGGTAATTTAGAGCCCCACCGTGATCTGTATTTGATTTATTATCTTTTCCATGTCCCTTCCCTTCACTCTAGTAATCTTTTGCCTCTTTGCCTAGCTAAATTCAATGGCCCATCTTCATAATCATTCCCTTCCATATACTTTCAACTCCTTATTTCCTCTCTTGCTTTATCACAGTCTCATGGCAAAACCACATCTATGTTTAATTCCAATCTACACTTGTCACATATTAGCACCCAGAAAACTAAGTATGACTGAATGAAAACAGAGCTACACAGTTTAGTTATACTGTTCAGTAATAATACAGTTCTTGCCTTGTCCTTGTCCATTCATTATCTTGCACTATCAATAAATATTTCCTATTTTTTCTTTCTCTTCAAATTTCCAAGCCTTCTTGCAATAATCACTCTCCCCTGATGATCTTACTTCCTACCTTGTTGACAATATAGAAGTAAACTTAAGAGAATTTTCTTTAGCTTCTATCACTATATTTATTCATCCACCTACATCTTGCTATGTACACTGTTTTTTTTTTCCTTTTACTAAGAATAAATTGTTCAAGGTCCTAGCAAAGTTCAACTTTTCACTTTTTTACTAGATCCCATCCCTCACTCTCTTGAATCAACTTTCGTTTCCCAACTGGATTATTCCTACTAGCATACAAACCTTCTGTAATATCTCCCACATTCATAAAGACTGTGGCAGCAGCTTAGTTCTGATTATTTACACATTATCTCTTGGAAAACATAGAAAACAACAAAGATGACAACAAACAACCAACACCACAACAAAACCCACAAAGTTCATATCATAAGAAGGCTCCCTAGGAAATAGATTCCAAAGTGGAGATTGGTAGGCAGGAGGTTTATTGGACAGTGTTCTCAGGATTAACACTTATAAGGAACAGACAGTAGGCTTAGGCAGAGGAAGAAGTTGAAATGTGATGTAGCTGCAACAGAAGCCTAGTTATCTACAGAAGAATGTGATAGAGGTCACATGTCTTCATAATTGTTCTAAAACAAGGCAAGATATTTGGGCTTTTATATCATCATGTTCCTTAGTCACTGGATGCAAGCAGCCCTTGGAGAGAGGCATAACCCCTAGTGAGCCAAGTCCCTTTAGCAGAGTACAATTCCTGGAGAGAAACTCAATGTTACCTGGAAGGATGTGTGTCTGTTTTAAAGGGATATCTGGGTGGCACACCACAGCAAGAGCTACACTAAATTTTCAGCAAAGATAGGACACAGGAAATTTGCAAACACCAAATTTTGTTTAAAATCTGCCCAAGGCAGAAGTAAACAGGAAACCCATATGGGTGATCCTCTCTCTCTTTCACATCCCCAAACAAACTGAAGTGTATCCACCTCTTACCATCTCCTCCACTAGTACCCATGTCCAAGTAATTAATTTCAAAAAATCATTTGAAACAGGGGCGCCTGGGTGGCTCAGTCAGTTAAGCGTCTGACTCTTGATTTTGGCTCAGGTCATGATCTCAGAGTCTTGAGATGGAGCCCCACATTGGATTCCATGCTCAGTGGAGAGTTTGCTTGAGATTCTCTCTTTCCCTCTCGCCTGCTCCTCCCCCCTCCACTTGCACGTGCTCTCTCTCTCAAATAAATAAGTAAATCTTAAAAAAAAATCTGAAATAGAGCAATAGCCTCCTGTCTGACTACCACTTTGTCCACTTCATTTAATTCTTATTACAGAAAATTGAGTGATTTTGTTAAAATATAAGTTAGTTATTTTTACCTCCCTATTCAAAACCTCCTATCTCATTCAGACTAAAAGATAAAAGTCTTTGTATGGGCCTCAAAGGCTCCCTGCATGATATACTGTGGCCCCCTCATTGCCACATATATTCTTTGCTACTTGATCTTACCGTCCGTACTGTTCCTGGAACATTCAGACATATTTCTGCCTCTCAGAGCATTTTCAATTGCTATGTCCTCTCTCTGGTATGTCTTCTCCCAGATAACAGCATTACTCACCCCACATCTCCTTCTGATCTTTATTCCAGTCACCTTCTCAGTGAGCCCTTCCCTAGTAGCTCTATATTAATTTGTTAAACCCTGAAGCAACTTAATACTAAATATTTCACTCAATGTTTTCACTGTCTGTGTCCTTCAACTAGAATAGTAGCCAGAAATAATTCCTAATTATTTTCTTACTCTCATAGTAGACATGTGATCCCTAAAGTTTGCCTCTATCATCAAACTATATCTTGAATCTTTTTGCCATGGCCATTACTACTACTCTCATCCAAGCCACCCCATCACCTTTGCCTAAAATGTTGCATTCTCCTCCCAACTGCTCTTGGTATTTCTCTTCCTTCCTAACCCCTACCATACAAACATTTCTGTTTCTTCCCCACAGAGCAGGCAGAGTGATATTCTGAAAATATAAATGAGATCATATCATTGCCCTGCATAAAAGCTTAGAAACATCTTCCTTAGAAAGAAAACTCAAAATTTTCAGCACGTCCCAGAAGGTTCTGTCTACTCTTTTAACTCCATTCCTTATCACTCTTCTCCTCACTCATTTCACTAGAATGTAAAACGTATAAGGTAGGAAAGTGATTTATGCCTCTTTTGTCTACTTCTGTATGACTGGTGCTTAAAAAGACATATAGCATGTGACAAGAGCTTAATTAATATTGTTGAATTCAGTTCTTCTCACCCTTATTTTCATATTCTTTCTTGTGTGTCACATGGTACTTCCCAAAACTGGCTTCAACAATGCTTTCTATTCCACTTCCTCTTTTCACAAGGTGACCTAACATTCCTCCTATCAGAAAGTGAAATTTATGTTTCCTTTCCTTGGAATGTAGATAGAACTGTTACTAGAGCGAAAGTGACACTACGTGACCTACAAGGCTAGGTCATTAAAAGCACTACAACTCTTTCCTGATTTTCTTGAAACGTTCATTCTTAGAACTCAGCCATCGTACTATAAGGAAACCTGAATAGTACATGGGAAAGCCCACCTGTTGAACAACTGACATAACAGCTTCAAGTCCCAACTGAGTTTCCTGAAATTGTGACTGACTTATCTTGAACAGAACATTATCTATACTTTTTCAATATTTGTCACCACCTTTACTTGAATTATTTAATTGATCTTCACGATCTTTTTATAAAATAATCACTATGATTCCTATAACAAAGGTAAATAAAAAAACAGTTGAAAATTAAAATGACTTGTTTAAAGTCACCTCAGTGGGTAGAATTCTAGAAACAATAAGCAGCTATGATTAATACCACCTTTGGTTACAGAAAAAGATGCATTTGATGTTTAGACTAGAAAGTTATGTTGGAGTTAAAATAATGATCTAAATGTCACCCTCAGAGGTTTGATTTTTATTCATTAAGTAACAGATCATCTTTAGTGAGTATCAGAGAAGTGTTATAAATATTTTAAGTATATTAAGAAAATAACTGGTATGGGAAGGCATGAATTTTATAGGAGAAAACATTATATTATAGTAGTAATTTTCAACTGGGGACGATTTTGCCCTCCCCCTTACCCCCCGGAGGACATGTGGCAATGTCTGGAGACATCTTTGATTGACACAACTGGGTATGAAATGCTACTGGAATCGAATGGATAGGGGTCAGAGATACTGCAAAATGTACTACGATACATTGAACAAATTCCCATGAAAAGGAATTCTCTAATTGAAAGTGTTATTGGGGGCGCCTGGGTGGCTCAGATGGTTAAGCGTCTGCCTTCGGCTCAGGTCATGATCCCAGGGTCCTGGGATCGAGTCCCGCATCGGGCTCTCTGCTCCTTGGGAGCCTGCTTCTCCCTCTGCCTCTCTCTCTCTCTGTCTCTCATGAATAAATAAATAAAAATCTTTATAAAAAAAAAAAAAGAAAGTGTTATTGGTGCTAAGGTTGAGGAAATTCCTGTATTATAAAGTTGATGTCCCCTAGTTTGTTCTCATCTGGCACCTATTACTCCTGAATTATACTTAAAATACTGTATAATTACTCTTGCTTTCCCACAAGCCTGCACAAAACCAAAGTACAAAAATGTCCGGTTCCTCTTAATAGCCACAGCTCCTACCTCATGGCAAATAATTGATGGATGACTGCTGATGTGAACTGAATCAGGTAATGAGATCCTAAACTAGGACAGTAGAACTGGGAATTAAAAAAAGAAGAAAACTGATATGAAAACATTGAAAAATTAGAATCACTATGATTTGGCAATTGATAAAGATGATAAAGGAGAGTTTAGCATTAAAAAATTTTTGACAAATAAGCAGGTAGAGAATAAATTCAAAAATAAAAGATTTTCAAATTGAATTTAATAAAAATAAAATAATAAAAATAAATTAAAAAATAAAATAAATTTTTCAAATTGAAAGTTTTATTTAGTTGCTAGGAGAATTAGGTTGTTTAATAGACAGGAACAAAAACAAGTCTCAATTGTGTAAGAGTATTCAGAATGATCAATGCGAATTACTGCATCATCTATAAACTATGAAGCTATGGTAAGGTATGAGATTATCTAGGGAGATTGTATAGAGCTAAAAAGAATTTCTGCATGGAGCACTGGGTGTTATGCGCAAACAATGAATCATGGAACACTACATCAAAAACTAATGATGTAATGTATGGGGATTAACATAACAATAAAAAAATTAAAAAAAACTAATGATGTAATGTATGGTGATTAACATAGCATAGTAATAAAAAAATGAAAAAAAAAGTATAAAATCTTGAAAAAAAAAAGAATTACCGGCTGAAGACAAATCCCTTGGGAATACTTATACTGTACTTAAGATGTGGCTGGTGGAAGAGTACCAAGAAGAGTCTTAAGAGTATTAGTCAGAGGGTGTCTGGGTGGCTTAGTTGGTTAAGCATCTGCCTTTGGCTCAGGTCATGATCCCAGCATCCTGGGATCCAGCCCCGCATCGGGCTCCCTGCTCAGCAAAGGGCCTGCTTCTCTCCCTCTGCTGCTCCCCCTTCTTGTGTGCTCTCTCTGTCTGTCAAGTAAATATATAAAATCTTTAAAATAAGAGTATTGGTCAGAAAAATAGAAGGAAAACAAGAGTGCTGTAACATAAAGCTGCAGAGAAATCAAGTAAAATAAATATCCAGAGATCATTATGTAAAGCAATTAAGTCTTAATTGAAATTAAATGCCACAAAAATATTTTAAATGCCTAAAGATTGTTAAGTGATTAATAACAATTCTTCCCCTTATCATTATTTAGTTTTACATAAAAGGGTCACAGTCCAGTCTATTTTAAAATGTATCAAAATCATGATATTTATCTCACTAGACCTCTTCCTGAAACATACATAAAGGTGAATCTGTCAGCTAGAGTCACTTTATTTTCTTCTCAGCTTTAGTTACTGTGTTTCCTCTGTTATCACAGTTATAAATACATTCAGAAATTCTGGTCTACATAAATGCATATACTAAAAATTCAAATTTTATTTTGTTATGGAAGGATAAGCATTATTTTAAAAAAATATTTAATTGGGGCGCCTGGGTGGCTCAGTTGGTTAAGCGACTGCCTTCGGCTCAGGTCATGGTCCTGGAGTCCCAGGATTGAGTCCCGCATCGGGCTCCCTGCTTGGCAGGGAGTCTGCTTCTCCCTCTGACCCTCCTCCCTCTCATGCTCTCTGTCTCTCATTCTCTCTGTCTCAAATAAATAAATAAAATCTTTAAAAAAAAATATTTAATTGAAGCAAATATACAGAAAGCGCACACACCATACTTACATAGATCAATGACTTTCAGACTTCCTTGTACACTGGTAGAGAAGTAGCTCATAATCAGCACCCCAGAGGGCTTTCTGCATTTTTTGCAGTCACCATCCTGTACACTATAATCTTTTTCCTGACTTAAAACACCACAGATTTGTTTACCCATTTTGAAATTTATGTAAATAAAATCACACTATGCAAACTTTTGTGTGTCTGGCTTCTTTAGCTCAATATTACATTTGAGATTCATCCATAATTTGTGTCTTCAGTTTTGGGAAATGAACATTTCTGTATATGTAATTGGTCAACCCATGTATGTATTTCTAGTGGATATATAAGTGGTAGTGGATTTGATGGATCATAAGGCATACAGACATTTAGTTTTAATAAATGTTGCCAAAGAGTTTTACAGAGAGGTGGTATCAAAGCAAACATTCACCAGCTGTGTATTACAGTATTGGTTCCTCCAGATCCTTACCCTGGATTTGTTTGGTTTTGTCTTTTTCATTTTATCCATCTGGGGTCTGTGTAGCAGTGTCACATTGTGCTTTTATTTTGTATTTCTCTCTTAATAAAATTGAGCACAATTTTTTCAAAGATATCCTGGGTATTTAGATGTTTCTTTTGTAAAATGCTGGCTTAATCTTTTTTCCTTTTTTTCTATTACTTTATGAAACTTTTATTAATTTATTAATATTTACTTATATATTCTGGATGTAAGGATTTTGTTGAGTATGGGCCTTGCAAATGCTTTCTCCCTACTCTGTACATTCTGTAGCTATCTTTTAATTAGGCCTTTTGATGGACATAGATTCTTGATTCTGATATAGTTCAATTCTTTTTCTTTATGGTTACTTATTTCGTGTGTGTGTGTGTGTGTGTGAAAGAGAGAGAGAGAGATTTAGGATTCTTTGCATACTCCAAGGTGAAGAAGATGTTCTATATTTTTCTCTGAAAGCTTTATTACTTTACCTTTTATATTTAGGTCTGGACTCCTCCTGGAGCTGGCTTTTGTGTAGAGTTAGAGGGTAAAGTGTCTTTGTTTTAATTCTACATTTTGGTATCCAATTGGCCTAACACATTTGGTTTAAAAGACTATTTTTTACTTGTAGTAGCATAGTGTCACTTTTTTCATAAATCAGGGGATCATTTCATGGACTCCTAGTCTGTTTCACTGGTCAGTGTATCAATCCCTGGAGTAATTCAGTATCTTAATTTCTATATCCATCTTTCTATTGATCTACCCATTTATTCATATACATACATAAATTCTCTATTATACGGTATATATGTATTATATATGTGTGTGTGTGAATAGATAGATAAATATCTAGAAGAATACTTCTTTTAGTCTTGGTGATCTTCTCAAGATTGCTTTAACTTTTCTTGGTCATTTGCATTTCATATGATTTTTATAGTAAGATTTGATTTACATATGCACACAACCATTGGGATTTTTAATGACTTGGTGTTACATGTATAGATCAATTTGGGGAGAACAACATCTTTATAATATTTATTCAAGTCAATTTTTTAGGTCTTCTTTAACGTATCTGTAAATATATAGGTACATATGTATATACACACATGTGTGTATATACACATTTATGAGTTTTCAGTAACAAGGTCTTGCACATTTTTCATTAGATTCAACCCTAGAAACTTGTTTTTTATACTATAGCAAATGCTATCTTTTCATACTTTTACAATATTTTTGCTTATATACAGAAATATAATGGATCTTTATGTATTGATCTTATATCCAGCAATACTGCTAAATTCACTTACTAATTTTGATAGCTTGTCAGACCATTCCTATGTTTAATTTTAAGATATTTTTCTCTTCTAACATAGATGGTAAAACTGATACGATGTAGGTGCTTCATAATGGAAATGAGCTGAAGAGTATCAATTTGTACACATGTTATTTTATATTTGTATTACATTCCTATACCCACTTCTCCCAATTGTTTAAGTGGAAGAGATAGATGGAGGAGTTGACCTGGTCAGGACTAGAAATTTGTTGTTGAAATATGTGACCATAAGCTTGAGAAACTGGGTAGGAAGAGTGCTAATGGTTGTAGATTTCTAAATAATCTTTCTATACTAATTTTATGAAATTACAAAAAAAAATTATATTTAATCACATAACTTTTTTCTGAATACTTCTTTAATTTTGACTCTTCTCCTATTTATTCATGCTATATATAATTGGCTCAATAACTAACCACCATGTGCCTTGAGTCTGGGACATTTATACTATATTTAGGGGACTTTTTTCTTCTGCATTACCATTATCACTATCAGACTAACTTTTCTAGTTCTAAAAAATCTTCTCCAAATTTTCCTCTCCTTTTTTTTTATATGGAATTTTACTAGGCAGTGATTATTTATTCAACAAAATTTTGGGAGCAGTATCTGTACCAGACATTGGGCCAATCTCATTAGAGTTAATGCCATAATGGCCACAGAAATTTATCTCTCAGAAAAGTGTTCACCAAACTTAATCTCTAATTCAACGTATTTCCAGTAGGTAGAAGAACTGTGCTTCACTATAGATAAGGGTCTAAATAAAGCCTTGCTATTGAGTGAAAAATGGTTATCCCTTAGTGTGTTAGAGCTGGGGTCAGCTGTTCTACTTGGTGAAAGTTCTGAAGAAACATTTATGAGGAAGAAGACTTTCCTGTCACTCAGCCTGCCTACTTCACTTTGAAAATGATATTCATTCCTTATTTCCTACTCTTTCCTACTCTGCCAAGGAGCAAAATGTTAGAAAAATGTATACTCATGTTTCTTCCTTATCATTGCAGGTAGAACCGAAGAGTTTTAAAACAAATCTCTGAGAATATTTATGGAAATCAGTTGTCGTAATAAAGCAGGATAATAAAATCAAATGTGTACATTGTCTGAATAACCTACCTGACTGTTTACCTTGTATATAAAATATTAAAATACTCAGAGATGTTAGGTAGACAAGGGAATAGAACCAAACATGGTATTATTATTATTACTATTATTATTATTATTATTAATAGAAGCAGTAATAGCAATAGTTGTAGTAATTCTATTTGTATAATAAAATTTTGTATATTAGTTACCAACATATAGTTTATTTTAATCGTCCAAATATCCTTAGGATTTAATTAAGCAATTTAATATAGAGAGAAACTGAAGCTCAGGAAAGCTTAATAACTTACTTCAATTTTTACAACTTGTTTTAGGCCTAAAGGACTGGCTGCAATAGTTGACATAAACAACTGATTACAGCGTGAATAACAGACTGTAGAACACCCCGCAATAAGTAACATTTTTATCATGGTAGAGTATAGACCAACACCTGAGGAGTCGCCACATTGTATGCCATAAAATGAGCATATTAAGACTAATCTTTAGGACTGAAAGAAGTAACTCATTAAATTGCAAAACTACTTTTTTTCAGGGAAAAGAAAATGCTACATTAGTGTTTTTAAACTCCAAGAAACAGAGTAGGAACAAAGGGAGAAAGAAAATAAGTGGAATCAGTCATATTCATTAATTCAACAATAATTGGTGAGGGTCTACTTGTGTCTAGCATAGTAAGTAGTACATACTAGCACTTTAGGGATGAGACCCAGAATCTTCTCCAAAGATGCAGTGCATGAGACAAATCTATTTTGCCTATTGCAGGAGATAAGTACTTCAAAAAAAAAAAAAAGATGCAACACAGTGTGAAAGTGTAAATAACAAAAATAAAAATATATTAGAAGGGCATGCGCTCAATTGGTCCAGTAATATCTGTAGTAGGCAGAATAGTGGCCCCCGAAGATATCAGGTTCTAATCCCTGGAACCTAAAGTGCTCTCTAGAGGTGCCTGGGTGGCTCAGTCTGTTAAGCATCTGCCTTACTTTGGCTCGGGTCATGATCCAGGAGTCCCAGGATGGAGGCCCGTATCTGGCTCCTTGCTCAGCAGGGAGTCTGCTTTTCCCTCTGATCCTCCCCCTTCTTCTTGTCCTCCCTCCCCCTCTTGTGCTATCTCTCAAATAAATAAATTTTTTTAAAAAAAAATTTTAAGAATAAAGTGCTATCTAATGTGGAGAAATGGTTTTTGCAGATGTGATTAAGTTAATGACCTTGGGATAGGGATACTATCCTATCTTATAGCCCCTAAATGCAATCACAAGTGTTCTTATAAGAGAGCAGCAGAGAGAGATTATACCTAGAAGGGAAAAGGCAATGTGACCACAAAGGCAGAGAGCAAAGTAAAAAGACCACAAGCAGGAGAATGCCGGAAGTCACCAGAAGCTGAAAGAGAAAAGGAATAAATCTTCCCCTAGAGCCTCCTGAGGGAGGATAACCCTATCCACACCTTGACTTTGGCCCAGGGAAATTAATTTTGTACCTCTGGCCTCCAGAACTGGGAGGGATTAAATTTCTGTTGTTTTAAACCGCCAAGTTTGTGGTAATTTGTTATGGTAGTGATAGGAAATTGATACAATATACACCAAGAACAACAAGGAAGGTCCGTGTCAAAAATCCACCTAAACAACTTTAAGGGGGAATCATGGTTCCTGGATTTGAATTCTATAAGTATTATTTTGAGTTGTCTACCAAGCTGTGATCATGGAGTTCTCTGATTCCTTGAGGATACTCAAATCTGTACAATCCAAACAAGCAAATATCTACCTATTTTTCACTCTTCATGTTTCCACCATGTTTCATTTCAGGCATAAGATCTAAGAAATACTTTCATGGAAGGGATGGGATTTGAAGAAAAAATTCATGTAAAATGAAGAGAAAAAGACACCCTAGGTAAGTTAAAGGATATAAGCAAAAAGACAAAAATATCTGTTTATCTCCTATGTTGATTTGGTTGAAGAGGTAAAATATTATTTAAATGGCTTGAAAGGTCCATTTGAAATTAGGAACATAATTAAATGGTGGAAATAGATAAAGCCATTAGGTGATAATGAGGAATTTGGATGATATTCTGTTATGGTGGAAGTGGAAATATGCCAGGTACTTTAAAGTGATGATTCAAGCATCGTTCAGATGACCAACCTTGGGTTCCAAGTCCATGGGCATGCAGTCTACAGTTGGTGTCCCCTGCAATATATTTTACTATCCCCAAATTTCTGAGGGCCTTCTCTGATGAATAGATATACCTTATAACATTATTCACCCTGATAGTTGACCTCAACTAACTGTAGACTGTCTCTCTTCCTGATTCTCTGATCCATGGTTCCTTGAATCACCTCCAAATAGCCTACTTATTATCTAATCCTTGTCTCAGGATCTGAGTCAGGAAAGGACAGAGCAAGACTTTTTTTTTTTCCCACAAATTTTATTTTTCCATCATATTGTCCAAAAATTACTTTTCACATGGTAGGCATTCTATGTAATGTTGTGTTAACTGTAGGTTTTCTGGATAAAATGCAGTTGATGCATTTAAGCTTGAATTTCCAATAAACAACAAATACTACTAAAAGATTATACATCTGAAATTAAAATGTAACTGAAAGCTCTGCATTTTTATTAGCTAAATTTGGCAGACTTAGGAAAAGGGTAAGTACTTGCCAAAGTTAAAGAAAACTTCAATGTCAGGGAAAGAACTCTTAACCTGAAGCCAACTTTTCATGTAGGAGACTCATTTAAAACAGAGATGTATTTAAACGACATTTATTTTATTTTTTTATTGAGGTATAATTGATATACAGCATTATATTAGTTTCAGATGCAAACCATAATGATTTGATATTAGTATATATTGTGAAAGATTCACCACAATAAGTTTAGTTGACATCTGTCACATACATACAAACTATACATTTCAGTGGGTTTTCATAATGTGCAGGTCAGGCTATCTACAACTTAAAAAAATTTAATAGTTTCTCCTATAATATCTCTTACAGATCAAAACTGTGTTCTCAATTTTTTATCAGTCAGTATTTCAATAGTTCACTTGTGATGAGTTAGAATCATATGTGATGGTCCTGGACTTTGAAATATTTTGTGTGGTTTTATTTCCTGTCTCACATATATTCATAAGCAAAGAAACAGAATCATCAAGGTTTTTTTAATGTAAAGTTTCTTTCTCTTCCACACCCCATATGGTTCTCCTCTGCTTTTGTCCTTCTCGCCAGCAAGTTTAAAATTATACAGCATTTAATAGAACCAGCTATTTTCTCTCTGAAAATTAGTTTTATTTATTTGCTCTACCTAAGACATGTTGCTGTGTACTATATTTGCTGCTATCTTCACCTGGATCCATTCCAGAGTGGAAATGATGCTTTCAATGGTTTTGGAAGCAGTATTAGAGCTTGAAGTTAATTTTAAGAATCATTAAACCCATTAAAGTAAAACAGTTCAAGTATTTACCTTTGCCATTCTCTACCTTCCCCACTGATCAGATCCATTTTTCTCTTCATGTAATGCAGTGAAAGTACTTAGTAATCTACCTATGGATTATGCTCAGACATTCCTGTGTTGATTGGTGTCTTCCTTTCCTAAATTTCCATATCACTTAAGAATCATAATGTCATCATGCATTATAGACGGCTTTCTTTTTGTGTGTGTGGCTTTGTGTGCCTGCATTCATACTTCCAAAAACAGATTATATGCCTCTTAAGAGAAAAAGGGCATGGTTTTGCTGTATTTCATCTTTTTCTGACCAAAGAATATTTCCCTGCACCAACAATACCACATCACACTGTCGTAGTTTTAGATTACTGGACTGATTCACCAGTCCTGCCAAACTTCCCTGTTTGCTTCAGGAAGGCAGGAACTGTTTACAGGCTTAGCGAATGGATAAACACACCTGTGAAATCATGAATATACCTCAGATTACTATTCATGAACTTTAAAAGTATTTTCTATTTTTAATGCTTAGTTGTTTTTCATGATTGTAGTTCATGTTATCATTGTTATAATTGCTCACTATGGTCTGTCAGCTTCACATGTAAAATAAGGACATGGTTTGGAATTTGATTTATCTTCGAATAAGCAGTTTTTCCAACTTTTGTATCACATCATAAGACGTTTGTCTGGTCTTGCTAGTTTTAGATTCTATTTCTTTATTTCTCCACAGAAATAAATACCTTCAAATTCATTGTCTCACTTCCCACATTTCTTCATTTAAAAGATTGTCTTAGCTTAAACAACATTTGTGTCTCATAAGATCTCAGCATAAACCAAAATAGAACCCCATGAATATCCAGATTCCACTTTAGAAAATGATGCTTTTTTCCTAGGTAGTATGTAATTCTCCAATGGAGTGGTGATTTGCATGAACAGAGGATGCTAGCAAACATTCTACCATACACACTGGCATAAACTAATAGCTGTAATATGCAAAGTGTGTCTGCAATGTAGAAAATTATTTAACACACACTTTCAACAGAATGGTCCATAATAACCATGTCAAAGAGGTTATTAATAATATGTTAGAGATGAGTAACTCAATTCTCTTAGCAAGGAGATAGCAGTGCTTTGACCTGAAGCCAGCTTCTTGGTCGGTCTTGATCATAAATTTTGTGCTTCAGTATATATACAGATGCTCTTTGGCAGACCCAACTTTTGTGAGCAAGGCCAATGTTAGTTTTAGGCAGAGTTAGCAAATAATCAAGAAGGCATAATTTGAAAACCATCTGAAAATATCTTGCTTTGTGATAATTCCATTATTGTTAGAATTAATAAGATAACATTTATTGAAGATACAGAGATAAGGATTAGTATACTGAATACTTATAAAAATGCATGAAGTAGGTAATATTATCTTCATTTATAGAAAATTTAAGTTCAAAATGGTTAAATGCTAATAAATCACATATCTGAGGAAAATAAGACTTCATGAAATTCAATAATTTGCTCAGATGGGGCCAGAGACAACATTCAAATCCAGGGCCTTCTGACAACAGAAGCTGATCTCAATCACTACTTTAGTTTGCCTTCCTCTTTGTTTATTTGTTTGTTTCATTCATTCTTTCTAAAATAATATGATTTTTAAGTACAATGCAAAATATTGTCTTAATGAGTACCTGCCTACAACTTTAGATTCATCTTGTTAGCTGTGCTTTATGATAGTTTCATTTTTTATTGATTTTTAAATATTCACAATTTCAACTTTAATTTTCTATAAAGTTTCAGGTATTTGGATCATTCTTATTTCTGTTGCTATCTAAACAGTTATTATTAATTTCTATTATGTGGTCTTTGTGTTGAAGAATATAACATCTAAAATCATACTCTTTTTGTTTTATTGGCATTTCTTCAAAATTTTGTGCATGAGCAATCAATATGAATTTATATGGACCCTGAAAACAGGAGGACTTTTTTCTGCATAAGGCAATCTTAACTAATTTCTCTATATTTTTATTTTTCATTTTCTCGATACAGATTACTCTTTTAAACCAATACACTTTTATCATTTTATATCAATAAATTATTGCATTTCTAACAGTTTTTTCTAATATATTTAAGGCTTTCTTTTTTAAAACAAAGTGCCCTGAATACTGATGGCTTTTTGTTATAAAATGTGTTTTACTCCATTAGAATTATTTCCCTTGAATGTCAAATTTTCTTATACTAATAATCCTACACCTTTACTTAACTTTTGTCAGATAAAATTTTTTCCCAGCTAATAATTTCAGTATGCCTAGTTTTGTTTATGGGAAGGTTTTTTGCAGTTAATATCATCCCTACAGTAAGTAAGCATCTTTTAAATTCTGTCAGGGAGACTTTTTACACTTAAAAAAAATTAATTATAAACTAAGAAATACTCCATATAATTAGTCAAAAGTACTGACTAATATAAAGAAAAAAAATATTTTTCTTTGCATCTAATTCATTTGTTTAAACCGATCAAAATTATATTTGTTTTGAATCTTTCTGCACCAAACAATATGCTCCTACAATTAAATATATACACATGTTGTTTTTTTTCTTTTTTTAGCAAGGTGAAACACACACTTTGCTCTAGGATATTCTTTTATTTTTCATTTAACAGTATATCAATGCTGCTCATTTATATCAGTACAATATAGTTCACCTCATAATTTTAGTATCTATGCAATATCCTATAACATGGTAATGCTTTAGTTCTTCGAAATTTAATATGCATTTTAATGTTATGTTTTTTGTGAATAAATCCTTATATTATTATGCTTTTGTTTCTATCATCTGTATTTCCAAAAAGTGGAACTGATTAATGAAAATACATATGATTTTTGGCATTTAAATAATAGCACCAGATTCCTACCCCCTTCCCAAAATAGCATTTTCCAGTTCTCAATCCTGTCAGCACTATGGTGCCCATTACCACACCTTCTAAAGTGTTGGATGTTTCAGCCGTGTAATTTTCTCCAATACAACAGGAAACTGCTATTTTAGTTTGCATCCCTAATTATCAGTTTGGTTGAATACATATTCATATATTAGTGACATGCTCACATTCTTTAACACTTTTTCCTTTGGGTTAATCATTTTTTAATGATTATTATTTACTAGAGATATATATCTAATACATTATGTATATTTCTCTTAATTCATTATGTCCATTAGATATATCTAATGCATTATATATATTTCTCCTAATCTATTGTATCTATATATATTTTGAATTTTTATTTAACTAAATCAGGCAATATTTTCTTTTCAAACACTTTGTTTTTTCTATATTTTCTTATAATGGAATATTTAACTATTTTATACATACTCATAACTTGTTTGATTTTGTTGCTGTCATGTTGTTTGATTATTATTTGTTTGTTTGCATTTTCATTCCTGGGCCCATCCTCAATAAAGTCTTTAGTCACAGTTCTTTGCAGAACTGAATCAAGTTATTCTTTTTAAATTCAACTAGTGGTGATAATGCCATTCTTTTGTAAATATTATTATGCCATGATAATCAAATCATATGTGTTTTAAGAGAACAATATACAAAAACTGCATTTTGGAAATTAAATTGTTTAAATATTTTTTCTACACTTTCTGTTGATGAAAATGTGGATCTGGGGACAATACATGTTATATATCTTTTATATAGAAAAAATAAGAATCATAGTCATATCAAATATGATCTATTTTATAATATATACTATGCTTGAAAAATCTGTCAACTGTAATCTGAGAAGTTGGTGAATTTTTTTAAAAGAAGGCATTAAATAGCATAATCGGAAATAGCTAAAATTATAATATATAGGGATGACTGGGTGGTTCAGTAGGTTAGCGTCTGCCTGTGGCTCAGGTCATGATCCCAGGCTCCTGGGATCGAGTCCCTCATCGGGATCCTTGCTCAACGGGAAGCCTGCTTCTCCCTCTGCCTGCCGTTCCCCCTGGTTGTGCTCACTCACTCACTCTCTCTTCCCCCTCCCAGACAAATAAATAAATAAAATCTTAAAAAAAAAAAACTGAAAAAAATATATAATATATATTCTTGAATACAATATAACCACAAATACAGATGACCCCACATTTTCCTTAGGAAAAGACCCTGGTGATATTTTTCACCATTTTGAATGCATAGAGATCTAACCATATGTAGAATATTGTTAAATATCTACTTGAAATGTTAATTTAATAATTTAGATAATTTGATAGAAAAATACCTCACCTTAAATTTGTTTATACATAATATTTACTAATCTCAACTCTTTTAACTAGTTATTTGAGTAACAATTTCTTTATGCTCTTCCTTTTGATGATTTTTTCATTTATTTTTTAACTGTTTATTCAATGGTGACTTATACCAGGGCATTATTATATTATCTAAGTCCTTGAATATCTGAGAATTTCTATTAGCTTTAAAGGTATAAACTTGCCTGATCTTTTTTTTTTTTTAAGATTTTATTTGTTTATTTGACAGAGAGAGAGAGTGCACACACAAGCAGGGGGAGCAGTAGAGGGAGAGAGAGAAGCAGGCTCCCCGCTGAGCAGGGAGCCCGATATGTAGGGCTCAATCCCGGGACCCTGGGATCATTGACCTGAGCAGAAAGGCAGACACTTAGCCGACTGAGCCACCCAGGCGCCCTGTAACTTGCCTGACCTTGAGACTCTTGGATAATAATCTTCCTTCAGAGCTCTAAGTTCTATTGTTCCATTTCTTCTAGCTCTTCTAAGACAATACAATTTTTGTTCTTTTGTTTGTAAACCGAATTTTTGTTTCTTGTATTATTGGAGATTTCTTGCTTTGCTGTTGTAGCTTGAAAATTCCAAAGGAAGGTAAGAGCAAAGTTCTTTTGGTTATGTTTAAATGACATTATGTCTTTTAAATTTTCAGTCTGAGTTCTTTCTTTTTAAATGGGAACTATATCTTGAACTCTTATTTCTGTGGGGTTAGTTTCATTGTCTCTGGAGGTCTGGACTTGATCATCTAGAACTTTATGCCTTTATTCATTTCTCTAGCTTCACGGGGAAGGGAAGATGAAAATGAGCAAACCAACAACCCAGCAGTAAATCACCAAATATGAGATGCAGCATTTTATTTTTGCCTGGGAGAGACTGAGAAAGCCAGAGTCACAGGTATGATACCTAAAACAGGAAACAGTCTCCATCCTACACAATCTTTATGCTTCTGACTTTAGAACTAAGGTATGCTTCCTCATTGTCTTCATTGTCAATTCTAGAATATTCTCCTCCTCTCTTCCTTGGTAATTCCCAGTTTTCCTTATTATATTCAGCCTATGCCACCGACTACTACATTTATCACCTATCTTCTAGAATCATTCACTTTGATTTCTCAAAGAAACCCTAGATTTATATCCTTCTTCCTAACACTGTTCTTCAATTAATTCTTATTGATTTCAATATCCATATAATTAATCTTTCTAATATCCTGGCTTCTCACTTGAACACTTCTACACCAATGATTTCAACTTCTATTCTACCTTAACCACTCATTTATATGAACACACTCTAAGCCATGTCCATGCAGTATTCATTATTTTTGTGATAAATATCCATCTTTCCACCTTTACCATGTATTTTCCAATTCCTCCTACTAGTCTTTTGACTCCAACAATCCTCTGACCCCACTGAAACTTACACACCATTAGTGCTATGAACTCTTCCCTGTTCTTCTCTCCAAATGCTGCAACTTCTCACCTTGTCCAGACTAAAATCCACTGTATTATTATACTAGTTATTTTGAATATAACCACATGTGCCTTACTATGTTCTTGCTCTACCATACTTGCTTGGCAAAACCCCAACCCTGGTTAAACACTGATGTCATTCAACCTACTTGGAGAAAAGCACACATACATACTGATCTCATTGAAAATACCTGACCATTTTCCTCGGCATGCCTTTGGTTTCTCAGTCACCATACTATATATTTCCCTCGTCCATTTAGTCTTCTACATCCTCAAAGACTATTTCAATCCTCCTTTCTCTTCAAATCTTCAATACCATTTCACTCTCACATTCAACTTGTGCTATTATTTTACAGAGAAAATTAAAGAAATGATAAGAAATTCCACAAGCTTCCCTCACTCTTTCATCTACCTTCACAGCATCTGAAAAAGATTCCATTTTTATCTTCTCCTCTGCTCCTGGAGATAAACTGCATGTGTTCCTGTCTAAGGACCAAGCTATCACACTGCCCTGGTTTATCCTTCTCACTCAAAGACATTGGCTTAAAATTTTTCTTTCTTCTCTTCAGCACCATCAATTTCTTCTCTCTCTGTAAACCATCCCCAACTGCACATTCGTCAAACGTGTTGGTATCACTCCCAATCTAAAAAAGAAAATGGCACACCCCTTGACCATCTGTTCACTCTAGTTACAACTTATTTCCCACTCCCATTTACGACAAAACTTCTCAAAAGATTTGTCTATCTTCAATATGGCAAGGAGAATGATGCCTTTAAGATGCAAATTATGCCATGTTATCCTTGCAATGATTTCTCAGCTCATTCAGAGTAAAAACTAAAGCCCTGACAAATGGCCTAAAAGGCCCTACCACCCCTCTGTTTCCAAGTGCCACCCTGACCTCCCATCCTACCTACATATCACTCTCTCACTGTGCAGCCCACACCAGCTACACTGCCTCACCCTGCTCCTCACATATGCCAGGCCCTCTCCCACTCCAGGTCCCTTGTATATATGGCCCAGCCATTTGCATGGCTCACCCCTCATCTTCCTTAAGTATTTTTCAAATGTCACCTTTCCAGAAAGGCTTTATCCACCCAGCTTATTTAAAATTGCAACTGCCATAAGACTCTCTGTATCCTTTGCCTCATTTACTTTTCTCAATAAAACTTAACACATTTCAGTATATTATAGAATGTATTTAGTTAGTTAGCTAGTTAGTTTTTTGCCTTCTTCCAAAAGAGTGCAAACTTAAGAGACAAGCATTTTTTTGTTTGTTCGTGGTTGACATTCCAGCACCGAGGCATAATCTGGTACGTGTTACGTGCTCAGTGAACATTTACTGAATAAATAATACTGAATGAGTGGATAGAAATAATCTTCCACGCATGGGTGCTTAGTTTCCCAATCCACTGCATTGCCTATATCTTCTTAAAAAGTTGTTTCCAGAACAATGCACACACTCTGGGGCTTCCTTGCATTGTGCGTAAAGTTCATTTGCTAAGGTATGAGGTTAGAAGAATCCAAGTAGCATGACGGGAGCTCAGACTTCAGCATGCCTCTCAGTGCCTGCAGGAAATGCATCCTTAGACAGAGTGAGGGGAGGAAATGTCCGGCTTCTCCTGTGCTGGAGCCCTCTAATTTCCCACTGCTCCTTCCTTCCATGGGCAAACCCTAGCTAGAAAACAGTTGACACAGAACCTGAGAAACACAGCTTGCAGAAATTAATAGATCTTGGATCTTGCATTAGGAAGTCATTGTGAAAAATAGATTTGAGGACAAAATTGTCAAGGACCAGAATACCAATGCTCAGAGTTTAGAAGTAAGTGGCAGAAGTAAGCCAGACATTTATTCTCAAGTTACTACCTTGCCAGGAAATTCATAACAGGCTTTAAATTCTCACCCATGAACAAAATATAATCAACAGGAGGTAGATTACCTCAAGAATAGAGGATTGATGCATTTTTTAAAATAAAAGTCCCTCTGAAAAACAAACTGAGGGTTCTAGAGGGGAGGGGGGTGGGAGGATGGGTTAGCCTGGTGGTGGGTATTGAGGAGGGCACATTCTGCATGGAGCACTGGGTGTTATGCACAAACAATGAATCACGGAACACTTCATCTAAAACTAATGATGTAATGTATGGGGATTAACATAAGAATAAAGAAAAAAAAAGAAAATAAAAGTCCCTTGTAATTAGAATCAGATGTGTAGTATGAATTCTGTATCACATTCCTGGTAAAAGAGGTGTTACCCAACACTAGCTGTGAGTGACTCAAGAAAATCCATTTGGACCTTGAAGTTTTTCTTCTTTGAAGGAACGTTAGCATTTCAAAGTCAACTAAACTCTTGGAGATTATTTCATCTCTCACGCCATTAACCTAGAGTAATCCCCAAATTACAGTCAAACTCCCCCTGTCCTCTGGAGTTTCTCTGACCTAGAAATGATTACTTAAGCTGAATCAGAATGGATTATAAGGATCAATATTCAAAACCAAAACTAAAACAGCCACTCTTCAGATCCATCCAGTTGTCAGGCGTTACCACAGAGCTGCCAATAGGGAAACCGGCACGCTGACAGTTGTGGTCATTTTACAACCCGATTCACTTTCTTTATCTCCTGTGGATTACTTTAGTCTTCTTTCTGCTAGAAATGTTAGATGACTGAATAAATAGATATTAAAAAAAAAAGACACTGGGGCACCTGGGTAGCTCTTGATTTCGGCTCAGGTCATGATCTGAGGGTCCTGGAATGGAGCCCCACATAGGGCTCCCTGCTCAGTGGGGAGTCTGCTTGAAGATTGTCTCCCTCTGCCCCTCCCCCCACTCTTCTCTCTCTCAATAAAATAAATAAATCTTTAAAGAAAGAAGACACTTTTTTAATAGTCATTTATTTCTCATCAACAAAGACTTGTACTTATAAAAGAAAAAGAGAAGTATGCTGGAGAATGTTTGTGCTATATGTTGCTGGAATATAAAAGTAATAAAAACCCATTAGAGGATGAGAAGCTGGGATGGGAAGCTAATCAGCTGGAGCGCTTTGGTCAATTGAACTGATCTGTGAGGCTGCAGGATGAAGTCTGTGTACCATGATCAGTGAGGAGTCTAATCCCACTTCTTCACTTTACTGTGTACGCTGACTGTTTAATGTACTCCTGAGTACATGCTATGTGAGAAAAATAGAAACTCTATCAAATATACAGGTTGCTTTGTTTTACATAATGTGTTGTTTGAGATTATTTTACACATGACTCTTTGCTAGACAAGAATGAATCTGAAATGGAATGCTTCACAGTGTGAGATCTGAAATTTGAAACAGTGCTCTGTTCAGCTTTATTTTTTTTTATTTTTTTATTTTTTTAAAGATTTTATTCATTCATTTGACAGAGAGAGAGATAGCGAGAGCAGGAACACAAGCAGGGGGAGTGGGAGAGCGAAAAGCAGGCTTCCCGCCGAGCAGGGAGCCGGAAGCGGGACCCGATCCCAGGACCCTGGGATCACGACCCGAGCCGAAAGCAGACGCTCAACGACTGAGCCACCCAGGCGCCCCTCTGTTCAGTTTTATTGACAGTGGTTTACAACGAATGATTTATTCTCTCTAAAGAAGCAAATCTATCAGAGATACACACTAAAATGTATGGATATGGGTTGTGATTAAAATGCTATTTATTCTGGTGAAAAACTGGAAACAACTTAATGTCTAACAAAGGGGACAGAGAGATGGTTCAATAAACTGCACTTTACATATAAAAGAATACTATGCTCTTTCATGCAATATCCCTTCTCCTGGGCCCCTATTTTTATAGTGGGGAATGTCTATTAGAGTAACTCTCATGTCTTCTTTCCCTAAATCTTGCACTCGTCTCCCTGAATGGTCAGATTTGAAAAGGACATGTTAATCCAATCTTTCCTTCTTTTCTTTGCAGAGCAAGCTTCTCTTCTGAATGTTTATATTCACTGTGCCTTCAAGTCATAAACTCAGAGTAGCCTGCTTTACTTCTATGGAATCCAGGGATTGGTTCTACTGTCCATTCAGGATGAAGTATTAATAAATTTGTTTGGTCACCCATCTAGAGCCAGATTACCATCTGCCTATTTGCCTGCCTTCCCCATTTGTTTATCTTTTAATTGGTTCTGTCTTTAGAAAGAAAAAGTCTTTTTTTTTTTAATCTTAAATCTTAAAGTCCTTAGTTTAACAAAACACAGATATTAAAATTGACACAAAACATAGCTTATAGCTTATAGCTATGACAAACTCCAGGTCTAGCCTTCACAAAGTCGATAGAATTTTGTTAGCCACCTAGAAGTCCTCACCGTGCCCCATCTTAATCACAGACTCCTGTCACATACCAGAAGTAACAACTAACAGATTTATGGTAATTATTTTCATGTATTTATTTAAAATTATATTGCTCAAGTATGCACCTCTGAATATTAATAATATAGTCTTGCCCCTTGATTAAGCTTGATAGGTCTTTTAACTCTACTAACCTCAGATTCTACTTCATTATTTTCTTTTTCACACCATCTATCTGTTTATGACCTGAGAATTTTGACCCACGGAATTGCCTACCATCTAGATTTTGTTGATTGCATACTTGTCATGCAGTTCAGCATGCCCCTCTGTCCTCTCAATTCATTTCCCATTGGCAGCTAGACCCAGATACTCAAGCAGACACTGCAGGTAGTGTTGTGTCCATTAGGAAATGCATAGTTATCTTTTTTCTCTCCTTTTAGATATAAGCAGGTCAATGAGAATACCCGGTGCCTAGATCCATTAATTCCTTCATGTTGGAAAATGGTGAAATGTTGTCATTTTGTTTATGTCTATTAGCCAGAATAATTTTATAAGGAGATGCTTCTCTGCATCTACAATTTGGTTACCTAGTGATAAAGTTCATATGAGATACATGAAATACTTTATCCTTTTATTTATCCAGATTTCCAGATAATTAATGAGTTACTTATCACTCTTGTATCATAAACTCATGGATTTAAATATTGAGTGAGTTTAACTCTATTGCAATTTTTATTCTTATTGAAGCTCAAACATCCTTCCCATTTTTGGCTAGTGATAATATCTTCACTTCAGCGTCAGAGGCCTTTTGGTATGACTTTAATGGCCTTTGTTAGCTTCCTTGCTACTTAATATGGCAAGATTAACATTGGTTTTTATAGATATTCCACCCCAGAACTGTAATCAGCAATTTCGTCAAGAAGCTCTGTTTTTTTAGTAAGAAATTATACTTAGAGTCAAAGTCTAAGCACTTGGGATGCTCATTGTTACTGGTTTGGTCATTGTTTCCAAGCTTCTGCAGTGGGTAGAGCTAGGAAATATATGAGCTCAAACTAATAATTCCAATTCAAATTCAACATGGATTTTTACTAAATTTCTTTTACATTAAATCTCTTTTTCTTTTCTTCCACAACAAAAATCCTGGTTATCCAGGACACAGGGATGATAGAACAAGAACATTTCATAATTCCTAATTTGCTTTACCCCAAATTACTCTTCATACACTAATTTCAGGATTATGGTACCAATAGTATCACTACCAATTACTATTACTGCAACCAGTTATGCATTATTTTACAGGATTCTCCAGTTTTTATCCTCATTCTTTATCTCTACTGTAAGATCATATAACCATTGTGTACTATAATCCCTCTATTTTAACCTTCATCCTTGTCTTGCTTAATTTTTTTTCACCCTTGTCTTGTTTCATTTTGATTCCACTCCCCCACAGTGCCTCCTCAATGTGGAGAGTCAGTCTGGCCAGTCAATTGTGAGAGATTGGAGTTTTTATACCACCTCAGCACTGCTGTGGATCCCTTGCATTCTTCAGCTCCCCAATCAGGCCAATTTCCTCTGAGTTTCAGCAGCCATTCTCAACTTGACTGGCTGCACTTCTTCATGATAACCTTTAGGTTTATTCGGGGTTGTCAGCTTTGTTGTCAGCTTTGTTATAGCTGCCCTATTACTTTCCTTTGCTTTCTCCCATATAGATGCCAGTAATACACAGGTCTCCTGGTTGTTGGTCATTCACTGGCTTGAATTTTGATGTTCATGATTACTCATCCTCTTATTTTGGGGTTTACCATTTAATTGCTTTCATTGATTTTGAATGGGAATTCAAGGAGATCCAGAAATTATGCTCCCATATTCACCAAATTTCCAGAATTATCTTTAGGTGTTAATGACTTAGAATTGTGACTTATGTGGAGTTTTGAGTCTTATGGATGATAGCAGTTTATTGAGGCTGTATTCATGGAGATACAATAATTTTATATAGTTGTACAGTTGACTTTTTTACTAGTATTAACTAAATGCACATCATAATTCTTAATAAGCAGGAATGTTGTGGGGCTTTGTTGCTGAACTTGACCTAGTCTACAAAACACAACATTTACTTAATCAAGCATGGTTGAGGCAAAACTTTTTTAAAGATTTATTTATTCATTTATTCAAAGAGTGTGCGAGCAGGGGGAGAGGCAGAGTGAGAGGGACAGAGAGAATCCCAACCAGACTCCCACTGAGTGTGGAGTCTGACTCAGGGCTTGATCCCAGGACCCTGAGATCATGACCTGAGCTGAAATCAAGAGTCCGTCACTCAACCGTCTGAGCCACTCAGGCACCCTTCACCATATTTGCTTTTAAATAGGACATCATAAAAGGAAGACATATTTTAGACACTACTTGATCAAAAGAGTACTAGGTTCCAAAAACATGTAGGAATTACAGAGGCAAGATAACAGAGAACAGATGAAAATGAGTACTTAGAGCAATTCGGATTCCAAGAAATCAGTGAATCGTATCCTGTAAAACTTTAGAGAATCTAGAATAACAGTGTAATCAGGTATTAAAATATGAGTGACTCTTTCTATCAGATCCTCAAAATGAGAACAATAAGAATTGAGTAATCCCCCCAATCTAAAGATAGATAACAGGAAATCTATACAGGACTGGCAGAGGAGGGGGCCCTAAGCAAATTCTACCATTGTTAGCCCATGATCCACAGATGAGCTAAGAATCCACTAATAGGCCAGAATTGTGCGTTTCTTTGGAGGGAGCTGCAAGAGTGATGATGTATGCTTCATCTTCAACTTCAGAAAATCACCTGGTGGCCTTGACAGGTATACCCTGGGTTATTGTGGAATCATGGACATAGTACTGGTCCTGACTCATGAAAAAATCTCAAAAGAGAGAAATTGGCCATAGTGCTTAGGAATCACTATGAACAGACAGACTCACATCAGAAAGATCCTTCTTCCTTGGAAGATGTTCCAATCTCCTTTCTCCTTGCCTCACCCTAAACGGCCCCAACCACAGTATTAAGAACGCAATGGAGGATGTGGAAAGGAGAGAAAAAAATTAAAAAAAAAAAAAAACAGATCTCCCTTTACTGCTTCAGGCATCCTAGCCAGTCAGGTCCAAATACTGAAACTTAGTAGATGTTTTCAAAGGAGTGAGAGAGAAAAGTTGAGGTCAGTCTGGATTCTTAAACACCTAAAATCTAAGACTATTAACCAGAAGAGCATCTAGAAAAAACTCCAAACAACCATTTAGATATAATTTTCATTATTCATCCTACAATTTATCTGTAGAATATTTGGGGGCTTCTCTCAATATTATTAAATCATTTGGAAACAATGGCAATTTGTTTTCTCTTTTCCCAATCCTTATATAATTTCATTTATTTTTCTTGCCTTACTCTGCTAGCCAAAGTCCTCCATAGCAATGATCGATAGATGTGGCATTAATTGGCATTCTTTTAAGTTTCCTGGTCTCAAGGAACATTTTTCAATAATGGATGACATTATCTGAAGATTTTATGTACATATTCTTTATCAAATTAAGAAAGTTCCTTTATAATCCTTCTTTGAAAACTTTTAATAAAAAATGTACATTGAATTTTATCAAATGTGTTTTTCTATCTACTGAGATAACCACAGAAATTTCCTTCTTTATACTGTTAACATAGTAGATTTCATTAACAGCTTTCCTAATGATAAATCAAATTTTCATCCCTGGGATACATTAAAATGAGTCATGATGTATATTTTTAATATATATACACTGTTGGATAAATATATATGTATAATTTATATAGTATATATATTCTGCATTAATATATAGACACAGATATAGATTTATATGTTCTGTTTATAATTATCAGCCAGTAATTTGTCATTTCTTCTAATACCCTTATTGGGTTTTAGAAGGAAGGTTATGTTGGCCTTATAAAGTGATTTGCAGCATGTTCCTAATCTTTATAAGAATTTTTTTACCTGCAAGTTTTTTTAATGTTTGCTAGAACTTTCCAGTGAGGTCATAATACACCTAAAGTTTTCTTCAGAAAAGCATATTGAGAGGGGGAAAAGATGGTGGAGGAGTAGGCGACCCTATTCCAACTGGTCCCCAGAATTAAGCTAGATATCTACCAGATCACAATGAACACCCACAAAATCAGCCTGAGATATAAGAAGATAGATCTGGATCTCTACAAACAGAATATTGCAGGCGTTGGTTTTGAGGACCAAAGAGGGGAGCCGTGATTCCTCAGGCAGATATTGGAGGATAAACAGAAGGGGAAGGAGCCTGGCTGTAGGGTGAGTGATAGCCTCTAGTGCTGGGGACAGGACACAGACTTGCAGACCAGTAGCGATGGGGAAAGGACTTTAGGGCAGCCCCCTTAATGGAAACCCAGAGCTGCGGGGATGTGCGTGCGCACTGGGGGCAGCTGGTGGTTTTAGAAGCACAAAGGGCAGAGACACATCCCAACTGGGAAGCAAGGACTGGGAGCGCTGCAGAGGGGCGCACAACCCAGGACACTGCAGTTTATAGCAGCACAGACAGAACCGGAGACAGTGTGGCCTGGAGAGCTCAATGAAGAACAGACTGCGATCTCTCTGTTCTGAGGCAGAGGGTCAGAAGCAATCTCTTCTGCTCTGACTCTTGGAAGAGATGAGGAAAGCCACCAGAGAAAGCTACCAAAGAATAAAAACCCCCAAAAACCGGTTTTCACTGAGGCCATCCCCCGCCACAGGGGGCAGAGCAACTCTGCCCAAACAGAGTTGCCTGAGTAACAGCGGGCAGGCCCCTCCCCCAGAAGACAGGCTGGGAAAATAAGAGGCCAGCAACCCTAAGGTCCCTATAAAACAAGTGCATCTTGCTTGGGTTGTGGTCAATAATTTGGACTCTGTACATTCCCTGAACCACCCCTCAACAAAATGACTAGGAGGAGGAACCCCCAAAATAGGAAAGACTCAGAGACTATGACTTATGCCACAGATTTACAAATGGATTCAGATATAACCAAGATGTCGGAGATGGAATTCAGGCTAGTAATTGTGAAGACAATAGCTAGAATGGAGAAATCAATTAATGGCAACATAGAGTCTCTAAGGCCAGAAATGAAAGCTGAATTGGCAGAATTTAAATATGCTATCAATGAGATCCAATCTAATCTAGATAATCTAAAACCGAGGTTAAGGGAGGCAGAAGAAGGAATTAGTGACCTAGAAGACCAATTAATAAATAAAAAGGGAAAAGAGGAGGCCAGGGAAAAATGACTCAGAATCCATGAAAATAGAATCAGAGAAATAAGTGACACCATGAAGCGTTCCAATGTCAGAATTATTGGAATCCCAGAGGGGGTGGAGAGAGAGAGAGGATTAGAAGATATATTTGAGCAAATCGTAGCTGAGAACTTCCCTAATCTGGGGAATGAAACAAATATTCGTGTCCTAGAGGCAGAGAGGACCCCTCCCAAGATCAAGGAAAATAGGCCAACACCTTAGAACCAAGGAAACCACTTTAAGGGCAGTTAGGGTGAAGAGATTCCTTAAGTACAGAGGGAGGAACATCAGAATAACGTCAGACCTATCCACAGAGACCTGGCAAGCCAGAAAGGCCTGGCAAGACATATTCAGTGTACTAAACGAGAAGAACATGCAGCCAAGAATACTTTATCCGGCAAGGCTTTCATTTAG
>NC_138372.1:79198144-79220567 GCF_054177405.1 Leptonychotes weddellii | reverse complement strand
AATTAAAAAAAGAAAAGTATATTGATGATTTTTTCTATTTTCACCATGTTAATCGGCTAATTTGGGTTTTCTGGGTATTTTTGTTTTTGTTTTTTCTTTTCCTATCTGGTTTCCTATTTTATTTTTTAAGGAAAATGTTAATTTATATTTCATGCATAAAGTTAGTAATAGCAAATTTCACTATAAATTTGTGTTGACTATATCTATCCCACAATTTCTCATATGTAGTATTATGGTTATTACACAGCTCAAAATATTTTCTTTCTTTTTTCTTCAAAATATTTTCTAAAGCATACTGATTTATTTTTTGACCAATTTATCAATGAGTAAATTGAAATATGTTGCTTAATTTTCAAATGTGTGACATTTTCTGCTTATTTTACATTAGTTTCTAGCTTAATAGCATTTGGGGCAAAATGCTTAAAATGATTTAAGTTCCTTGAAATTGATTGAGATTTGATTTATGAACAATTTATGATCAATTTTTGTAACTGCTTTATGTTCTCTTAGCAATAATATATAATCTGTGGTTTATTACTTCCAGTTTATTAATCATGTTCAAATATTACATATTCTTTCTAATTATGTGCCCATTTGTTCTATCAATTGTCAAGTGAGGAATATTAAAGTTACTACTTTGTGGATTTCCCTATTTCTTTCTGTCAATTTTAGTTCTGTCAATTTTTGTGTTGTTGTTAGGTGTATACTAATCTCAAAATGTTACATCTTCCTGGTGATTTAATCATTTTAGTATCAAGAAGCTGTTCTATGTCTCTGGTGATTCATTCAGCATTAAAGTCTATTTTGTTAACTTTTCCTTGGCAATCATTTGGTTATCATTGGTAGATATTTACGGTCTTCTTACATTAAAAATTTCGTGCTTACACTTAAGAAAAAATTCTCTTTTAAACAAAACATAGTTTCTTCTCTGCCTACCCAACCACTTTTGGCTTTAACAAGGCATTTTAAATTTGTATATATTTAACATGATCACTGAAATATTTGAAAGTAGTACATACTGTTTTTTGCCTTCTATTTATGTTGCCCGTTTCATGTTCTCTCCTTTCTTGGCTTAACTTGGATTGACAAATTATTACTCTATTTTATCCCCATATTAGTTTAAAATTTATATACTCTTTTAGTCTCATTTGTCTTTTTGTTTTGAATTACTGAAATTTCACTCTTACATATGTGATTATCTTTCATATGTCCTGCATGGGGTTTTCTTGAATTGTCTGAAAACTCTCAGCCATTATCTCTTGTTATGATGCTTCTTCCTCATTTTTTTCTCTCTGTTAGGAAGACTATTTAAACAAATACTGAAACATCTTACTGTGTCCCCAGCTTCTGTAATCTCTCATATGCAATTTCTATCATTTTGTTTCTCAGTACGCACTCGAGATAACATTTTGTGTTTATGTCCCTGTCTAATAGTTATATTTCCTTACTTAAAATTTTTATTCAATACCATAGCAATAGTAAAATAGGTATGAAGTGTACAACTCAATAAATCCTTATAAGCTGAACACAAACATATAATAACCATTCAGATCAAGAAAAATAATAGCAGAAGCCCAAAAACTTACACATACTCTCATCCAGTCACTATGTCCTATGAATAACCACTATTCTGGCTGATATTAGCATATTTTAAGTTTTTCCTTTCTATAAATATAATTATACAACATGATTTCTTTTGTATCTGGCTTTTCTTAATCAGAATTAGCTATGTGAGGTTCATCTATATTGCCAGGTGTTATTGTAGAGTATTTATTCTCACTTCTGTGTAATATTCCATAATAAGAATACTATTTATCTGTTCTACCATTTGTGGTTATTTTAATATATTCAAGTGTTTTCCTATTATTAATGATGCTATGAACATTTTGGTACTGATCTTGTGATTTATACACCCACATTTCCATTTGGTGTATACCTAGTATCAGAACTGTTGTATCATAGATTATGCATATGACATGTATTAGCATTTCCTGGCCAAAAGTCTTACTAAAAAGTTTTACTAATATATACTCTTACCATCATCATGTGATGGTTTTGATTTCTCCACATTCTGGATAAAATTGTTGTGTCATTCTTTTCCATGTACACCATTTGGGAAGATATGTGGTAGTATGCCATTATAACTTTGATACCTATTCTCTTTCTTTTTCTCTCAAAGATTTGTTCTCTTTATCATTTTCATTTATATTTTCAGTCTATTAGGAACTGATTTTGTGTACAGTGTGAAGTATAGAACCAAGACATTTTTCCATATATATACATATATATTTAATTGATTCATCATAATGTCACATATGTAAGGAAGTATCTGAGTGTAACATAAGGATTTTCATTGTAAAAATCTATTTTTGATACAAGTTATATGACTGCAAACATACTTGAGACCTCCATAATTAATCTGGGCCAAATGATATCCTCACGTGGCAAGAAAGTACCTGGAGAGCTATGTTGGTTGTCTGGGGGCTCCCCTTGCTTTTCTTGTGGCTCACAACTACTTGTATTCTTGAAATTATTAGTAAATCTTCATTCTTGTATGAATCTCATTTTACAGTCCAATTCTTTATTTTTTCTCAGGATTATAGTAGAATCAAGATACTAACAGTATCTGTAATTTGTACTAGAGTGAAATAAGTCAAGAATATATTTCGCAAACTGAAAGTATAGTTATATTATTGACTTTCTGTTCGACATTATTTTAAAAATCTATAGAAAGTTTAGATGATATATCTTAAAACAAAAGGGGTCCACCTTCTGCTTTGCTAGATATATTTGGATGAGGGACTGATTACATCAATTCATGCCATGGGTAATTGATCCACCATGAACTAAGACATCATACCTAGTAGCATAAGGGTTAATTCTCTTTGCTCCACCCAGGCTATTATCAGATATGTCCATTGAGCCTTTTAAATTTTATTCACTATGTTTATAATTTCCAAATTTTTATTTTAGTTTCCTATAGAACTTTTCATCATTTTCTGGGTTTTGTAAATTTAATTAAGTGTGTGTGTGTGTATGTGCACATGTGTGTGCATGTCTGTGTTTCTTTTAACAGGGTAAGCCTGGATGTGTTTAAATGTGGCTAATATTTACAAAATATAAAGCAGTAGGAATTCTGTTTCTCCTCTCTGCTTTTACCTACTGGATCTAACTCTCGATTTATTTTGTTATATCTCTGTTTATCTTTGGCTAAAAATTGAATATGGAGATTTTCTAAGGCCTAAGATAAAAGTTATTTTTTTCTGAGCATATTCCTGTTTGTTTCTGCCAGATAGACAAGGATAAAACTGTTCAGTACCAGTTACACTGCTTGAGGTTCTCTAGCCATGGCTATAATTTTGGAGGGACATTTTTTTAAACTTCTATTTTTCCTTCTGCTCGGTACCAGGGAAAAGTTCTCTGCAGTTACATTTGCATTCAGGCTATTCTAGCAATTCTCTACTATTATTTCAATTCTTTGATACCTTTGAGGTTATTTTTAAATATTTTACCTAGCATTTTTTTATCTACTTGTAACAGGAGGTTTGGAATAACTTGCCTAGTTGGTGTAATGGAAATGGAAGCCTACAGAAGATTTTACAGCATATATTATCTAGATATGGAAAGTTATTCTTCTCAAAAAAAACTCTTTTAAAAAATTGAGAAAATTACATCACAAATTTTAATCACAATTCACTTTTTAATACCAACCCCCAATTTCTAGTAATCACAAACAGAATTTTAATTTTAACCTCACAAACTTTATTTTCCTACCTTTGTTTCCCTGCTTTCATTTTATTATAGCAATTTCACTACCTATTGCTTTTTCCTCCATGCAACAAAGAGACTTACTTCTCTTATTCATTATGTTCTTCTTACACTTGGAATAACACTTGAAATACTGTAAAGGCTCAAGTAATATATAGTGAATACAGGAAAAAATATTTGTAAGTATTATGGCAAAATCATCAGTCAGGTAAGAAACCATATCCCCACATGTAAAGCAGGACTATATTAGACCATTAGAGATGATACAAAGAATATAGGTAATAGATCGCTTTCTTGGGAAAGCTTATTTTCAAATGGGAAGACTGAATGATGATTAACATATTACCTAGAATAGTATCTTTGAAAATATTAGTTATAGCTCATATTAATACAATAACAGTTGTATCATTTTTAAAAAGTACTAGTATTCTTGGGATGCATATGTGTGCTTGAGAAAAATTTCACCAGTCATTATAAAAAGGCAAACCTACCCTCAAATAAACGTATGAACAATCTCATGATGGTTTGGTTAATACAAAGTTATAAGAATTTAAAATATCTCTGTACTACAAACTATTATTAAAATTAATATACTGGGGCACCTAGATGTCTCAGTGGGTAGAGAATGTAATTCTTGATCTCAGGGTTGTGAGTTCAAGCTCCACGTTGGGCATAAAGCTTACTTAAAAAATAAAATAAAATAAAAAGTTCCATGGTTTTGCTTTAAAAAAATTCATTATACTTATATCATAGAAAAAAATGAATATATGTTCTATTCTTCTTGGTTTTATCCAAAGATCCATAAAATCAAATAATAAAAATTTATTAATCAGTTACAATATACTAAGTATTGTGTTAGGATGCAAGGTTAGAATGATGACTACTGACATGATGATTACGTGGGAAAGTTAAATAATAAATAAAACAAAAACAGCATAACACTCTGTTCTAAATAAGTTAATCACGTATGGAATTCCCAGTATAAAGCTCTTTATGCTTAATATGTTTTTGGATATAATACAAGGACATATGAAAGAAAATAAAAATAAATTTAGAGAAGACTTTCTAAGTCAACTCCTTTATCTGTCAATATGCAAGAAAATTCCTGTAAAGTCTTTTGCCAAGAGCTTATTCCACAGGGAATATACCATAGCTTAATTTGCAAAAAACTTCTTGGCAAACCATTCAAGAGCTTAATATATCTTTATAATCAAAGTCTCAGTAATCAGAATCATACTCTAGTATATTAATATAACATCAAGGAAAAATGAAATTTTATTCCTTTTTACTTTGTTATCTTCATAACTATACTTAAAGTTGACTTGACTGTTTCAATACTTTCCTTTTTCATCAACTTTCTTCATAACTTTTTTATTTGTGGATTTTGGTGACTACATTAGGTTTGTATTTTATTTTTTTAATTTTTTTTAAAGATTTTATTTATTTTTATTAGAGAGCGAGCAGAGAGAAACAGCATGAGAAGGGAGAGGGTCAGAGGGAGAAGCAGGCTCCCCGCTGAGCCGGGAGCCCGATGCGGGCCTCGATCCCAGGACTCCGGGATCATGACCTGAGCCGAAGACAGTCGCTTAACCAACTGAGCTACCCAGGCGTCCTAGGTTTGTATTTTAATGTACATGTTTTTGTGAGGCAAATGAGGATTGTTATTGGAAGGATGACTCAGCAGATGATGATCAATTTTTCTTCACATTTTACTGATATTGAAAACAAAACTTACTTTAATCTTATGCTTTTGTTTAAATAATTTTAATCCAAGGAAAAGTAGTTCATGTTCATTATATGTGTATACAAATATTGATTGCTGTAATATACACAATACTATTTTCATACCATACATTAAAAAAAATTCCTAAAACTTAAAGAAATATAAGTATCAATGGAAATAAACTTAAGTATAGTGAATTTTCTCCTCAAAATAGCTTCTGATTTTTAAGAAACTGTGATGATATCTGTGTGCATAATTACAGCAAGCATTTGGTACTTTCATGTGTTACTATTGCTGTGTTAGTATTTTCTTTGGAAGAAAAAAACTTTCTGAACCATTTGTCAGTAGAATTTTAATACAGTAATTAATTATAGTGTTTGACATTGATTTGTAGATATCACTGTTCAGAGACAATCATTGTCAAATGTGATGGACTTTGTTGCCAGCCATAAGTAGTAAAGCCCCTTCTCATCATGGGTCCAAAACAAAATACCCTCCAATGACAACAGAGGTCCCTTTGTGAGGATTTGTGGTGTATGGTTCATGAGATCATCCATAGTCTTCCTTTCACAGTGTGTTGATTTTTTACTGGTGTAGTAGGATTCTAATTTGTAGAGCTATTACTACAATTCCTCTAAGGGACAGCACATTGCCTTTCTCAAAGTTAAGTGAGTGCCAGAGGTTTCAATTTTAATAATGTGGATATGAGAAAAAGAAAGAAATTTGTCTATGAAAACATTATAATGTGAGTTTAAAAAACATACTCTATTTTCTTCTTGTGAAATTCTATTTTTCAACCACAAAAATAAATACATACAATAATCCCAGAATTCCAGTTTTAAAATTAAAGATAACAGATACTCATATTTCTAGAATTTGGATTGTAAATAACTAGCCCACAGTAGTTTCTTCTGAACTAAGCTCAAATCAAACACAGCCTAACAAAAATGTCAATATTGAGTATGTTAACCTTTAATTATTTGAGGAATAAAAATATTCTCCCTTGATATCTCAGTAATTAGATATTTCAAAAATGATGTTTGTTTAAGAAAGTCCAAAGTTAAAGAGATTATAGACAGCTATTGCTTTGTAACACTAGGATCAAATCATTTTGTAACATCTTGCCATAGAATTAATTTTCATATAGTATTTAAAACTCAAAGAAACTTCCATGATTTAAGGTAAATCAAACCTATAATTCAAAGAATCTTCTAACCTCTAAAGACTCAAGCAAATAATATTAATATACTTAAATTAGGTAATACACTATGCTCTTCATTATTTGATTACCTTGAGTGCTCAGAACCAAACTGGAATTATGGTTTGGAAACCATAATGCTCCAGTGTTACCACAGAAGGGAGATTTCTGCATTAGTGCTGGTTTCGTTCAAAAATGTCAAAGTATGCCTGAGAAAGATTGTTCCAGAGAATAATCAGTTACATGCCTATATCTTGTAATTAACCTGATGAATTACATTTGCTAAAGACAATGTCCTAAGTGAAGTTTAATCTAAAACAATCCTTTAAGGACAAAAGAGAAATAATTTCACAATTAGATTTAGCATGTAAAGTTTAATTCAATCTTTCAATTGAAGACAGTCTAAAATGTTTTTTACAATTTTTCATTTACTACAGAATGAGAAACAATAAAACTAGATGTCTGCAAAGTCATATATGCATGTAAGTGTCCAACCCCCTAGGTTTCTGATGCAGACAGCAGAAGGAATAGGGTAAAATGATATGTATTATAAAGGCACATCTAAATATGACCTGAGGACAGTACAAACATCACTTTTAATCACATTCTACTGGCTACATCTCAGTTGCATGGCCACCCCTAAATGCAGGATATCCAGGAAATGTAGTTACCTGGGTGTCCAGGAAAAAGCAAAAGTAAAACAAACAAAAACATTCAAGAACTCTTTACAAAAACCTTGATGCAGGGCTTTCACTGTAGCCCCTGGGCTTGCATATGAATAATGGGAATAGTGGAGAATAGAGCTACAAAAGACACCACCAGGAGAGAAATTCCATTTCCCCTAACTATAGGGTAGAGCAAGGGTGGAATTTATATAGTTTTAACTAGCTTAGAAAGCTCTAAAACCATTTCTAAAGGACAGTAGAACCTCACATTGATAGCTCTACACTGGATCCAACTTTCAGATATATTTTGTTTGACTCAGAGTATTTTAGTTTGTGAATATTTCACATAAGATCCAGAATTACGACATATCTTGAAAAGTAGGATATCTGGCAATAGTTGGTCTGCATTTCTCCATATGATCAACTAGATGGAGCAAACTATAGCTGATCATTAGACATGGATTATGGTTTCAAGTTGACTAAAGTTCTCAATTCTTATTATGTTACATCAGATATGCTTTACTCATTTTCATTACCCAGTGGCCTCTAACAGCACTTAAATATGTGACCTCTGCTTTTAAAAATCCTGTAGCCTTGGCAATAGATCAACCACTGGGGCTCAATATACCGCTTCAGTAATTACATACTTCTTTGAGTCAATCAATCCAGAACACAGTACCTCACAGAGCAAAGGTGTAGACTGAGATCACAATGGTCCAGGGAGGCAAAGAGCAATGAACGTGGGGAAGAACTGCGTGGAAGGATGACATAGAATTGCCAGTGCTTTGATTTAGATAGCACCAGAAGATCCTTTCAGCTTCTAATTGAAGTTGGAATTGTCAATTGTTTTTCTCTGAAGGAAAGCTAGACAACAACTGCCATTTGATTCCCCACTTTTTGAGTTATAGACACATTTTTATTCCAGTTAGATTCATCTTTAGCACTTTATAAGATAAGATACCATAATTATTGGCTTTGTGCAACCTATTGTCTTCCAGATAAAGGTCATGGGGTGAAATGTTTGTTATAGAAAAGGATGTTTTAGTGAATAAATTTCAGGAATTAGTAAAAAATCTGACAGATGGGTCAGCTGTGTTTGTGGTAAATAGTGGCAGAGGTATTCTCATATGTAATTGTCTCTAATTATTGCAGTGAGGAGAGCTGGAAGATTTACACAAAAGTGAGGCTTAAAGCTTGATATGGTGCCTAAAAGTAGAATAGAAACTGGCTCTATATTTTGAAATACACAGTTTGGAAGTAGATGATGAACAAATTGCTTCTAATAGTGGCAGTAATTTGCCACTACCAGAATGATATGTTTGGTATTGGGAATGGGTCATTCTGGTAGACACATCTTCCTACATGGTCTGACCTTATCCCTTTTTTTTGGGACCTGCTCTTCCCTTAACCAAGTGGTCCAACTTTACTTGTCACAGGGGTGATCTTGTGTTCCTCCTCCTCTTAGATATCATGATTTTTCATCTCTGAGGCCATGACCAAAATAAAGCACATCATCATTATTTTTCAGGGTATGATATAAATGTTATAAGGGGTCAAACTGCTTTTGTTCAAATATCATAAGTTCTAAAGATGGATATATTCTTGGAAGACTACACTTTTTATTCTGAGAATAAAACTAAGAAGAGCCAGAAGATCCTGAGAAGTATCATTTGAACATCTAAATTAACCATGCCTGGCTAATGTGAACAAATACATCTTTTGTTTTGTTTGTTTATAGGTGTTGTTACCTGAGTTCCTGTCACCTTCAATAAAAATTATTGAAGCAAATTCTGGATAATTCCAGTTTCTAGTGTAATGGAATTCCAGATGTATGGGGATCGATTGAATGTAACAACCCTTCAATCTCCCCCCAAATAATTTTTCAGCCAGAGATTAGTTGTCACAGAGAGCAGATACCTAAATATATTGTTTCAAATATGGAACAACACTCCTGATGGATTATATTAAATGTCTTAAAAAAAACTTCATTGATTTGACAGGACATGGTAATAGAAAATATGACCATCTGGGTGTTGTCCAAATAAGTGAAAAAGTTGAGTTTTTCATCCTCACTGTTTTGGCTTGATGGTCAATGACTCCAATGAAAAACATAACAGATTGTTATGTGTTAGTACAATTCAACATCCTGGAAACATACCCTTCTGCTTCTGTCGACAGGCAGACAGACAGGTTAATGACCTTACAGCATGAATGCATTTCTCACTCAAGTTTAACAGCTCCAGTAAGGAGGTGACACATACTTTCATGTCTCTATTTTCCATATTGATATTTATTAAATCTAAAATCTGAATTGAATAATGAGGTTGGTAGTGATGTAATGTTTTGCTCATAAGTTCCTCCATAACCCTGAATACTTTTCAAACCATAGCTTTTGTGACCATTTTGAAATATTTGAGTAACTAGAAAAATAAAACAATTAAAGACTTCATTATCCCCCCAAATTACATCTCTTGGCTGTGAGAGCGGACCAAGTTATCTCTGTGTATATATTGGCAGCAGAAACAGGAATGCAGGCAGGGTCCCAGTCTGTGGCAGTCAAAGTACAGGTCTAGGAATGCCATTTAAACTCTTGCCAATAATGTGTTAAGTGTCAAACACTGGAGGGAGCCATTGTGTTGTAAGAACTTGAGGCCAAAAAAACAGTGACATTCTTAAGCCAGTGCCCTTCCCTGGGAGAATATGTGTGGAAGCCTAGTAACACATAGGAGGCACATGTATTTTTTATTGTTTGGGTCAAATAATGGAGAACAGAGAACTCAGCTAGTTATTTTTATGCAATAGAGGCTATATACAGGGTATGATACTTTGTGCCGGTAATTGCAGAGAGAAGATACTAAAATATAAAGATGGTAGACAATTTTCAGAATTATTTACCCATTACCTATTCAGCAAAAATATATTGGATGTCTATTATTTTTCAGGTATGCCTCTAGATTCCAAAGATACATAGCTTCTTTCTTCTGACATATTCCATGAATTCCCTTTGTGTGGATTGGTACAAAGTAAGGTTTTGGTAAGAGAGAGCAATAATTTCAAAACCGAAACAGAAGGGAAAACCAAAATCTCTCACTTGATATAAACCATTATTGATAGGTCTTAGTAGAATAAATAAGGCAAAGTTTATTTCAGGGGTTGAGCAGGATACGAATGGTCAATACCAGATCCTCATGAGCAGACTTTTCATCAGTGCTTTGGGGAGCAAAGTCATGGACAGAAAGTAAAAGTTGAGAGCAAGTGATGATGTGGAAATAGTAAATGTCAGGAAGTCAAAACCTAAGAAGAGAGCAGAAATGGGGCACTCTATCAAGTGCTTAAAACAAGAAGTTCAGGAGGTTTTTGGTGTGACTTCCCAATTCTGCATAATAGCGTCTAGTTGTTTTTTTTTTCTCTCTTAACCTCTTTTGTTGGAACATGCTATGTGACAAGAACAAAACAAAACAACAACCGAATTTTTTTCTTGCAGTCTTAAAGACTTTATTGCATATTTGACATTATGTAAGTATATCATCAAAATAATCTAATGATCTATTTTTTATTCATTCATTCAGAAACACTGATTATGTACCTAAGAGATGTGAGATGATATGCTAGTTGTTGCAGGTGCAATTATGAAACAAATGTCCAATGAGTAATCCTTAAAAGCTCCCTCTTACTCATACTTTCAGTGTACTTCCTAACTATCCCTCAGCCACTTGCTTTTATATCCTAGATATTTCTAAAAACAAATAGAAAGGGGCACTTGGGTGGCTCAGTTGGTTAAGCACCTGCCTTCAGCTCAGGTCATGACCTCAGGGTCCTGGGATCAAGCCCTGCCTCAGGCTCCCTGCTCAGTAGGGAGCCCGTTTCTCCCTCTCCCTCTGCCTCTCCCCTCTGCTTGTTCTCTCTCCTAAGTAAATAAATAAAAAATCTTTTAAAAAAATAAAAACAAATGGAAAGCAACATTTAGGAGGAGCAAAACCAAATACGTCAATACCATATCAAAGCAGATAAAAGGGAGATGAACCATAAATATGCAAAGTATTAGCTATGGGTTGAGATAGATAGCCATTTATTTATTATTATATGGTATCTAGATGTTTTATAAATAGGACCTCAGACCCTAGCTTGTCAAATTGCATCGGCAAGAGACATGATGATGAGGAGCGTTAAATAGAAAAATGCTAACCACTTTGACAGATAGCTTCACAATAGCCACACAGAAAGAAACATAAACAAATGCTTTTGAGAGGCTGAGTTACAGTAAGCCAACAGCAATGTTGATAAAGACAATCTAAGTTTAGATTCTTTAAAGATGTTCAAGTCAGCTTTTGATGTTGATGTTCAGCTTAGTGAATTACTAATCAGAATATGAGTAACAGATATTGCTTGAAAGTATTTTTATTAAAAAAGTCAAGGCTCCTAATATTTCTGATAATTTAAAATAATTGTTTACAATCAATTTTGTTTCTACAGTGTCATATCTGGAAATGGAATTCTTAATTGAGTTTCCTATGAGTTTGAAGATATATCTCCTTTTTAAAATATTTATTTTTTTAAGAAATTTTTGCATTTTTATTCATAACTGGATATCATTTCTTATAGGTTTGCAAGATAATATATGCATGAGATAAAGACCACAAATTCTACAAGAGAAGATACAATGGAAAAGTAAACCATAATATATCCTATACCCACAATTCTCCGTCCTAGAGGAAACCCCAATAATCTGGTTCTTGGATATCTATACTTTTATATTTTCCGCAACAATATATTTAAGTTTTTTCATATCAGGCTTTAATAAGTCTCTTGCATTTGTGGAAAATAAGTCATACATTAAGCCACTGGAAATAGATGATTAGAACAATGTGAAAAGCCCAAGTACTTAAAAGAAAGTTCTTCTAAATCATAACATGGTCTTATTAATCCACTGGTTTCACTATTTTCCTGCTTATTTGATGCTTTCTGTGTCAATGAAGTGGTTTGCAAAATTTTCTTCAAAGGACTTTTGTGTGTGTCGGGGGGATCTACTTATATTACTAAAATCGGCTGATTCAGTGCAGAAGAAATGTGGAGCGACAAAGATCTGAATTTGGATTACTGAACAAATGATTAATCGATGCCAGAAAAGAAGGTACAGACAGATGATAGGGTTTCTTGGAATCAGAGATTTCAATAACCTGTGTTTATCTAGTCAAGCCAATGAAGAATGGTTCCCTTTGGTAAAATGCCTAGTGCAGTCTATTTTTATGGCCCGAGAGATGGTACTTCTAACCACTTCACTTAATAGACTATTTCACAATCCATCTGATTTAATCATTTGGATATTGCTTCTCTGATAGTCAGCCTAACATTTTCTTTGCTTAATTTTATCTGATTTCCTCTAGTTTTACTCTTTTATCACATTATTCCAGAGGAATATGACAGGTAGGCTTTAATGGATGTATCTTGATGTATACCTTTAATTTGGGACATTAAAATGATTAGGAAATTAAAACCATACAATCATTTCTTATCTGTCTCATTAATTGCCTTAAATATTCCTATTATGATTTCACATTGGTCCCATGAGTAATGATATAAGGAAGAACTCATTATGTTATGGAAAAAAAAAATCTTACACATTTATTAGATTTATACCTATGGGTCAAAGTCCATTGCAATGTTATCCCTGATTAATATTATTTTACTTCCCTGAGTTGCAATTATGCTTTGCATAATGGGTGATCAGGATTCAGTACAATAAAAGAGTCATGAAGGTCATGGTTGAACAAGTGGAATATGGTAAGTAATAGCTCTGAGGTCTAGAGTGATATTTAATATAGACTCCATTATTTTCCTAATGTATATATTCTTCTTTTTATCTAAAAATTAGGACATTATTGATGTTCAGTGACATCATGCTTCTTTTATCAAATGGAAGTCCAAGACCTTTGCATGGCATGCTGAAAGAGTAGAAGGACCGTTCCAATACTGTCACATAAACTTTTATGTAATGAAAAGTCAAGTTTAATTTGTGTAAGAAAATGGATCATAAAATACACACCTCTTTGCAATCCCTCCTTTGCTACTTTGTTTCACTGATCAACAGAACACATTCTTATAAAAAATAAGAGAGTCTAACTTTCAGTTCATACACAGAAGAGAATTGTGACACACATATATTCACACTTACTTGTAATTTGGGTAGTCGGCACTACTTCAGGAACATTTCTTCCCTACCAGGAAGCAGATGAAAGTAGTTGGGGGCATATGGGAGCACTGGGTCCCCAAGGCACAGCTCATCTCTTTTGCTGCCAGAGTTACTATGCTCTTAGAAAATATCTTGGCTAACAATGTAGAAACAATTAAAAAGACATGATTTAATCATCAGACGACAGATACTTTAGATTAAAAAAAAACTTTGTCAGGATACAGTATTGCCAAAAATAAATCTAAGCCTATGAGACATAGGATGAAGTTAGGATTTTTAGGAATCATTCCCAAAGAATCTCCCTATAGAATCTTAGGAAAGAATAATCTCTGCTTTCCCAAGTCTCTATTATCTGGAGTTACTGGTTTCATTCAAGTATACTTTTAAATCTACTATGTTCTTAGCCGGTCCAGATACAGTTAGAAAAATAAATGGGTAACTTTAAATTTAGTGACTATTAGGGAAAATAATTTATTGTACCTCTCTTTCCTATCTTGCAATCTCTCTTACATGTTTCTTATCTAGAAATTTAGTTCCTGCTATTGTCTGAATATTTGTGTCCCCCAAAATTCATATGTAGCAAACCTAATGCTCAATGGGAAGTGATAAATTTGGAAGGTGATCAATGTCCTTACAAAAGAGGCCAAGAGAGCTCCTTGCTCCTTCTACCATGTAAGAATAAAAGGAAAAGCCTGGGACGCAGAGGATGATCCTCACCTGACCAAGCTGGCACCCTGATCTTGGGCTTCCAGCCTTCAGAACCATGAGAAAAAAGTTTCTATTTTTTATAAGCTAGTCTGGAGTATTTTGTTATAGCCTCCTGAATGGACTAAGTCCCTGCAGACTGCAACTCAGCCATTAAGTGCAATCCCCTTAACAGCAACACCTGTGTCCCAACAAGCACTTATTATTTTACACCCTGGAATGTGAAATCTTGCTTCCTATACCTTTAGTCACAGACATCCTTCTAATGAATGAAAATATTATCTGAGAAAGTTATTTTCTACCTGTACGTTAATTGTTCGTTAGAGCATCATTTTCCAGAGCCATTGCCTATCTCATTGGACTTTAGCTTTCTGTAATTAGCTGAAATTCACCTGAACTTGCTAGGCCCATTTTGGTATCAGGTACCTGGAGCTAATCAATTTCTTTCTATCCTCTCTTATAAAGGATACCTAGCATGTTTTATCTGGCTACTCTCCCAGGATAACAGTGGTAGTATATTACTGATATAGAGATAGAGATTAGTGCTCATATTTATTTAGCAAGTGTTTTGCAAAAGGACTTAAGATTTCTTCAAAGCAGAACAATAGGGAGATCCCTGACTCACTATAGGTTATTAGTTCAATTTCAGTGATTATTGATTTGAGCGGGCATCAGTTTCTTGTCAAATAGAAAATCTCAACATGAGCAAAAGCTATTGTCAGGGCACTACATAACTTATTGTCCACACTGGGATCCTTTTGAGAGTGGAAGGAGGTAGCACAAATGTTAAGCTTACAAGATGCCCAGGATACCAGGCATAAACCAGGCAGAGTGAATTTACAATTATTCTAGCTATTATGTTTCTGGTGCCAAAATCAGGGAATGCATTCTTGCCTACTACATTTATTTATTGCTTCTTCGAATGACTATAATATACTAGGCAATTTTCTAGGCCCTCAGGCTACATGGAAATTAGAGAAGACATAATTTTTTTCTTCACATACCTTGTAATCTAATAGTGAAAGCAATTGAACAATTATAAGTATGATCAGGGTTACAAAACAAATGGAAGAATACAATGGGAAAGTATAACTAGGTACCTAGCCTAGCCTTGGAAATCAGTGAGGAAAACTTGGGCAGGAAATATAATAAAGCTGAAACCTGAAAAAGTGAAAAAGAAGTAGGATTTAATGAGGTAGCAAGTAGGAAAAAAATGTATTTGAAAAAGAAGAAAAAAAGATGGCCTTATCATTCCCCTCAACTTGACGAAACTTTAGACAAAGCTACTTCCTGACTCTAGACCTGTGATCTTTTCTTACAGCATTTACTTTAGAAAATATAATCGCAAATTCCTTCTGTACCCCTTGGACATGTAAATCTTCTCCTAGCCTCTTGCCAGTTTTACAAACCAGGAATGTCTTTCTCAAGAATCTGGGAGCCATCTTTCTGAAATGTAATCATAAGAGATGGTAGCACACCCCTACCTCCCAGTCTCTGTAGGAGGATAGGAACCTAACTTAAAGAACGGATAATTAGCAAACATAAATGGCCTAATAATATTTACTACCTCCTACCTAATGTCTCCTAGTACTTCTCCATTAGCTTACCCTGGTTTTTAAAATTCTCCTGCCAGAGGGGATCCAAGATGTAGGAATGGGAAGATCCTGAACTCACTTCCTCCCATGGACACACCAAATTTACAGCTACATATGAATCACTTCCCTCTGAAAAAAATCTGAAAACTAAATGAACTTCTCTCCACAACAAGGGATAAAAGAATCACATCCAGACAGGTAGGAGAGGCAAAGACATGGTCTTGCAAAAAAAAAAAACAAAAAACAAAAAACCTGTCCCCACATGGTAACATACAATAGGGAGAGAGCTCACTAAACATGTGCATCTCCTGAAAGAGTTAAGGGTTGGTGCTCCAACCAAGGGTTCCAAAGTGCTGTAGGAAACTGAGATACCCCCGTTGGAGGCCTTGCATGCAGTCTCACCCCAAGACCCAGGAAAAAAAAAGTAGTTTTTAAAAGTGCCTCAATATGTGAGAAAGATCCTTTTGCTGATTTGGGAGCAGTGGCTGGAAGGACAGACAGTTGAGACACTCTGGAGACAGATATGCGGGCAGTTGTCACTGTTGCACTCTCTACTTAGCCTGCTAGCACAGATGAGTGAGCTTGGTTGGGCACCCACCTGCTCCTTTGCCAGTGGTCATGACACTTACTGAAGCCAGAGAGCACAGGCAGTTGCAGTGCCCTCCTGCTCCCTGGTTAGAGCAGGTGAACACAAACAGTTGTGAAGTTCTCCCACTCCCGAGATAAAGTCTGCAAGCACAGGAAGAAGCAACCCTGTTTTGTCCCCTGTCTGCAGTTGGCCAGTGCAAGCATTCGTGGCATTCTTCCCTTCCCAGCTGAAAGTCAGCATGCGCACCCAGACAAGGCACTCTCCCACTGTGTTGCTGAAGTCTGCAGGTGCATGCAGTCAAGGCATTTTCCTGCTGTCTTCCTGAAGCTGCTGAGCATGCTCCTTCCCTACACTCTCCAGGTGCTTTGCTACAGTCAGCAAGTGTGAACAATCCATACAGGGGACATTCTTTGATCACCTGGCCCTTATGGCCAAGAGGGCTGATGTTCCAGAGCTCCACAGGACTGTAACAATCAGAAAGACAGTCCTTGGCAGGCCACCACCCCCAAGATAATGCACAGCCACTAGACTGAAATACAACCCCAGTCTTCCTGTGAAAAAGAAGCTTATTTACACAGCCTGGAGCTTTAGACCGACTGACAGGCTTCAGGTTTCCCACACATTTAGAGGTTAAGGAGGTGCTTCCAGGGAGCGCAAGCAGAAAGACATCATCTTGGTGCACCCACCCTGGCCTCACTACACCTTGATGAGACTTCCCAAAAAGGAGCTTATACACTTGTCTGGAGACCCAATTTTTGCAACTGTTGTCCAGGGGACACCTCCAGATCTCCTGGTCTGGAGGCTAGCAGGGATTATAATTGTGATGCCACAGAATTGTATGTATTTGCATACTTAAAAGCTGCTGCATGAGGGTCTGGCTTCCAATTAGCCTGAAAGTAGGTGTTAAATGAGATTCCTCCCTTTGGATCATGGAGAATTCTTGGCACACCTGGCATACCATCAATATCAGGGGCATGTCAAGAATAAATGAGACAGTTTAGATAGACAATCACAAAAGTTTAAGAGATAGCTAAGAGCTAGGGCAAGTTTGAAGAAGGATCATCACCTACACAAGGCCACTCCTTTAAGCCTGAAAGAGGTGGCAGTTTCACCTCATTCATAGAAACAGAGTCAAGCAAAATTAGGAAACAGAGAAATACGTTCCAAACAAAAGAACAAGATAAAACCTCAAAAAACACAGTGAGAACGTCTACAAAGAGATAAAAACATAAGAAAGTACCAAAAAAAAAAAAGTCCATAGAGCTGAAGAATACAATAACTGAACTAAAAAATACAGTAGGAGGTTCAACAGCAGACTGGATGAATTAAAAGAAGGGCTCAGCAAGCTGGAAGATAAAGCAATGAAACTCAGAGCAGCAAAAAGAAAAAAGAATTAAAAAAAAAAGAAGATAACCTAAGGGACCTCTAGGACAACATCAAGTAGAATAGCACATTATAGGGGTCTCAGAAGGAGAAGAGAGATAAAAGCTCAAACTTCCCTAACCTGAGGAAGGAAACAGACATCCAGGTCCGGGAATCTCAGAGTGTACCAAGTAAGATGAGCCCAAAGAGATCCACACCAAGACACATCATAATTGAAATGTATCCAAGATCATAAGCTTTTGGAGCACAGGAGTTACTCCTTATTTCTTTCACTTTTCCCTCAGCATTTTTCAGTAATTGACACTTAGATATTTAGTCATCATTTCAATAATAAACACTTCCTAAATTATTTTATGCTCAACTAGTTATAGAAGATTGATAAAGAACCATTGTTTCTAACTTTCTCTTTCACATTAAGCAGTGACAGATTAGATAATCTCTAATGAGACTCTTCCCTGAGCACCTCTATAAGCAGGAGCCCTCACTTAACCCTTATATTTTTCTCTATCACTAGCAGTATTGTTTTCTTCACAACATTCATTTATAAGTATACACTTATTTATTTGTTTCCATGGTTAATACCCACTTTCCCAACTAGAAAACCAGCTCTATAGAGTAAGGAGCAAATCCTATGGTTCACTAGTGTGCCTAGCAGTCAGCCTGGATTTAGAGATAAAATGTCTTAAATGGGTGATCAGTGACCCCCAACATATAGTCCCTCTATATTCCCCAAACAATAGATATGTAACAATTATTACTGGATTATTACTAATTATTACTTATTAATGAATAAGTGTGATAAAAAATATCTAACTATATACGTACATAATAAATATATAAAAGTGAGGATTGAGAGTCATCAGCATAGTATGCAAAGAGTATGTTTATTTCTTTCATTATTTTTATTATCATTCTATTGACCAGAGGAGTTAAAACTGATTTTTGAATGCATTTAAGTGACTTCTGAGTAACAGCTCACAAGCAAATAAATTTGTTCTTGAACTCCTGCCAAAATTGGGAAGATCTCAGCACTTGAAGTTAAGGAAGAATGTTATCAATATAACAGGAACTTAGAAAATAAGTGCTTGAACTTGCAGATGTGACCAGATTAAGGAAAGACACCATTCCCACTCCAAAGAAAGTACTAAGTCACTGAAAAATAAGAAAATAAAGGAGATTTTTCCAGGATAACTGAAAACTGATTATAGAAACCTGACCCATATGGGTGCCTGGGTGGCTCAGTCGTTAAGCGTCTGCCTTCGGCTCAGGTCATGATCTCGGGGTCCCGGGATCCAGTCCCACATCGGGCTCCCTGCTCAGCGGGAAGCCTGCTTCTCCCTCTCCCACTCCCCCTGCTTGTGTTCCTGCTCTCGCTATCTCTCTCTCTGTCAAATAATAAAATCTTTAAAAAAAAAAAAAAAAGAAACCTGCCCCATAACATAATCTTAATTCAGTTTCATCAAGCCCAAAGGGGGAGGGGGAGGGAAGCTAACAATAGAATACAAACACTAACATTCATAATGTTAATACTATTACTAATAGTTATAATGAAAATAATACCTCATGTGAATTGAGTACTGCCTATGTTGCAGTCATTGTTGTAAGACTTACTATATATGAACTTATTTAGATGTTATTATCATCAATAAGTTGCAAATAAGGAAATTAAGGCGCAAAGAAGTGAGCTGCCTAAACTCTCACAGGTTGGAGAAATAAAGCTAAACCGAGGCAATCCTCCTCCCAACACTCTTCTCAGGCTGAATTCACAATAAAAATATATATTTCAACCACCCCTTCAGCTTAAGACTGGGTAGAAGGGTATGGATAAAATGTTGTTTTAAAAAATTCAGGGAATTGATTTTTTTAAAGCATATTTGTTTGTTTTGGTAATGAGTTTTTAGAAACAATACCAAAAACACTTATGAAAGAAAACATTGATACCTGTCCTTCATTAAAATTTAAAAGTTGTGTACTGTGAAAGACACAGTTAAGAGAATGGAAAAAAAAAAAAAGCCACAGACTGGGAGGAAATGTTTGCAAAACAGATGCAAAATAGAGGACTTCTATCCAAAATATACAAAGAATTCTTCAACAACAACAACAACAACAACAAAAATCCAATTAAAAATGAGCAGAAGATCTGAACAGACACATCATCAAATAAAAAATTTGTGTATATGTGGCATATAAGCATATGAAAAGACATTCAACATCATTTATCATTAGGAAGTTACAAAATAAAGCAACAATGAGATACCTCTACACACCTATTATAATGGCTAACCCAAATACCAAATATTAAAGAGGACATGGAGCAACAGGAAAGTCTCATTCACTACTGGTGGGAAAGACACTCTAGAGGACAGTTTGGCAGTCATTTTAAAAACTGAATATATTCTTACCATAAAAATCCATCATCTGTGGTCCTAGATATCTACTCAACTAATCTGATAATACATGGCCACACAAAAACTTACATGAGAATATTTATGGAACTTTTACTCATAATTGCCAAAAACTGAAAGCAAGCAAAATGTCCTTCAGTAGGTGAATGGATAAACTGTGGCACATCCATATAATGTAATATTATGCGTCAATGAAAAGATAAGACTATCAATCAGAGAGACAAATAGACACAGAAGAACCTAAAATGCATATTGCTATGTAAAAGAAGCCAATCTGAAAAGGTATACAACTTTAATTACATAACATTATGAAAAAGGCAAAATTATAGAGAGAGTAAAAACATCAGTGGTTGCCAGTGGTTTAGAATTAAAATGATTAAGGACAGGAGATTTTTAGGACAGTGAAACTATTCTGTATGAGACTCTAATGGTGCATATTTGACATTATGCTTTCATTAAAACCCACAGAATTTTACATGAGAAAGAATGAACTTTATACAATTAAAAAGAAAAAAAAATTAGAAAGTTAGGAGATCCCAGGAAGGAATAATGACGGACACTGGGGCAGGAGAATCTACCTGTACGACAAATATATAAACAACTTCAGTGAAGAGAACTGGGGGGAAAAAGTGCTGACTCAAGTAATTCTGGTAATGAGTAAAGTCCAAAAACTGAAGTCAAAAGGAATCATACATGAAACTGTATTCTAGTTGATAAAGTTGCTACCCATAGGGGTACAGGTTATCAATTCTGATACTGTTAAATAAGTCCAATGGAATTGAACAATTGAATAAATAAGTAGCAAATGCTAGAAACCAGGTTTCTCACTGGAGTGGGAATATGCAAATCAGCAAGGGGAGGAAGCTGGAATGATCCACGCGGTAATGAATTAGAGTTGAAGACATCAGAATGAACTCATGTTTAGCACAATATAGATGCAGGTAATTATACACACAATATCTATAGATAATAATATGTACACAGATTGGTACAAACAGATTGGTAATAATATGTACACAGATTGGTACACAGATTGGTACAAAGATATTTCTTTGTTCTGTTGAATGAGACTGTTTAGAAGCAAAGACCCTCCAGGGGCAATGAACACATCTAGCAACAAGATCTCCCTCTTTTATACCAGTTTCCAATAAAAGGAAACAAAGGTCCTTAGAGAAATTGCTGATTCTAGACTGGGGAAAACAATATACAAGATGACCCTGGAGCACCCTGTAATGCCAGAAAATAAGGAAGGTCTCAAAACAACAACAAATATACCTACATTGATGGGAAAATGTCAGAAAGACATAGCAGCCAAATGAAAGAATTCCCAACGGTCAAAGCTGGTACAATTTGAACAACAAGGTAGCTAAATTTTGGATTTTAATTCAAATTATAAAATAATTAGGTATAAGTCCATACCCATATAAATAAATTATTGGACAGATGAAGAAATTGGAAAGAAGACAAATTTTTCTTGCAGAAAAATGCCAAACAGTTGATGTAGATAATCTGTTCTCAAGAATGAGAAGCATAAATCTAAATTTTTAAAGTGTAGCCTATGCATTGTGACTTCTTCCCAAAAAGTACAAAATGGAAAGGGGAAAGAATTGATTTTATAGTGAGAAAACCTGACAAACACTACCTCAACCAGGTGATCAAGGTTAATATCAACAGTGATAAATCATGTGGTCAGTATGACTACTTGATATGATGTAATGACACTTTAGTTATGTGATCTTCCTTTCCAAATCCATAATCCTTATCTAATCATGAGAAAAATACCAGACAACTCTCAGTAGAATGTGTCCTCCAAAATGCTTATCCAGTAAATGTCAAATTTATCAAAGTCATCATCAACAAGGAAAATCTGAGAAAAATTACCAAGAGGAGCTTAGATATATGACAAGTAAATGTCAGGTGGTATCCTGGGTGGAATCCTAGAACAGAAAAAGATTTCATATAAAAACTAAGGAAATTAAAATAAAAGATGGACTTTTAATAGCAATAATGCATCGGTGTTGGTTTATTCTTTATAATAAATGCACCACAACAGACACATGAAAAAGTCCTCAACATCGCTCAGCATCAGGGAAATCCAAATCAAAATCTTAATGAGATATCACCTCACACCTGTCAGAATGGCTAAAATTAACAAGTCAGGAAATGACAGATGTTGGCGGGGATGCAGAGAAAGGGGAACCC
>NC_138372.1:79156000-79197644 GCF_054177405.1 Leptonychotes weddellii | reverse complement strand
GGTATTAAAGAGGGCACGTTCTGCATGGAGCACTGGGTGTTATACGCAAACAATGAATCATGGAACACTACATCAAAAACTAATGATGTAATGTACGGTGATTAACATAACATAATAAAAAATAAATAAATATAATAAATGCACCATACTAATGTTTGATGTTAATGGGGGAAACTGGATAAGAGAGGGTTTGGGAACTCACTTACTAAATACTCAATTATTCTGGACATTTAAAACTACTCTAAAATATAAAGCCTTAAAAGAAAACAATATTTTATCTTAGGGTAACAGTTCCTTATGTCCACTTAATTCACCTGCCCACCTGTATAATGTCCAGAATTGCCCTGGAGGATGACAGTGGACTCTGACTCTTAAACAAGAAGTAGTACCAATCATAGCCACCATGCCAAATACGGAACCTTTGCTACAGCAGATTAATATAGTATGCAGTCATTGCTTTGAAAAATGAATTATTTTTTTCATCCTCATAAGAAAAGATTAGTAACGTTTTGCATGCAATTAGAATAAAAGATAGTATCCATTATTTTTGGAACAAGTCTATGTTAACTCTCTCATCTTCAGTCATGATATAGTCTGAAGAGATCTGGACTATCCAGATATTCCTGTATTAGTTTCCTGTGGCTGCCAAAATGTTGGTAGCTTAAAACAACAGAAAACCCTTCTCTCAGTTCTAGAGACCAGAAGTCTAAATTCAGGATGTAGGAAGGAGCACACCTGCTTCACAGGCTCTAGAGGAGAATCTGTTCCATGACTCTTCTGGCTGCTCCATTCTTCACATCACCTTCTCTTCTGTGCTGGTGAATATACCTCTGCTCCTCTTTTATAAGGAAACACATGACTGTATTTAGGATAACCTAGTATCTATGTGCACATACTTAGTATCTATAAGAGATTATCAAATTCATCAGAATAAACCAGACTGGAGAGAAAAAAAATAGAGGAAGGGGACGGGCAGGAGAGAGAGACAGAGGCGGAGAGAATAAAAATAGTGAAGACAGAAGGAAATCAAGGAATGAAAAATGGAAAATTCCTATTATTTTTAGGAATTAGGACAAGAACAAAAGAAACGGAAGAGCTAGTTTCCATCATTTGCAAAGCAAAAAATTTAGACCAGTTTTCTCTTAAAAGAGTACACAGAACTAATATGACCATCTAAAAGCCAAAGATCAAAAGCCCTAGAAGCTGAGAATGAGTGTGTGCAACATGGATGCGCTTCTACAAAAAACATAATCTAAAGGAAATTATACTATCTCAACTCTTCCAACATTGCTTTAACCAAATATTATTCAATAGTTTATAAAAAGAAAATAAAGGACAGGCATTTCAATCAGAGAGAAGAAAAAAGGTTTTCTTTTTACTTTTATAATTAAAACCTGGCATTTTCTAGTATTTTGAATACATTTGAGAAAATAAACCCTAAAAATGTTTAATTATCAATTTGAAACTTTGCTGAAAAATTTTGCAACCTATTTTTCTTCCATTTATGCCTGTGTAATTTACTTTACAGTCATTATGATACGTTCATTTTATCAGCAGCCCACTATATTTTAATCTTCAAAATAGACAATAAACATTTACAGATTCAAACTCCCATAGGTATCTTTAAATCTAATTTATTTTTTCTTGTGTTAAATTATATATTTTCTCCCTTACTAATAAGATTTTTTGGGTAATGAAACTTTATGCTTCAGTGTTGCCATATTGTATTTATTTAGCAAAGTCATTTTGAAGTTGCTAGTGTATAGTTAGGCTGATTAATCTAGAGGTTTTTATTATTTTTAAAAATCTCCCTACCAGGATCAAAAGAGGGTCGGTCCTCTTCTCTCCAAACAAATCCTAAATCTTTTTCCTGCTTTTCATCTCATGCTGATAACTAATATATATCTTATTTATTTAATATTATGTTGTCTATTTCTTCCACTAGAAAGCAAGCTCCAGAACAGTTTTGTTCCCTACCGTAGCATTTGGAAGAATAAAGCCCAATGTAAGTATTCTATAAATACTTGTTGAATGAATGAATAAATGTATTTCTGTCGTATATTTGAAAATAGTTCCCTTTTGGGAACTCTCCGTTATGGAGAATCTTGTATCATTACTATGGAAAATTTATAAATTCAATTAATGTTAAACAATGGGTTTTGACCAAAAAGATTGAATAATTTTATTCATAAAACTCTATATGTACAAAAAATTAATTTAAATTTGTGAGAATTAATTTTCTAATGTCAGTTTAATTTATACGAAGTTTAAGAAAATAACACTTAAATTATAGCGATACAAAAGTTATTTGAATAAATAAAACCGTGATCTCAAATAAGCTTTCATTCATGCCTTACCACAATCAAAATTATAACATTCATTAGTTTAAGGGATCCTTCCTTTGCTCTGATTTTTGTGTGTGTGTGGCCTAGAAGGAAGTAAGATTTTATTAGTTATTAATTTTCATAATTTACACACTTGAGATTTATACACTTGTAAATTTAATTTCTCTGGACAGCAGGTTTTACTTCGATTAATTTCTCTTATTCTAGACTTCCCAGTTTAGTTGAGGTAACAGGTAAATGAATTGGTATACAGAAGTCATTGATTACACTTAATTAATTTATAATATAAATGAGGCTCAGGTTGCATTTTTTAATCTTTTTTTTATTATTATGTTATGTTAATCACCATACATTACATTATTAGTTTTTGATGTAGTGTTCCATGATTCATTATTTGCGTATAACACCCAGTGCTCCATTTTAATCTGGTTTCTGAAGATCCCAACCAATGTACCAAACTGCACAGTGGAGAGCTCCATCTCAATGTCCCAGATCTCAAATTCATTATGTCCCAAAATAGACTCACTACTTTTTTTTTTTCTTCTAACCACTTCAACCCTGCCGTCCTCCTGTATTCTTTGTATTACCAACCACATATTAACTCAGACTAGAAACCTGAAAATCCTAGTCAGCTTTTTTTTTATCCCTTTTGGAGTCAAATAGTCATATTGGTTTAATCTAAAAACACTGTTTTAAACTATTCCTATTCTCTATCTCATATGCCATTGAAGCAGTCCTCGATTTTTACCAGGATAATCACAATGACTTCCTAACTCATTTTCCTGATTTAACTTTCTCACCACCCCTTATCTGTCCTTCACATTGCCTACAGATGTATTTTTTCCAAAATGAAAATCACAACAGGCCATCCTCTTGTCTAGAATCTTAAGCTGGTTCCTGGTTGCTTCCTGAAAATTCAAAATCTATAATATCCTAGGTAAATAAATCCTTCACAATTTCAGCACAGATAATCTTTCTATACTACTACTGTCTGTCTCTATAGGCTAGTATCTTCACACATCATTCTCTATCATTGGCATATTTCCTTTCCATGGAGTATCTTTCTTTTCTTACCATGCTTAGGATTCTTTTCGTATTGGTACACTGTAAGTATCACCATTTCTTTAAACCTCCTCCAGGGGCGCCTGGGTGGCTCAGTCGTTAAGCGTCTGCCTTCGGCTCAGGTCATGATCCCAGGGTCCTGGGATCGAGCCCTGCATAGGGCTCCCTGCTCTGCAGGAAGCCTGCTTCTCCCTCTCCCACTCCCCCTGCTTGTGTTCCCTCTCTCGCTGTGTTTCTCTCTGTCAAATAAATAAATAAAATCTTAAAAAAAAAATCATTAAAACCTCCTCCATTTTCCCAGAATTATTTCAACTACTTTGCTTCTGTAGTGATCATCTATGTATTTCTGTTCTAGAATTTGTTAAATTGCATTGTAGATCTCTGTCAGTGTGTCTATTCTACTAGGCCAAGAATGGTACGCTGTTTGTATTTGTTTTCCCAGTGTACAATGCCTGGCTGTTATGTAATGAATTTTTCATTTTGGTTATTTTACACTTCAACTCTAGAATTTCCATTTGGTATTTTTTTTATATTGTCTATCTTTTTATTGATATTCTCTATGTGATGAAACATTGTCATCATACTTTCCTTTACTTCATTAGGCATAGTTTTCTTTGGTGCTTTGCACCTATTTATACTACCTGCTTTGAGATCTTTGTTTTCTAAGTCTGGAAACTGGTCCCTGTCAAAGGCAATTTTTATTGTCTCTTTTTCCCGGGTATGGATCACACTTTTCTGTTTCTTTTTATGCCCCATAGTTTTTTTGGTTGAAAACTGGACATTTTAGGAAATATGTTATAACAAATTCAGGTACTTACATCTCCCTCCCACCTCCATCCATCAGCTTGCTGTTTTTTGCTTGTTATTTTGTGTAACGACCTGCTTTGGGGAATATCTATTTCCCCTTCTGTGTGCACAGTCATGTGAGATTTAGTATATTTTCTGGAATAAATGTTTCTCTATTTTCTGTATGCCCTCAGGACAATTTCCAGAGACTTTATTTATTTATTTACTTTAAAGATATTATTTGTTTATTTGAGAGAAACAGAGATAGCGAGAGAGAGCACAAGCAGGGAGGAGAGGGAGAAGCAGACTCCCTGATGAGCAGGGAGCCCGACCTGGGGTTCGATCCCAGGACCTTGGGATCATGACCTGAGCCGAAGGCAGATGCTTAACCAACTGAGCCACCCAGGTGCTCCCCACCCCGAAACTTTAAATGGTTGGCTTTGTTTTGTTTTGTTTTGGTAACAAAGTTTTGTAACATTTTTTTAAAACAAGTTATGGTTATTTTGCTGGAAAAAAGTGACCATGCAACTCTTCATTGTACCACTTCAGAAGTATCTTTTCTATAATCTCTTAAATTATTATGACAAAGTCTTCAATTGAGTATTTTAGTGATAAAAATGCATTTAATTTTCTAGAAAACTTACCAGATCTATGGGGACCAACATATACAAATACTTTAACTGATGAGATAATAGGATAAATCTTACCGAATCTGAAAAATTTGCTAGGTGATCTTGGAATGTGAATATTTGCCCTATCTTAGAATTACTAATGAAGTAGTTTTACTTTCAGTAAACTGAAATTAACAATAGTATGGACATTAAGTAATTAAAAATGAGAGATGCTTCTCATATTTATTTATTTTATTTTGTCATGTTGTTATAGAAATGTATGATCACTATAGATTATCAGTAAATGAAATAATAAATGAAAGAACAATACCACAGATAAAATTGGATTTACCAGTCCACAGCTTTGACAAGAATCCAATACCAAAGACATTTTTGAGAGTTAAATTCCACAGGCAAATATAAAATTGTTTGGTCAAAGATAATAAAAAAATAAGACAAAGTATTTAGGACCAGTACATGGATGGTTAAAATGAATTATTAAATTACTGTGTCCAGTATAGAACCCAAACAGCATCAGTCTCCATACTCAAGATTCACAGATGACCAGTACGATCAGCTCAAGTGAAACCACATAGTTAGCAAGGCCTTGAAAAGTAGAGGCCTTCCTTATCTTAGTTGCATAATTGCCTTTACTTATGAACAGCTGCCCTGAAAATACCATCTCCTAGACAACAGAAAAGATTCTCATCTTGTACAGTTTTCTGTACAGCCAAGGAGGACTAGCATAGTTTTACTTATATAATAAACCAGTATTTCCTAAAGTGTATTCTGTAGGACACTAGTCACATCATGTAGTTACATGCAAAAAGGCTTAATATTTGAAAATTAGTTTGAGAAACATCATTTTTATAGCCTCTCTCTAAGAGATTAAAAATCCACAATGGCATATTATATGCTCTGATATGATTTCTACAATAAAGAAGCCTATTTTGTTGTATTTTAATAGAATTTATTTATTTATTTGAGGGGGGAGGGGGAGGGGCAGAGGGAGAGAGCAAATTCTGAAGCAGACTCCCTGCTGAGCATGGAGTCCAATGTGGGCCTTGATCCCAGGACCCTGAGATCATGACCTGAGCTGAAATCAAGAGTTGGCCTTTTAACCAACTGAGGCATCTAAGCATCCCCATTTTGTTGTATTTTAATAAATATGTTCTATGTTTTTTTGACCATAAAACTCTTCTGTTACAGAAAATATTAAAATCCTTAAAATAGTTATCTCCGGATCATACCATGGAAAAACTCTATTGGATACATTGGATAGTCAGTGCATGTTTGGGCCTTTCATTCACTGATTAGAAAATATTTAATATATGTCTGCATTGAATGAAGCATTATACGGGGCACTGAGTATATAATGAATGACATATTAAATTGAAGAGTACTCCATTATTAAAAATATTTGATAATTTCTCCATATCTTCCCTTATAGAATGCAATTTAAATATTTTCTACTTATTCTTAACAAAAAATAATGCTTTCAGAATGATTATATGAATGCTATCCATAATGCTTTCAATACAGAATTACTATTAGAATCTGAACACATCTTAATATACACCTACTTGTTATACATTTATGTTGTTAAACAAAAGAAAAATGTTTTTATTAAGCTAGATATATTTCTGACTCAGGGATCAAAGTGCCCTTTGTAGCTAAGAAAGAGAAGCAAAACCTCACTTGAGGCAATTCTTGATAATATTCAGAGCCCAGAAAGAAAATTTAGGAAACCCAAGGTCACATATTAATATGGCCAAATGCTAAAAGATAGTTTTCACTTTCAATGGTATTGTACTAAAATGTTTTTTTAAATTTTGCTTGTATAAATGGACTATTGTTGTTAGAAAAAGCATGAACAGGGTGCCTGGGTGGCTCAGTTGGTTAAGCGTCTGCCTTCAGCTCAGGTCATGATCCTAAGGGTCCTGGAATGAAGCCCCACATCAGGTTCCCTGCTCAGTGGGGAGTCTGCTTCTCCCTCTGCCTCTGTGCTCTCTCTCAAGTAAATAAATAAAACATTAAAAAAAGAAAAAGCATGAATAAAGCACACTACATAAGGACATCCTAAGATATAAATATTCTTAGTTTATGTACATTTGTATATAATTTCATAGGATTTTTTCATAGCATAAACACTTAATACCAGAGAGCCAAAGAGCTTATATACAGTTCTATAGAGCATACCTACAATCCAAACTGTCTGACTACTAGACATTCAGGTGGCTTGGTATCTTATAAAGGCAACAGTTGAGTGGCGTCCCTCAAAGTCCTGTATGTGATCAGTTCTAGTTCCACCTACACTTGTGAGGTATATGGGTAAACTGTTGTATCAACCCATTCTTTTCCTGAAAAGTCTCTTCTATTAGGTAATATAAAAGATCTCTGCCATCACATTTAGCTTTTATCTTTTGTTAATATTTTGAGTCTATAGAAACTTGCTATCATTTAATCTATTAGTGTTGCACCTAAAGGGGGACCAGAGTGACATCTCAGACAACAAGATATTTGACTAGTTGGTGAATATCACCAAATGATAAGAATTAGCAAGCAGAAGATAAAATGAGACTCTAAGATAAACATTTTGGATTTGATATGAAAGGTGATGTGTCATGATATTCATTTGAGAATATCCCTAGCTACACTGGTTATAGGAAGAGGGTAAAATTAGAGAAGATGTGGACTATTACAATGCAGTAGGACAACTTGATCTGTCATATAGGGGCTTATTTAAATGTATACTTTTAAGCTATGTTCTATGATGTCTCAGGCATTGGGACATGAAAAATATGTAAGTTAAAGGAGAGACGACAGCAAGATGACCTAATAAGATATTCTTCAATGTATCCCCCCTCAACAACAACTTAGCATTCATCCAAAAACAAAAAATGCTTCTGTTTATCCAGGTAGGAGACTGTGGATCTTTGGAGCAGTATAAGAATGAGGAGAGCCTTTTTGAGAAGACAGGACTACATCCAGGTGGCTGACTCACTGACTATGGTCCCCACCTTAGACCAGGAAACAACTCTGTTACCTTGAGAACTCAGCTCCAACAATAACTGGCTTTGGTTCTGTCAATAGCATAATAATCCAAGGGACCCTAGAGGAATCTCACCCACCTGTGCATAGGTTAATGGGCATACAGATTTTGGTCCTGGCTGTGGACCCATGAACTGGCTCCAGCTTCTTGTTTGCAGTCCAGGAATCCCCAGGAGAACACTGAATTAGACAGTCACCCACAGATGACAGAGCTGGGATGCAAGGATGGCTCACTATATATGAATCAGTAGATGTGATACACCATATTAATAGAAAGATAAAAATCATATGATAATCTCAATAGATGCAGAAAAAGCATATGACAATGTACATTCTTTCATAATAATAATAATAAAACTCTCAAAAAATTGGATATAGAAAAAACATACTTCATCATGATAAAGCTCAAAACTAACACCCATACTCAATGGTGAAAAGTTGAAATCTCTTCCTCTGAGATCAGGAACAAGACATGGGTGCCTACTCTCACCCTTCCTATTCAGTTTAGTACTGTAAGTCCAAGCCAATGCAATCAAGCAAGAGAAAGAAAGAAAGGCATCCAAATCAAATCAAAAACAAAGAAGTAAAATTGTCTCTGTTTGCAGATCATATGATTTTATATAGAGAAAATCCTGAAGACTCCACCCAAAACCTGTTAGAACTCATAAACTAATTCAGTAAAGTTGCAAGATACAAAATCAACATACAGAAATCAGTTATGTTTCTATATACTAACAGCAAAATATTTTGAAAGAAATAAAGAAAACAGTCTCATTTAAATAGCATCAAAAACAGTAAATACTTAGAGATAAATTTAACCAAAGAGGTGAAAGATCTGCACACTGAAAACTGTAAGATACTGATGAAAAAAAAAAAATTGAAGACACAAATAAATGGAAACAGGTCCCATGTTCATGGACCAGAGGAATGAATAGTGTTAAAATGTCCAAACTTCTCTCATCATCTCTAGATTCAATGCAATCTCTATAAAAATCCCAAAAGCATTTTTCACAGAAATAGAACAAATAATACTAAAATTCATTAAGAACCACAGAAAGACCTCAAACAGCCAAAGCAATTCTGAGAAAGAAAACCAAAGCTGGAGGCATTGCATTTTCTGATTTCAAAATATATTACAAAGCAATAATAATCAAAACAGCATGATACTGACATAAAAATAGACCAATGGAACAGAAGCAAGAGCCCAGAAACATTTGCATATGCACCCAACTAATATTTGACAAATAAGTCAAGAATACTCAATGAGGTAAGGACAGTCTCTTCAATAAACGGTGCTGGGAAAATTGGATGACCACATGCAGAAGAATGGAATTCACAAAAATTAACTGGAAATGGAGTAAAGATTTGAATATAAGACCTGAAACCATAAAACTCCTAGAAAAAAACATAGGAAAAAAACCTTGACATTGGTCTTGTCAATGATTTTTTGAATATGATACTAAAAGTACAAGCAACAAAAGCAAAAATAAATAAGGACTACGTAAAACTTAAAAGCTTCTGCACAGCAAAAGAAACAACAAAATGGAAAGGCAACCTATGGAATGGGAAAAATATTTGCAAACCATCTATCTAATAAGAGGTTAATATCCAAAATAAATAAGAAACACATGCAACTTATTAACTAAAAAAAATGAGGTGAGACAAAACAAAACAAAAAACCAAATAGTCCAATTATTTTTTTTTCCAAACAGGACATACAAATGGCCAATAGATATGTGAAAAGGTGCTCAATATCACTATTCATCAGGGAAATGCCAATCAAAACTACAATGATGTATCACCTCACACCTGATAGAATAGCCATTATCAAAAAGACAAGAGACAAGTACTGGTGAGGGTGTCTAGAAAAGAGAACCCCTGCGCACTGCTGGTAGGAGTGCAAATTGGTGCAGCTACTATGGAAAAAAGTATGCAAGTTCCTGAAAATATTAAAACTACCATATAATCCAGCAAAACCACTGCTGGGTGTATATCCAAAGGAAATGAAATCAGGATCTCAAAGACATATCTGCACTCCAATAATCATTGCAGCATTATTCACAATAGCCAAGATATGGAAGCAACCTAAATTTCTATCAGTGGATGGATGGATAAATGTGGTACACACACACACACACACACACACACACACACACTGCATTATATTATTCTGCCATGAGAAAGAAGGAAATCCTGCCATTTACAACAACATGGGTGGAACTTAGGCACTTAGCTAAGTGAAATTATTTAAGTCAGACAGAGAAAGGCAAATACAATATAAACTCACCAATGGAATCTTAAAAAGCCAAACTCACAGAAACAGAGAATAGAATAGTGGTTTCCCAAGGCTGGGGGATGGGGGAAACAGGGAGATGTTGGTCAAAGGGTATAAATTTCCAGGTTTAAGATAAATTAAGTCATGAAAAATTCATGTACAGCATGGTGAGTATAGTTAACAATACTGTATTATATACTTAAAGTTGCTAAGAGAGTAAATTTTAAATGTTCTCACTACACACACAAATAATTATGTGAGGTGATGGAGGTGTCAACCCTATTATGTTAATCATTTCATAATATATACATATATGAAATCATCATGTTGTGCCTCTTGACTTACACAATGTTTTATGTCAATTATATCTCAAAAGGGGGTGGGGGCTCACAAAGTTAAAAAATTATGTGAACCAGGATTGTTTATGTTCTTTTATGCTAACCCTGGATCCCAAAGGACTGAAAATATTTAAGAAGAAAAGAAAAAGATAAGGAGAGAATCCTATTCCCAGGCATTTGCCTATTTATATAACACGTTATCATGGTCTACAATCAAAGTAATCAATACATTTTTTTAAAAGTTTACAGTATTCATGGTACTGTTTAATCAGAAAGGCTGAATCACACACACAAAAAAGAATCTGTTTGGGTAGTAGATTGAAATAAAAGCAAATTAAAATTATCATCAACTTGCATTTTATGTCCATTTCTATCATTAAAAAAAAAAAAACCTCAAATGCTCCAAATGTCAGGCCCCAAGTAATTTATTTCAGGCTTTCTTTTTTTCTCCCTGTAGGTTGTTTCCCAGCACAAGCCTCTGGTCATGTCAAAGAGAAAGAAAAAGTTCTGGGGTAGCTTTGGGGAAAAAACTCTGTTAAACTTGGAATTTCCTCTGCTGGAGTATCCAGAATGATTAATGTCTCCTCAAAAGAGCAAATAGCCATCAGTGCAGTGGAGGAAACATCTCAAAACTGGGGAACTTGGGGTGCTTTGGTGAGTATATTTCCGATTATCAAACTATCATGGTCCTTTGGCATGGAAAATATTTGTAGCTAATACCCCCCACCTTTCATTATTCTTTGGCAGTGGCATTTAAAAATAACACTTCTCGTTGCTTTCATTCTAAAGGTTAGGCATGCACTAAAGCAATGCATGTGCAGAGAGCTTTCTCCTAGATGTTATTCATGCCATCTGTGTATTGACAGCCACCTTAAGAAATATTGTATGGTGGAACATACCACGTACTGGGCTGTCCTATAACATTAAAGACCCATGGGATGCTCTACCCAAGCCCCCCTCCCTTCCCCACTTCAGAAAGGTACTCGCTTTCCCAGATACCAGGAGAGTTGACTATTAATGCCTCATAGCTGGGACCCACTCTGGGAATGAAAGTTCACAGTAGGGAGTTCCCTCACCCAAGAATATGCTCCTTTTCCAGTTCCAGCGACTAGTTGATCAGGAGTACAAAGCATTGGCCCCTTGCCTCAACTTGGAAGAACTCTGTAGAAGCTTCCCAGTTCCAGAGCTCTTCTTAGCTGGCTTAGACCTCCATCTACAATTTCGCCTTAGCCAAATTTCTCTCTTCCCTCAATCCTGCTTCCTTTAGTCACTCCCAGGTTTCTCTCCTAGAGCATTCCTCAGTAAACCGCCTAAATGCAATCTCATCTGAAAGCGTGTTTTCCTGAGAACACACCCCAAGATAGGCCTACCTTTCCTAAACAATAAAGTAAGGGTTTTTAATGCAATAATCTTTAAGATACCTCTTGGCTTTAACATGCTATGATTATAAATTGTAGCTCCTCATTCTCCTCCTACAGTTATATTTGCTTGCTTTAGTCTACTACAGATTAAGAAAATAAATTAATTGTTCACAATCACTAAAGAGAGTTTCTGCTAAATGAAGAGTATAAGTGCAAGGGCTTTCAGTTTAGCATTGAGGTTATGTAGACAGATTTTTTTTCTAATTACTCCAGGGTCTGGGTTACATTCTGGATAATTTGGGCAATGGATAGTGACTCTAACATAATTGCTGAAAGATAATTTATTTTGAGGGCAGATACTGTGCTGCTACTAGGAAACACATATAATTAGTAGAAGCAAAGGCTTCACAATTTAGATGAGACATGTTTATAGGACATTTATGGAAATTGCTATGACAAAGGCGGTACTATACAGAATAGTGTGATTATGCATTAAGTATTAAAAATATTTTAAATTATGTGATTTAATATTTCATAAATTAGGAAGATAAAAATAGAAATAATTTAAACTTATGATTGAAACAGAATTGTTTTTGATAAATAAAGGCACCTAGAACAAGGATATTTAACAATCAAAACATTCTGTTTGCAGACCATTATGAATGAAAATTTTTAATATTTTACTGACTCCCTGGAAAGTCAGTGAAAATAGAAAGGACACAGAGAAAGCTTTTAAAATGTAAGAGAAGTTCAAAAGCCCATCTGATGTATATTGTAGATCCACAATATAGATGAAATATGTGGCTTCTTAGGAAGCCACTTTTCTTAAAGGTTGATGCATGGTTACTACAAATTCCAATTTTTAAGATACATTTAAGGATCCTAGTGAAGTTTTATAGATTAGGTTCTATTCTTGCAATCATATCAATGAGAGAATAATTCATAAGATCCTTAATGTTAGATGCTGTCTTCTACTATAAATGTTGACACTTCAGAGTCATTTAACTTCTAGAAAAGACTACTTTCCAAGTAGCTACAGTTCCCAATGCTTTTTATATGGATTTTAAGTAAGGCAGTATAAATGATACATTGCACCAAATGCCACAGGCTCAGGTGGCTGTAGATTCTTGCCGCTATCAAAAGTTTTACTTACTAATATGATCTGACCAGAGACTGACAAGTTCCAGGAATAGGGAAAAATTACAGAAAACTTCTCACTGCTTTTGAAAATGACACTTTCAAATAATTTCACATCATTCAGATGAACTACAGTTTGACCATGGACCAAGTAAACGGACTTAATGGAACATTTGTTACTAGTCCTATTTTAAAATGTGCAAGCACAACCAACAGTTATTCTCTATTGGGTAAGTAATGTACCCTCTGAGAAATGAGAACAGAATGGCTGTACTTAAAGAAGAAATACATATCTTATTTTAAAAAAAAACTATAAATGACAGGAAGTATTTGTTGCTCATGGGGAAAATATTTTAAAGAAGTTTGAATGAATTCTAATTCATTGAGCATATATAGGTTCCTTGTGGAAAAAAAAAATATTTTACTCTTCAATGCCTTTCTCATGAAAGCAAAATAATTTATACTGGCCATAGGTACTGTTCCCTGTTAAACCAACTTAGAACACTGCTGTACTTTGGTCTTATCGTATATTGTGGCACTCTCAGAGTCTTTCTAGTAAAGACCGACTTCATTTAGTCTGAACATATTTATATTCTCAAAGCAGAGACTATCAGAAACTTAAAAATAAAACTTGGTGAGAAACAAAACAGAAAAACTCCAATCATCCATCCTGTAATCTCAAAATAGGTTCAACCCTCACTTTCTAAAAACTGGATGCTGTCCTGATAAATGGGAGGATTTGGATTTTTTTGTTTTCGTTTTGTGTTTTTGTCACTCAGAAAACAAATGGTGATATCAAATACAGAAAGTTAAATTGAATTTTAGAATTGGAGTTCAAGGTGAAAACATAATATTTATTTATATATATATATATTTGAAGATTTTATTTCTTTATTTGAGAGAGAGAGAAAACGAGAGGGGGAAGGGGCAGAGAGAGAGAGGGAGAGAGAGAGAGAGAAGCAGACTCCCTGCTGAGCAGGGAACCTGATGCGGGGCTCCATTCCAGGACCCTGGGATCATGACCTTGGCCAAAGGCAGACGCCCAGCCGAATGAGCCACCAAGGTGCTGCATAATATTTATATTTTTAATTCTAATTTTACCAAATAATACCAAAAATAAAATAATAGACACTAGCATAGTATATGTAACATAATCGTCACTTAGTAATTTTTTGTTGAATGAATGAGCAAATGAATCTAATTTAAAATAGGTAATATTACACAGTTCTGCCAATACTTATTGATCAGATGAAATAGTGATACTCTGAGGTTATTTTGACCTTAATAATGTAATATCTACATATAAAGGTTTTCCTTATTCAGAAACAAATTAACTTTTATTTTGAAGGCATTGCACTTCCTAATTGGGGAATCATTCTAGAGATCTCAAAACAAATATCCTCTGTGTCATTTATCCAACCTATATTCCTCACTTTCCACCATAATCCTTCTTTAGTTCCAAAGATGTATGAGTTTAGAGCCTTTGTAAACCTTTCTCAGACTCACTGTTCTCACTTTTAAACAGTAGATGGTAATGCCTACTGTGCTAGTTATCAATTTATTGCCTCCCAGCTCCAAAGTCACTCTTAATCATCTGCTCTGGGAAACTGTCATTTAATCTTTTAAATAATTTTCCTCTGCCACCCATCAATAAAGAGTGCTAGAGAGATACTGCAGGAGCAAAGGGTTTGCTTACTGGTTCTGTGGTGCCTCCAGGCCGATTCTAGGAGTACACATAGCTCCCGCCTTACCAGTTCCTCTGGTTCAGGCACTTTCATTAACACCGGGCTCCTGCAGTACATGGTGGCCTGCAGCATCAAGCAGCTTCCCATGGCACCCTCCAGCAAGATACTTTCTCATGAATAGCTTTGGCTAGTCCCTGCAAGGGCAGATTTCCAACATGTCCCACCACCATGCCACTGGAGCAATTACTCTGCTATTCAGCTAGCAGAACTCTCACCAAAATGCTCTGAACTCAGCCGGGTGGCAAAGTTCTCCACTGGGTGCTCTAGCTTAGCCTAAGGAGTAGCAACTGCTCATTATATCTAGTATTCCTATGTTTTTTTAAAGTTCTTTTTATTTTTTACTAGATAATACCTTGTCATCACAGTCTCTCATTACATTAAATAATTATTTACATTAAATATATTGGTGCCTCTCTTTGTTCAACCTAATATAAATAAGCAAGTAGGTTACACCACTTCTTTGGATCTTCATTTCTTATAAAAGCTCTCATGTCATGTGAAACTAGTATTAAATAAATATGTATGATTTTCTCTGTTGATTTGTCTTATGTCAATCTAATTCTCAGGCCCAGTTAAAAAAATAAAATAAAATTCTGAGAAGGTAAAGATAAAACTTTGCCTTCCCAACAAGTCACATGATATATAACAGACACCCCACAACTATTATTTTCCTCTCTGTCCTTAGATTTTCAATATCATTACATCAATGAAATGTTTGTCAGAAGCCAAGTTTACTAAACAGTAGAGATTTTACATTTAAGCAGAATGGCAGAATCCTCAAAAGGAGTTAAATTTTCTTTTCCAATATACCAGCAATTTAATTTTAAGAAGAATCCCAAGGTAAAATGTATGTGAATAGCTACCACTTAAAAAAATTAAAGGGGAATCTGACAACTTTTTTTTAATAATACTGATCTCTTTCTTCCCTTTCTATATTCATTCATGGCACCTACTATGTGCTAATTATTGTTGTAGGTACTAGAAGAATCAAAGTAAAAGAGAACTCTGGGTGATATTATATTGAACAAAGTAAAAATATAGATGTAATATGATGCAATAATTAGAATAAGGGAGATACAAGGTTATAAGTGAGATAGGGGAACAAAAGTCCCAGTCCTGATTCTCTATATAACAGTGGGGGGAGGTCGGGGAGATGAAGGAATTTTGATCACAGAAATCTTCCTGAAGAAGAAATTCTGATAAAATTAAATTGGAAATTTGATTTTGGAAAAATAAATGATATTTAATCAGACTAAAAAGCAAATTATTAGGGAGCATGTTGTTGGCAGAGCATATGTGAAAGCCTAAAGACATCAGAGAAGCAGAGAATATTCAAGACACTAAGCAGTTCTTGATGGCTGGATTGAGTAATTCAAGAAGGGAAAAAATGGCAGAAGATGAAGTCCTTAAAGTAGGCTTGGTTTCTTACATATCATTAGCTAACCATGCTAAGGTGCCTTAGACATGCTTGGCATGCTTACCGTGTCTTGATGGCCAGGATCACTGAGGATATTAGCAGAGACAATGACATGATCAGACTTAGGTTTTCAGACTATAGCAGCTATAAAGAGAAATGATTGGAGGGTCACACAGAGTAGGCCAGGAGGCAAAGAGAAAGATATATAACAAGGGTCTACAATAAAGTAGAGAGGACACAGGAGGAAGATTAAAGAGATATTTAGGAAATAAAATCAAAGCTCTTAATGAATAATTGGATGGAGTAGTAATGGAGAGAGGAATGAGTTAATGGTATCTGCCATGGTTCTGGTTTGGGCAATAAGTGAAATGGTATCAACTGGGTGGGGAAATTGTAAAGAAGATGATTTTTAAGAGTGGTGGGAAAAGAAATAATTGGTTCAATTTCAAACTGGTTAAGTCTGAGTAAAAGATATCTGTTGTAAGTAATTGGCATTTGTGTATTTTAACACTCAAGAGAATGATTTAGATATGTGTATAAGACATGCATTAACTCACCATCAGTGTATTTTATGTAGATGGACTCAAAAAAAATTGTGTTCATAGAACTTTAAAAATTGGAGGCGGGGGTGGGGGGACGCTGCATCAGTAGGCTATTGCCGCAATAATACTGCACTAACTATCTAAAGATTTTAGTGGCATGCAAGAATAAGCCTTTATGCTTGGCTCTTGCATCTGTTGATGCGCTAGGCTTCAGCTGATACAGGGTGTAAACAGATGGGATTGCCTCCAACATACAGATTAGTTCCAGCTCTGCTTTATCTACCTTAGCCTCCTTGGATCAGTGGCTACTCAAGGCAGATGTGCCTCATGGCAAAAGGAAGGAATGCAAAAATGCAAGCCCAAACATGCAAGCACATTTCAAGTCTCTGCTCACATCACATCTCTTAGCTTCACAATGGCCAAAGTAAATTATATGGCCAAGCAAGAAATCAACAGCAAAAAGGGACACTGAACTCTACATGCTTTAGAGAGTGGAAGAAACCAGTGATGCTTTGCAGGTGAGCTCTATTTTCTGTGAAACTTTTACTGGGCCTAAGAAACAAGGTAGTTGAATGAAGGCTTGAAAAGTGTGGTAAAGCCTGAGGAGTAAAGAACTTTGTTCTTTGCTTAAGAACTTTTGGAATGATTTCCAGAAAACACTGGAGGCAGGTTGAAAACTGAGAATTTACTGTTACACTTAATGCAAACATTACATGGATCCATGAATCCTTTCCTAACATTGGTAAATATTTATAACTTTAAACTCTTATTACTGTTGTTACTTCCTTGATGACTATTCTTTTAGCACTTTGCATATACTAATTTGTATTATTTGTGGTTTTATGTCAATATCCTCCTGTTCTACCTACAATATAGCCCTCCTGGTAATTGAGATTGAGTTTTATAGCTACTTGTAACCCCATCAGTAACTTAAGTCTTTATTCTTAATGATGTTTAAAGATGTTGATAGCACTGCATTAAAAACATAATGAGATAATGGAAACAAAGTGCTTAACACAATCCCTGGCACAAAACAGTTGTTCATTAATTCTCACTTTTCTTCCTTATTATGCCTATAAATATTAATTTAAATAATAAATGGAGAACAGATTAAAGAAATCAATGGCAATTGGGTTTTCCTATGACTTTTTTACTTTCCCATTTGAAAGTAGAAAATATAATAACTTGATGCAAAAATAAAATTGGACGGAGGATAAAGAATAAGGATGTTTACATGTATTTGTAAAATATCCAAAATTATGCTGTATATTGTTGAAAGGACACATAGGAAATGTTTTTTTTAAAATACATAAAAATTTAAAAAATTGTACTGAGAAGAGAAAGGGATAGAAATAGGGCGGGGCACAAAGAACTTTAATGGTATCTGCAACATTTTATTTAAAAAATATTTCAACAGGGGCGCCTCGGTGGTTCAGTTGAGCGTTTGCCTTCAGCTTGGGTCATGATCCCTGGGTCCTGGGATGGAGCCCCATGTCTCGCTTCCTGCTCCATGGGGAGCCTGCTTCTCCCTCTCCCCCTGCTTGTCGCTCCGCCTGCTTGTGCTCTCTCTCTCTCAAATAAACAAATAAAATCTTTTTAAAAATTTAAAAAATGAAAAATAAAAAAATATTTCAACAAATATGGCAAATATAAAATGCCTACATATGTTAAATCTGAGTGGTAGACACATGAGTTTTCACAGTATTATTCTCTCTGATCTTCTAAATATAATGTTTCATCATTTTCAAAAGTGAAGGAAGATAATCTAGAACTATAAAGATATAGAACAAGAATTTTAAATGTTTAAATTATAGAAAACCAAATGGCAGGTAATTCTTATTGGTGTTTAATATGTAACCTACTTATTTTTCAGAGTTTTTTTACTATCCAGGCCCTAATGTGAGGATTATGTGTGGAAATTTTACTTTCAGATAAGTACTGAAGACAAGAATAAAAGCAAAACCTGAGGATTGTTTTTCAAATATTTCATTGAGATTTTAGTTGGATCAACAGGTGAAATTTGGCCAGCTAAAGATACTAGGATTAAAGTGTTTCCAAATGCTGGAAAATTAAATAATGTACCTTTTTAAGGTAAGCAGTCCATTCCACATGATGAGAATATAAAGATACATATAGAATCTCAAAAAAAAAAAAAGATTTCAACTAGTACTCTTCAGATTGATAAGTAATATATGATCTTTCCTGAATATCGTTTTTTTACTGGAATAAAATACACAGTAAAATGAATAGATTTTCATTGTATAATCTAATAAACTTTGATTAATGAATGCAAATGGAAAAATTGTGTATATTCTGGGTTCTTTGCTTTTCCATATAAACTTTAAAGTCAACCTAGCATTTTATGTCTTATTTTGACAGTTTTAATTTTTCAAATTTTATTTTCCAAAATTGGCTCCTTACTGTTAAGAAAGGTGATTGATTTTGCATGTTAATCTTGTATTCCATGACCTTTATAAGTTCACTTACTAGTTGGAGTAGTTTGTAGATGCCTTTTAATTTTATGCATATATTATCTAAAGATATATACTGATTTTACTTTTTAACACTTTTTTTTTTTTTTTGCTTTTAAGTAACTTTTGCTGCCTTGTTGGACTAGATAATATTTCAATACAATGTTGAATAGAAATGATGAAAGCAAGCATCTTTGCTTACTTCTGATCTTAAGGGGGGGAATCATTCAATATTCACCATTAAATATGATGTTAGCTCTAGTTTATTCCTAGATTCTCTTTACCAGAAAAGAAAATTCCTTTATTTATAGTTTGCTTAGAGTTTTTAACATACATGATTGTTGAGTTCTGCCAAATGATTTTCCTGTATTTATTGAGATAATAATTTTTTTTCTAATTTATTCTATAAATGTGGTGAATTACACTACTTTTCAAATAAGCAAAGCTATGTCTTTCTGAGATAAACTCTACTTCACTATGATGTGTTATCTTTTTAATATATTACTGGTTTTGATATGTTAATATTTTAAGAACTTTTGCATTTAAGGTAATGAGGGATACTGGTTTATAATTTTACTTTTTTTAATATTTTTATTGGGTTTTTTTGTTGGTATCAAATATCGACTTCGAGGAGTGGTCTGCTGTCTACTTTTTGAAATAATTTATGCAGGATTGGTATCATTTCTTCCCTAAATATTTGTTAGAGTTCACTAGTACAATCATCTGGACCATGAGATTCTTTCTGGTAAGATTTTGATTACCAATTCAATTTTTTTAATAGATAAAAAGCTATTCACATTTTCCATTTCTTCTGTCATCTTTAATTCATCATGTTTTTTCCCAAGGAATCTGTGAAGTTTATTAACATAAAATAATACATAATGCTCCATTTTTTTCTTTTAATATCTGGAGGTTTTTATAGTAATAATATCCACCTTTCCATTCATCCATTACTAAATGGTGATCTCTTTCGAATGTGGTGTATCAATTTTATTATTTTAATCCACATTTATCAATTTTATTATTTTAAAAGAACCAACTTTTGGTTTTGCCAATACTATTATGTATATTTTTTATTTTATTGATTTCTGCTTAAAACTTTATTATTTCTTTCCTTCTATTTCATTGTATTTAATTTGTTCTTCAGGTAGAAACATAGATTTAAACATTTCTTATTTTCTAATATAGTTATTTAAAGCTCTGAATTCCCCTATAAATACAGATTTAGCTGCATCTATAAATTTTTACATGATATATAATCATTATCAGTAAACTTAAAAAATTTTCTAAATTTACTTGTGATGTCTTCTTGAGCCATGGGTTATTTAGAAATATGTTGTATAATTTTCAAATATTTTTATTCTTCAAGTTAATTTATTATTATTAACTTATAATCTATTTCTGTTGACATTAGAAAATATACCCTGTGAGATTTCAATCTTTTAAAACTTACTGAATCATATTTTATGACTCAGCATATGGTTTATCTTGAGAAGCATTCCATCTGAACTTGAAAATTATGTATGATATGGAACTGTGTAGGGTTTATCAATTACCCCAAGGTTGTTGACAATGTTATTTAGATATTCTATATTTTCACTGTTGTTTTTACCTAATCATTCTATCAGTTATGAAGAGAGTATAATCTATTCTATCATTTTCATTAATTTAACACTGTCAGTAAGAGATGAAACAAATAATTCAGTCATATTTCTTTTTATAAGATGAATGAGACTTGAGCTCCTGCTGATAAACCCAATAAATTCTTCTACAAACAAATGAACAACAAGGATTTTTTTAATCTTTCAGCCTGTACCTGCCTTTCTTTGTAACAAGTCAGTAGATAAGTGAATTACAGGAGGTAGTTTTCTATCTGCAAAGGATAGGGAAAGATAAATATGATTGAGGAAGAGTATGGGTAAGGTCCTAAACTTGATGTTTTGCATGTTTCAAGTCACTAGATTCTTTGAATTCATTTTTTACACATAAGAAAACTGAGGATTTGAGATGTTAACCAATCTTTCCTTAGTTATCAGTTAGCACATTTTAACCTGGGATTAGAAACACAGTCCTTTGAAAGGTAAAGTATATTTGCCAATAATTTACTTTAGATAATTTTTAGTAATGCTGTCACTAGACAAAACTTTAGCTAGGATGGAACAAGTTTACACTTACAAGAATTGAGAAGTTAATGTGTGGTGAAAAAGAAAGTAAAGAATGGAAGCTTTAGGGTGCCTGGGTGGCTCAGTTGGTTAAGTGACTGCCTTCGGCTCAGGTCATGATCCTGGAGTCCCAGGATCGAGTCCAGCATTGGGCTCCCTGCTCAGCAGGTCGTCGGCTTCTCCCTCTGACCCTCCCCGCTCTCATGTGCTCTCTCTCTCTCTCATTCTCTCTCTCAAATAAATAAATAAATAAAAATCTTTAAAAAAAAAAAAAAGAATGGAAGCTTTAGTTAGGAATTACCAACTCAAATTCCTTCAGTGTCCAGGCAAATGTTAGCCTGCAGAAATGCAAAAAGAAATTTATGTATCAGTAAAGAAAATAGGTCTGCCTGTAGCCATTTTACCTTCCATTGGTTGCTGCCTGTTCCTTTCTTTCCAAAGTTTTCCAACAGCTTTCAAACAGTACATGATGGATACAAGAAGTTGCTGAAAAAGCATCTGAGAAAACTGCCATAGGGGAAGGTTCTAAGAGGGAAGGTAGAAATTCCACCTCTTCTTCACAGATAGAACTATTCCATTTTTAACACTTTTATAAATTCAACGTCCTACCATTTTTTTTGTAGAGAGTTTTGCTGCTTAAAAAAAAAAAAAATGAAACCACTGAACAATGGAATCAAGAGGGTTTCAAATACTTCAGACCCATTTCTATGCTTGACCTTATTGGCTCAGTAGGTTTTGAGAGGTAACAGCGGCTTGAGAGAACAAGGTCAACCAGTGTGCAGTCATTTCATAAAGGACTTCCTATTTTAAGTCATAGAGAAATGTGGCTTGTGAGGTCAGACCATAGGGCTTCAAAGAGCTGTGGTGCCTACAGAAAGTGACTGACTGCTGCGAGAACTAAGCTGAGTGGAAAGCTACGATGTCCTGTCCTAAATTAGCCTTTCCAACTACCTCCATACTTTGGAAGGAAAAAATAAATAAAAAAGAAAGAAAAGGAAAGATAAGAAAATCTTCCCAAATGCCATCTTCAAAGGCAAAGGACTTTCATGCATGTATTTTTAAAACAGAAAGCTTCCAAAAATATTTACAAGGGAATTATGCTACTATTCATGGGAGAATGTTCATGATATCTTATTTACCTTTTCATATCCTAGCACAAATTGAATTTTCTCAGTTACTGGAAAAACATACACCTTTCTGAGAACAGGCCACTGAAAACATAGTTTTCCATTCTAGACCTAAGTCATGTATTTTATTCCAGTTACCTCAATGTATATAATTAACTTAATGATTGTTATTTATATATTTTAACACAGTTTTCTTGAAAAGCTATGAATTACATAGGCAATAAATATATTAACTTTAAATTTCCATAATACATCTAATATCTAACCTGTTTTCTTTAAACTTGACAATTCAAGCCTTCTTTAAACTCTGATTAACCTACTGCAAACTCTTTCTCATGCACTTTTCTTAGAGACTCAGGGTTACCTTGCATTTTTCAAGGTTATTGTAACTCTTGGTTGGGCTCCAGGGACAAGACAGATATCCTTATTCTGTCTGCTTTCCAGAGAGATTATATGGGTAAGAGGATACAAGATATAGAGGTCTCTAGGTTAGTTGATATATCTTTGCTTGGCAAAATTACAGAGCTCTAGAATTATGATAATTTCTCATATCTTGATCTCTTTTCTCTCTTTCATTATCCTCACTTCCTTTCTACCTATTAGTAGCTACGCATTGCCTTAGAGGGCAAATAACTGGGAAATTTGTTATGTTATTAAAGTTAGGGAATTTTTCCTCTTTAATCCCCCCCTATAGCATTTTCCCAGGCACACTGCAAGTAACTGTACTTAATACATTTTTGTTGAGCTGGACAAATTCTGGGTCAGGAAAGAGTAACAATCCAACAGTTCAGTATAAATCTAGCATAGAATCAGGATAAAAAAATAAATAACTTCCTGACACCTGTCAATAGAGAATCTATTACATTAACAATGAATAGTATAATTAAATCACATTTAATTTTAGAAATTGCCTCTATGTAAATTTTGGTGATGTCAAAGAGTAAGCTTTGTAAAAAAAAATCATCATTATTGACATGGGAAACAAAAGCAAAAGAAAGAAACTAAATTTCCTTACTGCTTACAGTCCATTGACAAGTCCTTGAGACAGGCAGAGTGATTTTCCTCTAGGAACTCAACTGCCTCAATGTTAATACTTTACTAAGGGTAAAAGGCAATCTTAGCCCTACCCCCAAGACCCTGTAAGTCTACTTTAAAATAAAAAAATCCTTTGGGACTTCCTCTATCCCTACCCACCAAGTTATATGCTAGCAATCATCCTCTAAGCATATGGCCCACTGATATATATCTGAAGGGTCTCACGGCTAAGGTTTTATTAGACAGTAATAAATGACTTTCTTCTAACAGTAGCTAGCCCCCTCAAGGTCCTGGAAATCTTGCTTCCAAAATTCCTTAGCGACTTATGCTCTCCCTAACCCCTTCTCAACTTGAAAATATATAATCAGTCACCCCACACAACCCCAGAGCCAGCTCTCTCTTCCCCCAGATCCTGTCCCCATTTTAATAAACCACGTTTTTTGCACCAAAGACATCTGAAGAATTCTTTCTTGACCATTCACTCTGAGCTCCAACATTTCCACATCAATTATTTTATCAGTTATTTTAATTTTTCTAGCTTTTGGTTAAATTATTGATGTACTAATCTCTATATAATCCGCTGGAGATAAAAAGAAATCAAACTGTATTTGTGGGGAGACTCCCAGTATACTTAGAGATAAGCATGGAAACAAATAATTGCAAAACAAAATGGAAATTGCTATTGATGGGGTTCAGAGCAGGCTGCCCCAAAATATGCCACTTTGGCATACTGATTATTTTGAATCAAAGTTACTTGAGAAACAGCCAGTGCAAGGACACTCTGATACTCTTCTGTTCCTCTGAAAGCAGGAAATAAGTTCCCCAGGTGAAGGGTACCCTCACTGCACCTGGAGGGTAGAAGGCATCCTATCCCAGAAACAGAGAATTCAAGGCAGGGAAGGCTGTATAAACAAAGCATGGTACTTCGTTAATTTGCTACTCCAAACCCAAACTTCTTTGTTTTGTCAATTCTTCACAAATACATTGTTTGTTTGTCTAAAAGGTATAAAAGCTACCTGCTTTGGTTATTTCTTTGAATCTCATATATTTACAAGCCTCCGTACATACAAAATTAAATTTATTTTTCTCCTGTTAATCTATATTTTGTCCATTTAATTACCATACCCACCGAAGAATCTACAAGGGAAAAAAGGAAGTTTTCTGCCCCTACACTATATGAAGGTGTGCATATGCTATAGTAGCCTACAAAGACATAAAGCAATGAAGCCGAGGGCTTTCCAGGAGAGGCTGCTTTGAATGGGATTTCGAAGGAGAAGTAGGAATTGTGAGCATATACAAAGTTATGAATGTAAAAAGAAAATTGGTAAGTTCAGGGAACAGATCATAGAGAACGCCAAGAATGAAAACACCTTTCAGTAACAGATAGAAGTACAAATTACAGTAGTGCAAATAAGAATTGTAGAGAGATGAGAAAGCAGAGAACATGCTATGAAGGATCTTGCAAAATATATGAATAGGATGATATTTTACAATAAAGCAATTCTGTAATTCAATGGAAAAATAAAAATAGTAACAGTTTTTCCTGTATGTAAAATACCTACATCAAAGATGAAGGAATGATAAATTCTAAATATATCCACTAATTGAAATCTGAGAATAGACGTTTTTTCCTAGAAGAAAAGAAGAAAGATTATTAATTTAATGCTGAATTCTTGTGTTCTTATTTTAAAATGCATGTTTTATAAGCAGGTAGATTTTTGATCAATTTCTTTATTTTCAAGTGGTCTCACTGAATCAGAAATTGGCATTCTTACCACCCAAACTCCAAAAAGATGGCTAAAGAAAAGAACTGAGGGATGCCTGGGTTGCTCAGTCAGTTAAGGGTCTGTCTTTGGCTCAGGTCATGGTCCCAGGGTTCTGCTCAGAGGGGAGCCTGCTTCTCCCTCTGCTTGCCACTCCCCCTGCTTTGCGCTCTCTCTCTCTACAAATAAATAAAATCTTAAAAAAAAAAGAAGTGAATTGAACATTGCAAATAACTTATTATTTAGCACAGATAAATTATAGTGTATAATGCCAATAAAAATATGACTGAAAATACTTATAATATTTCCCTTGCTTAAAATAAAAAATTTACACCAAATTAAAATCTGTTTTAATTTAGACAGTATCATAAAAATAAGAAAATGAGTGTTAGAGAAAGTAAAATATCACATAAATGTCACTAACCTAGAGATAATCATTATTGTCCTCATTTAATAAGCATCCAATCTTCAGTATAAGTAAAATAATCTAAGCAAAAATTTTATGATTCATATACTATTTTATAATTTGATTTATTTTACTTATTCTAGATCATTAATACGTCTCAAAATAATAAGTTTTAATGGCAGCCTAATATTCCACTGTTTTGATTTAATAATTCCTGCTTATAGGTTACTTAGTTTATTTCAAAATTTTCACTACTTTAAATGTAGCCGAGATGAATAAATCAATGACTATTTCATTAGGACAAATTTCCACAAAAGAAATGACTATATACTTAAGCTTTCCTTTAAAAAAGAAAATTATTTATTTATTTGGCAGAGAGAGAGAACAAGCAGAGGGAGCTGCAGGCAGAGGGAGAGGGAGAAGCAGACTCCCCACCAAGCAGGGATCCTGATGCGGGGCTCGATCCCAGGACCCTGTGATCATGACCTGAGCCGAAGGCAGACACTTAACCCACTGAGTCACCCAGGCGCCCCATACTTAAGCTTTCAAATTTCTGGTATTTGCCGTCAAATTACTACATAGGAAGATGGCACCAGTTTATAGTAAAACTACCTTTATTCCTTAATCTTACTTGCACTTAAAAACCAAAAATTGTATCATTAATGAATGCTAAAGCTATGGGTTAAGCTTTAATGAGAAATATGGTATTTATGAATTTTAAAATTATTTCCCTGAAAATTTATATGTATTATAAGTCAAAACTAGTGATAGTACTATTCAAATAATTGAAGTTAACATCACCAGTAATGAGACAAGATTTACTAGAAATAATACAGCCTCACTTTAACAGTGTTCTTGCCAAAATTTACACATACCCTGATATATCCATGAGGAAACATTAGATCAGTCCAAACTGAGGGGCATTCTACAAAACAAACTAGCCCATCAGGTTCAAACTGGCAAGATCAAGAAAGATAAAGAGGTAGGGAGGAGGGAAACAGAGGAAGGGAGACACAGAGAGAGAGAGAGAGAGAGAATAATAAAGTAAATGGAGCAAACTATAAATTGTTGAATCTGAGTAAAGGGTCTTTAGTAGTTCCTTTTACTACTGTAACTTTTCTGCAAATCCAAAATTATATCAAAATTAAAAATTAAAAAAATTGTCAATAGGATAAAAACAAATTAAAACTTTAAAAAATCTGGTTAAATATGTTGTACATTACAGGCAGTCCTCAATTTTCAGGATATTGTGAGACCATAAAATAATGTGCAAGCTGAAAACACGCAAAACAATCTTAAAAGTCAATGAGAAAAACTGTGACTGTTCTATGATCTTTGAAAATTTTTGTCAAAACATTAAAGTCTCTTAAGGTCAGTTATAAATGGGTAGGGAAATGACAAAAAGTGAAACTAATATTTATTTTGTACACTGTAATTTAAAACATTAGAAACACTGATCTCTTCATAAAAAGTTACCAAGATTAGTTTGCAGAGTGTTTGCCTTTCTCTGACGAGGCAAATGGTCTTATTCTTTTCTACAATTGAATCAGCTCCAACATCATATTCCTTGCATTATTAATGCCATGAAATATTTCTAAATGTTCCTTTTTTTTAAAGATATTTATTTATTTATTTATTTATTTATTTATTTAGAGAGCAAGCAGGTGGGCAAGGGGCAGAGGGAAAGGGAAAGAGAACCCCACGCAGACTCTGTGCCCAGTGAGGAGATGGAGTGGGGCTCAATTGTACCACCCTTTGATCATGACCTGAACTGAAATCAAGAGCAGATGTTCAACCAACTGGGCCACCCAGGTGCCCCCAAATGTTTCTTACATGTGAAGTTTTTTTGCTGGTGTCACTTCCCCTGGAACATCTTCATCATTTCAACAAGATCACTTTCCTCATTTATGTTGCTAATTTCACCTTCATTAAGTTCCCATGGCTACATATCCAATCCTCTGAACAGAGCAATGTCAACATCACCACAGTCAGCTATTTCCTTCTATAACTCATTTTTCATTCACTTCAAATTTCACTTCTGGTATCATTTTGTTTCTTTGCTGCACTTTCATATGTATTGGCCAATTTCCTATTTCTATCATTTATTTTTGTAAAATATCAAGTGGGTTCATCACTGGGAGAAAAGGAGGCAACACAACTTCATGTTTTGCTCTCTGTACATGAACTAAGTGAGAGATGCACAGTGACTAATCACTGATGGACTTCGAATAAAGTGGTCAGTGATCATGATATACACCTGTTATGAACTGCGGACTGAAGAGATAGTAAAGAAATTTGTGCTTTATGCATTTACTCACAGTTATTATACTGTGGTGGTGGAAATTTGCACCTTGTTCTTAGAGGATGGGCATCATTTACCTAAACCATGGTAACTGAAATTTGTGCATCAAAGAACCATATGAAAACAAGGACTGCCTGTATTTCGCTTTGTGATGTTAATAGCAAAATATATCTTCACCTTGACAATAATGAATTTTTTAAGTAGATAAAAACATTCTGAAAATTCTTTGATATGATACGTTTGAATTTTTACTACTTCCATGTGGCAACTATGGGTTTCCAGAAGCTCAAATGTGGATCACAAAATCAGGGTTTTACTTTTAGCTCTGCCACTAATGTGTCACATGATGATGACAAATCACAAAAATTCCCTTGAATGCTTGAATCATCTTTAAAAAGAAGATTGGAATACGTTTTTTTCTAAAACAGTTTCATCTTATGGCTGCTGTCCTGGCCTTGTTATTTATAGCTCCTTTTCCCCTCTCAAAATTGTCCCAATTCTGTGTCAAAAGTTTTGTCTTTAAACTATAAATATTATTTCTGACATAGTAGAATTGGTACTAAAGTGTTGTAATTGTTATTTACAATTATAAGAACATCTAATTTGCTAATTACAAAAAACAAAAACAACTTCAAAGATGACCTTTAAAAACATTGCATGTGTGAGCTCTATTCCTTACATTTTCTGTCTTGTACATTTTTGCAAGTCATATCAAGTTCTTATAAAGTTTACAACTTTTTATCACCTCTCAGTGCAAACTCATTTTTACCACTGAAAAAAGCTCTGTTGTAATTCACCTGATATCACTAAGCATATTATATGAGCAGTGACCTGTTCTATGCCAGCAAGGAGTAAAAAGGCCATATACAACAATGATCTGAGAGTTCTGTACCTTCCTGGTTGTCCCTTTGATAGATCTGAATTCAGAAACATGATGATATTGGTTCAAAAACTGAGTTATATATTTTTAAAAATACTTAGATATTTTAATATGGTTCAGAACAATGGAAAAACTAACAAAGTTTGCATGAAAGACTTTTAACTTTGTTATGTAAGAACTGTTCCAGCAATTTCACTGTAATTATCTCCAACATTTACTTCAAACAATAGCACTAATAGATTAAGATAGTAATAATCTTCCTACAGATCTCTCAGGTTTCTAAATGTGTGTATTGAACACAAACACCCTTAATTATATCTTAATCTTCACTCTAAGCTACATTCAAGCAGAAAAATGTTGTATGCAATTTGATGACAATAAATCATGAATTTAGGCAAGATATACATTATACTTTCTTTACTTAAATCCTAAAAAGAAATAGCAAAATGCTTTATCTGAATGTTATTTCATATTTAATGTTTCGACATATTTGATACCCAATCCATCTTTCTGACCTTTCTAATCACATGTAAACTTTTTAAATTTGGGTTTGAAGATCAAGGTCAATACCATATTTTCCTTTGTAATTTTTGTCTCTTGACAAAGTATTTTTGTCTTCTTATGAATTATTTATAGCAAGATTTAAAACTTTAAGTCCTACTTAATTTCATATATAAAATGTTACCTTTACTTTAAAAAAAAAAAAGTTATATGGACATTAATATACCCTGGAACTTCCAGGTGACATAACAACATAATACATAGTACTATAATTTAATCCCAAATAACTGAATTCTAGGACCAAGATTTTGGTGTATGGTTTACAAATTATATAATAATGACCCATGTATAGTAACTAGGATTTATTTATTTATGTTTGTTTGTTTATTTGATAATTATGATTTATCTCAAAGATATCCTCTAGCATCCTACTTTGGTCAAACTTCTTTAATGGAACATATGTGCATAAATGTAATACATTACAAGTCTCTGTAAATTTTCAACTATTCAGTCAGCCTAAGACATTTTTATCTTTAAATATTTGGCTTGACCTCATTTATTATAGTATTTCAGTATTTTTAAACATTGGATGTTGTAGACAAGAACACTGAACATTCATGTTACCTGGGTTGGCCAAACTAAGTAACCCTTTACTCTGACCCTCATCTTCCAAGTGTAAAATGGAGATATCAGATTACATTATTTCCAAGGTTCCCATTTCAGATATTTCCTTTTTTTTTTATTATGTTCAGCTAGCCAACATATAGTACATCATTAGTTTTTTTTCTTTATACTTACGAGTATCTATTATACACATCAGACCCTATCAGATATTATGTATATATTTTTTATTATGTACATTTTTAAAAATATATAGTCAGCGTCTTAAAGAACATAGGAAGTTAAATAATACAATTACATGAAAGAAGTATCACAAATTCAATAAAGGCTCCAAAGAAGAGGTGAAGCTTGAAGTGAATCTGAAATCATTAGGTTTTGATGTAGTGTTCAACAATTCATTAGTTGCATATAACACCCAGTGCTTATCACAGTATGTGCCCTCCTTAATACTCATCACCTGGCTACCCCAATGAAAAATTAGACAAAATTTTTGAAGAAAAGCTATACTGACCATAGTTTCCCCAAGTAAAATAGAGCATACTAGCTATCAGAGATTTAATATGCACAATGAAAATAAAAGATTATTTAAATAGGGTTTGTCTTATAATTTCTAAGGGTAATAAAAAAAATGAAGACAGAGTTATAATTTATTTTATGCCTATTATATGTTGTGAATGTGAACTATTTTAAAAATATTTTCTTTAGTGGTGCCTGGGTCACTCAGTCGTTAAGCATCTGCCTTAGGCTTGGGTCATGATCCCGGGGTCCTGGGATCAAGCCCAGTATCACATCGGGCTCCCTGCTCAGTGGGAAGCCTGCTTCTCCCTCTCCCACTCCCTGTGCTTGTGTTCCCTCTCTCACTGTGTCTCTCTCTGTCAAATAAATAAATAAAATATTTTAAAAAATATTTTCTTTAGCACAGGTAAATATTTTATTACCATTTTAAAGATGAGGAAAATGATGCTCAAAGAAATTGTGACTTGCTCAAAGTCACATGCTTCATAAAAGACATAATCAGAACTGTAATCCTGATCTCACTTCAAATAGCATGCTCAAAGATCATTCAGTGCAGTAGTCAAGTAGTCAATTATGAGAAAATTTTATGTTTTTTTAACACCTCCAATCTTTTCTATTTTTGTATATCTTTTCCAAAGTAATAATAGGCAACACAGTTACTGTAGTTTTCTATTGCTGCTGTAATAAATTACTACAAATTCACATAAATTTATTATCTTATAATTACATAGGTCAGAAATTTGACATGGGTTTTACTGTGCTAAATAAAATCAATGTGTCAGCCAGGTTCCACACACCGTTTCAAGCAGTTAACATGAATCAGTTTATTCAGCCCATGCCATGAAAATAAGAGGTTAACATTTTCCCAATGCCTATTTCAGAGAAAAGGAAATCAAAACAAAATGTATTTAAGTAACTTGTTTAAGGTCATGCAGTTAGTTATGTTAGTTAGTCATGTTAGAGCCAGGATAATAATAATTAGCAATAAAATATTTGAAAGGAGGACCAGCCTCTGATCTAATTTCCTGGGATCAAAAAAAAAAAAGTTACTAAGAGAACATATTTGACTTCATAGTTGAGAAGAGAGAAACCCAGGAAGGAAAACAATGAGTTGTTTCTACTCTAGAAAAAAGAAAACAGTAAGCTGAATTTCTATGGCCAATGATACTTATGGAGAAACTGTCCTAGGTGCAAGAAATTGATCCAGGAGCTAAGATCTTACTACCTGCTGCCACATTTCTTAGATAAAGACTACCAAGCAACTTTATTTTCACTCTATCACCCACTCCAAATTTTCCACTATGAAAATGAGATTTCTACCTGGCTTCTAGAAAACTACCACTTTCTGTATTTTCGATATATCCCCTATATCTGGACTCTATTATCAGTAGATTTTGGAACTCCTGGGTGGCTCAGTCAGTTAAGCGTCTGCCTTTGGCTCAGGTCATGATCCCAGGGTCCTGGGATCGAGCCCCGCATCGGGCTCCCTGCTCAGCGGAAAGCCTGCTTTTCCCTCTTCCACTCCCCCTACTTGTGTTCCCTCTCTCGCTTTGTCTCTCTCTACCAAATAAATAAATAAAATTTTTTAAAAAACTATTTTTAAAGGAAAATTTTAGTATTTTCTCCACTCTAGTCAAATTCCTCAAAATGTCAGAAAATATAGTATAAATAGAAATAAATTAATAACAATACAAAAAGCAAGAAAGGATGGCTTCAGTGAATTCCATTTTGATAAGTTCCACAAATATAGAGAGCAGAACGGATGAAATTGATGGAGGAATAAATACATAGAAATGTAGAGCCTAAAATACACATAAAAGAAAATTACTATAAAGGTAAGAGCACTTCCAGAAATAACCCAAATTCATATTCATCCCAACACAATGCCAAATAGCTGCTGAGAGGAGCATTTTGCCCAAGTAAACAATGCCACAAATAATATCTTTAAAAAGTGAAAGATCCTCTGAGAAGGAACCTAGATAAAATGCTAGGGTTGGAGAGAACAGCAGAACATTTCTGCTGAGAGTCCACAAAGGCATCTATGAAGGAAAAAATCAAAGGGGATCAACTGACTCTTTCCAGTCTAGCAGGAGGGTTGTTCTTTCTAGTTATGAAAGTTTCCCAGAGGAACTTTCCACTTTCAATCAAGACTTTATCTGTACCATTTTGCTGTATTCAATGTCACCTATAACCTTCGCATTATCAAATCTAATATTCAATTATTCATCTTCTCAGCATCATTTGAATAGATAAATCATAATCACTGCCTCCTGCTGGAAATATTTCTTTCACTTGACTTCTGAGGTATTAAACTTTTCTGCTTTTCTTACTTCCATAGTGTTCCTTTCTTGAACCTCTTCCTTTCTACAACTACAGTCATTTGCTAGGTGAATAAGTCCATCTCACAACTTTAAATACTAATAATGATAATAAATTTCAGATCTATATCCACAAGAGGCCCTCATTTTAAATTCCAGACTTATATATCTGACAGTCTACAGGACAACTCAACTTGGATATCTAGTAGACAGCACACTTGTGACATGCAAAACCAAAATATTGACTGTCCCTCAGAAAGCTGTTCCTACTTGTGTGTTTCTAATTGTACTAAATAGTCCCAACTTGAACATTAATTACTGAAGCAGGCAACTTGGAATCATCATTAACTCTTCTTCCTCTTTCATACTCCCATCAAATCCATTACAGAGTCCTGTTATCTCTATCCAAATTTGACTACTCAAAGTTAACAATTTCTTTTTTTTTTTAAGTTAACAATTTCTAACTATTCTGCTACCACTATTTCACTTTATCAGTAGATGCAAATAACTCACAAGTATCAAGAAGCAGATGACATTCAACAATATAAGATGAATACAACAAAGATTAGCACAATAAAAAAGAATATGAAAATCAGAAATCGGTATTCTTCAAGAGGATCATTAGAAAAAAATTGAAAAATAAAGTTTTTTTCATTACCAATATTTAACTCTAGTCAAAGTTTTGATCAATGAAATTTTTTGAACTTTTTTATTAATACTTGCAGATGAATTTTGTTTAAAATTCTGCATTCAGGTTAATTGTGCATTGAATAACTAGTTGAATTGAATTATTAAATCATGGGTTACTTACCTATTTTCCATACAGAAGCACATTTACTTGTCTCAATTTTTTTCTACCCTGGGACAAAGAGTGATAGAAGTTATCTGATTTTACTCTTCATCTTGGCCATAAGTGCAAGAATTTCTCTCTCATAAATAACCAGACTTTCTATGTCACAGAGTAGGTAAGCTTCAGTTTAACTAGATGTGATCCAATTAATTTTCAAAGTGGTTGTGCCAGCTGATTCTCACTCTAGCACCACTTTTAAGTTCCTGTTCCCACTTGCAAGCCAACACTAGATGTTATCAGTCTTAAGAATTCTGCAAATCTAATGACAGATAAGTAGTGTCTCACTACCTTGATATGTATCCCATTGTTTGTTAGGAAGACTGAATAGCTCATCAACTTTTATTTTTCTTTCATTTCTCCTGTTGTATATTTTTGTTTAAAAAAAAATTATTCTTTAACTCCAATATAATAAGCATATTTTCAAAAGATTAGAAAAATATGTTTCTGTATTTTTGCTTGTGTTTTAATATTCCACCATTTAAAACTGGCATGATCTTGGAAAAATCACCTATTCTAAACCTCAGTGGTCTCATCTGTAAAATGGGGATAATAAGGGTTGTTGTGAGGATTAAATGTGCACCTTGCCTTATTTAATTCACTTTATGATTGTATAATTTACTTCTGTTCATTCATGTGGTCCTAGCATGCTAATTCTTAACTGCTGAAAAGCATTTCATCATAGAAATGTCCATGATATTTTTTTCCTTCTGCTCGTAAGGGGAAAAAAATAAGAGAAATCTTTAAGAAATAGCATTTGACCTGAACTTTGAAGAATAGACAGACTTTCACCACAGAGACACTAGAGAAAAAATAACTGCTCTTGAAAGGCATTTTCTTTCACCTGGGAACTTTGATCTCAATAGTTTTTACTCTTAACAAAAATAATTTATCTTTTAGTCTTTTTGACTAAAAACATTAAGGTTATTTCAAAATCCCGGTTCATTCAATGTTAAAAATGGTTAGAACAATTATAGTGGCCATATTTCTTTGCAGATACACCCCTAATTGAACTTAAAAAAAAAAAAGCCTCTGCATTTTAATGGTTTTGCTTTGTGGAAAATGAATTTTATGAAACAGTCAAGTGAAGCTCCAGTGATTAAGACTTCTGTCACTTTTGGTTTGGTTGAAAGTGGTTTTCAGTAGGTTGTTAAAGAACCTCCTCTTTGGAACAATAGAGCATTCTTAAAAAAAAAAAAATTCTTTTCTTTTTTCTTGGAAAAAAATAGAATGCTATTTCAAAAATACATTCTCATCTTTTGTTACTGCAAACATTATTTTATTAGTGGCCTTTTTGGACTGATACTTTAAAATCATGTTTTCTGTACCTAAAACTTTTCCCCTTAAAATAGAGCAGGTTTTCATTTTTTGACTATATTTAAAGGCAAATAAATCTGGTATGTTAGAAATCATGTAAATTAAACCATAATCATTTGTAAAGTTACTCATTTCAAAGTATAATAAAATGTTTCTAAAATTCTTGCTATTTAAATTATTAATGTATATTATCTTCATTCTATAGACCAAAAAGATAATGAGATTCAGCTCATGTTCAAATACTCTTACGTATAATAAATTACTTCCTTAAATTGTTTTGAATTCTAAACCTTCTTTTCCTGGAGATACGTCCTTGTATAAACATATTAATGCTTATTGAAAGAATTCTTAGAACATAAACAACTCTTCCAAGGAAACACATGAGAAATATAAAAAAAAAAACTGTGGCATTTTTAGTTGAATGTTCTTGAATTAAACACTTAATTTTTTTGTTTCTTTTCTTTTTTTTTCCAAATGAGCCATATAGAATCAGTCTGGGTTTGGAAGATGATGTTTTATGAGATTATACTGAAAACATCAATATTCTTACTCAAGATATTCTCTGTTCGATAAGAAAAATACATTTACTTTTCTGCTTTGCTCTTAGTCTCTTAGATTTAACTTAACTAGTGAGGAAGCCAAAAAGATGTTGTGATGAGTTCAAAGTATTAAAAAGGTAGAATATTCTCAGGCAATATACAAAGAAAATGTTAGGATAAGATTGCTGAGTTACATATATAAAACTGTTTAAAGTGCAACAGGCCATAAATATTTGAAGCTATCTATGACACTGGGCAGAAATTATTTGCATCTCTATTGGACAAAAATCTACAAGTTAACAAGTAACTCCACTACATATGGGACTAATGATCAATAATAGGGAAGAAATTAACTTAGTACTTTCTCTAGGCTATCCCTGTAATAGCCTTGGCCCACATATGATATTGAAGGTATGCTCCCACCTTGTTGTGTTTTATTTCCAAATTGTGGATAATTTTTTATTATACTCATAAGTCTTCTGGTACCTGAGACAGTTGCAAAACTTAGTTTTGTTGACAAATTGTTAGTGTTTTCATTCTTTTTCTCTCCCATACTGTTAGTATTACCCTCTCTCATTTTCACAAAGAACAGGGGTTCTCCAAACAATGAACAAAGCACAATTACCATTTTTTCTTTTATTTTTTCTGAATTTCAGAACTTAACATTGAACGTTTTTCCACTTAGGGAACCCCAATACTTTATTTTACTTTCTCAATCTAAAATTTTTCTGTGGTAATTTCATAGCAGCAAGAATTGTCTTATGAATCACAAATCATCAAGTCAAGAGTTTTGTGTTTGTGTGATTGCTTTGTTTTGCTTTGCTTTTTAAACAGGGAGTAATAACATACCAACTAAAATTAGAAAATATATCTTATTCGTTTTCTCTGAAGCTGAACTTCCAATAGAATTCTTAAAGAAGTTTCCGCTTAGGTTGAGCCCAATGAAATTACATTTGCAGTCATTAGTAAAGGACCATCATGTGGAACCTCTAGACATTGGAGGCTGTGCTTCTAAAGTAAGAAAATAGCCCATTCTTCCTTTCTATTTTTTTGTTCTAAATTGATAGCAATTTCTGCAGTTATCTCCTACCTAAATACATTCTAATGTCTGTCCATTTAGAAGATATCACAAAATTTTCTTCATTTCATAAAAAAGAGAGATTCATGGTAATATGATTACTTAATTAAAAATAATTTAATGTGCTAAATTAACTGGGTGTTGAAAGGAGACTGGAAGAGTTATCTGGCAATTGATCAAGGTGCTTTTTCTTTTAAGACAATACTCATATAAAAATATCTCATAAATCTGAAAGGCCGATTACTTTAGCAGTAGTGGGAACGTTTTTACAAAAGAAAATTGAATTAATGAGAAAGAGATTTTTAATGATACTGAAATGTGGTTTTCCTGAGCTTTTCCTCTTAGGTATCATTATGTGGATCATACGCATATTTTGTTGAATGTGTTTAAAGAGAGCAAGAGGAACTCTCCTCGGGTAGTCTCCACGGTATTTTAAAACTAAAGAACTTCAGTAGAGAGACAAGCAATAAATATCAAAATAGCTTTACACATTTTGTGATGATATGCCTTTAGTATAAATAACACTGTTGTGTGTTGACTCTTATTTATCATATGAATATAAATTGAGTTTTTTATAGCCATTACAAATAATTTCATTCTAAGAATCTTTGTTAGTCTTTGGAGGCATTAGGTGGACACATCTAATAACCAGAATCATGCTGACTATTATTCTGTAATAAATGAACTGACCTAATATAAGAGCATACATTCAATATTTATCCAAAATTTGACCTCTTGTAGTTTGATGACACGATCATACAACTCTGGTATGTACCGAACTCCTTGGAAGATAGATATATACCTTTCCTTTGAACTAAAACTTACAAAACTTCATACAAGAAATACTTTGCATGGGGATAGATAAAACCATCTTTGTGACATCAGGTGCTCAGAACCAACATCTTTAAAAGGATGTTTTAAGGGCTTATCAGTGCTTTTGATCAATGCAATTAGGTTTTTTGTGACACTGGCTGATTAGTAAGAAATAAAGAGTCATGTAATGATGTTCAAAAATAAGTTTTCTCTGACAAATACAGTTAACAGACTTGATGCTATGAGAATTAGAGAAGATATTTCCCCCAAATATGTGTCTACATTACCTAAATCCCTATATATCCATATAAAGAAGCTGGAATTGGTTCCATAATTGCTAACATTTTTATGTGACTTGTATCACGTGTTTACAGAACTACTCTATGGCATTTCTACAGAAGTAATTTAATAGAATATCATTTACAATCATGCTGGAGACAGTTATGTTATACCTCTGTTACATGAAGTTATATATACATTTATGATTAGAAAGGAAAGGATGACATGGACTTAGAAATCAATCCCAAAATTCATTAACCCAGAAATGTCTCTTTATGATAATGTAAGAAAGTGAGATATAAGTCCTTTACCAATTTTGTTGGAAGATAAGAGAAACACTTGTCATATGATTATCTATTTTAATAAAATAACTTCCTAAAATAATTAATAAAATTAGTACTCTTACAAGGATTTATTGCATTACAGAAAAGGGGTATAGGGCTTGGGCCAATTTATAGATTATAGTTACAGCATCTACCAACTGAGGTTGGAAACTTTACAGATACCACTTCTAAGGTTGACAACATGAGTGGATAAAAAAAGGAATAAATGTTCCCCTGAAAAATATATTGGATTTATTACAAAAGGTAAAATATGTGGCTGGATAGACTATTAATCTAAAACAAAATGTTTGTATATACAAAACAAAAGCCTTGATTGAGGTTGTAGAAAAGTATGCTGGTGTAGAAATGTCTTTAAGACATTGTTTTCTGTTCCTATTGCCATCCTTACAGTAGGTTAGGCATTCAAGAATGAAGCTTGCCACAACAAAGATAAACCAATTTCCAGTCTAAAGGAACCATTTACAATAACCCAGAGTTCCTGTAGCCATTCTACAATGAGGAAACTTGCCTAGGTTGTTCCTTAAAAACCATCTTCTTCAATCTCCTTCTATATAAAATGACTAAAATAGCTAGTCATTCTCCTTCACGTTGAAATGGTCCAAGGGCAAATCACTGATAAAAATACATATTTATCAATATAACAAAAGGGTCAAGTGTATTTATCTTTTTGATTGCATAGTTTGCATTCTGTTGTGTCTCCCCTATATTATACTGATTTTAATTTTCTTTCCTTTTAATTTATTCTTCACAGCCAGTCTATTTAATTAGAGTCTGAAAGATGCTTCCTTTTAATGATTTTCTTTGCATATTTCACCTCTTTCAATTACAGTTACCTAAAGAATTATTCTGGAATGTGGGAGATTATAACCCTAAACTGAGATCATTTCCAATTTCAACAGTGGCAGAAATGTGCAGAGTTCTTTTTCTTGTTTTTAAGCTGATAGTGTTTTGAGAGCAAAAGAAATATTAGCCAAGACAGGCAATGAAAATTTTATGATTTAAGAGCACAATGCCTTCTCTACAGAATTACTATGGTTTGCAGCAAATTCCACATCAACTATGAAATATAAAAGTAGAGAGGTCTGTTATTATTTACTGTTACACTCACATTGTTTCAAAATAGAATATATATTAATTCAGACATCTGACATTGCTTGACATCAACACAGCATGACCTAGCTTCTGAGTTCTCTGCCTTGATTTCTTTTAACCAAAATAGAAATACATTTTCTGTATTTCCTCAGATGTTAATAACAAGGAATTTGAGAGGAAAAGAGGCACCCACTTTCAAGTAGTTAATTAGCTTATCCAAGAAATGAATAATGGACCCAGGTACTATTTTGTAACACTTTTAGTCACAATGTTTAAAAGACACAACATTTCTTAATTGTCAGTGTTGCTTCTATTTTTACCTGAAAGGTTTCTATATATTCAAGGAGAGTATTTTTAGATTTTAAGCAATTTAAAGAAATACACAAGAAGTTTGTGTTTGATATAGAGATCAGCATCTTTCAAAGCCATTCTTTGATTTGCTTTATCCAGAAATTCTCTCAATGCAGGTAAAAATATCTATTCATGCCTATGTAAATTTAAAGTGTCCCAAATTAATTGTTTGAATATGTCTTCCATAAACGTTTGAAAAATGTCAGATATATTATTGACATATTATTGCATATAGTAAGATGGGTGATTTTTAATAAAATTGAGCCCAACATTTATGTAAGTATTGAAAAGAGTTGTCATTAATACACAAAACCTTACTTCTTGCCATAATATCCTTATGGGCAAAGCACGAACGAAGTTTAAAGTTACCTACTTCTATTTCCAAGGTCAGAGAGCAAACCATATTTTAAAGGAAAGGAATCTTGATACATAATCTACATTTTTTTTCCAAAGGATAACATGGCCATATATGGCAACATTCAATAGTAGCATGAGAACTGAAAAACAAACTAAAGCACTGTTTTCATTAAAACGTGGATATGCAAATCACCATTCTCAAATAGGTCATCTTATGTAATTTTTTTTTTTTTGCAGAAACTTCATGTCACTTGGATTTTTAGCAGAAGTGGCATGCTTTGCTCCAAGCTAACCATTCATTGGACTGAGACAAACAGATGCTTACTATGATGGGCATTTGCAACTATAATTTAGGCCTTTGTTGATCAGACATGAGATCTGGAGAAGGGACTGACATTTGATTAGTGAAGTGGTGACAGGACAAAAATTGTTTTGTGCATTATAGCTGTTGCCATTTGGAAGATGCTGAAATAAATCTGTGCCCAAGATTCATATTCATCAGAAAACATGTCTGTGAACTAGTTTTTAAATAGCCATCAGGACACATTTCTGAAATGCTCTACTGCAAAGCTTAATTTCTATTCACAAAATCTCTACAAATGCTGTCACCTGATGTGTTAGCATAGACCTTTTTCATTGTTTTATAATGACTCAAATATTTTATGTTAAAATATTGGACTTCTATTATGTAAATAAAATACTGTGAAAGACAATAAATAAGTACGTATTGAAATGATTAAAATACATGCTTTCTATATGATTTAGTAAGTTGCTTAACTTTAGAGAAAAATGTCACAGTAACTTTATTATTCTGCCTGGAAGGTATTAGCATGAAGGATATTGAATAGAAACAGTCTAACCAATTACTCCTCTTGTCCTACAGTTTAGTTTTGTGTTTTGAGTGTGGGAAAAAAGGCAATAACCAAAATGAGAACCACAATATCAATGGGTTTCATGGCCATGAGTGAGGTTATCTGAATGTCAACAAATCAATAAAAGACCTCTTTGAGGGGCGCCTGGGTGGCTCAGTTGTTAAGCATCTGCCTTCAGCTCAGGTCATGATCCCAGGGTCCTGGGATCGAGCCCCACATCGGGCTCCCTGCTCAGCGGGGAGTCTGCTTCTCCCTCTCCTGCTCCCCCTGCTTGTGCTCTCTCTCCCACTGTATCTGGCTCTGTCAAATAAATAAATAAAATCTTTAAAAAAAAAAAGACCTCTTTGACCTAATTGACTGTAATGTTTTAAATGACCATCCTGATTAAAGATTGCATGACTGCTGAAAAGTTAATGTCATTTATTTCATCAAGAAACAGTGTGGCACAGGCAAAAGTCACTTGGTTAAAGTCAAGAATCCTGTTTCCCAGTATCACTCCAACCACCCACTGAATGATCTTCCTTAAATTCTCAAACACTCAGTTCAATTGTATGATGTTTCCTCTGGCTAGAGGCTATGTAAGCACTTTCTTTTACCTATGCTTCTGGGAATACTTTATCATTTCTCATAGACTGCAGATAAAATAGCTCTTGCTTGTACCTTTGGATTATCATAAATTTGAGACAAATTTGTTTAATTAAATAAGTCTACCTTTGGGACACCTGGATGGCTCAGTTGGTTAAGTGTTGGCCTTTTGCTTAGGTCATGATCCCAGGGTCCGGGATCCAGTCCCCCATTGGGATCCTTGCTCAGTGGGGAGCCTGCTTCTCCCTCTGCCTGCCACTCCCCCTGCTTGTGCTCTCTCTCTCTCTGACAAATAAATAAATAAAATCTTTAAAAAATAAAAAGGTCCACCTTTGTGTATATATATATATATCACATCTTCTTTATTCATTCATTGGTCGATGGACATTGGGGCTCTT